>NW_026578003.1:0-637209 GCF_029603195.1 Condylostylus longicornis | reverse complement strand
TGAAGTAGGTATATACACGAATATTAAAACAAAAACTGATTTTGATTACTTCAAGATCGATTACTGATAACAGATTAACGATGTGAGGTTTCTTTAATGAAAACATGCAATATAATCATCAGTTCAAATAAAACAATTAATAGTTAAAGTCAATAATTATAAAAATAATTTTAAAAATTATTAAATATATTATTATTGAATATATTTAAAATAAAAACACAAAAATGGAAAAAATTCATTATTATACAAATAAAATAAATTTTGATGAAATTATTTCAAGTCCTGAATTTATAAAATCTGAGGAACCTTTATATATTGTTGATTTGGCTGATATTGTTAATAAATTTTTTGTATGGAAAGAAGTAATGCCACGAGTTCAACCATTTTATGCTGTAAAATGTAATGATCATCCTGTTATTTTGAAATTATTAAGTGAATTGGGTACTGGATTCGATTGTGCTTCTAAAGGAGAAATTAATCGTGTTATGAATTTAGATGTTCAATCAAATCGTATAATATTTGCAAATCCAACAAAACCAATTGCTCATTTATTACATGCAAAACAATATGGTGTATATACAATGACATATGATGGAGAATATGAATTACATAAAATTAAAAAATATTTTCCTAATGCTAGCTTAGTATTAAGAATTCGTTGTGAAGCTGAAAAAGCACAATGTCCATTGGGTGAAAAATTCGGTTGTGATCCAATCATTGATGCACCAAAATTATTAAAAATTGCATATGATTTAAATTTAAATGTTGTTGGTATTTCATTTCACGTTGGATCTGGATGTCAAGATTTTCCTGTTTATGAACGAGCAATAGCACATTCAAAGAGATTATTTGAATATGGTGAAACATTAGGTTTTAAAATGAATTTACTTGATATTGGTGGTGGTTTTCCTGGGAAGAAAAATTCAAAAATTCTTGAAGTTGGTGGTATCATTAGCCGAGCCTTAAATAAATATTTTCCACCAGAAGATAATATAACTATAATTGCAGAACCAGGTCGTTTCTTTGTTGCATCATCACATACATTAATTTGTAAAGTACATTCAAAACGTGAAGTTGTACGTGAAAATAAATTAGAAAAAGTAATGTATTTTATTAATGATGGTGTCTATGGTTCATTTAATTGTATTTTATATGATCATCAAGCTGCAACACCACAATATTTAAAAGAAAATATTAATGAGAAAGATGAAAATGGCAATATAATGAAATATAAAAGTTCAATATGGGGTCCAACTTGTGATGCTCTAGATCAAATATGTGAAGAAGTTTATTTTCCAAAACTTGAAATCGGTGAAGTTATCATTTTTGAAAATATGGGTGCATATACTGTACCAATAGCAAGTGCATTTAATGGTTTTCCATTACCAAAAATCCAATTCTTTATGAATAAAAAATATAAATTTGTTGCAGATGAAGAAAAAAATAATTATGATAATAATAATAATTATGAAAATCATATTACTGATGAAAAAAATAATGAAATTATTAATAATATTGATGAAATATTTGATATTGGTGAAATTAATAATTTAAAATTAATTAGAAAAATGAAAAATCACAATATTGAACTTTATAATGCTGATTATATTGATGATATAAATTTGTATAAAGAAGATATTATTGGATCATTTCAGACCGTTCACAATAGTGAAAATAATTATAAAAAAATCAGCGATGATTTTAATAATTTAAAAATTCCAGAATCTGCTGTATACACAATAAATGGATTCTGACTATTTTCTAAAGAAATTCACAGTTGTAATAATAATAGCAACAATAGTCTATATAATATTTTTTATGTTAGACGGTTTTAAGGCCGGAGGTAGTTAAGGTTTTTTTTTCATTTTAATTTATTTAAATAAATTAAAAAAAAAAATATAACCTTATGCTTTTATTGGTAACTTTTAACCAATATCTACCTCCGGCCGGTACAATATGAAAATATAATTTTTTTTATTTTAAATGAACAATATAAATATTATGTTTTTTTTTTTTTAATCTATATAATTAATTAAGTACTTAATTTCTGTTACTATTTCTTTTATTCAGTTAATTGTGAACTACAAATTTCATTAAAATATAGTCACAGTTTATATAAAAAATAATGTAATTGAAATTAAAATTTGATTATTTGAGCAGGAAAAATATGGTGAAAATTAGAAGAATAAGAAAGAGATTATTTTGTAATTAAAATAAATCATGCGAATATTCATAACAAATGTGCTTTAAACTCTAAGCAATTTGTTTAATACATTGAAGAACATGTGTTAAAAAATTTTTTTTTTGTGTTAAAATTACGCTATTATAAAACATTCTTTATATACTTTGAAATATAAATAAAAATTATGAAAAATTTATACGAGTATTAAAAAAAAAATCTTATTTTTACTAACATACACAACATTATTAATTTCTGTAAATTTCTAAATGAATAATTTTCTGTAAACTATAAAATTAATAATTTTAAAAATTTCATAAAAATGCAAGATTTATTTTTGGAGAAAAGTGATTATGCATTATTTTAGTCTATGTATTTCATATTTTTTATTGTGAATGTGAGTTTTTTGAAAATTTTTATTCACAATATTTTGAAAATATTTGCAAAAAATTATGAAATAATTCATTTTTGCTATAAAATGAATACGTTCAACGATTCCACTAATTTTTTTTTCCAAAAATTGTAAATTTATAGGCACTATCATGAAATATGTACGAGTATAAAATTTATAATAGGTAATTAATATTTTGTATGAGATTTGTGATCAAAGAATGACTAATTTGCTGCATCATATACAGGGGGATTTCATTTATTGTTTTTTTCGGTTCTATTGTTCTATGGGCTAAATTGATCTATTAAAAGTTTTCTTTTATTAAAGTAATTCTTTGATCCTCTTATTTAAAATAATTAATGAAAACTTGATTCATAAAAAATATTATGAGTCATTTCTGTAAAGAATCAAAACGACTTTCCCATATAAAATAACTGGTAATTAATTTTATTAACATTTTATTAAAGTTTGTATTTTTTTCGAGCCTTGGATCGCTATTTGGACAATAAGGCGGGAAAATTAAGAAAAATACAAGAAAGAACAGAAACATAGCTGACTAAAACTTTTCAATAACTTGCTTTTTTTTAATATTATTGTTTCGTTTATTTTTTTATTATAAAATTTTAATTTTGAATTATTTGATAGGATCCAGTTTTAACAAGTCTTGCAATAATTCACAATAATATGAACAATATTATACACGTTAGCTATACATACATATGTACATACATATTACACATATACTGATGTGTATACTGATTAATAAACAATACTAAATTATCATAAATTTTAGTAAATAGGCTTTTAAACTACAAATATTTCAATGATTTCGATTTTTATATGACGTCATTAGTCTATATTAATTTGTAAATATTCTTTTGTAGATTTGTGTTTGTATATATGTCGTGTATTTGACATCTATTTCCTATTTTTTTTAAATCTTTATTTAATTTTATTATTATTATTATATGCATATACATATTATAAAGAAATTATATGTGTGTGTCCGTATATATGTATATGTATAAATACGCGGATTCGCGTGCCAATTATTTTTTGTTTTTAATGCATAAATGTATGTACATGAAACGTCATTTATATATTCTTCATAAATATTTTAAATTCTAGTCAAAATATTCATGAATTAATCAAAAGTTCATGGTTTCATTAAAAACAATAAACTTTGTATTTGAAATAAAAAATGTATATTAATTCAGACATTTATGTAAAACAATAGATTTAAAAAATATTATTATATGTATATATCTATGTACATATGTATATGTTCTATTAAATTTATTGAAATTTTTTATTTGGTACAGTCACAATTACTTTTATCAGCTTCCACAAAGAATGAGATTTAAACCTTTTAAATAAACTTAAAAATGCATAGTTGTTTCTAACCTCGAACATATTATTTTCATAATTTATACATATATACATACATAATGTTTGATTATCAATAACTTGTATACCGGGAAAATCAAATCATAATTGGAAAAAATGAAATGAGAGCAAAATAATCATTCAGATTATTTAGAACGATAACAAATTATTATACGAGTATTGTATAAGATTTTTATTTGGGTTTGAGTTTAAGTTTAATGAATCTTATAAAACGTACATATACAAATATAATATATTAAAAAATTATTATAAAATATTTAAGAAATTTTTTAAAAATGTTATCGTTTAATCATCATGCTTTGTTATACAATATTATGTTTATAGAAATTAAGGACAGGGTTGGGAATGAGCTTAATTTTTTAAAAATCTGTATAACAGTTTACCTTCGGTATTTATTTTGTAAATTCACAAAAATGGTTTTTTAAATTTTTATGTTTATTTATTCGAAGAATTTTTAATTTTAATATTAGGAAATTTGGGAAAGAAAAATGTTCAGAATTCAAGACAACTTTAATAAATTCATTTAATAGATACCAAAGACTCATAGAGTCACAATTTTAATTTAAAGTGCCATTTTATAAAGCTTCTTAAAAGCAACTATAAATTTGTTTAATCAAAAAATTAGAAAAAAATTTAAATTTTATACTGTAAAAGTATTTTTAATCGTCAAATAGTTTGTAGTCCAATAAATATTTGCTTTAAAAAATCAAGACAATTTTATATAATAAATTCTTAATTCTCATCTTCTATACAAAATATCCTATTCAAAATTAAAATTACAATTTCCTGGAGTTTTTCAAAAATAAATTTCATATAAAATAATTAATAATGTATTCTATTAAAATTTATGTAAAAACATTTCACTTGCGCTTTTTGGGTGTGATTTTAGACTCACAAAATTTATATGAAAATTATTGAAAACATTTGTACTTTTTTTTCCAACAAGAAAAAATTCATAACTTTTGAGGAAATTTACATTATTTTTTTTTATTTAAATGGAGTACTCGTATTAGAAAATTTTCGATAGTCTATTTTGTTGGTTCATATCTGCAAACACATTATATATTTATATGAACAAAAATATATTTTAAAGTAAAAAAAAATAGCGTAATACTAGAAATTATTAGTTTTCTTCTGGGACATAACAATAAATTAAAATATGGTGACCCAAATCTTAATAAAATTTTTTAATTGAAATATTTTTTTTTTCAATATTATTCTAAATGCACCCTGATCTTGAGATTGAAATATTGACCTATGGTACCGAAAATCTTTGGCCGTGTTGAAGGATTCAGTGTATATATTATAAGAAATTAGACCATGCATAAATTATAACATTTAAATGTACACGTACATAAGTAATTAATGGCAAAATTATGTTTGTTATATTTTTATTTACATATGTATGTAAGCATAAAATTATTGAAATTTTAAATTTGATTTGAAATGTTAAAATATTTTTGTTGCTTGACGGAAATCATGAGATTTTTCTATAATACATATTTAAAAATTCGTGTAGGGCTTATCTTTTACGAAAACATTGTAAATTTTGTAATGATTTAAAATTATTTTAATATAAATTTTTAATAATTTCTAATTTCATTTCAGATAAATTAAATTCAGAGGTTAATCTTTAAATATGAAAGCAATAAAAAATAAAAGAAGTAAGTATATACGGATGTTAAAGAATTATGTAAAAATTCATATTAAAATTTTATGCGTGTGCAAATATTGTATGAGAAATAATTTTAGGACTTCTTATGGGCTTAATAAGTGCTCCAGCCGATATGAATTTAAATAAATTTCTTTATTTTTATGGGTAATTAAAAATGTCATAATTTTTATACAAATAATAATTAAAATTATAATTTAATTTTGTGTTTCATTGTAATTTCTAGGCCGGCTATATCAGATGTTGCTGAATATGATTTTTATGATGGAAAACGTATTCTTCAACATGAGAAATTTGATAAAAATAAAAAGACTGTACTCTATTTGCATGGTTATTTAGAAAACCGTGAAGTTGAAAGTGTTCAAGTAATAGCTGATGCATATTTATGTAGATCTGATATAAATATTATAATAGTAGATTGGGGCGAATTAGCTGATGGAAATTATTTGTATGATGCAGTACCAAATGCTAAACAAGTAAGATGTTTTTTTTTTAATTTTTATAATTAATTTGAAATAAAACTCCGATTAAATTTTTACTTCAGTTAGGTCCACAATTATCAAAAGTTCTTTTAGAAATGTTTGAAAATGGTTTAAATATAGAAAAATTTCATATAGTAGGACATTCTTTAGGTGGTCAGGTGGCAGGTATGATTGGTCGTGAAATTATTGATAGAACAAAAGGTAGATTAATAATTCCAAGGTATATATAAATATATGCATGCATATCTGCATACAATTTTAATCCTTCCAAAACATTTGTAATTTAAAAAAAATTTTAATTATATTTTTTTTTTCAGAATTACAGCTTTAGATCCAGCATTCCCACCATTTTATTATACATATTCAAAACATATTTGTAAAACAGATGCAAAATTTGTTGACATAATGCATACAGACGCGTGGTAAATACGTTATTGCATATTCTGCACATTTATTTTTAACATTAAAATTAAATATAAACTCTATATAATATTTGTAATAACTATACTAATTATGTATTGTATTATGTACAAAATACTAATTATGTATTGTGTTTTTATAATTAAAATATATTTACATTTTGTATGCAGGTTATATGGTTCTCCATGTAGTACTGGACATGCAGATTTTTGGCCAAATGGTGGTAAGACTCTACAACCTGGTTGTCCTAAAAGAAATTATAAAATGCTGACTGACAATGGTACAAAATATTTTATTAAGAAATTTATATATATATTATATATTTAATGTTTAAAAAGATTTATCAAGTCATAGAAGATCTTGGTGGTTTTGGGCTGAAAGTATATCAAATAAATTTTCAACTAAATTTGAAGCAGTTAAATCAAAATCATGGAATGATTTCAAAACGGGAAAAATATTACCAGAGGAAGATCCTAATTTAGTAGTTTATATGGGAGAAGATTGTCCGTTAAACATTACGGGAGATTATTACTTACAGACAAATGGCGAGACACCATTTGCAAAAGGATTATCCGGTACAAAATATATTGATAAAGAAAATGAAGATGCAAAAACTTGATATATGTTAGCAGGTGCAGGTATATATTTTATATGAAATATGTGTAGATATATATTCTTAAATACATATTATAATGAAATTTTACATGTTGTATATACAATCACAATTTTGGAAAAATAAAAGTGATTTTGGGAAAGAATATTATATTTGCTTATTAATTTGAAAATTTACCATTATTGAGGTTCCTTATTATGCATTGTAAATAAGTATCGATAATATTTTATAATTATTATTTGTAACAAAATGACATTACTAAGCCTCAGATTCATCAATAATGAGAAGTATTTGAAGAATATCTATACAAAATTTAAAAATGTTAGTGAACAATGCTATAATTATATGATTACCTATTCTTTTATTTCCAATATTTTCAATACAAGTTTTTTACAGGATCATAAAATCACTACTAATTTTGAATTATATATACAATATAATTAAGATGAAGTAATTAATCACATATTATAATATGAAGGCAAGAAATTAGGTTTAAGAAGTTTCCAAGTTAATTATTTAAAAAATTTTTACAAAGTCTTCTTAGTTTACAGAAAAAAACGAAATTCATTTGATAACGGTAATTTTGACAACTGTTGGCATAAAAGTAGGAAGCCATCTGGTGTAAAGTATCTCAAAAAAATTAGAAAATATAAAAGAGCAGAGTAACAAGAAAAACAAGAAATAGACATTTTTTGATTATCTTTAGAAAGAAGATATACAGTCGTTCTCTTAAAAACTTATTCAAAGCGGTTTTATTACAGAAGAAGAAATTTAGTTTAGTTTTTTTAAGTTTATTAATGTTTAAATTGTATTTAAATTTTCGTTGATATTCAGATAATTCTGTCTTAATTTAATTTCTTTTGTACTTGAATTAAATAAGAATAATAATTTTCTCATGAAAACTGTTTTGTACAATTATTTATAGAAAGCACTGTATGTCTTGTAGAAAAATTTAGACAGGAAAATTTGTTACGTCGGAATTTGCATTCAGAGAATTAGCAAATGTACCAAATATGATTTAACATGATTTATGTATATGTACAACACATTCACGCCATTCATACATTAAATTGAATCAATTAGAAAGTGTCAAATTAATAAAACACATAATTTCATTCATATTTTAATGCTTAATGTTACTGGCAAGATTAGGATCTAGAACTATTTTAAACAAAATGAGTATTAAAGCAGCATTAATAGATTTAAGTGGTACATTACATGTTGAAGGTAATTAAAAATTTATTTCTGAGTTCAAAAGTTTTGTTAATTTTTAAAATTTTTTAGATAATGAAACACCAGGCTCGGTTGAAGCTCTTGAAAGGTAAATTCTGTAAGACTAGATTATGGAAGGCATTAAAATCTGTCTAATTTTGAAGATTACGAAAAACTGGAATTCAAATTAAATTTGTTACGAACACCACAAAGGAATCTTCACAAACGCTATATGATCGTCTAATTAAAATTGGATTTAAGCTTGAGAAAGAAGAAATTTATAGCTCTTTGAGTGCTGCTCGGGATTTCGTTAAAGATGCCAATCTAAAACCATTTTATTTATTATCTGAAGATGCAAAAAAAGATTTTCCTCCACAATCATTAGAGAATGAATGCAATTCCGTGGTAGTAGGTTTAGCTCCGGAAAGTTTTCATTACGAATGCTTAAATAAAGCGTTTAAGTATGTAATAAAATTAGCAATAGGAAAATTTATATATATTATCCTCTACAAAAGTATACTTTTACAGTATCCTTTTAAAAAACAAAGAATATCCATTAGTGGCTGTTCACCAAGGAAAATATTATAAAAGAAATGATGGTCTTGCTTTGGGACCAGGATGTTTTGTAAAAGGATTGGAATATGTTACTGGAAAAAATGCTACTGTTATAGGAAAACCAAATAGATACTTTTTTGAGAAAGCTGTTCCCGATGGAATTCAAATCGGGGAATGTGTTATGATTGGAGATGTTGTAAAACATTTTATAAAAAAGAATTTTATTTAACCTTTTTTAATTTTAGGATGCTAATGATGATGTCGCTGGTGCAATGAATATTGGTATGAAAGCTATATTAGTTAAAACAGGAAAATATCTTCCAGACGCTGAAATACCTGTACAACCTACAGCTCTTCTTGACAACTTTGCTAGTGCTGTAAAATGGATTGAAAATTATAATATTATATAGTTTTGAACTTTGAGAAATTTATTTTCTTTCATATAAAAAAAACGCCTTTTAAATGCTAATAAATAAGTTTTACAATATTACAGCACAATATTGGTAAATTTTTGCAGTTTTAATTTAAGATAGTTTTGCAGAAGCAAAGGCGGCAGCCAATTTTAAAACTTCGTTTGATTTATCATAATCTGATCCCGAAGCCTGAGCTGATTCAGGTTTTCCGCCACCCTTACCATTCATTACTACTGAAACGTGTTGCACCCATTCGTTTGCTTTAAGACCTTTTTCGATTTTTGACTTAGGCACTGATGAAAGGCAAAATATCTTTTTGGAATCTGGATCAACTGAAACAAACATTGCAGCCGTTTCTGGACTGATTGTTCGTACTTGTTTTAAAGCAGCATCTAGAGCTTTAGTATTATTAAAAGCTTGTAACTCTTTTACTAAGAAGTCCGCATTGATGTTTGCCTGAGCAATTTCTTTAGCTCTCTCGATTACATTTTGTGATTGTGTTGCTTTTATTGCACGTTCTCTGTCATCCAAACTTTTTTTTAAATTTTTCAAACAATTTCTCATTTCATCTTTATTAACATAGGAAATTTGAGCTTGAGATATGTTATCTATTAACTCGACTATATTCTTAACATGTTCTTTTGTCGAGCTCCCCATTTTATCATTTTCAATAGATTGTTTTAGAGTATTAATTTCATGTTGAAACTGTTCTGCCTTTTTGATGGCTTTGAGTGCTTCTGGCCCAGTTAAAGCCACTATTCTCCGAATACCTTTTGCTATAGCTTCTTCACTACTTATAACGAATTCAACAATATGACCTGAACGATGTAAATGTGTTCCACCACAAAATTCAACTGAAGTTGCCTCCCCTCTGCCGCTGTCAGGATCCTTCTCAAGCTCTTCAACGGGAACACCAAATGAAATTACGCGTACTGGGTCTGGGTATACCTCGTCAAAAACTGATCTCAAGCCTTTAATAGTCTTTGCTACTGAAAGCGAGGCCTCCTTTGCATAAATTGGCATATTTTTGTAGACGATTTCTCTTGCGAGACTCTCAATTTTTGAAACTTGTTCAACTGTTAATGCAGATTTACTGTTAAAATCAAAACGAAGTTTTTCTGGAACTACTAATGAGCCTTTTTGATCCGTGTCTTTACCCAAAACTTGAAGTAAACAATGATTAAGAGCATGGGTGGCAGAGTGATTTTTCATTGTTAAATTTCTACGTATTTGATCAATTTGCATGTTTACTTCATCACCTATTCTCAAAGTTCCTTCAACAACCCCAATATGCAAAATATATCCACCTCGGTTAAAAACACGATCAACGAAAAATTCAGTTCCTTCGTCTTCTTTTTTCACTATTACGCCTTGATCATATATTTGGCCCCCACTTTCTGCATAGAAATTCGTTTTGTCGAATACAATCCCACATTTTTGGCCGGAAACAACTTCTTCAACAAAAGTATTTCCTAACCTTAATGCAACAACCTTCCCTTCACAAGTTTCGCAATCATAAAAACCATCTTTTTCGTCTGAACTTGCTTTATAGCGATATTTAAATTTATCATCTGTTGGTGCGATAGCTTTTTCTTGTAGTTCGGATATTGCATACATATCTAGATTGATCTCATCTTCCTTATTGTCGCCTTTTCCTTGAGATAAAATATAAGAATTGTGTTTCGCCTTTTCATATTCCTCCATATTGATTTCTAAATTTTTTTCTTCCACCATTAGCCTTGTAAGGTCAATCGGAAAGCCATAAGTGTCATATAATCTCCAAGCAATATCTCCAGGGAGAATTTTTTGGTTGCCTAATTTTGCTATGGTCCTGTAAAGTAAATTTCTACCTCTTGTTAATGTTTTTAGAAATTGTTGTTCCTCTTCATTTATTACGTCCATGATTGCTTGTGGATCTTTTGTGACTTCAGGAAACGCGTTTCCTAATAAGTCGACTACAGAATTTACTAAAGTAGCGAAAAATCCAGGTTTTGCGTTTAATTTTTCGGTAGCATATCTTAAAAAAACAAAAATAAACACATGTGAAATAATTTTAAAAATTTTTATAAGTTTACCTAATGGCTCTTCTTAAAATTCTTCTAAGTACGTAACCGCGTCCTGTATTGTCAGGCATTCCACCATCAGATAAAGCTATTGTAAGAGTTCTAATATGATCAGCCAAAACACGATAAGCCATGTCAATACCATCTGTATCTTCGGCTCCAACACGGCCTTGATATGGGGGAGCATTTGTTCCCTTTTGAATAGCTTCGAATAATGGTACAAATAAATCAGTATCATAATTTGATCTTTTATTTTGGATAACAGAAACCAATCTTTCGAATCCCATACCACAATCAATGTGTTTTTTTGGTAAGGGTTTTAAAGAACCATCAGATTCGCGATTATACTGCATGAACACAAGATTCCAAATTTCTAGGACATCTGGATCATCCATATTTACTAACTCCGGAACACTGCGACCACCAATTCGATCAAAATGTAATTCAGAACAAGGTCCACAAGGTCCAGTTTCTCCCATTTCCCAAAAGTTATCTTTCATGCTGCCTGGCAAAATATGTTCTGGCTTAATTCCTAATTTCATCCATATTTCTTTGCATTCTAAATCAGGTTCTAAACCAGCTTCCTTATCTCCACCAAAATAAGTAACATATAATCTTTCTTTTGGCAATTGCATACGTTCAGTTAAAAACTCCCAAGCCCACGTACAAATTTCTTTTTTAAAGTAATCTCCAAATGACCAATTCCCTAACATTTCAAAGAAAGTGTGGTGGTATACATCTTTGCCTACATCATCTAAATCGTTATGTTTTCCCCCAGCACGAATACATTTTTGAGTATTAGCAACTCTAACCCACTTTGCCATATCACTATGAGGGTCTACATTGCCTAAGAAAATGGGCTTAAATTGGTTCATCCCAGCATTAGCAAACAACAATGTAGGATCATCATGTGGGATTGTTGAGGAAGAATGAACGTAAATATGATCTTTTTCTTTAAAAAAATCCATGTACAATTGCCTAATTTCTTTAGCGCTTTTCGATTCCATTTCTAAAAGAGAAATGCAAAAATGTGATTAGTATTCCAATAAGAAGAGATAAAAAAATACATTATGCAAATTCATTGATTAATGATGAAATTTAGGCCACGAAAGCAAAGTTTGGTTAGACAAAAATATTGATTTTTTTCTTTAAAAATTTACTCACCTTTCTTATTTTTATACTTTAATTGTGAAAAAATAAATATCAATAAAATATTATTGAATAAATATGATGACGAATCGCACGTTTAGCTACAATTTCACAGCTCTTAACTCGCTTGTGAAGGTTAACCAATGGAAAAGGAATGGTATTGTAAATTTAGAGAAGAAAATTATTTACAACTGCTGTTTACCATGAAGGATACCAGCTATACTTAATAAAAGATGTCTCTGCAGTATTACTAGAAGTAAATGTATTTTCAAAAAACTAGTTAATTTCGTTAACACTTATTTTTTTTACATGTCCAAACCAATAATTACTTGTCAACAATTTCTCAATTAAAAATATTAGAATTTTGAAACGAAAATGTATAAATTTTCATTACATTTACATGTTTAAACAATTTTATTTTCTACTTGGTAACGCTGTAAAAAATACAACAAAGTTGTCAAATTTTGTTGATATAGCTGCCCAGCTGTTTTGAGTAATTCTAACCTAAATATTTGACAGTATGTATAAATATTTATAACGAGAAAAATAGGAAAATTTTCGTTTTCCTTTAAGTTTTATACAAAAACTGTGTTATTTTTCAATGTTATTTTCAAGAAATTCAAGAAATATTTTAAAAATTGTCAAACATGTCCTGCATTACTCTCAAAGTGCTCAATATCCTGCAGTTGTAGCATTAAGGCCTACAAAACTCAAATCAAAGTCGAAAGAGGTTTGAAATAAACATTGAAAAAATTTATAAACATATTTCTTCGAAAAATAATAAAAGAAAACTGTTTAATTTTTAGCCCAGATATTTTACAGATTCAAAATATGTTAGCGTTATTGGTGGAAAAGGTGGTGATGGTTGTATATCTTTTTTATCACTGTGGGCAAACGAATATGCCGGGCCGGATGGAGGAGATGGAGGAAATGGCGGGCATATAATTTTTGAGGCGAGTAGAGAAGTTAATAATTTCAATCACGTGGGTAGTCTTATTCGTGCAGGTGAAGGAGAGAAAGGTGCAAATAAAGATTGTCACGGGAAAAATGCAAAACATACTACGATAAAAATTCCAGTTGGAACAATTGTAAAAAGAAATGAGAAAATTGTAGCTGATTTATATAAAGAAAAATTGTCTTTTATTGCTGCAAGGGGAGGTGCCGGTGGTAGAGGAAACCATTTTTTCATATCCGATACTCAGCAGGCTCCGGAAATTTGTGAATATGGTAAATATAATTGCATAGTACGAAATGTCAAAAATTGGTTAATAATAATAACAATTTTCTTAGGTGCTCGTGGAGAGGAAGCTAAATATCACTTAGAGCTCCGGACTATGGCCGACGTTGGATTTATTGGATTTCCCAATGCTGGGAAAAGTACACTTTTGCAAGCAATATCAAGAGCACGTCCAAAAGTAGCTTCTTATGCATTCACCACTCTGAAGCCCCATATAGGAGTTGTACATTACTCAGATTTTTCACAAGTAATGGTGGCTGATCTTCCAGGGTTGATTCCAGGATCGCATAAAAACAGAGGACTTGGTATTCAATTTCTAAAACACGCAGAACGTTGTCCAATTTTGGTTTTTGTTATGGACGCTTCGTATGAAGATTTATATTCACACTACAAAACCCTAATTTTTGAATTAGAACAATTTAGTAAGAAATTAGCTGCAAGACCGAAGCTTATAGTAGCAAATAAAATTGATTTGCCGGGATCAATCGAAAATATAAAAGATTTAGAAAAGCAAGTAAAAATAGAAATTTTAGGAATAAGTGGAAAATATGGGACAAATATAGGATTATTTTTAGGAAAAATCAAAGAACTTGTAGAAAAATATAAAAGCGACAATACATAAAATTTGTCTTAAAAATTTTATTTTTTTAAATAAAATGTTTATATTATTTTTAAAAAAGTTGTTACAGTTATGGTTTTAATCTTCAGCAGTTGGCAACCAAAATGCCATATTTGTGCACGCCGATGCTAACATCATATATTTCGGGTTAAATTGCACACATTGTACGGGTCCAGGATGATCACCTTTTAAAACACATACTTTGAATCCAGTATCTGCATTCCAGCAATGAACGCGACCATCCGTACTACCCGAAAATATGAATTGCGAATCAGGGCTAAATGATGCTTCAATCGGAATCCCTTTATTATTCGGATATCCAGCAAAGGTTTGAAGAGGTGTTCCATGGAAAGCATCAACAAGTCTTATTATAGAACCATTTGTACTTATCAAAATTGTTTTTCCATCTCTAGAAAATTTTAAACCAGTCCAATCACATTCTTTTTCTTGATTCAATTTAAATGTGACGAATGGTCCTTTATCGAATGAACGTAAATCATATAATTTAATACTTTCTGAATTTACACCAGCAGCAAAGATTAAGCCTTCAGGATCATAAGCCGCTACTGGTCTACCGGACAAATGCATAAGACCTTGACAATTGGGTGATCTAAGATCCCACAAACGTAATGTTTTATCCAGTGAACCCGACAAAAAAGTATCTTCAACCGGTGAAATACACAATGAAATTACTTTTTTTGTATGTCCAGGGAAATATCGTAAGTATTTATTATCATGAAGGCTTAAGTAGCGTATAGTATCATCAACTTTAGTTGAACTATGCAAAGCTGTATTATTACCGTGCGTAAAATGTATTAGATCAACCCCATACTTTTTAGAATTAACTGTCCTTGATTGTGTTCCCTTTTCACAATCATAAATTACGATTTGATCATCTTCACTAAAAGTTTTTATGAAAATAATTATTAGGTTAAATTATTAAGATTAAAACAAATCGAAATTTATTTACCTGCAAGATATTAGATGTTCTCCATTTGGTGAAAAGTCTATTGCATTAATTTTATCTGTATTCTCTCGAAATACCTTTGCCACTTTAAAACTACGAACTACAGGATCTATTAATTTCATCTTCATTTTGAAAAAGTTTTTATTTCTAATTGCAAATCTGATATACTAATATTATACTTTGTTGATTTCAGGAAATTCAAATTCACAAATATAATACTAAATAGCAAAACAAAACAACGCTACTCTTGTCATTTGTTTGGATTAAATCTATTAAATACAGAATATTGTTTTGTCAAATACATGCTTAAAAGTTATGTCAGAGGAATATTTTGACATTTTGTCGCTTTGTTGTATTGTATTAACAATACAATTATTGTATTAACAATAAAAGAAAAAGAATTGTCACTAGATGTCGCCATTAGATCAAGAAATTTTCTAACTTCTTCTATAAGAGCGTAGTAAAAACAAAATTTTTGTGGAACGTACATGCCATATAGTTACATACATACATTTTTCCTACAAGTAGCCTTAGTTCGAATATTGCACAATAGATGGATATATTTTTTTATCGATAGATGGAAAATATTTTACAATAAAACCAATATCATTACGCTCTATTCACTATTAGGTTGGTTACACTGTTTTGGGAAAGTTGACAAATAGTCACTTTAAAAATTTATTTTTTAATTAATCTATTAACTAAAAAAATTATTTAATATTTTTCCACTTTACTTTACTAATGACAAATTAGATATGAAGCTGATTTTTTTAAATTTAAGGTCAAATCTTTGACTCTACAAAAATTTTAGGTTATTTTTCCCCCGTTCCATTGGGCAATTACGCCTAACTACTCTTTTTATGCCAACGGAACGCGATAAATGATTGAAGAAGTATCAACAGAATTTTTATTCGGTTTCTTTATAATCAATACTTAGTTGTTTTCATCAGTCAAATCATTATTCACTAGAATAGAGTAACCTTTAAAAGACATCTAATAAATGTAGGTATGTACGTATGAATAGCATTTTTATATTTATTCACATTACAACTTATTAACCCCATATAGTTGGATACATTCTTAATTCAAAATATTTGATAATTATTGAAATTACAAATTCAATTTGTGTATCGATTTTAGTATTAGAATTGATTAGCTGTTGTACATTCTGAATTCTCAACTGTATTAGCGCAACAAGACCAGTGTCTTCGGCCTGGATGACCAGTGTGACCATGTCCACAACCTTTATATCCACCATTCATGACACCTCCACAAGCACAGGTAGCTGTTTTGGAACCTTTACTAGAACAAAATGTACAGCAATGGAATATTCCAGAATGGGGCCTCAGTGTTCGGGCATGTAAAGTAAAAGGACTATCCTAAAAATAAATATGGGTATGTAAGTAAGTATATAATTTTAATAGGTGTGTATTGCAATATATAGTTGAATACTGGATACACTTAAAAAAATTACCTTTATTGGTTTATTTTTAATCATAATTGATAAAATCATTAATCCAGCATATTCAGGAACAAAACTTATTACATAGGTTCCATCACGTTTATCACTTATTTGAACTTCTAGGAGTTTTGACGGATTATCCTTATATTTTAATTGAACATCTATTGTTAAACCACCATGACATAATGGTACAGCATCGCTATCTCTTGATAACAAAACTAAATCAACTTGTTTATGAACTCTCAAATTAGAATGACCTAAATACATAAGAATTAAAATAGTATTGAAATTATATTTGGTAAAATTTATGTAAATATATAATATAACCTTCTGATTCAATTGTACAGAATTGGGGCTCAACAGTTTGAGTTGTAATGATTCCATATAAAGGTATATCATTTTGAGCTTTTGTTGAAGGTGCTCGTATATCACATAAAAAGTGCAAAGAATCTGAAATTTTCGTATCCAATGGTGGTTTATATTTTTGACAAAAATCAAGGCGTTTCATTAAAATATTCATAAAAGACAAAATTTCTCCATAAGTTCCCTTATCTAATAATTCTTGACAGAATTCAACAGCGGCTTTCGCTTCGGAAGATCTTTTTTCTATATACATATTCACAATAAATTAGAACTCAATTAGCTTTATTTTAGAAAATTCTCTAGCTATATAAAAATTTTTTACCCATTTCAATTTGTTGCTCGAGAATCATTTGCATTTTAGTTTCTCTTGCCTTTGCTATTTGTTGTAATAATGTTCTACGATGTACTTCTAACGCTTCAAAATATGCTGCCATAAAATTATCAACATCATTCTGTACTTGATTACATCTTTCATTAATTCTTCTGGATATTCCAGCTAATTTAGATATTGATTGATCAGTGTATTCGCAGAGTGGTTTTGTTTTATCTGCTGTATCTTTTAATAGTTTTGTACAAAGTTTTATAACTTTTAAACCTGGATCGATTTTATGATTTTTATGTAAAAGTGCTGAACAATCACTACATATAAGCTATACAAAATAAAGAATATAATATTGTTTCATACAAATAAAGCTCAAAATATTTGCTATTATTGTTAATTTTGTCACCTGTTGACAATTTCCACAAAAGAATTTTAATTCAAATCCGGGATGCAAAGAGCACATAATATTAAATTTTGCAACATCCATTGGTGATTTTTCTTTAGACGTTTTACGTAAATCTAATAAATTTTGTATAGTATGAGAAGCAGTTGATTTCTGTCTTTCATGTGCTTCTTTACAAAAACTGTAAAATTTTCGAAATTAAAAAATTGTAATAAAATTACAGAAGATGTCTTGAATGTGAATTAGCTTATGTAGCAATTTAACAAATAATTCATGACCTTAATTAAATTAAATTAAAATTCAAATTACCTGCATAAATTTGTTATACAGTTCAAACAGTGATATGTTGCCTAAATATATGCAAAAAAAATTATTTATGGCAATTATAATATTTTGAATCTAAAATACATACAGGCATTTCATCGTAACATAAACTACACCAAATATTTGAAATTGTATCATGTCCAATTTGTAATAATATCTCTTCAATTTTTCTACTTAAAATGAAATTTTGTGGTAAATTTCTAATTCCACCAATTGGTATTTCAGTACAAAATTGGCATATTGAACAAACAATATATTGGGCACGTTCAGTTCCATGTTTGTTGCTTTGTCCTCTATAATTTATGTAATAAAATTTAATATTTATTAATTTTTAAATAATAATATTATGAATATTATGAAAAAATTAATATTTTCTTCTTGATATTTGAAGAAAATTTAAAGTGATTCGAAAACAATGTCTAAGCAATTCTAAATGCTAGAGTATCTTAATTATTTTTATATTACTCACTTAGTTGATTTCTCTTTTGTTGATTTTCGATTTATTTTAGTATTATTGTGAGAATGACGACTATCATGTGATCGATATTTTGAACCATCGTATTCTGATTCAATTGCTCCAGACATAAAAGATGTTGATTTTAAACTGCTTCCATTAAAATTTGATTGAGCTAAAACAAGAAAATTTATTAAAAATTATGATTTTTATACGAGTAGTCAAATTAATATTTATATTTTGATTGTCAGATTTTAAAAATTTTGAATATTTTGACGAATCTTTAATAACATATTACGAGTATAGTGTATATGTATGTAATGTAGGCACAAATAAATTTATTATAATTCCAAATTTATTATTTTTTACTTCATATAATTGACATTCTGTATTTAAGGTATTTTATTTTCCCTGTTAGTTTTTAAAACCTTATTTACTAGTTTACTGAAGTAGACGAAAATGTCCTGTAGTAGACTAATATGAGCGAATAGTTGTATTACAATCGTTTAAAAGTTATAATGGATCTAATTTTTACCCGGTTACTAAATATAATCTCTGCCTATTATCGTAGACCTTATTATATCTAATATTTTTATAATTTCAAAATTGCAGCAATAACTGCATTTATTATAATAATTCTCAATGTATGTAATTACAATTTACAACTCATAAGCTGAGTTGTGTGATCTAACGGCCATGGGTGCAGTGGCTATACCGTTACCTCTTCAACCAAAGGACCTCAGGTTCAAACTGTAGTTAGATTACTATAATAATTGCAATAATATATTATATTGCTTATTATATAGTATACAATGTTATAAATATAAAATGCTTATGTAAAAATAATCGCCCATATATCCATAATATTCGGTATACCAACAAAAATAAAGCAATAAATATGGATAACATTCAATATTTACAGCCTGATCTCGCTTTTTTACTCATTTTTTATTCACTTTTTCATTTTTTATTCACTAGAATTCTCAGTATTTTCTATAAGATTACTCATATTTTTAATTGGATTTTTTAAAATTATTAACTGAACGTCTCACTTTCAAAAACAAAGTGAATAAGTTTTGTATATGCATGTTAGAATAAAACGACATATGCAATACCAAATAATTCTTCTCACTTGTATTGTATACTATATTATACAAGTATATACGATAGTTACTCACTTCCTTCTTACTTTCCGAGTAAAATAACGAGATAGACGATACAGGCCCATTATAATATAAAGGCAAAACTACGGCAGGCTGTAGTTTGTTTGCAAAATGCCGAAAAATCTTCGATATTTAATATTACAGAACTTAATTTAGAATAATTTATAACTTATTATATCCGTACGAACGTATGTTCGTAGGGTATACTAAATTTGCCTTACCGTTTGTAACGCTAAGAAATAACGGTGTTAGATATAGACTCAAGTATATGTTTTTGATCAGCGTCAAATTCTGAGTTGATTTAGATTTGCCTGTCCGTCCCAACTCAAAAACTAATTGAGCTAAGTTCACCAAATTTTCACAAATGATTTGTTGTAGTAAGTGACAGAATCTTATTTAAATTGGACATGATCGGGGTACTGGTTCGGGTAGCTGCCATACAACTTCAAAATTTATTTGACTATATCTCAGAAACTATAAAAGCTGTGGTATTGAAATTTCACAAAAACGAATATATTAGTAGGGCCGATGTGCTTGATAAAAGTCGTTCACGTTTCTTGGCTCTCTCTGCCATACAACTTCAATTGTAGTTTGGCACACACAGTATTTTAAATAACATAATACTAAAATTTTGCATAAATTAATATGGTAATACGGCAACTTAAAGTCATAGTCTGTCTCATAGTCAGTTATGTCATCTTTATTCGAACATAGGATAACAAATTCGTACGGGTATCACATACTTGACAAGGTCAACTCTATTTTTTCTCGTTTTTTATAGATTTTACTAGGATTACTTTACAAGGTTCTTCTATGATATTCTTCTATTAGAATATCTATATGCTAAGAAGCATAAAATAATCATGATATATTTAAGGATTTTATCTGAAATTTATTTTTACTATAAATACATATACATAAATTATAACAAATATTTAATAAATTTCCAATTACTTATCGTAAAATTTAATTCTCTTAACAATTTATATAATGCACATAATATTTTATAATAAAATATTATATTAAAATATGTATAATTCCCGGGGATATTATATATAGAAATATATGTAAATCAATTGAAATATTGTAAATTATGTAAATACATAATAATATAATATTATTTATAATACAAAGTAATAATATTTTGGCGCCAATAAATCATATACATACTCGTATATATATTGACCAAGATGCATACATACGCAATTATATGATTATTATACATATATATTATAGACTTATATATAGACGTATTATGACAGTCTATATATACAAACATTGACTCTTGAGAATTGGCATATTCTTTTATTTTTATTAAATAAAATAAATATAGAAAAATTCAATTTTTCTACTTGTTTTCTATAATGACAAAATAACAATACTCAATGGTAAAACGCCAATATTTTTGTTTATGTATTTGTGTTGTATATATACATATACAATCTTATATATGTATACAATATACATATACAATTTTATATATGTATATATTTTACATAAATGCTGGTATTTATGTAAAATATTATGTTCATTGAATGAAAACAAGTAAAGAGAAAAAAAAAATTTGAATGTTGTCAGGAAATCCCAATATGGTATGTACTTGCATTTTATATTAATTTGTAAAGGTTCAAGCGGCACATGTTTTTACCCTCATAAGATACTTTATTTGAAGGGGTTTTTTTTTTTTAAATTTGTACAATTTTTTTTTTTTTTATGAATAAACTTATAAGAGAAGAGCTTTTCTATTTTGTAGTAGTATTTTAATGTACGCATGTCTTCATATACATACGAATACACATATGTATGTTTCTTTTGAATTGGTATAGAATGTAAACTGCGTTATATGATATGTCAAAATTAAGTTTTCGTTTGTAACAAATTGAGAGTATGACAGTTGTAAAATTATTGAATAAGTTTCGTTATAAATTGTTGTATTCCAATAAATCTAAATTTATATTGTTAATATGCCATATTTGAAATTTTTTAATAGTGCAAGATATTTATACGCGTACGAATGTATGTTCGAAGGGTATACTAAATTTGCCTTACCTTTTGTAACGCTGAGAAATAACTGTCTTAGATATAGACTCAAGTGTATGTTTTTGATCAGCGTCGAATTCTGAGTTGATTTAGCTTTGTCTGTCCGTCCGTCCCAACGATAACTCAAAAACTAATTGAGCTAAGTTCACCAAGTTTTCACAAATGATTTATTGTAGTAAGTGCCAGAACCCTATTTAAATTAAACATGATCGGGGTACCGGTTCGGGTAGCTGCCATACAACTTCAAAATTTATTTGACTATATCTCAGAAACTATAAAGGCTGTAATATTGATATTTTACACAAGCGAATATATTAGTAGGGCCGATGTGCTTGATAAAATTCTTTAAAATTTCTTGGCTCTTTCTGGTAGCTGCCGTACAACTTCAATAGTAGTTTGGCACACACAGTATTTTGAAAAACACAGTACTGCAATATGGCAATTTAAAGTCATTGTCCGTCCCATAGTCAGTTATGGCTTATTTATTCGCACGTAGGATATGATAACAAATTCGTACGGGCATCACAGAGTTGACAATGTGAACTCTATTTTTTCTCGTTTTTTATAAAATACATAGAAAATATTGCATATTTAAATGTACATACATAATGTACACATATTTGTTGATAATATTTATATTACGTATTTGAAATAATTACGAAATTTTGATATTTAAGCAGAAAATCAAAAATTTTAAGAAAAATTTAATAATTTCGCTTTTACTTTTAATTGCAAAATATAAAATAACAATTTAAAATATTATTGACAATACTGTCAATTAGAATTTTTGACATATTTGACAGATGCTTATACTGCCATTTTATATATATAGAAAGTATGTTTAACAAGCATTTCTTAGCTTTCTCGTTTTCGTCAATTTCTGTCAATTACTACTGGTGTCAATATCAAGTTGTTTGATGCTCAATATTTTACTTAACATTTTCTGAACATGATACCTTATAATTAGTTTGAACAAAACTTATATAAACAAATTTTTATCATATTTATTATCAATTTTATTTTCTTACATGCGCTCTTCGAATATATACATACATACATATGTATGTTGTCAATGTAAATTGTCAATTTTACATTTTCACATTTTTTTTTTTTTTTTTATGTATTTGAAAGCTTTCATATTTTATAAATTACATTCATTTAATTTTTCATTGTTATTTTGTATGTGTTTAATGTGCAATGAAAAAAAAATATTTATATAAAATTAAAATTAATAAAGCAAATAAAATAATTGTGATAACAATAAAATTAAAATAAAACAAAAAAAAAAAGGATTCTATATTAATATAGAAAAAAAATAAATTTTTTTATTTTTAAAATTTTCATTATTTTTCATTCAAAATCTGAAATTTTAACGCAATGCCAAAATATATGAATATTATAAAGAAAACATGATACTCAGAAAATATGTGATAAATCAAAAAAAATTTAAAATTTTTCTTTTATTAATTAATTTTATTTTAATAATATTAACTGTAATATTTTTAAAATTTGATAAACCAATTGCTGAACAAGTTACCGTAAATTCAAAAGTTGTACATCATCATGAAATTATACAATTTCAACAAGATATTGATATAAAAAATTCAAAAGAAATTAATAATAGTAATAATAATAATAATGATAATAATGATAATAATTTACAACAACAAAATGATAATGATGATGAAAAAGAATATCAAGAAAAACATCATGAAAATTTAAAAAAAAAAAAAAATCAACAAAATCAACATAATAAAATACCATTAATACCAGAAAAATATAATGATTATAATGTTAAACAAAGATTAATTAAAGATAAAATAAAATATTTAACACAAGGTAATAGAAATAATAATAATAATGATGATGATAATAATAACAATAATAATAGAATAATTGAATTAAAAAAAAATTCACAACATATTCATATATTTTATAATTTACCAGTTTCATGGTATAAAGAAGATATAAATGGACAAAAATTATTATCAAATGAATTATTAAAAGATACTAATGAAATTGAAAATAGTATAACAAATATAACAAATAATAATAATAATAATAATGTTATATTATCAAAACGTAATATTAATAAATCAATATTAGATACAGCATATTATCCATTACGTGGCCCATATAAACAAGATAATCGTATATTACGTGAACATTTAAATACAATACATAATTCTGGTATTGGTGTATTAGTTGTTGAATTAAATTCAAGTAATACATTACGTATTAAATTATTAGATAAATTATTTAAATTGGTGCCAAAATATAATATATCAATAACATTTGAAATAAATGTTAATCGTAATCGTACAATTGAATATTTAAATGATATTATAAATACATTAAAAATATATTTTAATAAAAATGGTATTTATAAAGTATATTCAATTAAAAAAGAAAAATATATACCATTAATATATGTTGTTGATGCATATAAAATTCAAATACCAGACAATAAACCAACATCATGTATTAAAAAATTAATTAATTTAGATGAATTATATGATGATATCATATTGATTGCTCACATAAGGTATAAAAAATAAATATTAATTACCTTCTATATATTCTATATATATTTAATTTTTTTTTAGATTAAAAGAACATACTGATATTGTTAAACGATTATGTTTTGATGGTTTTTATTCAAAAATGCCAAGTAATGGAGCTTTTTATGCATCAACATGGAAAAATTGGGGTCATTTATCAAGATATGCAAAATCTAATCAAATGATTTTTATACCAACTGTTGGACCTGGTTATTCACAAAAAAAAATACCAAGACATGGTGGTTTCGAAAAGGATCGTAGCAATGGAAAAGTATTAATTACATTTTTTTTTTTTTTTTAGAAGTATATTTTTAAATGAAAGCAATAGATGTCGCTTCTAATTTAATTAACAATAATAACAATACTATATAAGTAATTGTTAATTTTTTTACGATATAAAAATTAGAGATTAACAGAGCTCTATCATGAATTCCGTTCGTAGCTTTGAATTTCAGAAATTAAAATTCTGAATTCGGAATTATTAAAATTCTGTTCGGAATGAAGTAATTATAAATTACGTTTGTGTAGTAAGAAATATTTTCAAAAATCTACGAAAGAAATAATCACTCGTAACAAGCATTTTAAAGAGAATGGTCGTATTCAAATTTTGAATTTTTTTTTTGTTTGAATTTGATTTACTATAAAATACTGAATTTGATTTTTACGAAAAATGATACCGCCATTGATGATTTATAATTTTTTACGAAAGGAATATGCCATCATTCAAAAGTTTCCGTCATAGTTATGTTTGTAATTCGTAGGATTCGCTACGAGTGGAATTCATAATAGAGCTGTGAATTTACAGGGGATCAAAATAATTAAATATGTTCTTATTGACATAATAATTAAATGGGCTTAAATTCAATGTGAGGAATTAAAAAGATCTCGAATATACAATGCAAAGATTTTTGTTTATTCAATCATCTCATAATAATTATAAGCTCATAATTACTATTTTCTTTTCATTTCATTTATTTAATAATGAACTGAACTATAAAGTTCTGACAAGTCAAATGATGATTTTATGCGATTTATTATATTATGTATGTCGGTAAATTAATATTTCTTTTGAAATTTCTTTATTATATGCCATTTAAAATATCGGTCCGAATTATTGAACTACATAATTATTATTCAAGTGATGGAAAACTGTTAATAATATTATTGTTCCGATAATTTTTGCAAGAAATTTTCTTCTCAATAAATTGAATAACATAAGTACCTTTAATATTTTTTACTATATATTAATATCAACTATATATATATAGTTTATTAGTTGCATTACGCATTATTTTTAATATATTCTTTAAAAACTATACATAATTATATGTAATTATTTTTTATTTCCATTTTATATATGCGTTTAGTATTATGGATTTGCATGGAATACAGCAATAACACAGAATCCACAATTTATAAGTATTGCTAGTTATAATAATTGGCGTGAAGGTACACAAATTGAAGAAGCTGGAGTCAAAGGTGGATATATGAATTATTTACCGGGTAAACCAACGAAATATTTACATTTAACAGCACATTGGGTAAATAATTATATGAAAGCAAAAGAAAAAAATCAACAAACGTACAATAGATGTTATAATCTTTTTAATAATACTATTTGTTAAAGAATATTTTATCTATAGCTATATACATATATATATTATAGAGAAAAGAAAAGAATATAGAAAAGAAAAGTATTTAAATGTAATATCAATGCCAATATGGGTATTTAAAATATTTAAGTGTTAAACAATTCCATTTTGTACATTAAAAAATTTAAAGAAATTTTTTTGTTTTTGTAATTGTTATAAAAGCTTCTTAAAATATAAAATATTATTATGTTAAAGAAAAATATTTTAATAATTATATAAAAATAAAAATATCAAAATTTTATCATTGTGTAAGAAATAAATAATTTTTTTTGTTTTTTGAATTCTTTTACTCTGTTACGAGTATATTCCATTGCTCTTATATTATTAAATTAAATTACTGTAATTTTTAGAAGTTTTCGTAGTAGACCTTTTTGGTATTAACGAAAATATATTTGATACTTTTCATTTCACATCACAACACAACTGAATTTTCTAGGGTATTGTGACATAATTATGTCAGAGTTGAAAAAGAGGCAATAACAAGACAAGAAGGGAAGAAATATAAGTGAAAATGGCAATAACTATTAACACGGTTAATAGTTTGTCGATTAAAAATTATTAACAGCCTAATTGTAAATCTCGCATTTTATGTGACACTACTAACACGGTCCGTATATTTCGTTTTTTATTTCACTTTTTATTCACTTTCAAATTAGAATGCGCTCGCGTTTTTCTTAAGGGATATTTAATTTTTCAAATAAGATTATACTAATTTTTTCAGTTTGATAGTTAGTCACTTTCTTCTCATTTAGCGAGTAAAAACCAAGATACATGATCAGTCTATAAAATTTAAGGAATATCTGGGCGTTTACGAAAATGCAAATTAATTTCAAATTAAAACGTGAAAAAATAGAGTTGATTTTGTCAAAATTTGCAAATTTTAAGTATTGTGTGTTTTTAAAATACAGTGTTTGCCTTACTACTATTGACGTTATATGGCAGCTACCAGAAAGAGCCAAGTAATTTTAACGACTTTTATCAGACACATTAGCCCTACTAATATATTCGTTTTTGTAAAATTTCAATATCACAGCTTTTATAGTTTCTGAAAAATAGTCAAATAAATTTTGAAGTTGTGTGGCAGCTACCCGAACCAGTACCCCAATCATGCCCAATTTAAATAGGATTCTGGCACTTACTACAATAAATCATTTGTGAAAATTTGTCGATTTTAGTTCAATTAGTTTTTGAAGTATCGCTGGGACGGACGGACAAATCTAAATCAACTTAGAATTCGACGCTGAGCAAAAAAATACACTTCAGTCCATTTCTCAGAGCATTATTTCTTAGCGTTACAAACGGTAAGGCAAATTTATTATACCCTTCGAACATACGTTCGTACGGGTATAATTATTATATTGAATAGGTCAAGTTAAGCTCAGATCTATATTAAGTATTAAAATACTTTAGCGTGTAACTTATTCATTAACGTATATTATATATTGTTGAACAATTTAATAATACCTTTACTACCACAATAGTAGCAAATTTTTTGAGTATTGGTATGACTAGTAAAGGTTTTGAGAATTTCATTATTAAAAACTAAACGGATTAAAAATTTTCGAATAACAAAACATTGTTTTTATTGGTTTATACAGGTAGACAATGAAAAGAAACAGAAAATATTTACATAATCTAGGTATGGATGTAAATACATAACAGGTTAAATGTATAGAAATGAGGTTTTTTAAACAATTTGTATTATATACAGAGCCGTATTTAATATGTTAGGCGCCCTAAGCTGATGGAATTTTTTGAAAGAGCGAAAACACATTTAGAGCCTTAAATAAATAACGGAAATTTTCAATAATGCTTTCCCGAACAAAATACGTTATAATTTTTAATGGAACTTAATCAAGCATTATAAAAAATTCTAAGTAAATTATTTGGATTCGTTTACCAATTAACCGTATATTTTCTGCACGTTTCAATTTTTTTTCATTTGAGATAGTTTTCCCCCATTTTTATAATTTTTTGGAGCAATTAAAAAAATTGAATTGGATGTTATTCAAAACTTGTTATAGTTATTATTAATTTTTTGCTCATTTTACTAAAATTGTAATGCTTGTAAATTTTTGATTTTGAGAATTGCCCTAGTCTAAATTCAGATCTGATTTTATTATATTACATTTAATATAAATACTTACCGTTATTCCATTCAGATGAAGTTTTTGATTGATCTGATGGATGTGACCAAAATGGTATACTTGCATCTTGGCTATAATTTTCATTAACTAAACATTGAAAACAAAATGAATGTAAACAGAATAATGTTCTTGGATCCTTAAACATTTGACGACATATATGACATTTTAAAAATGGTGGTATATGTTGTTCAATTAGTTCTTTTGGTGGTAAATTTTCTGATTGATTTAAATTTTCTCTATTTATATTATTACTATTATTATTATTTGTTATTTCATTATTACATTGTAATGATGATATATTCGAAAATTGAATATTATTAAAATTTCTAGATGAATCCATTGCTTTAACTGTTGTTGCAGTTGTATTTGATATTGATGATCTTCTTGAATTTCGACTTCTATCTGATGTTGCAGATGAACTTGAACTTAATTTACGTTCAAAATTAAGTTCAGCTGCCATTACAGCTGTTAAACCATTATAAAAATCATAATCTGCTGTTTGTAATGTTGAATTTTCGATTACATCAGAATTTGATTTACTTGATGGACTTGATGTTGAATCTTTTTTACTGCTACTACTTGGTTCATTACTACTTGATTCTGGTGTATTATCAACTGATGTTAAAACAATTTCTGGTAAATTATTTTTATCATCATTATTCTTTTGTTGTCCATTTTCATTAGAATCTAAACGGGACTGTAATTGATCTTGTTGAATTTTATGTTGTTGCATTGATAAAGTTTTTTTACGTAAAAAATTTTGAAAAATATTTTCAAATTTTTCATTATCTTCTTTAGATAATTTTGCTGGTTCAATTGAATTTCCTAATGGTCCCATATTTATTTTAGAATTTTTATGATTTTTATATAATTGATAATTTTGATTTGGTAATTTCTCTTGAAATTGTGGCTTTATATAATTATCGATTTCCGAATGTTCAATGTCAATGTCTGAGGAATTATTACAAGTTTCAAAATCATTCTCACTACTTGACGTTTTAACACTGTTTAAATTATAAAAATCACTTTCCATTTAATTGAAGAGAAAAAAAAATTCAGAACTCATATCCGATTTGTTTAGATGTTAAAGTAAAACTGAAAAGTACTAGAATATTTTTTTTTTTTAAATTCTGTTTTGTTCGATATTTTCAAAATTTAATTTAATTAAGGAAAAATATTTATTTTTACAGAATTTGAATGGGTGTTTGTTTTTAGTGCATTTGTATAAAAAATTTCGAGGAAAATGTATTTATTAATTTTATTTGGTCTGTTCGGCTCGTTTATAAAACTTGCAACACTTTCATAAAATAGAATTTTCTATAGAATAGAAATATCTTAGTAAAAATATCATTTTTCTAGAAGAAAATTTGTGAATATCTCCCCGTTCATGTGTACTTGCAAATACCAATAATTTTTATTTTTTAAATCAGTACCTTAAATTTCTTGTCATAGACGTGTGTGATACCATGATTTCTTGCCATAGACATTGTAATATATAAGAGAGTGATTTCAACAGAATATCTTAAACTGAGACGTGCTATTTTACAAACCATGGGTTTCATGGATTTTTTTTTTGTTACTTTTAATTTATTCTTTATTTTATTATTCACTTTTACTTGCCTATAATATGTACATGGCTGTACACATTGCATAATTTTATTTAAAAAATTCCTGAACAAAAAAATAAATTTCTATATACATACTTTCTATAAATTTTCTATATATGTATGTTATATATAGTGTAAAATATGGCAGCGTAAAATTTTTGTCTATTATCAACTATATAATTCGATTCTTATAAGCCATTTAATTGCAAGACATTATCTCAGAAGAGAAAATTTATACTTTATTAATCCTTAATTTTTCATACTTTTTGTGCTATTTTTATATTTATACCTTTAAAATTTTTAACCCGAATGTAAACTGTGTATTAATAAAGTTGGGTCAAACCAATGGTTTGTATTGTAGCACTTTTCCCTTCAGCAAGTGAAAATTCTGCTTTTAAATACAGTCTATGTATAGCTATCACACTATTAAAATTATTTTCATTCATATTTAACTATTTCTAGAATTGCATATATTTAGGATGACGCATATATGCAGTCTTTGAAATAAAGCAAAAATTAATATAAAGTGGGGTTAACATAATGCTCGATTTTAAGGTTTAATTATGTGAGTTAAGAAAAATAATTATATTTTTTAATGTCATGGAATTTACCGTTAGCTTTTTGTGTTTATAGAAATTTGAAAAAGCTTGCGGTTTCGGAAATATAAGGTGTCAAAAATTCAAATTTTACAAATTTCAAAAGGCAATAACTTGAGAGGGGAAGGAGATGGAAAAAAATTTTCTTCCAACGAAATGAACTATTTGTTAATTTCCAAAAGCCCATCAAATTTCAAGCTTCTACAGGTTGGGGTCTAGAAAATAAACGACATCAAAAATTTGGAAAAAACGGACCTTAGATAACGGTAAATTTGAGCGGCCATTTTGTTTTTCTAAAGTTAACCTTTAGTATACCCCGCTAGGGGAAGCAAGCCACTGCCTTTCTGCGTTTGCAAAATTTGAAAAATCCTTATGGTTTCATTGCACTAAATAGTTAAAAAATGGCATTTTTAGGGTTTCGAGGGGGTATAATTTCTAAAGGGGGGGAGATAGATAAAAATTTTGTTCTACGAAAATAAGTTTCTAGTAAAACTCTATGTACGTACAAAATTTCAGCTTTCTATCTTCAAGGGTGTAAAAGTTTTGTAAACAGACACACGGACAGACGGACGGACGGACGGACGGACAGAGTGAAACTAATAAGCCTTTTTTTCAAAAATTTTTTGGAAAAGTGCTAAAAAGTAACATTATGCATTATTGGGGTATCCGGATTCTAATTTTTGTTTTTTGTACAAACTATATACAATTTCAACAATTTAAATAATTTCTTAAAAATTCTAACTACATTTTAGAGTAACTATTGCGGTCGAAATTTATTAATAGCTGATAATTCTAATCAAAATCAATAAAACTCGAAAATAGTGACAATTTTTTGGTTTTTTATCACTTAGGGCTTTTAAAATCTTTCATATTAGGGCTTTTAAAATCTTGACATAGAAATAGTTTCTTTCCGCTCTCCTATACCATAAAAGATTTTCAACATTTAGTGACTTAACTTAAAGCATGAGAATGTAGCCAAAATTCTGTAAAAAAAAATTCAAAGCTTCAAAAAAAATTTTGTAACAAATTACCTGGCTAGAAGAAAATAAAAAAAATAAAAGCAGTGAAAATTTAAGTTTCTTCCAAAGTTCGAATAATTGTTATTCCGAAAGTACTTTAACTATAAAGTTATACGTTGCTTTTAAGCCCCGTACTTGCCCTTTTAAAAACCATTTTTAAAAGGACAAGTACTTTTTTCTACGGTACTAATTATCTTTTTCGGAAACGAAGTTATAAGCAAAATAACTCGAGTAAGTAGAAATTTTGTGAAAATTTTTTAATAATCCAGTACCTCGGAAACCGTTGAAATATAACACCTAATTCTGAACAAAAATTTTATTCATTTTTGATACCCAAAATGATGGTCAACTTTATGTCACTGATTACTAAATCACTCTGTATATATATAAATATTATATAAGTTACTTCTTTACTAAATCGAAATTAAAACTTAGTTATCGTGACTTTAATATTATAATAATCTCTTATATAAGTGAATAGCATTTTAATAGAATTTCTTCCATTACAATATAATTTCTACATATAGTTTAGAATTATTGTATATAACTACATATATATATATATATTATTTGTATAGGGATAATTACATAAGAATGAAATTATATCATAAAAGAATTAAAACACTATATTATGGCAATTTTAAATATTTTAATGGAAATGCAAATTATTCTACCTATATATAATAAATATAGGTAAAGGTATTCAAAATTATATCAGAGAGCACAAGTGTACAGTACATAACTTGTGTACATTATTTAATGGTACAATGCGACAATATATGAAATATTTGTATGGTTAGAATAACGCTATACATATAAGGGGATAGTGGTATGTATATAGTTTAATGACGAGAAAGAGAACCTGTTAAAATTGAAAATAAAACAATTTAAAAAATAGTTACAGTGCTAATCCATTTTAAATTTTCTTCATTTTTTTTTTTTCAGTATTCAACTATTTTTTATTTATTTTTAATCTTTATTTTTGCATTTAAAGCTATAAAATTCTTAACATATTGCTTAACTCTGTGAAAACAATTATTCAATGTAACCATAATTCCTTCATATTTATTATTATGTAGGTAACAATTTTTTTTTTTAAATTTTTTTTCTAAATAGTTTAAAATATTAAATTTATTTTTGTCTTCTTTTTTTTAATAAAAAAGCTAATATTTATTTTTAGAAAATTTTTTTTTTTAACTTTTTTAATTATTTTTGTTTTTTTATCAAATTTTTTTATTGGTTTTTCTTTAGAAAATTTTTTTTTTGTCATATTTTTTATTTTAAATTTTTTTTTTAATTTCATTTTTTTTTTTTTATAAATGTATTTTAATGTTTTGTAGTTATCAAGGAATATCAAAATACAAAATGGTTAATTTTGTCTTAATTTGTTCATTTTTATGACTCAAATGGAAAAATAAATTATTGTTGATGAATTTTTGGACAGAGAGGAATTTTTATAGTTAAAATTTAGCATTACTTTGGATAATGTCAAAATTAAAGATGATTTTTGTGTTATTGTTAAAAGTTTTTGAGTTTTTTTTTTAGTTTGTTGAATATTTTTATGTCGCTATGTAAGGAAAATTTATCATGAAGTATGTTAGTAAATAATGTACAAGGTTGCCAAATGAAAAATATAAATTAACAAATATAATATAACAGAAAAAGAAGACATGTTTAGTATCGTTTGGTCTTTATATTTTTTATTTTGAAATAAATTAAGGGCTTGAATTTAAAAAAAAAATTAAATTAAAATTATAAAAAGATTAAATTCATAAATTTTATTTGTATGAATATTTCCCAATAAAATCCAATGAGTTAAAATTTTTTTTTTTTAACAAATATGAAAAAAATGAGCCGCTAATTATGCAATTTTAATAATCTTATTTATAAAACATTGGTAAAATTATTTTTAAAAAAAAAAATTTAAATTTTTAAAATTGAAAATTTTAGATTTTCTATGATTATTTTTAAGTTATTTTAATATTTGAAATTAATACAGGTTTGGATTAGATAAAATTTTATTCATCAACTTTAAAAATATTGCAATTTTCGCTAGTTTTCGGCAATCCGTATATAGACAACAAGGTGTCTTGTAACAAAGTTCATTAATACGATTGTTTAGACCTTCATAAGTAGACAAAACTTTTGTATGAATTAATGTAAATATTCATAAGAAAGCTCTTACTCTGAGTGTTCCAAATAATATTTATTAATTCGTCTGTCTTACACAGTCCTGGATTTCCATTTAATATTCCAAAAAGTAAAAAAAATCAATCAAAATTGACTTTAATCCTCTGTAACTCCGAACTTATTGAACTGTGAATATCGTCTCTATACAAAAGTTTTGTCTACTCATGAAACCCTATACAATGGTATATAGCAATGTTACTCTGTTACGCGACAACCTGTATAACAAAAATCAACCCTTAGAAAATGAAATTATTTTTGTATATAAGAATCATTTCTTTATTATGTAATCGCGCATTGAGCATTAATAATTTATTAAGTTTAATTTAATAAGCGAAAGCTAATTAAAAATGTAAATAAAAATATTGGTGACATACATTGAGTATGTGTGTATGTATAACAATTTTTAAACATTCTGTAACATAATATTTGGGTATAAGTAAACATGTTTTATTAAATTATTAAATATAATACGAGTATAAAATAAAATTAAAATTAATAAATATACATATAAGTTATATAAGTGTTGTAAATTGAATTCATTAAAAATATTTCTATTATAAAAGGAATGACAAATAATGAAATGAAAATAAAATATGGCGTATAATTAATTTGTTTTAAAATTAAAAAAAAAAATTAATAAATAATTGATAAATATATTTCTTTTTCCAATTTTTATGTATATATTTGAAATTTGATTTTATTAAGGCCACTGAAAGCATTTTTATATAAGATTAATTTTAATTTTCCACAAATAATTTTGCGTTAGCGATTTTTTTAAAAATAATTAAGAAAAAAGAAATATTATAATAATATAAAAATTTTCAATTCAATTTTTTTAACGTTTTAAGATTTTAGAAAACAGTTCCAGTTTTAAGAAAATTTCTTGAATTACTTACAATTACATTGTTTGTAAAATAATCAAAGGATTAAATATGACATATTTGTAAACATTTATCGTTACCGCTTAGTGTCTTCGAAAAGAGATTAAAGTTATCGTTACCCTTTTTAATATATTCTTCTAATAGTTTTCTCTAATAATAAGTTGCATATATGCAATTGTATTTTGTTATACTAGAAATAATATTTGACATTTTTGTCCATTTATTGACATAACGATAAAATGTGACTAAATCTGAGTGCATATACGAAAACTGATAATATAAAAATAAAAAAAGGGCATAAGAATGGAATCTGTTTTTCGAAAATTTAAAAAATTTTGAAAATTTTTATGTTATTTTGCTTTTTATAATATTTTTTTTTTGTCATTATAAAACAAATTTTTTGTTAAAGCAGAATTATGTATAACAGTTTTTGTTATTTTGCTTTTTTTAATATTTTTTTTTGTCATTATAAAACAAATTTTTTGTTAAAGCAGAATTATGTATAACAGTTTTTGTTATTTTGCTTTTTTTAATATTTTTTTTTGTCATAATAAAACAAATTTTTTTTCAAAGCAGAATTATGTATAACAGTTTTTGTTATTTTGCTTTTTTTAATATTTTTTTTGTCATAATAAAACAAATTTTTTTTCAAAGCAGAATTATGTATAACAGTTTTTGTTATTTTGCTTTTTTTAAAATTTTTTTTTTTATCGTAATAAAACAAATTTTTTGTTAAAGCAGAGTTATGTATAACAGTTTTTGTTTTTCAAATTCTAAGTCTGGAAATTTTTTAATTCAAATTTTTTTTTTTTCATTTTGTTTATTATTTAGAAAATCTTCTTAAGATTAAATTTATAAATTATGTAATAATTTTTTGTTTTTAAAAATCTGATTTTTATTGGTCGTTTTAATGTTTTTATAGAATTTTGTGTGTTTTTTTTTTCAATTTAAGTTATAAAATCTTTTGTTTTTTAATTTTCTAATTGAAATTAATTTTAAATTTGATTTTGTTTTTTCTTCTTTTTAAATAATATTTATACATACATATAGAAATAATATTACATACATGGTTAATTTAGAAAAATTTTAATTTTTAAATTGTTTTTTCACATATTTATTTTTTGTTTTTTAAGAATTTTGTAAAAATATTAACTTTAATAAACAATTTTATTTATAATTATAATTTACCGTTATAAGAATTTATTTTATTTACTCTTTTTTTTTCATATATTGTGCATTATTAAAAATTTGAATTTCTTAATTCTTTATTATAATTATATTATATATGTAATATACGTATAAAAGACATTTATTTATTTTTATAAAATTTCTTAATTTTAATATTTCATTGAGAGTAATTTCTTGTATTAAATATACATTATATTGTAGTATAACAGATAGTAAAAAAAAATTGGTATTATAAATAAATTTTTAAGAGTATAACAATTTTGAAAAAAGAAATTTTATACTTTAACTCAAATTTTTTTTTATTAATTTCATTTCTATATGATTTGGAAACATGATTTGGATTTTTCTGAATTAAATAAATAATAATATTTCTCTAATTCTAAATAAAATTGTTATAAAAATTACAGTAATGCATAATATGTACATATAGGTCATTTGTTACAACACTGACATAACTCCAAATTTCCATATTTAAGGTAAACGAATTGTTAAGTATTGGAGTTAATATATTTTTCTTGTTATAGCATTATAATTTATATTTGAAACTAGAAAAATTGTATTTTTGCACAGAAAAGAATTATTTTAAGTGCATATCTCTGTAGTCAAGAATCGTATTTTTTGAGTTATGTCACTGTTTCAGCAAATAAGCGTTATATAAATATTAAATTTTTTATATGTACAATTTAGCTCGTAAATTTTGTAATTGCTAATTGAAAACTGTTTTGAATATATTTATAAAATTTAATTAAAATACAAATAAATAATACTTTTATATAAGCACAGAATAAATAAATTAGTATATTGACTTTTATATTTTCGTTAAGAATGGGTATATGTAAATTAAATAATATAAAATAAAATAAAAACAAATTTTATATTATACATAACATAATATAAAATTCGTATATGCATTCACAATAAACTATTGTGAATGAACAGAAAATTTATTGTTAATGATTACATATTTATTTTCATATATGATTTTGGTTTTTTTCTTAAATTTTTGAGGTAAAACTGTACAACCAAACAGTATTATATTCGTGTATATGTAGATATAGCTATAATTATATTTTATTAAATTATTAATTTTTTCTCTCAAATAATTTATGTATGTATGTATGTACCTATATATTTTTATATTTCTTTGGTTTTTTATTATTATGATGATTTTGTAATTTTAAGCTGAATAATTTTATATATATTTTTTTAATTTATAATATAAAAATATGTAAGTAAAGAAAAAACTTGTTGTTGTTGTTTTTTTTTTTTGTTTGAATGAAATTGTTGAGCTTTTGTAAAAAAAAATTGATTTTCTTATGATTTGATTTTGTTGTGTTCTCTTCATTTTTAAATTTTTATATAATAATTTTTGTTGCTATTCCATTTTACTAGCCCATTTTAAGTCATCTGCTCTTGGTTTATGTCCTGTAATATATTCTATACAGGCTTCCATAGCTGGCCAAAATCTAAAAAAATAAGAAAAATTAAATAAAATATATAAATTTGTATATTTGTATAACAGTGAAAAAATTTGATCTCATATTTAATTGAAATTTCGGATTGAAAGTTGTAGATCTCGCCAAGTATTCCTTAACTTTAAATGAACAAACAATTTTTTTTTCCATTAAAACGCATGTAATCAAATAAAACCATGTTATTGGTTTCTTCAAATTTTTGTATAAGATGGCGATAAAATTTGTCGTTAAATGCGATATTTATAACTATAGTTCTATAGAAAATATGATTTTTTTCGATTTGCTACACTTATTAATAAATGTGTAACATATGGTACTAAAATTGACACATATTTAAAAATCTGAATAAGTTTTTATACGGTGTGGGTACAATTTAAGGATTCACTAACCTTATTTATATGGTTTACAATGTTTTAAATTTTTAATATTTCTGTATCTCTATACATAAAATTATTATACACACACGAACTTGCTTGGCACCTTCTGGTAGTATGGCAGCTCTGTGATGCTAAATATTTTTTATATTTTGTATCACAGAGTCGGCACGGTCAACTCTATTTTTTCTAGTTTTAAATAAATTTCAAGCATCGCAATATCAAATTTGTAATTTCCTCTTTTTGACTACAGCTAACGGTTTCCTGTGAAAATAGCACTTGTGTACATAAATGAATAGAAATTCTAAATTTTCAAAATTTATGAAATTTAGAATTGCTGTTGAGAAATTTTGCAAAAACTCCAAAAATATCCACACTTCTATTTATTGTTTATTTCTATAGTAACTTTAAATAGTTGGTATTTAGTACAAATACTACAGTAATAAACAAACTACAATATATAAACACAAATATTTTGTGAAAATCTTGAAATTGTGTGAAACAGATTTTGTCTGAAAAATTACAATTATTTTCCAGTGTATGTTCAGTTAATTTGAATGATATTAAATATCTATTCAAGTTTCAAGGTCAAATTATCTAATTTATTTAATATTATTAGTAAATTTTATTATACTATTATGTTCCATAATACGCGTTAGTCAAAAGTAGAAACTGCTTACTCAAAATATTTTATTTTGAATAAATGGGCTTAACAATGAATTGAGTTCTTGATTATATACAGTTGTAGTGGATTTTAAAAAATTGGACAAACTGATGGTATATAACAGAATATATTTCAGTTATAATTACTAAAAGTTGCTCTGTTAAAATATGTGATTAATACGGTTCAATATAAAAAAAAAAATTTGTTCTCTAAATTACTACAAATTTGTAATATTTTTTGAATTCACATTAACTAATTAATTAGTCTATTTTTATCGCGTCTAATTCTACAACGTATAACGAGAAAATATTTTACTCATATACAATATGCACAAAATTATATATGTATGTATCAATCAATCAGCACTTCAAAACAAATTTTGCAAATTTCACCTGATTTTCTCCAAAGGCCAATTTAACCAACCGGTTGTCATACAAAAATAAGTTTCATGTGGTGCCACATGATGAATTCTGTGATGTTTACGTGGTAAAATTACATGATGATTTTGTAAAAATAGAACCCACCTTGGTAAACCCCAATAGGTGTGAGACCATTTATGAATCTATATCGTAATAAAATAAAAAGTAGGTAAAAAATAAATTTTATTTGTTTTTTTTTTTAAAGCTATTTTTAGTATAAAAATTTTAGGTGAATCGAATTATCTATATATTATAGGTATATGTATATTATATATATATATATATATTATGGTAGGATGATGGTTTGATGATGTAATAATAATAATAATTCAATATAGAAGAATAAAATATAACAAAAAATTACTTACTTGATTAGTCATTGCTACAAATATTGAGCATAAAAATAAATAACAAATCCAAGCAAATTCATTTTGAATTTCAGTTGGAGTTTTTGTTAAAAAATTACAAGCTAATAAAGCTAATATTGGTATTGTTACGGCAAAATTATCACCATTTGTTTCAATGAAATCATGTCTTGTTATTGATGTCGGATCTATATGATGTTCACGAAATGGTCTTAAGAAATTCTATAGAAAGAAGAGAAAAAAATTAAAATTTTCAAGTATATTAAATATTTGTGTTCGGTTTGTAATTAAAATATAATAAAATACCTTTCCTATAATTGGTAATTCTACAGAACCCCATGTATCTGCAGCCCAATGTACTAAACCAGAACCGAAATCTGCTGTTAAAATACCAAAAAATGCTGCTATAAAAGCAAAACTAATTTTTTCTAAATGGAAATGTTTTATCATAAATATAAAATCTAATATCATCAAGGCGATACAAGTGACTACACATATTATTTCCTGAATTCGTTTACCTGTAAGAATATTAGAAAAAAAAAATATTAAATTATTGAAACGACATGTAATTGAAAACTGAATGCAAGATATTTAATTAAATCTAGTCCGATTTCAAAAAGCTATAGACTTTAAGTGCTAACGGTACATGCTTAATAACAATAAAATGTTTTTCTAATTAATTGTTAATTTATTCGTTAATGCTCCTTTAAATTATTGTTCTCATCCTGTGCGTATACAATCCATCAATAAAATGAATGTGAATTTTTGAGTGTTTAAGGAGGATGCGCTACAGTCAAAGTTTAATTCGATTACTCGACTACAGGCTTAATTCGAGTTTATTTCATTGAAAATATTTTTTATTAAGAGGCATTTTTAAAAAGTATACTTATTTCGTAACTTTTTGTAAGCTTATTATGTGTTTCCATGAAAAATTGAGTTTATTTCCAAATTTTTAATAAAAAAGTGCATATTTACAAAATCCCTGATTTCAGTAATTGCAGTCAATGCAATATAGAATAAATGCAATTTTGATGTCCCCGAAATCAAAAAATTTAATTGCATGAATTAAATATTGCCATTTCTATTTTAAAATTTTGCTTTATATTTTGGGATTTCTAGGTTTTAAGCATGCATTAGATCTCTTTAAAGAAATTTTGATATATCATGGCATTTAAATGGCAAAAAATAAATATAACTAATTTTTTTTTTTATGAAAACCAACTAAAACAAGTTATTCTATTTCTTAAATTTACTTGAATTGCTTTCTTTTATATACAAGGATAATGGTTAAAATTATGATGTCATTCCATTTAATGCATACGAGTATTATGTATAGTATATATATATGCATATTTAATATAAAAATTATAAATAAAATAATAAATGAAATAAATTTTGAAATAAAACTTAAAATAATTTCAATTGAAATTTTAATTATGAATAAAATTCCTTGGTATTACAATTTTTAAAATCAAGTTCTTAATGCATTTTTTTTAAATTAAAGTAAAAATTAAATTTTATTTTAATTAAATTGTAAGAAATTTTAAAATCACATTTGATAATAAGAAAATTTCAAAAGGCAACATTTAATATAAATATGCTAAATATCATATACATAAGTAAATTTATAAAAATATTAAACAAAATTAGCAAGGTTAGCAATTCAGTCATCTTAAAAACTTTAATTTTCGAATCAGATAAAAATGTCAATTTGAACTATTTACTTACCAGGACTATATAAATTTGCTAATTCTTTTGCACCTATATGTTGTGGACCCCATCTTGGACTTTTACTTATTTCACCGCCTGTTGATAATGCTAAATTACCATTTGGATCATCTTCAAGCATAGAATTTTTTAATATTTCTTGATCAGATTTTATAGGAGTCTGAAAAAATAAATTAAAAAATACAATTAATAATTTTATAAAATTAATCTTATGCTTATCAGTTTTAAAATTTTATATTTATATTATATATTTACATATGTATGTATGTGTGCTGATATTTTAACTAATTTTCTTCATGAGTGTGCATTTTATAAGATATTACCTACATATTCTATTCATATAGGGTTTGAATCATTTAAAAGCATTCAACTAAAATTAATCGTATGATTTCTATGTACGTACGCAAACATTCATATTTTCTGTCTATACACACACACACACATGACATATGACATATATACGCGTATATGTGTGTATGTGTTAAATTGTCGTCATTACCTTGGGAAATTCTCCAATAAAATTTTCTTATAAATAAAAGTTAAAATAAAGAAAATACAAAACTACAAAAAAAAAATAAACAAAGTTAAAGAAAAAAAAAAGAGAGTAAGAAAAGAAAACAAAAAAATAAAGAGAAAAACAAGTGTCATGTGTCATGATAAACCGGTTTTTTGTTTTCCATTTGTAAAAAAAAAAAACGGGTAACCGTACGTATAGTAGCTATGCCAAGCAAAAAAAAAAAACAATAAAAGAAAAAAAAATTAACAATTTTCCCGTTTATTTAATGGAAGTTTTAAAGAGAAAAAAAAAATATTGCAGAAGAATGAAGAAAACAAAAAAAAAAAGAGCAAATGTTGATGGGTAATGGCCTGTATTTCTTTTTATTTTATTTAATATCCTTCAAGGACTTTCAATAACAAAGTTCTAATACAAGAATAATAAAAAAAAAATAACAAAAAATATAATAACAGTATTTATCGCGAATCATCTATTTTTAACTGTGTATAAAACGACAAATTTTTTCTATACTTTAATTATACAAACAATTTACACACGTTCTTCATCTATGTGCAATATTATATATTTTTGCATGCACACATTAATGGCTATATACATACGTACATATTAGTGTTGCTTTTATTTAAACAATAGTTGAGCGTCTTGTATAATTTGACATTATATATACTAAGGCGTTTAAATAAAGTAAACAAAATGTGGTAGTTTACGAGTATTTATTTGCTGAGAGAGAATGGGAAATTTAATTCAAAATATCCGAATATAATTTTATTTGTGCAATTTAAAAACTAAAACCAAAAAAATCGATTTTAATAATGATTAATTTTATTGTAGTTTCATGTTAACACTAATCAAAAGATATTTAAGGCAACTTATGGTCTGATCTATGGTAGATAAAAGAATGTGTTGAATTGATTTAAAAATACTTTATTAGAGCAATGTTTCTGAATCTGAGTTTAAAAATTGCAGTCCAACAAAGAATGATATATTCTTTTGTATGTGTGTTTTGACAGAAAATAATATGTTAAACTTAATTAAAACGCTAGAATACATCAGTTTGATTCAATTTGATATTTAATATTCGAATTACGCACAGTGCACTTAACGGTTTACACTTATGCTTTAAAGTAAAAAATCTAATCTGGTCAGCATAGTACCGATCGCAAAGTGTATCTTTTTGGTTTAACGAAAGTGCTACATATAATTATGAAAATATCCCTTAAAAAATCCCTTTTTTTATTTTAACGGAGCCGGTAGGGTACAAGTTTTTGTACCACCAAAGCTTATATCCAAAGGTATTGTTAGTTAGTACTGTTGGCAAAAAGAACCCTTATATTAATGTTCAAAGAATTTTTTTTCAATAATAATTACATACTAATTGCAAAAAAATCGGTCCTCAGTAAAGGTTCGGTTTCGGAATTCCGATTTTCCTAAAACATTTACTGGTTTACTCTTTTAATAACCAGCATTGAAATAGTAACTATCAAGGAAATTGGTTGATTATTGAAAATTGACTGTATTTAAGTTTAACTGCAAATTTGACTGTATAATAGAAATTCGGTTGCTATCTTTTCGACGTGGTTAGTTTAAGTTCAGATTTAAATTTCCGCCAAAATCGCTTCAACCAAATTGATATACACAACTGGGCACAAAAAAAAAGATCGACATAAGAAAGAAATTCGTTTATATTGAAAACTCGACAGTTGAAATATTGTGCCGTCCTTATATTTTAGCCCAGTATGTAAAATTGCAATGATCGGTTTAATTTTTGATTTCAATACAATTAATTTTGGCCATATGATTGGTCATAATCTACTATATATGATTGCAATATACTCGGCAACTTTACGGAATAAAAGAAAAAACTGAATGGAGGTGAATTGACATCATGCAAGGACATCAAAATATAAACACGTGGAATTTTTCTTTTTTTTTTAAGTTTGCATGCAAATGTCATAAAATGTTAAATGGTATCAGCCTCCACAGGTAAAATTGAAAAAAAAAAAATTGTGATCAATTTATTTTTTACTTTTTCTTTTGCTGAATTCGTAATGATAGTTAAATGTCTACACGTATGTATATTGGCTATAATGTTTTGAAGAAGACATGGTATCCAATAGTTAAATAAATTGGCTATAGTTAAGACCAGAATAGTGTAATTATAATCAAATTATTATTAATTTGATTTCATATATTAACTATAAATTTTCATTTAAATTATGAACTTAAAAAATGTGTTTAAAATGGAGAAATGGAACAGACTATATAGCAAATGCCGACTATATAGCAATCAAGTACGATATAGGAATTATTCTTAAAATGGAATTTAAAAACAAAAAAAAAAAATTTAATGCTTTAAAGTAAAATTTTTTCCAAAATGTTTTTGAATATACAGTGAATTCGAAAATATTAATTTTGATGTGACGTTTATGACTCCTTGAAAGAATCGCCTACAATAAAATTCTGCGTTAGTGTAGAAAACTACTTGTTCATCTTCCGTCTTCTCGCAAAATAACTGAAAAACAAAAAAAGAGCAATCGCCCACAAAGAAAATTTTTCTTTTCTACCAAGGAACGGTTTCAGAGCTAATTTTAAATATTTCAAAAATTTATTGAGGTAACTCTATATAATATTTTTTAAGAAAGTGCCGAACTATAATTTATACACGTCTCAAAATTTTTTTTAGCTGACTCACTGTGTATTTAGAGTTTATAATCAAATTTTTTTGGGTTATAATTCTAATTCCTAGAAATTATTGAATATTTAATAAGGGCAACTATCCTAGGTGAAGTACTAATTAGCTTTTGAATTTAATAAAAGATCTTGTTTGCACAAAATCTTATTGAATTGGTTCTTATTCTCATTTCGTATACCCTATACTTTGAATCAAGCTGCACTAATCGGGAATTAATTTTCAAAATAAATTTCTTCAATTTAGTTGTTAATGTAAGTCCATTGTTTAGTGATTATGGAACACCTTATATTTATAATAATTCGATATTATTTCATAAATAAATATTTATTTACTATTAAACAAATGCATTCTTAAAAATAATTTTCAAAATATAAATGTTTAAAATCTGATATATTTTGATTTATAATGCAGTATATCACTTATGCATACTATTATATACATACATACTTACATATATATGCAGTTTATGTCAGTTTATATATCGTTTGTTTACTTTTATATTATTAATTTTTAAAATAAAAAAAAAAATTGCGCTGGCATATTGTTGCCATTTTATAATAAATTAGAATTGTTGATTTTCATGTTTTGTTTTCTTATTTTACACACTATATATATATAATAAACTATTATACTTATACAATTTACAATAAATATTGCATGACTTTCTGCAGGTTTTCTTTTTGAAAAATTACCATATATAAAAATTTTGAATTTCAAATTGAAATTAAATAAATTTTATTTAAAATTTTTTATAATTTTTAAATAGAAATAGAATTTATTCGATTTTTATTTTTACTTCTAATAGCTATACTTAATATAAAAATATATTTAAATATCTTATATTTACGAGTACGTATACAATACAAACATATATAATAGATGAAATTTCTGTTATTTCAAAAATGTTATTGTAATCATATAGGCATAGCCCAAAGTATATGATTGTAGATGAAATTTTCTTTAAATTCTACACTACAATTTTTTTTTTGTTGGTTTAAATAAAATTAATGTTGAAATGAGTGTAATAAATTTTTGTTATTTTTAATTTTTGATTTATTAGTTTATAACTTGTATGTACTTATGTACAATGTAAAATATTTACTAAAGTATGGATATGCTTAACCGATTCCTGTAAAAGTTCTGTTAAATGAGAAAAAAATAAAAAGCCAAAATTCTAGACTTGTTACCGGAAATCAAAGCCATTAACATTTAGTTTCTTTCTTTTCTTTTTATATTATGATTTTATATTTTACTTTTTGGCGTCTTGACTTTTAAGCACTTTTTCAAAAATTTTTTTGAAAAAAAATGCTTATTAGTTTCACTCTGTTTATCCATCCGTCTGTCCACCCGTGGACATGTTCACAAAACATCTACAAGAAAGAGATATCACATGTATATGTAGATCTCTACTAAAAACTTATTGCCGTAGAACAAAATTTTTATCTATTTACCGCTTTCTAAAAGTTATATTCTCTTAAAGTACTAAAAATGCCACTTTTTAAGTAATTATTGTAGCAAAACCAAAAACAATTTTTTCAATTTTGCAAACACAGAAAAGTAATGACAGGCTTTTTCTGTCTCAACATACCATATTTGCACTTTAAAAGCACAATGGTCTTTAAAATTTAATGTTATCTAAATTCCCTTTTTACCAAGTTTTTGATATAGTTTTTTCCCTACACCTCAGATTGTACGAGTCTGAAATTTAACAATTTATTCCACTGCCACCCACCTCTTTAGTTATCATCTCTCGAAATTTGTAAAATTTGAATTCCTGGCACCTTATATTTCCGAAACGCCTAGTTGTTCCTGATTTCCATAGCTGCCGAAAGCTAACGGTAAATGCCATGCCATTAAAAAATATAATTACATTTTTTAACTCACATAATTATTCCTTAAATACGATAATTATGTTAACGCTTCTTTAAATTGTTTTTTTGTTTTATTTTAAAGATTGCTTACATTGCTGATCCTAGGTGTTTGCAATTTTTGAAATATATTCGTAATTTGAATAAAAGTAATTTTAATAATGCAGTACATAACTAGATTGTTTCAAAAAGGTTTATTTTGTTTTGTTGAAGGGAAAAGTGCTTCCTTACAAATCATTGGTTTGGCCCAACTTTATTTATGTACAAGTAGGTCTATATACCAATATCATTAAATATATTTAAGTAATTTGAAATTTACAACAAAAATTTAATTCTTTTAATTTAGTTTATACCGCAATTTAACAAACTACTATGTAATTTAAGCTAATTATATAAAATTTGGATTGTAGGTTCAAATGTTATTGAACCAATCAAAAAGAAAAATTTTCAATTTTTTTAATTTTGTTTAATGAGAGAAGAAAAAACTTAATTTAACGCGGTTTTTTTTATTTTTTTTGTTGTGGTCTTTCAGTTAGCACTAAATTTTATAAGTTTTAAACAATTTGCTTTACTAAACTGAAATTGTTAGTGAATTCAATGTAAATAAAATAATTAAATAAACGCAGAATTTTGCGGTCAAAGAAAAAATTTAATGATCGTTAAATAAAGTTAAAAAAATAAAAAAATTAAAATAAATGAATAAATAACAAGTTTAAATTTATTGCCTAGAGTACAAAAATAAATTTTTGAATTTGGAATTATTAAATTCTTTAAGATGAAATATGCAATTATTATAAAAACTAATTTATAAATTTTTATGAAATGATAGACTGTTGAAAAAGATTTTGCAATGTCAACACCAATTGTAAGGAAAAGGAGGTGAATCAAATCCTTAAAATATACTCGAAACATTAACAATTGATAGATATGTGGTTTAAAATTAACTGGATCAATAATGCAGTAAAATTTCATTTATAAAATTCTACTAGAATGTCTTAAACATTAGTTATATTAATTCGCATTGATAAATAAAATACATTACTCGTATATGCCAGAAATTATTCAATCTCGGACAAAGTTGCAACAGAATCGGTAATTTATCCTGTACTTCTTTGACTAAAATCGTTTTAAATTTTAAAAATGCTATTAATTCTCGTTTCTAAGAAATATTCTTGATTCTCTCTTACCATTAGTTGTACAAGTTTGGAATTCTTAATAGATATTAGACTCTAATTAATAGTATTTTTTGCTATAAAACTTTTTTTTTACTCTACCCGCACATAATCGCCTCTTGAAATTCTAATAAATGAAAAACTAATTTAATGAGATTCTGTGCAAACTTTTATAGCTTCTTCAAAAAATTTGAATTCTCGGTGCCTTATATTATACGAAAGTGGACGCTTTTTCAAATTTATATTAAAGTAAAAATTTAATAGTAAATGCTATCCAGAGGTTGGGAATGTTTTTACTAATGGAGGCCAAATTTAAAATGACAATAACTAATTAGGCTGCATAAGTTTTAATAACCATAAATGTAGCTTTTGTATTTTGAATTAAAAATTTTTTTTATGCATACATACATAAATATATTCAAAAATTAATAAAAATAAATTAATAAAACAAAAAATCAATTCAATGAAAAGTAAATAATTAAATATAAATAACAATCAGATTCAAATTCAATGTTTAATAAATGTAATTTAAGTAAGACAATATTTAGTGTGATATTTGCATTTGTTTTTTACTTGAAAGTAATTGAATATTTGAAAGGGCGGCAGGGGTCACAAAATATTCACCCGGAGAGCACAGGCTTCCCATATGCTATACTATCAAAAAATATAATTATCTATTTATCTTAGTCGACTTATTTAATTGTCGAATTTAACTATTTGGTTAACATTTATTTCAATTCCTAATCCTTAATGTATGCAATCATTGGATATACTTTATATTTAAAATAAAAAGGGTATTTTCATAATAGTTATGTGCTGGTTTACAAAATTATTAGTTTTTTTCCCAAATTTATTAAATTAAATTTTCCTCCTTTTTTATTTATTTTTATTTTGTGTGCATATTTGAAAGGAGATCTTTTATTTAAATTGAACAATTTCAAATTGACAAAATCCAAATATTCATACCAATATTTCCGAATTTTATATACACATATATATAAAAAATAAAATAAGAATTTTTATTTCTTTGAATTGTAATAAATTTTTAAAATTTAATTTTGTAAGAAAATAAAATGGTAAACAAAGAAAATGCAGAACAAAAAAATTAATTTATCTGTTGCCATTGCTCATTAAATTTTCAAAAATTTCCAACAAAATTATTTACAAGCATACATATACATTTATACGTACATACATAGAGATATTGTGCCTATGTTCAAAGAATGCCAAATTCAATAAATTTTTGTGTCCTTTTTTTTTTTTGAAAATTTTCCACATTTTCCACAATACTAAAATGAAGTTTGAAATTTTTTTCTTTTACTTATTTTTATTTTATTTTATTTTTTGGACAAAACTGAAAATATTTTATTTATTTTAAAAAGAAAGTGAAAATAATTTTCTATTTTTGTTAAATAAAAATAGCCCACTTTTCATTGTATACATAACAGGTATACTCATATGTATTTGATACTCTTGGCAAAGGGAAAGTTATAGGTGATAAAACATCTGAAATAAATAGGAAAACAAAAAAAACAAAAATTTATTGCTTTTGGAAAATTTCATTTTCTTTTCTTATTTTTATTGTTTTCTCTTCAAGTTTTTATTTTAACATTATTTTATTTATTATTTAAAATTAAAATATTTGAAACTAAAATCGATATATAAAATGTACGTACATGTTGAAAACTAAGTGAATTATTTGAATTAAAATGGAAAATTTATTTTCGAAGAAAACTTTAAAACTTTTTCAAACTAACATGACTAATAAGTCAAATGTTTGAATTTTTGAAATAGAAACAATACTGTGCACGTAACAGGGAACATAAAAACTGCATGTACATTAGAATGTTTTACAATTTCAACTTTTTTTTTGTATTGCCATTGAATTCGTTTAAATATGATTTTTAACTCAATTTCAAGAGTCTAAAATTGTATATGAATGTACAATTGTACAATAAGGATCTATACCTGTTTTATTATTATTATTTTTTTTTTAATTAAGAAATATAATAAAAAATTGAATTAAAGGTAATTTTGTTCTCTTTTTATAGTTAAAAAAATATATATAAATTTTTTTATTATTGCTAAATTGAAAAAAAAAAATTTTAATTCAATAAGGATTTCATTTTGTTTTCCTTTTAGATTTGATTATAAAATTTTAATATCCTTGAACAATATAATGTGTTAATACACATATATAGACAAGAGTGTTCATTAGCGTAAAATCGTACCCGTAGGAAGAGAGAATACAATAATTTGTTTTTGAATTTTAAAAAAAAAAATCTGGAATTTTCGCTAGATCACATTTCATACTAGAGCTTTTCACATTGAAAAAATTATTTGTTCATGAAAATTTTAGTATAGTTTCAAATGAATAAAGTTGAAATGTCAGTAAGTAATTAGCAGGAAATAAATCGGCATATTTCAAAAAAGTCTAAATTTATACGGGGAATTTAGGATTCATTTTAATAATTTCAATTTTTGCTTGGCTTGGATAGTATAAGAGTTAATATCACTTGAGAAAATTTGAGGGAAATTTTGCGGGATTATATTGTATTAGAATACAAATAATGAAAATTCTATTATTATAGAATACGAAAATATATTATTTTCATTTTCTGGTTCCATTATAGTTAAAAGATAATAAGCGATATTAATAGATTCTGAGAATTTTTGAATGCATAAAGAAGCTTAAAATAGTGTTATTATACATATTAGAAAAAATTGTTTAAAAAAAGTATTATCTTCCAATATTATTGGTGGGATTTCTTTTCGGGTGCAAAGTATATAGATGAGTACAACAAGAATATTGGCACAAATTTAAATATAATATGTATATAGGTATATTTGTATTTTCATTAATAATTAAGTTATTTAAGTTTTTTTATACGAATATTGCTTTATCCAAAAATTTCAGAATATTTTATTTTATGATATAATGTTCTTAAGCCAGTAAAAATAAAGTAAGTTTTAATTAAATTAAAGCTTGTATAACAAATATTATTTTATTTTGTTTAAATTAGAAACAAGTCATAATGGTTTCTTACCGAATAAATTATCGATATTGGTGTATTCAATATTTCTTTCCACAACTCATAAACACAATAAATCTAATAAAAATCAAAAATAGCTAGCTTCATAAGTATATTTTCAAGTTAGTGAAATTTGTAATTTTGCATATCTTGCGGGGCCACAATTTTTAAGATACAGAAAAAAAACTGCTTTATACTTTGTTTGTTTTTGTTATTCTAACTTAAGATTTAATATATTACAATTATAATTGAATATTATATTTAATGTATAATAAGTATATTGAGCAGCTCATATAGTGCAATATACTCAATACATTTCTAGCACATCTAAATAAATTATGTATGTATTTACATTATTTAAAAAGACCGCATTCCATACAATAAGGGAGGTCATGTGATGGCATTAAATTTTGGTTGGTAGACGAGTTTTCGGTAGGAATGTATTTTTTTTATGATAGGATGGTAAATGTAAACAATTTTTAGAGAGATGTCGGTCTGTCTGACACACAGTACATGCATGTATCTTAAGTTCGGCTGAACCGATTTCGATAAAATTTTATATGTGAGGTTATGCCACGAATTGATCATCTTCTGGATTGTATCACTCCTGGGGGAACTGGACCTTATTAACTGAGAGAACTGCGAATTTTACATTTTTGCTCATATAAGGAGAAATATAATCAACCAATTTCCTTGAAATTTAATATTTAAATTCGGAAAGTTAAAACATTGAACCTATAAATTTAATATCACGGCCGATTTTTAATTTTTTTACCATATTTACGGAACTAATTGTTGGAATTTCTTGAAATTTCATATAGGAGTTCTGGTTGTTACCAAAACTATCTGAACTTTTCAGGGATAATTGAGATAACCCAAACAGAAATTCTACAAAAACTCACATTTACTAATTAAAATTAAAAGTCCTTAAAATTTTTAAGAAGTATTTAAAAGGGATTTTTATTCACTTTCGATAAACTACACAAAATACAGTGCGATCGGTTATGTGCTGATCCCATCAGATTTTTTTGAACTCCTTGTAATATTTATGGGAAATATTTAAATTTCTATTTATAGTAATTGATTACATGTTAAATTTCTAAAGAAATTTAAGCATTTTAATTAACTAAATACAATGTAATTAAATTTATCTTGAATTGAACAATTCGAAACAAATTGAACTTGTATAAAAGCATATTTATTTTCCAAATTTTGCTTAAAAATATACTACACAAGGTGAGTTAATAAATGTACTAACATAAATATATGTAAAAAAAATTATGATTATGTAGAGACCAAAATATTATGGTTTAGAGTAGTTTATATAAAATTCAATAAGATTAAGTTAATAATTTATTTAATTTGTGTTATATAAATATATAAAATAACATTTTATATACATATAAATAATAAATTACAATGTAAATTATGTAGGTCAACATAATTTTGGAATATATGAGAGTTAATGTATTTGTTTTCTAAACACATAAATATAATTATAATAGGAAAATGTGGTATACTTGTGTTGTGAGTAGGATAAAACTTAATTTCAAATTTTTTTTTTTTCTTTTGTGGTTACTATTATATTACACTTAGTGCTAAATAAATACAATTTGAGTCCTTAATAATGGAAAAATATTTCTTTGTACCTTCTCTTTATACTTATTATTTATTATTTTGAGTTTTATTTTTTAATAAATCGAAATAGGATATAAAAAAAAATAATTTAATACATTTGAGAATACGCATATTTAGAGAAATTAAATGAAATGAGAAAATATTACAAGTGTTACAAGTGAATGAATGCTCTAAAATAACGCCAAAATTTTGAAATAAATAATTTTATTTCCTAAATATGCAAAATATGTATAAATAATTGTGTTAAGGATTACAGGGAAAATAAATGTTGAGCTTTAAATTGGGCGTAATAAGTCCTAAATAGCGGTTATGTAATGGCATAATATTTAAAATCAGGTTTACTATTGATCTAAAGTTTTGGAGCCAAGAGTATTCTGGCGGGACAATTTCCGATAATTAAATATTTTTTACAGTTATTTTCTTAGGAGGGAGAAGTTCTTAACTATAAAGTCAAGCGAATAAAATATGAAGGCAGGAAATATTCTGTCCGCTTTTCTCTCAATGATCTCAATGAATGAAAAAACACAAATTATCCACTAAATCATCCGATATAGTTTACAAATAAATTATTTTTATAAATTTTAATTAATTTATTAAATAAATTAAATATCGAATGATATTGAAGGTCAAATTTTATAAAAATAACTCTTTTACACCTTAAATACGAAAACAAAAATAGAGAAAAAGAAAAATGTAAAAACGAATTACTATCAAAAAGTAATGACAAAAATTTCTATCTAAAATATTTTTGGGTAGAAAAGAAAGCAAAAAAAAAAATGAGAAGTAAAAGAAAAATGTAGACACGTGACTTAAATTTACAAATACTTCCAAAAGGTAAAATGAAAAAAATATTGTAGAATTTTTTTTTTTTTTATATTTGAATGGATGACTTGACTTCCTAGTTAGTTTTTGTTTTTATCCTTGTTTTGTTTTTCATATTTTGTTTTATTCAAATATTTGTTCATTAAAAAAGACGAATTTGTTGTTGCTTGTTTTGCTTGTTTTGTTAAAACATGATAGAAATGACGTCACAAACTTCCTTGATCATTATTTATTCTTATTTCTTGTTTTCATTTTCAATTTTCTTATATGCTTGCTATATATGGTACATACACCAAGTATGGCCATGTATAACACTTTGCTGCCGCCTTTATACTGTTGGGAATTTTTTGTTTTTTTTCTGTATATTCTAATTTTCCCGTTTTCGAATTTCTTATTTTTATATAATTCATTCTTGCATGTCGAAATCTAATCAAAATATAATAATAATTCTTTATTCGCTTTCCATTATTATTAAATATTACATATATGTATGTATGTATTTACATACCTATATTAAATGTGTATTTGCAGGTATAATAGAATCCTAAATAACAATCCTATTTTGTTAATTTTATTATATAATCTATTATACCTACATAATATGTGTATATTCTACACAAATGGTATGTCTAAGCATTTCATTCTATATTCAAATACATATATAATAATTTTTGGTATTATGACAAGTTGATAAAAATCTTATATTAAGAAAATTTCGTAATAATTTCTTTGACACGAAATCATATTCTTTGACAACAAAGTTTGAACTCTATATACAAATTATAATATATTGGTATAGGTAGGCATAAATTAAATATAATTGTATATATAGCTATATACGAGTATATGTAAGTGTAAAAAAAAAAAACAAAAATTTGAAAATTCTGCATTTTATTAAATAATTAATTGGCATGATCTATATGTATATATATGTATATGTATGGTAATAAATGTAAGGAGTAATGCAGTAAAAATTGAAAAAATAAAAGTAAAAATGAAAATTATTGAAAAATTAAAGAAAAACATACATGGTTTCTAATTATAAATTTAAATGAAATAAAATCTTTTTTAATATGTAAATGTTTGTGTATGCAGAAAAAAAAAACTTTATGATTTGAATTTGAATTAAAAGAATAATTAATTATTGCGAAATTTTTAGTTGGTTTAAAAAAATGTTTAATCAAGGAAATCGTATGTGGGCAGTCATTCACTAGTTATTAGTTGCCAGAGTAAAGCATCCCTATTTAAAGTAAAGTAGCAGTTCCTGAATACTTAGGAAATCCAGTTCGAAAAAATTGCAATGCTGAACACCCTGCTTTACCCGGCAATCGTAAAAGATAAGTATGGTAGAGTTGTTACTTTCCCCACAGAATCTACACAGAAGGAAACTTGCTTCACTTAGCTTGCATACAGGTGATATTTTATTTTCCCTGGGCGTGATGGAAGAAACACCTTCGTATGATTGTACCCTTTAGTGTCCAACTAGTGAAAATCGTATTCTGCCCAAAGCAGGCAGGGAAGCCCCTACAAAGGGAGAATTAGCCCACCGAAAGGCAGTGGTTGCGCGATCGTTTCTGTAGTAAGTCTTTATTATTCTCTCTATGTAACAAGGCCATTTTAACGGGCTTTTCAATAGGAGTAGAGGAATTTTTCAATAGGCTGCCACAAATTAGATTGTTGTTTTCAGTTAAATTCAAAATTTCATCATGAAAAGTTTTGAGTTTCAACAAAGTTTACAAACTATTCCATATATTATTTTATAAAAATGACTGTACGATTAATGCAATTACAATATTCAAAAAAATAAAGGCATTGTTTATTTTTTTCATTTTTAAAAGAAAATATTTCTTGTTATTGTAGTTAAACAAATCCGCATTAAATATTTTTTATTCAATGAACCTGTACGTACGGCATGACTTATTACACTTTAGAATCGTGAGTTACTATTAATGTTGCGATCTCTATAAGTCAATGATTATTAATTAAATAATATTGATTAAATAATATGTAAAATATGAGGGTGGGAAATTTCGCAAAAAGTTTTTGAAAAAATCACTTTTTATCATATATAAAAGTTTATAAAGTGAGTCAGGAAATAAATGTTAAATATTATATGCGCACAGTAGAAGAACCTTAAGGTCAATAGATATCTTAAACATGAATATAATTTTTGTATTATCATGTGTGGAATTAAGAGAAAAATCTTAATTTGCATTCGAAAAAATGTGACATAAAAAATACACACACTCATTCGACATTTACGTACCATTTTTTTTTTATAATGTCAGATTAAAAAGTGGTTATAATTAAGGTATAAATACCCTCTTATTTGTGGTTTATAATTATAGTACTCGTAGTCCCACAAAATCCATGCTGTTTATTATATGCCAAACATTAATTCAAAAATATTTTTCGTATGTGTATTTAGAAAAAAAGAAACGCTAATATCCTAATTTATTTTTAAAAATATAATGAAATAATTTTTCTTTTTTTTTCCTTTTATTTTACATAAGCTTTCTATAACCTTTTTACATTACATTCTGTATATATTTACTTTGTAATCAACTTTGGTTTTTCTGTTTTCTTTTTGGTAGGTTGGAATACAAAAATTTTCATTTTAAAATTATTATTATAGCTATATACAATGACGTTTTACTGCTGTGATCTACTTATAATTTAAATATACATAAATATTATGTTAGTAGTGCATGTATGGTCATATTATGTTAAATGTAATAACAGGGGGACAATCAAAATTCAAATAATGTAAAATGCATATGTTAGAATGTAGGACAAAGAAGAAAAACAGAAATGAAAGAGAAAATCAAATTAAACTATTTATTTTGGTTTTAAGGTATTTTTCAAAAGAATTTACTAAATAATTTTTTTTTTTTTTGTAATTTCCATTTTGATGTTCAATAGTAGCTGATACACTTTGGGTATTGAACTTTTTGGCATGAATAATTTTTTTCGTTTTTTATTAGAAAAAAAATTTTATTGTAAGTTTTAAAGTAAATTATGCCAAATTTCTATGTAGTAAATGCAAATAGTATGTAGGTATTATGTACGTGTATATTTGTATCCATAAAGCATAATAGATATTTATTGGTTAAATGATTTGTAATTTGATTAAAATTTAAATTTGTTATTGGGCAAAAAAGTTAAATGGAATTTAAATGATTTGTATAAGTCTTCCTATTTATAAAATAACAAAGAATTGAAAATTAACAAGAACTCAATTTTTCTTTCACTTAAAAAGAAAATTAGTATATTAACTTTGTGTTGTTCTGAACAGAAAATGGAGCTCTAAGAGAAAATTTTAAAAACTATACGCACTTTTTATAAAAACTAAGGCTGAGGCGTTTTAATGCGAGGAGGAGAGCAAAAATGAACAATGCTCTTTAATGATTGCCCTATATTATCAGCTTTGTTTCGAAAGCCTCTAAATATTAAGTCTCAGACACCACATATAGGAATCATACAGTCAATTTTCAAATATACCCTTGTTTTTTCCACTGAAAGAGTCCCCAATAAAGTATGTACATCATCTTAATAATAAACTGAGATAAAACTTATTATTTCTGAAGTACAATCAGTATATTATTTTTAGAAACATATTTCTTTTCAACAAAAAAAAAAAGAAAAAAAACCGACTTTGTTTTATTTACTTTATTCTCTTAGTAAAATAATATTTGGCTCATTGCATAGTTTTAGGGGAAAAAAAAAAAAAAAAAAATTCACTAAAATGAAGATTGAAGTGTGACCTTTACTGTTTATAAGTTCTAACGAAATAAATCGTTACACACAACGCCTTTTTTTTATTCACAGTGAATTGTGGGCCTATGTCATTTTACGGTAAGAGAAAGAGTATGTCACTACATCCATGTACATTTGTTTTTTGAAATATTTTTTGTTTTGAATATATTAAAACAAATCGAATTGCAAAGACTTCATTTTATACAATTACAAGGTAAAGGTACCTATATATTCCTTGTATTAAATTTTGTCTTCACTTTAATACAACTTTTTTATATACTATTGAATATTTTAGTATGTAAATAATAATATACATAAAGGTAATAATAATTTGACCGCATTTATAATTATGAATATTCACAATGAATGTATACACATAATAAACTTACATATTATAATGTAAATAAAAATACCTATTAAATATTACCTATTTACTCGCATATAACTACACTCTATATGTACTTATACCTTATAATTGAAGTTAACATGAAAACGTGTATTGTTCTAAGGTTCTAATAAATTATTCAACTGTAATTACCTTCCTTTTATACGTACATTATGTAAATGTAATATAAATGTACTGTGCACATATTATATTGGCTATGTGTCACACCTTAAAACTATAGTTACTGACATTTTGAATTCCTCCTTTTCCTTATTATTGTTTCTTATATATATATAGAAAATGTATATATATAGCAAATAATTTTCACCATTACTTTAATTATTTTAACTAATGCGATCAATTTACATATTTGGAATTTGTGATTATTAAATAAAATTGTATTCCGTTTTTAGTATATATCGGAGTATATATATATAAATATATAGTTCTAATGTATTAACTGTTATATATATTTTTACCGGCCGTATCGCATATACAGTAGAGAAAGTATTGTATAGCATGTCGAAATTTCAATGGAAATGCAATTTTTTTTATGATAGAGAAAGTATTTTAAGAGAGATGTGGGTTTATTTGTTATACATACATATAACTCTATTCCATTCCAACCGAATCAATTTTGATGAAACTTTATATCGGAGTTTACTTTGAATTAATCAAACTTTAGACTTTGTTAAGTTCCAGAGATTGATACCAGAATTCAAATTTAGAAAGTGACCCATTGTTAAGAACCAAATTTACATTCTGTCATGTAAGTATATAACATAACAAAGACGGTTAATAACTAGCTCACTTAAAATTTCCATAGCTAGTGTTGAAATGACATTTTAATAATCTTCATGTGGCATGCTATTCAGGTCGATTATGTGCTGATCACATCAAATGTTTTTATATGATGATTTTAAAATATGGTGGTAAAATGTATAAAATTACAATGCAAGTATTAAATAAATGAAAAGATGCAGATTTAATAATTGAGCTTAAAATGTTATGTAGGCTTAATATATTATTTGTGGTGCTTTTGCATACACGTTACAGGTATAATTTTATTTCTTGGAAAGCTATTTTTACACATAGTAGTCATTAGATGTTTCATGCAGGAATTTTTAAATTTGAATATGAGCCTTGTAAAATACTATACATTGACTTTCTAGGTCAATAATTTAATTTCTTAATATTGCATAATATATATTGAGCTTCCATTTGATCAAATTGCATGAAAAAACCCTATATTAGCCTACTTAATAATAGGAGTAATTAATTTAACAAAAATTTCACTCAACACTGTATAAAAATTGCGTTGTAATAATTTATAAATATACATATATATATATATATGTCTATATTTATATGTATATATATATATTTGTTTAATTAGCTTTAGCGTAATCCAATAAATCATTGTTAACATCATCGCTCACTGATATTCTTCAAATTTCAATTAGTTACATAAAATAATTATTGTTTAATTTTAACCCTTTAGTGGCATGACCGCTTTTTTTTAACTAAACCATTATTTTAATGTGGTTTTGTGTCCTGTTAGAAAAGTAAGTATTTTAGCTAAAAGTTGCAAATTTTCATTTTCCGAGAAAATATCTCGGAGATTTAGAAATCAATTTTAAACTTTTATTTGTCATCGACACATTTATTAAATATATACTTATAGTATGAAAATGTAACTTATAGAAATATGTAATAAAAATGTTCGCAATATCCGGTTAAAATTTTGCGGCAGTGAACTTATTTATGTTTAATTTTCTTAACCTTCATTAAATTTTTACCGTCCATTTTTCTTAAATGAGAAAGCATTTTGTACAAACAGTTTATATAATGATTTTCATTGAAGAAAAAAGGAAACATGACATACATGATAATTATATTATATAATAAAGGGTTAAAGTTTATAGAACGAATAATAAATAAAATATATGTATGAGACAATAAGTATAGGTGGTATTCTATTAGAAAAAAGGGGTCATCGTATAAAATATTCTTTTATTTTTAATCTGACAACTGTTGATTTCCCATGGAATATTATTAATTATTGCATGAATAGGTTCGTTCGTTATTTAACCGTAATATACATATATACGTATTTGGTATTCCTGAGAATTTTTAAAATTTTATTCCGTATTTGGTTTTGTATTATGTAACAATTTTGGAAAATTTTTATATTGTGATATAAGATGAACAATTTTATTTTATGCCGGATAAAAAATAGTCCATAGACATTAAAACAAGTGGTTCCAATATGTATACCACATTTCCGTCGTGCATTGTAACAAAATCTTTCAACATGCGTTTGGCAAGCGATAGGGGGAATAGTTAAATATTCATTTAACCCCTTCGTTTCCCGATATGTTCCAATGGCCCGCAAAGCAGAACAAGGTAACAATCTAGTAAGTTCCTCACAGTTTAGTATATTCATCACGATATTGTTGTATACCAGCATCGAAGTTATTTTAGATGAGTACAGGACCAATATCACATGTACTCGCATTTTTTTTTGGTTTATTTCTTTCACTTATCTTATTTATATTAGAAGTTTCTTTTAAAAAAATAATAATACTTCAAACTACTCCGGGGTAAACTGAACTCATTGTAATTACAAATCCTGTTACATAGGAATAAAACCTAACCTTTTAATTTTAATATTAAAAATTATACTTTTATTTTCCATAAAAAATTTTTTTATATCTATAATGTCTGTCATAGTATCCACACTTATGGTAAATTCAATTATACTCAAAACATATTGCAATACTCTACATGAATAGATAATGTGTACAAATTGACGAACAACTTTGCATATTACAAAATAAAAAATTATGTTGTCGCACTTTATTAAAATGTTTTTAACAAATTTTAAGAATGCTCATTCATTTTAAACTTAACAATTTTAAATATTTGCAAATAAACTTTTAGAATAAATCAAAAATTTAAACATTTATTCTCGTTTTTATTTTGTTTTTCATTTATTTTTATTCTCTATTTTTATATACTGATGATTTATGAGCTCTATATTTATGTATTATCTTAAAAATTTGCTAAAATTTATTTCACTTTTACATATATATATATACGAATATGTGTATATATTCGATTATATAGCAAGAATATCTTATTTAAAAATAAATATGGAAAATAAATTCTCTGTGTGCCGGATAAAAGAGAAAAGAAAATTATACACTATTTTAATATTTTACTAATTAATTTAGGCACACGATAAGCACGTCGTAGTAAATTTTCTAATAAGATTGAAAAGAAAAGTTAATTGTGCATAATTTAAGTAAGTTGTGGAATTTGAAATATGTTTGTCAAACTATTTTATAATACAAGAATTTTAAATTCCTAATTAATTGTATTTATTGGGAATTGATGAATGAAAATTAAATAATAATTTAGTCAAGATGGAGGTTATCATCTGTATTGTAACAACTAAAGTTTATAATATCTGGAAAATCTTATGAATTTATTTTAGTTTGTATATAACTAGTTTTCCTGACAAACACGGCAATAGATAACTAGTTTTTCTGACAAACACGGCAATCTCTTTAAATATTATTTGTAGGCAGCAAATATGTGACTAATACAGGAATTAAGAACATAAGTTACGAAATGCACAACATAAACCTTCAGGTACCATAAACAATCAAATAGCACAAATAAAAAAGTAACTCGCTTAAATACAAAAAATTGACCAATATTCAATAATAATCTAAATGGCTAATACACCTTTTGTAATTAAATTAATTGGGATTTACAAAACAATTTTTTTCAATTCAATTTTTTGAAAAGCTTGTTGTTTTTTTACATGGGTATTTTGTATAGCCCCTAATTATATGCAATTTTATTGCTTAATAAATTTTTATTCGTTCGGGAAATTTGACAAAAACTTTGTATTTTTTTCTACTTGGTTTTTGATTAAAAATATATTTATGTTTAGAAAAATATCACTACTATGACAAAAGAAAATATTGATAAACTAGAAAACAACAACAACGACAAAAATTATTATTTGTGTAGCCGCATTTTATATAATAATTATTGTATAGCTATTGTTATTTTTAGGACAACCTAACCTTTCGCAACTTTAATACAAAATAGATATAATATTTTACTATTCGTTTACATTTTAAAAATAAATATTAATATTAATTTGAGTATACATACATATTTACATATAATATACATACATATATAATGATATTATTGAAATAAATTTCTTAATAATTCATTTTGTATAGTAAAATTTATAAAATTTAGAGAGAGTCAAAAATAAAAGAGAATGACAAGAAATTAAGAAGAGAGAGTAAAAAAAATTTTGTTACTTTAAAAGAGTGCGACAGTAGACAGTGCGTGATTCATACGAAAATAATTTTTTTTCATTTTTTTTTTGGAACAAAAAAAAAATAAATATCAGAGGAAGAGGATGGAAAACATTAATTTTATTTTATTTCATTTAATTGGAGACTTTTAAATTGGGCAGAGAAGTTTGAGGAGAACTAACTTATTTTCTCATTGTTTTTTTATTCAATTATGTACAAAATATCTCAATTATTTCAACTCTTTTATTATTTGTTCAAATGTGTGATAAAATTTCTTTCATCTAATAATTAAAAAGATTAATTGGCATAAGAAAGAAGATGAAGTGTTTAATTACAAAAATAAAAAACATTTTTAATTTTGTTTTATAAAACAATAAAGAAGAGGAGGAAATAAATAAAATTAAAATAATTTGTTTTAATTATAAGTAGCATTAAAACAAGTGTATGAGTTTTGTGTGTTCTTAAATATTTTGAACTAAATTAAAAAATTTTAATTACATTTTATTAGTAAGAACTAAAAATGTAGAAAAAAAGGTTGTCATCCAAATGCAATTTGGTGTGAAAATAAACAAAAATAACCAGTTCAAAACATATTCAGGAACAGATTGGCAAAGGAATGAGTAATGAAGAAGAAATTAAAAAAAAATCTCGAAAAAGGCGCCACCTTATGCGAACGCTCTCCACTAAGTCATTAAGAGGCTTATCGGCAGTTCTTATGCCTTAAAACTACTATTATGCATACATTATAAATCCCAGAAGATTCATGAAGGACGCCTCCGACAGGTTCCCCAAATGTGTAAACTAGAGCCATCCCAAATATATTTATGTTATTTCATAACAAGCGGAAGCACTAGCAGTGTATATAGGAGACGTGTTTCACCGTTCAAACTTCCTGACAACCATTACAAACATTCGATGATGCATTACTTAACCGTGTGGTCGCCTTACAGAAGAGAAAGTTAAAGTTATGATGGTTGCACTAATACCCGTCCTGCATAAAACCATACCGCCTTGTACGTCAACCTGCATGTCGGGATGCCGATTCCATGTCTCCAGATTTCTAATGCTTTTAAACTCCCCATTGATTTCCAATACATCAACTGCCGCCTCAAATCTAGCCAGCTCATCATCCTTCTATATAAGCACTTAATCACAAGCTAATAATAAAAACGTTGCGTAAACTACACATGATGTCAGAATATACATGAATATACATATATAATGTTCGTACATGAATACACATACAACATTTCGAACGGGAGCACGGGTACCTATTCCTCTTTCATTGTTAGAGAAAAGTTAGAGAAATAGTTAGGATAGAGAGTGTCTTTTTGTTCTTAGGCTTTCTATATTCAATTTTTGCTGGATATGAATGAATCACCACAAACTTTTACGGAAACAAAATTGAGTTTTCCATTGAGAGATGTCGCAATCATACAGATATGTCATATATGTATATGCATTTTGTGTAATACAAGCATGATGCATTTGAATATTTTTATAATACAAATTACTCGTAATATTGTTTTATGTTCCATTTACAGTAAAACTACAACACACATACATACAAATTAATATTTTCAAGAACCCAGTGAATCATTTTGAGTGGGTCATCATCCTTTTTGAAATTTTTATGACCTCAAAAATAAATTATATAATATTTGTAGATTTATAGGCGCCATTTTGGTGCCACCAACAGAAAATTTTATATTGTATAAAATTTACACATTACATACACATGTACGTAACTATATGTGTATGTATGTGTAATTTATTAATGATTTATTATATTTGATTCTTTCTTTTCGTATTCTGATGCTAAAATTTAATTTTTTCTTGATATTAAGAAAATTATGTAGATATAATTTTACAATAAAAATTTAATATATACTCGTACAATAAATAAAATTAATTGCATATTTTAATTAAAATTTTAAATTCTTTACTTTGAACTTATAAAAGAAAAAAATTTTCAGAATTGCATAGTTTTGAAAGTTAATTAATTTTATTGAAAGAAACATAATATTCATTTTAATAAAATTTACTCTTGAAAATTCGAATGAATGTGATGAAGTAATTCAAAATTTTGGTAAGACCTTATGCATAATAAAAATTTAGTTTTAGTAAAGAATTTTAAGAAAGTAAAAAATCTGCAAGATTGAATGTATCGGAAGAAGCTCTAAGTGGACTCTGTCTAATTGTAATATTTGTAAAATGTTTTCTCTATTTTCTCACAAAATCTGTATTATGTTTAAAATTCTACTTTATTTTACCCAGAGTCGGATTCTTGTGGGGCGCAAGACGTTCATTGACGTTGCATAAATAGATTTTTGCTAGAATTCTGTTCATCAGTTTTTCTATTAATTTATTTAACTTTCAAAACTAAGTTCCGAATCTTAATCAAATTTTCGAATCTTAATCAAAAATTTAATATTTTTTAAATGATCATGATATTCGCTAAGTTTTCATCTAAAAAGATGTTAGCGAGAGCAGTTAATTTTTAAAATCACGTATAGTTTAAGAATAACCGTAAAAACCGAAACAGCAAAATTTTTCGCTCAATACGATTGTTATACATATTGATTTTTATATACAAGACTAGCATGCTAGTCATAATATCATCCAAAAATTTATTATCAAAAATATTAAATTCATAAAGTTTTTGTTATTTTTGATTTATCAAATTTTTAACACTTAAAGCAAAAAGCAATATAGAGTGGTGTTTTAATACTCGTATTAATTTTATTACTAAAGTTTTTAGTAATTGCGTGAGGGAAATATTTTTATTATCTATTTCTTAATACACAATACTTAATGTGAAGTGTGAAATTTTAATTTTTCAACTTTATTTTGTAGTTTTTAGTATTTATACAAATATACTTCATATATTATACAAAAATGGTTAAGTATATGTGAAAATTAACTTTTATAAAAATGCATATTTCAAATGTGTATGTTGCTTGCCACGCTAAGAATGGGGCTCTTAGTGTTTTGAATTATTTAAAGAAAAATTGTAAATATGATTATTATCAAGAGCCCACACTCAGTAAATTATTTTGTTATTAAAAATAAATTCCAAAATTGTTGTTATTAAATAAGAAATTCTTAATAAAATTTATGTATATAAATATTTTTGTTTATTATATTAGATTTCAGAATGGATATGTGAATTTTGCAGGACAAATTTTAAAAATAACATGAAACTTGAAGAAAACTGTTCTCAAAAACAAATTATTTTAAAATAATTCTAAATAAAAATTGTCATTTCTTTTACATTATATTTTTAACTTAATTTAAAGCTGTTTCACATAACCTTTGCTCTATTAAAGTACAATTTTCTAAATATATAGTGCTTAATGAAAATTTTGAATATGCAAGAATTTTTAAAATAAAACAAATCTATTTTAAGATATTTAATTTCCTTCAATTTTATTATCGTGTTTTTAATAACAAAATATTCTATATAATTCTAAGTATAAGACCTTTAGATTGATTGATAAACGTGTAGAATTAAGTGGGAACAAAAAACAAAAACTTCAAAAATATATACTTTATGAAGTATATTAGAAAATATCCTTTTAAAATCCTCAAACTATACAATATAATAATGAGTGAGTGTATAATTAATAATAAGCAAAAAAGAACAACATTTTCTATTTTATTTTTTTCGGGTAACATCAATTAAAAGCACCACGCAACGCCTAAACCTTTAAATTAATGTGACATTTGATTCATTCACAATTTTTTATTTTTTGCAATTATATACTTACATTTTTATATTTCTATACATACAGATGTGTGTATATTTGGTTGTATTATATGTTATGTATATACATTGAATTTTATATACAATAACATTTAGGGAACATTCAATTATGTCAACATTTTTAAGGATTCAAAAGCACATTAAAATACCGCAGTAAAAATTAAGTTCCGAAAACAAAACAACAAAATAATTAAATATATAACATTTAAGAGTGGTCATTAAAGTTTTACTTTAAAATAACAAAAAAAAAAAATAAAAAAAATTAAAATAATTGACCAATTTATTTAATGTGTGTATGCGAGTTAATTACGTATATTATTAATTATACATACATTAAAGTACTATATGTATACATACATAATTAAACATAGAAATATATAGGTCAAAATTCTATGCTCCTGCAAAGGATAGTGGTAATCATTTTGTATAATGATGAACACTAACTCTATGTTTTTTATGTAATATTTCCTTCCCATTTTCTTATAAAGTTCTTATATGGTAATATTTCAAAGATGTAGTGAAGAATATTTAGGGTTGATTAATTTTCTTGGATATACATTTTCTGCAAAGTGATAGGCAAATAACAGGTAAAATATGATGTGTAATTATGATTTTTTTAAGTAAAAGTACGAACCCACTAGACATTATTTCGCGTTTCAGATATAAATATCGTAAATTTTGAAAAATACAGTCGAACTAAATAACATTGCTTTAAAAAGAATGGAGTAATAAGGCTTTAACCTTCACTGAAATCACTTTAATTTACTCTGACCTTTGAATAACACAGCGTGGCTGCATTGATAGTTTGCTCCATTTATTCCTATTATTAATTGAATATTATTTTTACTTTAGATTCAATTGGATATTTTTGTAATTTTAGGAAAATTTTTAATATACAAGACTATTAACTGTAGCATACAAGACTAACTGTAGCGTAACTAGAAAGTTATGCCTAGGCTATATATAAATTTTCGTTGCAGTACAATTCTGATTAAACAGAGAAATGTAATCAAATTCTTTGCAGGAGAAGAGTCCTTTCATGCATGGTTACACTTGAATTGAAATAGATAGATACCCAAATCTTTAAAACGCAACAGATAACTTGAATCGTATCAGGGCTTTGAATGAAGATGTGTTCCTTTCTAGTCCTACATTAAACTTCTACTATTTAATTACTTAAAACTCTTGTTTTTGTTATAGTATACAAAAAATAGTTAATATAGATCGTATGTTGCCAACAAAAAAAATAAGTTACACTAAATTTCACTTAATAAAATATAAAGCGTGTCTCGTATCGAAGTACTCTGCTATATACCATTGTATAGGCTTTCACTCTCTCCATACAAAAGTTTTGTCTACTAATGAGGTCTATGATATATAGCAGTACACTTTGATACGAGACACCCTGTATTATGAAATATTATATAATAAAAAATATATAAGTTAAGAGTAGGTGGAGTAATTTTTCTGCTAAATTTTATGAGAATTATATGGAAACTATTTATTATTCACGAACTAAACTGATTTTTATATAAATATATGTGTAAGAAATGAAATCAATATTCGATATAATTTATTTGATATTTAATTTTTAATAATTTAATAAAAAGTTATCAATCATCATCAAAATATGCAGTACATATACATATTATATGAATATATGTATATGTATGTAATGAATCCACGTTAATTATAAAGAATTAGATAATGTAACCTTTTAAATTATTTAATGATCTAATTCGTGTTTTCGAATAATAAATTTAACATCAACACAAATGGAAATTGCATAGGATAAAATTCTTATTGCATATATGTAGGCAATTAGAATTGAAAAACACTATATTAGTACTATGAAAACTAATAATTTGTTAATAAAATTTTAGAATGTTGTGTCAAAAAGATAGGATCGCCTCCATAATAAAATTCGGATAGGCAAGCAATTTGTTCAATCACAATAATTTTATTAAGTCGATGGAAAGAAGCTTGTATTTGATAAGGGTTGATTAACTTTTTTGATATTTTGAAATTAATAATTGACTCTTGATCATTTTCAACTTAATTAAATATATTTGTTTATTTCAAAAAAATAATTAAGAACACCAAATAATCATTATAGTATTGCGGATATACCTGCGATTGGTTACTTTCTAACCTTCAACAGCAAAATCAGGAAATCGAAAGCTGATAGTTTCCATATACGAGTATATAATATAATATTATTCCAGGAAAATTATTGTCCATATTTTAATTGAATAAAAAATTTAATAAAAAAAAAAGTTAATTTAAAGCCATATGTGTGATATCCGTGCGGAATTTCTCATTCGGAAAATATGATAGCTCGAATTTCGAAATTTTGTTATATTGTTGAACAATAATAACAGTATATAATAATTAAAAGCAAAAAATTTTGTAACTACATGTAGCTTAATATTGCAACAGCTCTACACAAATTCTATGTGACATATACTACCTATAGAATTCGTGGATATTTTCTAAAAACCAATATCAGCACGGACTCCCGCGATTAACAATATTAATTTCTTTAAATTATTATACAAAATTATACTATACTTACAGTAGATAAGAATGTTGATGAAATTTTAATTGCTGGGACGGATGTTTGGCAAAGGCTTTGTTGATCTAAGGCTAAATTACTAGTTGTAGCTTTAACTGTTGTTTCACGTCTTGAACATGGTGGCAAAGAATGCGATATTATATCCATGTTGATTTTTTGTATATTTGTGTGAGTGTATGTAGTTTTTTATTTATAAATTTAACACTTACTATATAATATATTAAATATATTAAATTTTTGAGAAAAAAAATATAAAGAGAATTTATAAAAAGTTTTGATTCATAAGCTATTCTTTTAAACTACTTGTGTTCAATATTTCAGCAAAAATATTTTTTTTTTTTTGTTTTAATAGCACTTTATTATTTCTTGAATTTAGTTTTATTTTTTTTCAGTATTTATTTTGATTTTATACATTTAAATGTATGTATATACTATATATATATATAAATATACCCATATATATATTTACAAATTTTTACATGTATGTAAGATAATAGTTTGTTTTCTTTTTAAAAAAGTTTTTTAATTTCATTTTTATTGATTTATTCATTAAACATTTTTTTTATATATTTTTATTAAATTTTTTATATGTTCTTCTTTTTCTATGAGAATTTCTACAAATATAAAATTTTAAGTAAATATACTTATAAAGAAATTGTATTTGATTTTGTTTAACCAATTCCGTTCATTTGCTGAATTATTTGGTGCCTTTTCGAAAATATTGACAAAAATATTTTAATTAAAAATTTTATGTGGTATAATTAAAAAATGGTTACTATAAAAAAATTTTATGTTATTTTAACTTCTTGAACTTGTTTGCTAGAGACTGCCAATATTGTTAAGCCAGGAACAGTTGTACTAAAAATTTATAAGGAGTAATTTTTGAAATAAGAGAAATTGTGATAAAAGAGGAATCATGATTTTGTAAATTTAACATTAAATCAATTAACATTTAAATTCTTAAATATTAAGTAAAAGTCAAATAAGCATTGGAAATTAGAAATTTTGATAAAAAAATTGAAAATATCGAAAGGTCGAACAATACCGAAAACAATACTGATATATAGCGTTTGCAATTAATCTGAAATAGAAAAGTCAACTATAGCCCGAAAAATATTTAATTAACATCGGTAACGGTTAATACGCAGATTGGTATTAGACTATAGGTTCAGTACTCATGACTAAGTTCTGTAGTCTGATTACTCGTTAAAATTGAAAATTTCAAATTGCTTTGAAGCCTGACGAAATTTAACTCTAGCCGCCGGATATACAGTTTTTGTTGTAAATTTTATAAACTAACGTCTGTATAAAACTTGAAAAACAATGAAAAAATCATTTCAAAATTGAAATTGAATCGAAAATTCGAAAATTCGTGCGACCGTACAACTACAATTTTGAGATTCATATCAGATCATTTCGATTGCAAAGTTATTATTTAAAATTGTATAGTTATTAATTGTTTGACAATATTTAATAAATAAAATTATTGTGAACTGCTTATATGTAATGTTTAGTAGTTGGTTTGAATTAATTTCGAAGAGCATAGTTCTTTGTGATCTCTCAAATTTCGCTCTCAGAGTTGTTTAAAGAAAATATATGTTTCGTGTATGCATTTGTATACAAATTTATTTTAATGTGTGTATGTATGCGTGTTTACATATTTCTTATCATTATATTTACAATATTACAAAAAATATTATTATACAAAATTTTTTTACATTTTTAATTAAGTTAACATGAAAAGTGTAAGTCAACTATATCACTTATTTTATTGCACGTGATTATTTTGCACGTATGTGTCTATTTAATTTTTTTATCTAATCACATCATTTATCAATTTAAAAAAAATTTAATTATGTCTACGAAAATTAATCAAATATGTGATTTTGTTTAAATTTTAGAATAAGGTGACCAGGTTCTATGCCATAAAATATGAATAGTATACTTGTGAATAATTTTTTTTCAACTCAGTTTAAAAAAGAAGAGCTACATTCTATGTATGTGTTTAAAAATTGCCAAATAAAATTAGAATACATAATTTTATCTATAAATATGCATGTGACTTGCCGCCTATTTAAGCAAATAAAAAATTTTCATTATTATAAAATTGTAACGCGTGACAATAACCACGAATATTTTGTTATTAAATTAGTAATCGAAATAATGTCGTTTTTTTTTACTACTGCTATATAAAAACCGACACAAAATTGTGTGATTAATTTAAAAATACGAAACAAAAACTTTTGATTACATCATCGCGCTCTCAGAATTGAGAAGTGGATTTACTATTTCACTTCGCCTTAGTTTGATTTTTTTGATTATTATTTTTTCTATTTTTAATTTGTTTGTATGAGTGTATTTAAAAGGAAAGTGGCATTGTTAAAATTAATTTGTTTGATCTTTATTTTATGGTTTTCACTTTTTTTTTCTTTTTTTTTTTGGGCTCGAATGTGATAATAAATTATGAGTTACGTTTATTAGAATAAATATTCTGTGATAATCTACAAATTAAATAATTAAATCAATTTTATTTTATAGATTAAATAAATATGTACATAAAATTTGTGTGTGTGTGTGCATTATAAAACTAACATAACGAGTCAATATGAAATTTGTAATATTATTAAGTATAAAGAATATTCTTCAAAAAAAAATTCTATATATGAGTAGATAATAAAAAATAATTATCAAATTTAGTTTTAATTTCAATTGTGCTCAATAGTTCGAAATATTTGCGTTATTTGACTATTATTTATCATGAAAATTAAATAATATACTTGTATATATTATATAAGAACGTTTATGACAAAAACATAATAAAAATTTTGGAGATAATGGCTTTTGTTTTTTGCTATATTACTACAATTACTAACTCTAATAATTCATTGACGAAAATTTTATAAAAATAATTGTGATTTTTTCACAGTTTATGAATTTTGAAAATTATATTTTTAACATTACCAAATAAAAACCAATAATTTGGAAAATGTTCGCTTATTCAATACTGAGGTTCTAGTTTTAGGGCTTAAATTATTCAGAATTTTTCTGTAGTTTTAAATGATTTGAACTGTACATAAATTATTGTATAAAAAGCATTGTAAGCTACTTTTCTATACCTTTTCATTTATTTAATGTTTTAGAATTAGAAATTTGGCAGCTTCTTCAGCATTTTACTGGATCAGTCACTTAATATTGAATTTCTCAATTATATAGATTCTCTCGTTTTTTCTTAATGACCGCCATCTCAAATTTTTTCTCTCATCTTCTAAAATAAAGGGTGATTGATTAGAATATGACTGGTTTTGTTTATTTTTTTGCAAAGAGAGAAATGCTATAGTACGTATGTATACATTTATGAATTGTGATACTAACTCAGTTTGCTCTCATATAATGAGCAAAATGTTGAAGTACAAAATAAAGTCAATAATTTAATCTTTATAGTTTGATGCAAAAAATTTTAAGAATTTTAGTTTTGAAATAAAAATATGGACAAAATTTTTGTTTTAAAATCAAGAGATTACGATATGAAAATCTTTAATTTTATATAAATAATTTAATCTTTCCATGAATTCAGAATACCCTTGAAATCTCTATTACAATTATAGTGCTTCTAATAAAAATATCATAAGTGCATAAAATTCTAAGTTTAACGGAAGGGAAAGTGAAATTCCTAATAAATTGGCAAGATACTGCTTTCAAAAAATAAAACATAATATTTAAATGTATTTTACAAAAATAAATTTTGGCCGCAAAATGAAATTTTAAGCACAAAAAAAAAAATCTGATGTGATCAGCACATAACCGACCGCATTGTGTATTGTCTAGTTAAGTGAAAGTGTTACAGAATATTAAAAAAATGTCTGTTAAATACTTCTTTCCAATTTTTAGGACATTGGTAAGCTTATAGTTAACATACCTAGAAAAATGTAAATTTGGCTCTTAGTACAGTTTCGTTTTGTGCTACCCGAATTCCCTGAAATGCCCGCCAGTTCGTTTTGGTAATAACCAGAACTCAAATATCAAATTTCAAGAAATTCCATCAATTCGTTCCGTAGATATGGTGAAAAATGTAAAATCGGCCCGCAAATCAGTTTTCGAGCCCTGATCTTTCCAAAAAATTTACATATTCATTGTTTTAATACGAGGAATTCAAATATTAAATTTCAATGAAATCGGTTGATTATTTCTCTTTATATACACAAAAATGTATAAATGATTTCATCAAAATCGGTTCAGCAGAACTTGAGATACACGCGTGCACACACAGACCGACCGACAGGTTGCTAAAAATAGTTTATTTATACTTCCCTACTATGGAGAAGTGCATTCCCACCGAAAACTCGATATGCAAAATTTGTTGCCATCACATAACCTACCGTATTGTATACACAATACGGTCGGTAAAAAACAAAGAGAATGCATTTTAAATTCTTTTGTAAGACCAAATCGAACTTTGTTGAACTAAATAAATTGTGAGTGCAATATGGTTTGCTAGTGTGTTTGTATTATGATCTGTTTATTTTTTTCCTCATTTTGTCACTATGTTCTATCTGGCATTCTAAATATAGTTAAAAAAAAATTGTATTCCCTCTTTTAGAAATTAAATATTTTATTTCTTATTATGTAAATATTTTAAAAAATTATTTATGTTAAAAATTTTAAGAATTTTAGTCTGAAATGAAAAAAAAATTGATTGAAGAATTAAAAATAATATTGAAAATAAATCACTAGTTTTGTTTTATTCTTGAAAGCGTTTCTTTTTTCTTAACTTTTTTGCCAAATTTTCTACTTTTGTTTTAAATTTGATCTAAAGAGAAAAGGTTTGTTTATACATTCAAATCACCTATATCTGCTTTTTGCAATTCTAATTTAAAACTTAGTATGTTGATTAATTTCAAACTACCCCTCTTCTTAAAAGAATTAAAAGTTAGTATATGGGATAATTCCAGACTACTTCTCTTCTTAAAAGAGAGATAGTCTGGAATTATCCCATATTAAGAGAGATCTAGCAAAATATTTAGATCAAAATATCGATACGAATGTCTCGAATTAGAATTTAGACTGGCGTATAGTTTAGATTGGCGCTAAAAGAGTATTCCAACGTATTGATGTGTTAATAATACAGGGTGATGCAGTAAAGAGTATAATGTTACTCGTATATATCGAAAGAAAAAATTAAAGTTTCTAAAAATTTCACACATAAAACATAATATGTGTAAAATACAAAATCAGTTAACATGTTTAATTTAAGCCATCTACTAGGTCTTCCAGAAACCGTTTGTTTCAAGCTCGTATCTTTTTCGCAACGGATGAAACAGGCATTTTAAAAGCACAAAAATTTAAAAAAGTAGAAATTTCGCGAAAATTCTTTAAAATCCCTGTTATCTAGGAAAACGTTGGTTTTTGATTTGCCAACTAGTTCCAAATAAAATTTTATTGATTTGTAATGCCTTGAACAATCACATATAATATTGTAATCTTTACTGAATCACGCTATATATTTAAATTGTAGTGTTGTCAATAGACTAATATAAAATAAAAGCAACTAACTTAGTGGAGAATACACATTGCAGTTATTTTTTTGTCTTATAGGATTAAATTAATATGTTTTTTCGACTTTCCCTGCCATTTATATCAATAAACAAATTAAAATTTTCCATCAATATTAACTAATCTTTTATTTCACACACAGGTGATATATGTATGTATTTCACATACATACGAAGTGTACCCGGCTATACGGGATTTATGTGAATAAGAGTTTGGAGGGTAAATCAATAGATATGTAAGGATTCTGGTGAAAAAAGTATAATTTATCTATATATAACGTATGCATTGAGACCAGATGTATTTATGAACAATATTGACGGACCGGCTATAGGGCATTTGTGTTCTTAAGCGATTCGTGCGAAGATAAGGAACAATGTACAAAGATTCCGGTATGTATATTATTTTCATTCGCCGTCTCTTCATTATTTCGTGAAAATATTAATTTTTAATTAATTATTTCATTTTAAATTTTCTCTATGTTCACACATTTTTATATAAAAGGTTTGAGTTTTTCTTTTTTATAATACAAATATTTTGTTTTTCAAATTTCCATTTGCAAAGGTTAATGTACGAACTTTCGAATTATCAATATTTCCTTAAAATATTAAAAAAAACTCATCTTATTTAATGAAGTTAGATATATTTTGTTTACAAAACCCTACCCGCTTCCTTTCCCCTCCTCTGCTTTACTCAATTTCTTCATGTTCGACTCTTTTTTCACTTTTTTTAAATAAACATTTTATATTCTCTTCGTAAACTATGAGTCATAAAAATCAGTTAAAAATTATAATTTTTGCCCTTTCTATTTTCAGATTTCTTCAAATCAAATAATTGTTTCACAAAAAAACCAAAAATAAAATTTTTAAATGTAAGAAAATTGGTATAAGAATGAGAACAGTGTCGTTGACTCTTTTGTTTTTTGTTTTTGTGAGTGAATATCAAAGTTAATAACCATATTTGGTGCTTATTTAGAATATCCTGATAATAAAATAAAACAAAATTAATAAAAAAGAATTTTATTAGTTATTTATCGTACAATTTTTTTTTTTAATTCAACAATAATTCATTTTTTTTTATTAGGGAAACATAAAAAAAGTATAAGATTATAATATAAAATCGTAGTGCTATAAAAATTGTAGAATATTTCAAATAAAATTGTGAATCATTTAAATTTTAAGGGTGGCGAATTAGTTCTAAATCGTTATTGAAGAAGGATGAGCTGGAAAATTTATGGAATCAGAGTGCTTTTGCTTCAAAATATTTGCAACTAATTCAATTTTTGTAGAATTTTTTTTAGTGGTTTGTTATGAACATTCTCGTGCACGTGTACCAAATTAACAGTTGTAATGGTGTAATTTAAAACAATATTTCTACTTTTATGTCATTGAAAAACATAAACTTACTATAAGAAGAAGAATAAATAAAAATTTTTATGCTTTTATGCTACAAAAAATTTAAGCATAATTTTCTTGTTAAAAAATAAGACATTCGGAAACAAGTTTTAAGAAACCATTCCCGACTAGTGTAAAGAACTGCTTATGATTCAAAAGAATTAATATTTTCCATTCGGAAATAAAAAATTCATATTTTTGACAAAAGTACAATCGCTAAACTGTTTGGGTTCCATGCTCCCTCCAATAGGATTCAACATGTTAATATTAGAGTCGAACTTTCACGACAATTAATGTCATTTGCTGTTGAAAAGTTCAAATTTAGTAAATACAAGAGCGTATTTTAAGAATAATTAATTATATACAAAATTGTACATTCTTACTCTAATATTAATTTAAGGATGTATGTATAAAAATTTGACCTCAAATAAAATATAAATACTAAAAACATAATTTTAAACCGCCATTTTTATAAATCGAGATAATCGAGAATGAAACGATTTAATGAAGGCTAGCTAAAATTAAATAATTGACGATAATTTTGGGTATTCTCATTCCTTTTCTTTTAACTTCTGTAAAATTATATATAAATTTTAATTAGGTGAGGTATTTTGAACCTTTCGTTACATTATGTGTATAAAATCATATGATATTGAATACATGTAGGTACTCTTATGTTTTATGAAAAGCTAGTTATAAATTCCATTTATACAATATGTATGTATAAATATGTATTTCAATAATGTTATATATAAGTATATCTATGTATATTATACCATAGCTACTTTTGTTGTTTCATATTCAATAAAAAAAGGGAAAATAAAAAAAAATAATAATATAAAATAAATCTGAAACAAAGGAAAAAAATTAAATCAGAGTGGTTCAACTGAAAACAAATTTAATCGATAATTTGTCATTCACGAAAATTTTATTTTTTAATTCTATATAACAGTATGTACATATATAATACATGTGTTATATACATTTTCCTCTAGGTATACAGTATGTTTAGACGAAATTCAATACATGAAAGTAGGTTCGTTTATGTTACTAGAAGTACATAATTGGGGATTAATATAATTAAAATCATAACGTTTATTCACATTTTGTAATTTGTATTATAGCATAATTTTGTACAGGGTTTTGTACTATCCTTAAAGCTTAGCAATGGCATAGACTATAGAATAACTGTTGAAAAATCTTCTGTTTTTTTTTATAAATTCTGCTGCTATAAATGAAAACTTCTTTTTTTTTTTTGAGTGTGTTGTTTCTGTGGTTTGATATGAAATGAGGCTGAAATCTTGTTTAAAATTTTTATTTATTAAGATTCATTTAGTTGTATAGTATAATTAAAAACTGCAGATCAAGCACTCGATGTTACAAACTATTTTATAACTTTAAATTGTTAAAAAAATTTTTAATATAGTAAGATTTCTGTAGGATTTCTAAAAATAAGTTTACTTATAGGTTGTTCCTATAATCAGTGTAAGACATTGGGTTGGATTATAAACAGGAATTTTTATGTTAAATAAAAAACAGGATGTTTTTTTTTAGGTGTATACAAACGAAAATTGTATATACAAATTGATACTCCAAATCGTTGGTGATATTAATCTTGAAAAAAGCAATTTTGACCAGTTTTAATTTTATCTGCAGTATTTTTCAAATGTAAGAGGAATATTTTTAAATTTAGGGTGGTTTTTGTCGATTAATAAAGATTCACATTGTCCGAATTTTTAATAACCTCTAATATACAAAATTTAAGATTTTCTCATTTTAATGATATTGGAAGAAATGAAAAATTTCTGTATAACAGTATTAAAAAATTGCACAAAATGCATTTTCAATTTATGAAATAATAGAATTATAGAATATCTGATTATATTTCATAGTTACTTTCAAGTATAATAATTATTGTCACAATATTAGCCTATAAGTATGCAATTTTTCGTAAATTTTTTTTTTTTTTTCAAAAAAGGCATTAATTGAATTATACATAAATGTTGCGAGTATTAAATAATGAAAAATATTATAAATTAATTATTAATTTTGTTTCAAATTTTATTCCTTTTTCAAAATAATGCTAAACAGCTGTCTACAGGGTGATTCAGAAAGGTATACAACAACATATACCATTGGTTAGAGGGTCGAAAATGGATAAAACTTTTGTTGCGGGGTAGGTGTGAAATCTCAACGGTTTTCGAAATACAGGGATTTTAACGAATTTTTACGAAATTTCTAGTTATCTAAGCTTTTTTGATTATAACTTCCGTTCCGAAAAAGATAGGAGCTTCAAACAAACAGTTTCTGAAAGGTCTAGTGCAGGGCTTAAAATAAACATATTGCTTGATTATATATTTTGTGTACTTTCGGAATACCAATCATTCGAACTTTAGAAAAAATCAAATTTTTCCCCTTTTTTATTTTTTTGCAGTTTTTTCTAAGCAGGTAATTTCGTTTGAAATTTTTTGAAACTTTGAAATTTTTTTTTACAGAATTTTGGCCACTTTCCCCAGCTTTAATTTAAGCCACTAGGGGTGAAAAAATGTTTATGGTACAGAAGATATAGCACGAAAACCTTTTCTATGTCAAGATTTTAAAGGACCTGTATATATTGTCACTCAATATACAAATGTAATATATATAATGTTATAGTATTTAACTATATTCATAATTATATATTTAACTATAATAATTTAACTAAATAATTATAAATTTAATGCATAATTAATATTTCAATTATCTTATTTGTTATTGATATATAAATTGTAATTATAGAAAGTATAAGTGTGTATATAATAATGTCAAATATTAAAAATTTGTTAAACAAAAATTTATAAATATTTTAATGCATGCATGTTTAAATTTTATATTCATTTTGATTTTGTTCAAATTAATTATAATTGTTCTACAAATACAATATGAAAGTACAAATGAATTTATAATAATAATAATTATAAAATCAAAAATCGATTTAAAATTTTTAATTAAAAATACATGATATTTTTTTTCCAAATGATTCCAAATAACAAATATTAAAAGTAGAAAAATTAAATATAAAAATGGTACGTAAAAATAAAAAAAAAAATTATAAAATTTTTTAATATAAAACAACACGCATTGCAGATATTATTACTATTAAAGTTAAATTTTTTTTTTATAATATAAATATGTAGTTGTATATTTATATAGGGTACGTGTAAATACATACATGAATATATATATATATATATAACTATTTTGATGATATTTTTCTTTTATTTATTATTTTGTGTTACATACACTTTATATATAAATTTGTATATAATATAAGAATATGATAAAAGTAAATAATATAGTAGTCTGAAATAGTACACTATTTTTTTTTTTGTTAATTTTTTTTTTAATTTTTATATATTATATTGAAACCGTGGTTAAATTTAATTATTATAAATATTTGCATATTATTTTAATTTTTATTCTGTTTTGCAAAATTAATATTATAGAGTGTCGCTTAAAGTTTGTGCCTTCATATTATAAATATTTAAAAAGAAGAATATCAAAATCACTGTTATTTTGCAATCACTACAATTTTATATTTACAGCTATTTTTTATTATGTTAATTGTTATAATTTTGTATTTTGGATAGTAAAAACTGTATATGAGTAAAAAAATTTTAGAAAAATAAATTGGATTTTATGAGTGAAATAGATAAACCGTTTTTTATTCTCAAATATATTTTTTATACTTTTATAAAAAAGAGTAAATAAACTTTGAAATTACACTCTTACTCTCTTCTCTTATTGTATTTTTTTCTTAATTTTATTTTGTTTCTATAGTTCGTAATTCGCAAAAAACCGTGTGAGTCTTTCAATTCTTCAATAACTTCAGTTTTTCATTTTAAAAGAAAAAATAATCTACCGTATATTTTAATCCGGTACAATTAAGTTTATAGAATATAATGGTATTAATGAAATGATTACAAGATTAAATAAAAACAAAATTTTTATGTTATTTGGTTTTACAATTTTTTTTTTGTTGTTGTTGTCTTTTATGCTACTCACATGTCTGCATATACATTTATATTTAATTTTATATTCTATAATATTATTTATTTTCTATGTTTATTGTTTTTTTTTACTTGTTCTTATTCTTTAACATGTACAAATAGACAACAAGAATTATTTTTATAAGTTTACATCCAAAATATATATTTGGTCGTTTTTACAAAAAAAAAATATATATATATATAGCTTCAATAGCAATTTAGAATATATATATATATGTATGTATATGGTAAAGTATGTATGTATGAACGAGAACGTAAAACGGCGACGACGATGTCAACTTATGAGATCATTCAAGAATAATTTTCTTTTGATTTTTCTTGTTTTTTTTTTCTATTGTGTTAATTTTTTTGTTTATTATTTTAATAATTTTTGTTTTTCTATTTTGTTTTTCTATTTTGTTTTAATTTAATATCATTTTACTTCCGGTAATTTACATATTACATACATAACGTATTTATTTACTTAATACTCTTATTTTAAACTTGTCTTACTAAATTAAATTTTCTAGTTGTGTTTGAATGAAATTTTTTGTGTCATAAAAATTTTTTTTTCTTAAAAAACAGCAATTTTATGAATATTTTTTAACACACTTTGCAATTAATTTAAAAAATAAATAAAATTAATTAATGAAGATTTTCTTAAATGCTTCTTATTTCATCTAAAATTTCTTTTACTTTTTTTTTTATTATTGCATAAAATCCTCAACACATTCTTAGTTCTTTTTTTTTTTCTAAATTAACACATTAATTATAACAGTTGTTTTTTCCTCTTATTTTCAATAATAAAAGACAAACGAAAATATTTTAACGTTCTAGTTAAAAAAAATTTAAACTCAATTCCTTATTTTATTATAAATTTGTATAAAAATATTTTTTTATATACACACATATGTATATATACGAGTAGAAGATAATATTAAAAAATTAAAGTATAAATAAAAAAATTAAATTCTCAAAATTGTACGATAAACGAAAAGAAAACCCGCCCTGGTCGATCGGCGAGTCAGAACTTTCTATTCAACTCTACGGAATATTATGATGAAGAAAAATACGTAAAAACTAAAACAAAAATAACAAAATAACAAATAAAAAGAAAAAATTGAAAATTCGCTAAGAATTTTTTTGGTTTTTTTTTTGTGTTTTATTTTTTATTTTCTTTTTTGATGAAAAACTATAACCAAAAAAATAATAACAACAACAATACTAGTATAATGTGTTGTTGTATATAGTAAAATACAAAAATCATAACCAAAATATTATGAAAAGAAAACAGAAAAAGAAAACCAAAAAAAAAAATCTCTTTGACTCTGACCCAGTCTCATTCATACAACATGAGCTTCCATATGTATATATACTACTTATGTACCTGTATACATGAATGTGTGTACAATATAAATATATCGAAACTATAATTATGTTTATTTATATTTTATATATATTTTTGTAGGAATTACATATATGAATATTTAAAAAATTTAAATACATATATGTCTGTATATAAATACCTGCATATATACTGCCTACATACATGCTTACCTCAAAAACCATAAGAATTTTAGTAATTCTGAATTACGTACTCGTACATACATATGTAGGTATATTATGTATATAAAATAATATTATAGGAAAACAGAAGAAAAAACTAATAATAACAATAATAATAAAACAATAAATTAAAATTACACGAAATTCGGGAAGAAAAGAATAATAATACAAATGAGAAAAGCTTTTTGAGATTATAAGAGAGAGAAAACAAAAAAAAAAAACATTTTGAAGAGAATTAAAAATGTTATTGTTGGTATGTATTTTGTTTGTACATACTTTGTCACCACAATATTATTGTTTTGTTTGGTATGTTCTTTTAGGAAATTTACTTTTGAAAAATTTTATGTGAAAATTTCACTGTTAATATTTTTTCATATAAAATTAATAAGAGTTAAGGAATTATGTTAACGAATATTGTAGATTTATATAAAATATGTTTACTTTAAATTTAATTTATATAACATATACATATTTATGTACATTTGTTCTTATATATTATATTTAAATTAATATTTAATATTGTTTCATTTCAAAGCTATTTAATTTACGTTTGAAATATAAAAGTACGATTTTTATTGCTAAACCGTATCGTTATTCTACTTATGAAAATATTCTTTTCGCCATAATTGACAGAAACAGCAACACAGTTTTCTTTTACTAAACATAATATTCCCATGTGCGATAATTAGAGGAAGGGAAATTTATTCAATCTCTGTAAAAGAGAAAATCCTTAAAATTCAGGAGAGTAAAAAATATGTGTTCCTTCTTATTATAAGAATTCTAACCTATAATATAATATGATTTAATTTAAAAAAAATAGGCCTATATACTTAGTAAGAATGAATAAATTTTTAAATATTAGTAAAATAATGAAAATAATTTTGATTAAAAATTTTAGTAAAGTAAAATTAAAATTGTACAGTTTATATTCAACTTAAGATTTTTTTTTTAAATCTTGGAAAAGAAAATGAAAAAAACCAAGAATGTTTTTTGCACCACTAAAATGTTTATATATTTGTTAATGTCATTGGAGTCATTTTACTTATTTTTTTCATTTAATTATTTTTTCCAATTGCAATAGTCTTATTTTAATTACATATGAATACAAATTTATATAAAATTTTGGGATCTAATTCGATAAACAAACAATAATAATATTATGAAAAATATTAGTCAATCTATCAGTTGCAAAGTCCCGTAGATATTAGAGATATTTCTTCATATGTAAATAAAATTGCTGTAAAAAATGATTGGAGAATTTTGGAATAAGTACAATAACTTAGGTTTTTATAAAAAGAAAATTTTATGTATCTACCTCAAAAATATTTATTCAAATTTTTGTTCACAATTTACGAATGAATAAACATATTATGAACGTAGAAATGAATTTTTGAATATATCACATAATATAAAATTTACCCAAAATGTATTAAATTCAATTACCACTCTCAAATCTTTGAAAGAAATTTTCCAATTCCTATATTATAACTACATATTACGGATTAACATCTATTTTATTTTTAAGAACAAGTACGTATATTGAAATAAAATTCCTTTTTCTCATAACAAGAATTTTAAATATCAATAAATATTGTATTTCAACTAAAGGCAAATTGTAAATATAGCGGTGAGAGAAAAATTAAGAGTGAGAATTAAAGAAGGATGAAAGAAAAGAAACATAAAAAAAATATTTTGTTTTATTCTGACGACAAAGCATAAAATCCAACGTGGGCCTTTCTTTTTGTTTATAATTTATTTGGGAACTTTCAAAAAGCTCATACAGTTTCTTTTTATTTTTACTGTCTTTCAATTTCAAAACAAGGTATGTAAGTATGTGCATTATTTTGAAATAATATGATTAATTGGGAGTCTCCTTGTAGCACACGCAATAATATCCTTAGCATAATATAATATATATATTTCATTTAATATATATATTTATATAAAACGAAAGTATGATTTCAGCTTTATGTTTATATTTACGCATTCATATGTATATACTCATGTGTATATTCACAAGTAAATCGAATGGAGCCAAAATTAAATGAAAATCAATTTCTGTTAAAAAAAAAAAAACACAGAGGAGGAAATTGAATCCTTACAGGGTGCAATGTGTTATCGTTAGTTATCAATAGTTTTCATTCAGGTAGAACAGTATTAAAATTTGTTTTTCATTTTTAAATTTTATAAAAATTATTTAATATTTAAAGTAAATTTGTATTCGGTGTATAAGTTTTATTTAATCTTAATTTTGGATTTATCAAATTCTAAAATTACATAATTATAATGACAATCTATGGTTAAGTATGTGAAAATTTTTAAAAGAATCTTTCTACGTACAAGATCTGAATTTTTTCACAAGGTGTGAAAAAATTTTCGTTCAAATTAATTTATTGCATAAACTGTATAGATTTATTCAGTTTTCATTTCATTCAACATACATATTTACATTTTTAATTATATACCAACCTTAACTTTAATATAAATTTATTTATTCTTAATCTAATAAAAAAAAAGGGACATAAGGTCGTACTACTTCAGTATGCTTTAAAATTCAATACTTCGAATAAATTTAAAAGCACGTTTATAAATTAAATATCTACTTTGAAAAAATTTTAAATTTAATGAGTTTGATATGCGAGTAAAAGTACCAAATTATTGACATAGAAATTTATAATGTGAGAAAAATCGCAGATGTGGTATTTTTAATATTTAAATTGAAACGTCAGTTAAACAAAGATAATTAACATTATTATATAATAAATGTACATATGTCTATGTAAATGCATAATATGAAAAAAAATTTCGAATGTAAATTGTACACGTGTAAGAATATTTTATAAACGAATTTATACACCAATAATGGTTGAGAAATACTCAAGATGTTCTATAGCACATTAATTATGTAATATATAATTTAAAAATTAAATTTTTTTTATGAAGTGAAAACAAAACAATGAAATATTATTAAGCGTAACAACGTTTTTCTCTCATATCTCAATAAATCAACATAATTTTACTTGGCAAAAGTTTTAACCAAAATCTTTAAATTAAGACAAAATAAGTAAATCTTATTACGGAGCATCAAAAACTGTGTGAATTACAAGTAGTACATTACTTGGTGGAGAAAAAAAAATTGAGTGAAATTTTCAATTATCAGTGCAAAAACAGATAAGATGAGAATTCGATTTTTCTTCAAATTTTTTTTTATTGAGAATATATAATATGTAAAAGACATAAGAATCTTGAATTCCTCACAGAAACGATAAAAATTTGGCAATTATTGTTAATTTTTTTACACATTAAAAAATTATAGTTAGCGTTATTTAAATATTTTAACTTAAAAATGCCTGCATGTCTTCCACTTGAACCTAGAAAGTATTGTTATTAAAAGATTTTAAAACTAAATGTAGGTTATGTTTAGATATATTTTATGTTGTCAGTACAGGTACCTACTTTAATTTTTTTTTCATATTTTATTAGTAGGCACTTATGTGTTATTGCAATACAAATATAGTTAGGTATATTTTCACAAATTTATTTTCTAAAATCTATTGAAATTACAAAAAATAACGGTAATTTTGTGCTTACTTACCAATATATTGTTCCCTTTAATATATTTTTGTTTTGTGATTTTGAGGAGAATCGGGTTCTCCATATTTGAGTCAAATTTTTGATCACTATTTTCACAAAAATTTATAGATTTATAATTATATTATCATTTTTCATTCCAATCATTTTCTATTTTTTTAAAACTGGTAGAAATATCTCTAATATTTACTAGACTTTGTAACTGATAAGTTGACTGCTATTTTTAATGTTTAACAAATAAAATACAAACGATCCAATCAAAGGTTTTCACGAGTTTAAATTCCAATTTATATTTACTCAGCATCGCTGAATAAAGTGGTGAATTGTTTCATACAATTGTTTCGTTACATTAAATTTTATTTGAATGCTTTCTATATTTAACACATGAAATATTGTGGCGCTTCTGTTGAAAAGAATATAATTTAATTAATTTTGGTTTTCCTATGTTTTATATATTTCCAGCACCTAATGTTAATAATAATATGTACAATAATTGGAGTTTTATCTTTTAGATGAAACAATTATTTTCATGAAATAACTAATCCTGATTAGTTTTGATTAAAAACCTATTATATATTGAAATACGCTAATGAAAATTAGTCAAAAAGGATTTTACGCAAACTAAGACAATTCTTCATTCTACGACAATTCTTCTTAACTTCAAACAAGAATCAACGAAAACATTGAACAACACAACACTGCAAAAATTGTAGTTCGCGAAAATATAATGTGGTGAAAGTTGTCAAAACTTTGACTTTTATAATTTCAGCAATCACTGCCTGGTGACTAATTTTTTGTTTATAATTTCATGAAACAAAAAATTTCTTAAAATTAATTTGAAGTGCCTTGTGTTTTTATTAAATATTTTCTTGGAATAATAGTAAATTGGTTCATTTATAAAAATGGTATATAATTAGAAAATTTGTTTAATTGTGACAAATATTAATTAGGTTTATTTTAGCACGGTAGACTAAAGGTTAGAACTACAGCTGAGGAGGAGGCGAAAAAAAAGAAAGAACAAGCTATTAAAGCTAAAGCTTACTTAGCTGGAATGGAAAAGATTTTTAAAAAAAGAGAAAATAATGAATTAGACGCTGAGATGCTTGTGTTAACAGGTCATATACTGCAAAAGAATCCAGATGTTACAACATTATGGAATATTAGAAGAGAGTGTTTTCTGGCTATTTGTGATAACGAGTACCTACATACCTACTTTTTGAAAATTTGTCTTAGAAGTTTAATATTAATTTTGATAAAATTTTGAATTTTAGTGAACGTAACGAATTATACCAAAAAGATCTTAATTTCACAGAGCAATGTCTAAAGGTTAATCCTAAATCTTACTGTGCTTGGCATCATCGATGTTGGATTCTTGAAAATTCTACAGAGCCCGATTGGAATAAAGAGGTGGCTTTGTGCACAAAGTACTTAAAAATGGACGAGAGAAATTGTATGTAATAGTCCAATGACAGTGCATAAAAAATAAATAAAATAATTTATAATTTTAGTTCATTGCTGGGATTATCGTAGATATGTGGTTGAAAAGGCGAAAATTTCGCCGGAAAAAGAATTAGAATTTTGTACCGATAAAATTAAAAATAACTTTTCAAATTATTCTTCTTGGCATTATCGCAGTAAATTGTTACCAATTGTACATCCACATCCAACAGAACCTACTAGACCGATTAGTGAGGAAATATTAAAAGAAGAATTAGAAATGGTGTTAACAGCTGCATTTACTGATCCTAATGATAGTAGCGCATGGTTTTATCAGAGATGGTTATTGGGTAAATAACTTAAATTCAAATTGGTAATAAATACATTGAAGCTGAAATATAAAAAAATTTCAGGTTATTCCAAGCCATTATTGGATATATCAGCATTTAGAGTAACTAAAGACAAATTGGTATTATCTTTAACCCAATCCATTGATATTAATGAATTCACTGTTACTGTTGGATCTATTATATTAGAATCCAAAAACTTTCGTTCAGCACGTTCGGAACACCAGTATGATAATGTATGGATTTTGCAAGAAAGTGTAGATTTTTCGAATTTAGATAGCTGTCTTGAAGTTAAATGTACTAGTAATGATGGTAAAATTAATTTAAAAATTAATGTTAAAAAAGTGACTGACGGATATTGTGGTCTAAGATGTCCTAATTTTGAATATGAATTCGGCGCCGCTCTTAAAGATCAACTAAGATCACAATTGATGTCCTGTGAAGAACTTTTGGAATACGAACCTGAAAGCAAATGTAAGAAGAATTAAAAATTACAAATAAATTATATATTCATATAGAATTTAAATGTTAAAGGGACATTATTAACGGCAGCCCTTCTAATGAGAGCAATAGATCGTAGGGCATATTTTGAGAAGTCAATTGAGAATTTAGCTAAGTTGGAGATAGTAGATCGCTTACGGGTGGGTTATTATAAAGATTTGGCCACGAAGTGGAAAGTAGAGAAAAAAATTGAAGAATGGATAGAAAATGGTGATATTTCTAAAATGATCGATTTATCTAATTTGAAGTTAAGCTCACTTCCATATGATTATGTATTTAGTATAGCTGATAGTATAAACTTGAGTAATAATTGTTTACAAAACAGATCACTTGAAAAATTTTATTCATTCCAATTCGCAAAGGTAGTAAAAGTAGATCACTCTGAAAGCTTTTAATACGATATTTTCTATTTTTTCAGACTTTGGATTTATCATCCAATTTATTTAAAGATGATATTGAAACTATGCTGATAAAACAATTAAATAATGTAGAAATTAAGCACTAAAAATTTTTTATTCCTCATAAGAAATTCGATTTCTTTAAAGTTATTAATTATTATATTTTGTTAAAAATAAATAGTGAAATCTAATTTACAATAGCTATGTTTATTCGGAAGAAGGAAAGAGACGATAAATGTTTTTATAATAATATTTATTTGTTTTAGGTTCTGTGATGATTGAGAGTTATCAAAATATTTTATCAAATTTTTGATACTGTGTATGTATGGTACAGCAGTAAACCACGGAATAATCTAATCTGTTATATGATTATGCTATGATTGATAAACGTTTTTGCATATCTACTACTTGTTATTATCGAACCAAGTAGTCACATTTTAGTCTCCGTGCATTTAACTGCTTATTGAAATTCGCTTATAATATGGTTAAAGGGAAAAGATTTATATATGCAAAAGCTTTTGAAGGCGAACCAAATTTGGATAATTTTAAATTAGAAGAATTTAATTTACCAAGATTGGAGAATGGAGCTGTTCTTTGTGAAGCAATATTTGTTAGTGTGGATCCGTATATTCGTGCTTTTATGAATCAATACCCAATTGGTACGAAAATTATCGGAACCCAAATTGCTAAAGTAATCGATAGTAGAAATCCAAAATATCCAGTTTCAAGTATCATATGCGGAGATTTCGGGTGGCAGAGTCATACCGTTTTTGTGGAGAATGGTGGAAATGATATTATACCTTTAACAAATTTTAAATCAGTACCCCATTCATATGCCTTAAGTTGTTTAGGTATGCCAGGAGTTACAGCATATTTTGGATTTTTAGAAATTTGTCGTCCTCAACCTGGAGAAACTGTAGTAATCACTACAGCAGCTGGTGCTGTTGGATGCCTTGTTGGGCAAATTGCCAAAATCAAGCAGTGTAAAGTTATTGGGTTTACTGGCGCCGATGATAAATGTGAATGGCTAGTTAAAGAGTGTGGTTTTGATTACGCATTCAATTATAAAACTTGTGATATTCTCCAAACTCTTAAAAATGCAGCACCAAATGGAATTGATTGTTATTTTGATAATGTTGGTGGTGAAATTAGTTCATTAATTATTAGTCAAATGAATGAGTTTGGTCGTGTATCTATTTGTGGAACAATTTCTTCATATAATACGGATCTAAATGATATGCCAAAAGCTCCTGCCATTCAACCTCTAATAATTCATAAAAACATAAAGCTCGAAGGATTTGCATGTTTTAGATGGAATCATCGTCGTTCTGAAGCTATAAAAACGATGATGAAATGGATCAAAGAGGGAAAAATTAAGTACAAAGAAACGATTACACAAGGCTTCGAAAATATACCAACTGCTTTTATAGAAATGTTAAAAGGTAAAAATATCGGAAAAGCTATTGTAAAAATTTGAAAATTTTTTGTTTCATTGGCTTAATTTTTTTTTGTTAAATTTTAAGTTTGTTATTCTTTATTGTAGAATTTTTACGATTTTAATAAAATTGTTTCAATTTTAAAATTGTAATTTACTTAGAGAGAAAGTGATGAGATTCAACATTAATTAGAATAGATAAATTAAGGAATTTAATTTGTTTTGGAGTTAATAATTAAAATAAGCGATTTTATTTTTGATTTTTTAATATAAAGTTATAGTTTGGATCAAAAATTTGAATAGAAATAAAAAATATTTATTTTATATTTTTAAAGAAAAATATGAATTGACTTACGGAAGCATCATAAATTTATCGTTTCCGAAGTTCTTGTACAACACAACAACACAAAAGTAAGAACATTAATATCCTAGGTGCTAGGATGTAGGTATATACATATATACAATCATTTTTATTATGTATTTAAAATTCTAACAGATGGCAGTGCGTTAGATAAATTTAAATAATATAAATTGAAAGCGAATTTCCTTTATTAATAAGCACTATAAACTATTGTAAGAAGGATTTTTAGCATATTACATATAGAACAAATATGTATTTTGAAAATGTTTAATTTCAGTAAGAAATGGAAGAGTATTAAAAGCAGAAAATGACATTTTGATTGGAGAATTCTTTCAATTATGCAGTATAAACAGAATAAAATTATTAACTTAGTTATAATTGTTGAATTCAAAAAGAAATTTGCAGTTTGTATTAGTTAATCTATTTAATTTAAATATTCCTATTTATTTTAGAATGATGTTTCGTGCAACAAATTCATATAACAGTTTGAACCAATTAATTTCACAACTCATATTAAAATTATTAATTAATTTTCCATTCAACTTTTTTAGTTAATAAGAATTTTTAAGTTTAAGAGTTTAAGTTATCAGTTTCCTAAGCATAATTTGAAACTAAAATTATTTCATTCTATTTAACAAAGATTTTGCAATGCTGCTATTATAAAAAAGAGTGTATTATTACTGTTACATATAAATATTTACAGTTTTTCGAAATTCTAACATTTTAAGAGAATTATTTTAAAGTTATAAATTATATTAAAGAGATTTTCAAAAATTATGTTAATGCAGCTGTTATAGTATATTTTAAGAGAAAATAATTTTCCCCTTTTAAAAAAAACATAATTTAGTACAAATAATAAAAATTTAGAAAAGTGTTATAAATTAAAGAGAAAATATCCTTAAATTTCCAATATTGTTATATTTTCAATTTTATTCATGAAAAAAAATTCATTTTTATAAAAAAAAAAAAAGTCCTTTAACAATATTTTGGTTTACCATTTACCAATAAAAAAAAAATATAATAATTTAGTGGATTTTCAAACTTCAACCGAGATGCTTTTATTTATTTTAATTCCTCTAGAAGTCTAGATGATATCAAATACCATAAAACGTAAATTATCATTATACAAAATCTTTGTTATCCTTTTAAGTTCAGTTCTTGTTATTATTTTTACTATTCTTATTTTATTTTTTTTTTTTGTTCGAAATTTTCTCGTATTTGTACATAGGCTAACTGATGCTGTTTTACTCTTTGGAAGGATGGTTATTCAAATTTAACGATGTGAAATTTTATTTAATATTTTCTTTTTTCTTTTTTGGTTTCTTTTGCTTTGTTTTTAGTTTTTCTTATAATCCAAAATCATATTAAATATTATGGATAGAAAATGGGTATATAAAAAGGACATTAGGAAAAACCATTTTAGATAGCTTTGATTATACTTATAAATTTGTATGTATGTACATACATACAATTTATTTATGTAGAAGGAAAGTTTATTTGAATTAATTTACAATGTATATATGTATATTAGCTATTTAGAATTGTAACTAAAATATTATGTTGTACGAAGATATTTAAATTTAATGAATGTGATAAGCTAAAGAGGGAAGGCAATACATTATGAAATGGATTAAAAAACGATAAAATTGTATAAAAATATCAGATTTAAATTTAAACATATATAATACATAAATATAGACATAGATAGGTAGGTACTTTATATATTTACAGTATACAGTATATATTGTCTTTATAGTTTGTAAAGCAGAATAATTGTTTTATTGTTATTGAAATATTTATTTTAAATTTATATATATATACTATTATTATGTCTTGTAAAATTATGATATTTTTACCTGGTCCAACAAATTTGTATGTCACAGAATCAAATATGTCTAAAACATTCATACATTTATACATATCATGATTATTTTATTCACTTTAATTTAAATAATAAAATTTAGGCTGCAAAATATATCAAAATATATTTTATATTTATTTTTCAAAATTGTTTAATGAAATATTTTAGGACATATGCAAATTATGATAGATTGAAAGGATATGACAGAAACACACACTAAATTTAATTGAAATTAAGAAAATTTATGATCAATAAAAGTATTTTATTGGTATTTCTACAATAGTAAAATTATGTTAATAATTATATTGAAATTATAGTTAATTGGAATTTGACCAGATTGCATTATAAAAATTGTCAAATTAAAAAAAGAAATATTATTTTTATAGAAATTGCTGGGATTAACAAAGGTAAATCTAATTCTTAATTAATTGTCATTCATGGCTAGCTATAAAATTAGTTATAAAATGATAGCTTAATCATAAAATTAATTAATTTTAATTGTATTTTATGTTGTGCATTCTATTCTAGACAATTTTATAATGAAGATTAAAAAATTATTTTCGAATAGAAATAGCAAAGGAACATAGTTTAGTGGGTTGATTGGTTAGAGTAGTGGCCCATCAACAATATTATACCGTTTTTACTTTCTTAAAATATGCAGATTAGGATTGCTTATTAGATATTTGTGATGTCCTCTAATAAGGAAAACTGAAACTTGAATTTTACCATCTATACAACAAGTTGTATATAATCTTGTGTTTGTTAATAGCTTATATACAATTACTAGTGTAAGTTTCAGAGAAAATTTAACTTAAATTTATTTTAAATAAATTTGTCATAAATCATATTTGCGAATTATGATATTAAATTTCAATATATTGGAATATTTTATGTTTTGAAGAAATTTGGTTTGATAAAATCCTATTGAATTACTGGCAATAATATATACCTACATATTTGGGTTATTTTCTGAAACTATCCTCGATCAGCTCTCATATAATTCTTAGACACAAAGGGCATCGCTACAGAAAAATATTCAGTTCTCTTAATGAAAATTTAAAGATGACAAAATTTGATTTTAATTTATTGAGGGTTAATTATCCCGTGAATCATCTTTCACAAAGTTTAAATTTTTCTATATAAACATACGTAGGGACCTTGACCAGTTTCTGAGGAACTCGGGCTGGTTCTAATGAAGGAGGGGAGAGAGATCCGGTGGCACCACAATGAGTCTAGGTGGCCTAAGTGTACCCTTCGGGAGGCCATGCAATCTAAACACATGAATACATGTTTTATAAATTTTTTGTTTGTTGAGCTCCTTTAATGGCTGAAATATGAACCGTCCTCCCCTCTTCATATCTTGACTGAAATGTACATATGTATATGGGTGTATAATATGTCTTGTAAATTACACCAAAATTCAGATATCATTTTTTTTTTTGACTAAATGTCTTCTTTTGTCAGCTCTTTCTTTTGAAGATTATTTAAAGCTATACTTTGATTTCGTTCAAGATTTTATTTAAAGTATGTTGTCTACATTTACATAATCCTTTAATTATAAAGCTCATCTTTTCATGGAAACTTTTCACACTATCACTAAAAAATATTCAAATATATTAAAATTTTGTAAAATTTCAAAATACTGAAATCAATAATTCTCTCAATCAATAATCACTAATATTGCATACCCATAAAATAATTTAAGACCTGAAAGATTAATTTCATTTACACTATGTCCATGGAATCTACTAATGCATACACGTGTACATGTATATATATGCACATGATGTTTACAAGGATTATAGGAACTCTTAAAAATTTTTTTATCGCGTTAAAAGGGCTTGTTTTTGCAAATGCAAATGAAAAAAAAAAACAAGTAAGTTGGACTTTTTAACAGTCTTTTAACACTGTTATTCGCAAAATAAAATAAAAAAAGAAATTAAAATATAAAAAGGCATTTACATCGAAATAAATTACCTTTTCGATTCCAGTTTTTTTTCGACTTTATATTAGCGTATTAGTATAAATTATCCTTTTGTACTTTGGTTAAGCAAAAATATTTTTATATTTTATTTTTTTTAGTTTCTTAAAAAAAAAACAAATTTCGATTTTTTTTTTTATCCCTGAGTAACTTTATATTTAACTTTTTATTGAGTTAAAAAAACAAACAGGTTATAAAAAAGGATTTTTTTTTCCAAGGATTTTTGAATTTTATTAGTTGTAGAATCCTGTTTATATTATAACGTCATAGAATTTATGATCATAGATATAGGAATTTGTTGGGACTTTCCGTTGTGTTTTTTTTGTTTTTGGTTTTGTTATTCGAAAGAACAAGTGGATATAAAATGTGAATTTTTAGTATGGTTTTGAGTTAACACAAAAATTAATTTATGGTTTGTTATGTGTATTTATAGAACTATATATATGGATATACCTAAAATAATATATTAGAAGATATTTTGTTCGAAAGTTTTTGTTTGGATAGTAAAAAATTTTGATTTGTGGTTAATTAAAACAATGACGAAAAAAAATACAGTTTTATTTATATGCATAACATATATGTACATACTTATATATGAGTAAAGTGTATGGGTGGGTTTCTTAAATATTATAAAGGTATGTACATATAGGAAAAAGATAAATGATTATTGTTTGTTAATTTCACTATGATAGACAAATTTATGGATTTTTAATAATATAGTTTTTGTTTTTATTTTTAAGTAACATGAATGTGAGTTAAATGTTTATACATATTTTCGTTATAATATATGTATTTAAATGTATATGTATAATGTATAGTATATAGGTTCAGGTTGACAATCAGATTGCATTGAATTCATTGTCATTCTGGTTGATCAAGTCAAAATAGTGCTAGAGTGTTACAAGGAGTTTCTTATTCTTTATACAGTAACAGAGAAGCGGTATTGATTCGGGTATCCGCACACAGTCGTATGCGAATGGATATGAGCGCGCGAACAAACTTGCGAAGTGTAGTATGAAGCATCTTCAATTGATGAAAGACGATGTGCTTCTTTATAGAATGTAATAAAGGCATTCTGCAAAGAGGGCTCATCGAAAGGAGTTGATTAAGCTTGTCCACTATTACAAGGTGGCAATGAATCTGTAAGGCTAATACAACATCTTAAAAAACAAAAACCCTGTAGGAATGCGAATTTTTTAACATTGTATATAAACGAAAAATAATACTCACTTTAAATGTATTGCAGCATAATTCCATTTAGAGCTTTCTTGGACTAATAATTAGAAGTGGTATGCTATGGGCTCAACAGTGTTCTATGGGAAGCATCCTCGCCACGCTACCCAAATAAAGTAATATGACCAAAATTAGAACTTTTTTTTATTAATTTTTTAAATAAAATTCATTATACATACGTGTAGCTAATATAAATTTTTATTTAAGTTGAAAAATCCGAATTATATTTCATCTAATTTGTACATTTCTTTAATTGTTATGATCTAATACACAGTATGTCTAACAAATATAACGAAGCATAATTATACTGATTTGTATATGTTAATCGTATAGAAATTAAATTTTAATTAATGGGAGATTATGAACATACAAGTCAAATATGTAGAGAGCACAAATTTATTTTATTATAAATGCAGTTGTATTGGGTTGTATTGGGTGTAAGCAGAAATTTACCTATTCTGCCGTATACAATTAAACTACATTTTAGTGGTGTTTTCAATTTATCGTAAAATAATAGGACCGCAATATTAATGTAGATACATATGTATGTACATATGTAGATATTATTATATTATAACAATATTTTCAAAATTAATTGCATTTATTGAATTTGAAATAATATCATCTTTTATAATGAAAATAATAATATTGCCATATTAATAATAAATAGATGCCTACATACATATGTGGCGAATGTAATTGCGAAAGTTTATATCACAATTTTAATAAACTTTTGTTTGAAATATGGCAATAATCATAAAAAATAAATTTACAAAATATAAATTAATTTTTCGATAATGAAATTCTTATATAATGATTATTAATTTAACTTTTAATATTTTCTAGTCTAGACGCGATACAACATTAAATACAATTGTAATTATAAAATGCATGATGTACTGTACGATTATTATAATGATGTGATTTGACCATTAAGATTTTACAAATATAAAAATTAATCAAATATGGCGAAAAATATATTATTTTTAATTTAATATAATTTTATTTCGTTCTTTTGCAAATCAAACATTTATGTACGTATGTATGTATGTACATATTAAATTTGAAAAATCATTATTGAATGACTTTTATTAGATTCAATTTATTTCACTCTTTGAAAGTTCTAACCTGGTCGATGAGACAGGGTAGCCGCATCCCAATCAACACAAATTTGCCGTTTCAGTACCACCACCCCGTGAGCAAAAAGGCTATTAAAATATTCAGCTAGAGGTCATCTAAATGAGCCAGCCGGTTCTTTGAAGAATCAGCCTAAATTTCTGAGAATTTTTTGACATGTTACATGTCAAAATCACTTAAAATTTTTAACTTCCTTCTTTCACTACGTAATGGCATAGTTAAATTTTATATAAAAAAGAATTAAGTTAGAAAATCCTTTTCCCAACGATTTTCCACTCGTAGAACCCTGTTAAAGAATGTTTCTATAATTAACACCATTTTATTTTTATTATGTTAAAATTATGTTTTAAATTTTTTTTTATATTATCCCTGTACTGAAATGATAACAACTGAAAATTTTAAGTGCAAAAATAAAATTTGATCTCAAAGTCTAATTTAATTATTAATGAAATTCATAATTCTAAAAAAATTGGTAGTGTCTTAAAATTAAATTTTACTAAAGACGTTTTTTAAATTTTTAACCTTGAATTTTTATTTCTATTTTCCTGTACATGAAATAATTTTAATTTTTTAGTTCAAAGGTATGTTTTTATAATATACTTATTATATGCATATTATTTACCTGTAATTTATGGTCACTGATTATAAATATATATATACATATATTTGTGCACATATTCTTAAAATATCTAAATGTGTTATGTGATACAGAAGCATTGAAACCGAATGTACATTATGTATTAATAATTTCAAGGCAAAAATAAAATGCCTGAAGTTATGCAATTATTCTTTTATATACATATATAATTAAATTATCAAATTAAAATCAATTCATGTGTATTATTATTATAAAATAATTATTAATGCATGACTTAAAAATAAGAAAATAAAAAAAAAATTAAACCATTTTCAGTGTTTACTTTAATTAAAATAATTTATTTATTTGTAAGAAATTATTTCCGATTTATTTTTACTTTAGGCGAAATTTCTTTTATATATTGAATTTCATTTCGATTTTACAATATTAAAAAATTCCTTTTTAATATTTTTTCGCATTTACTTTAAAAAAATATATATATACTTATTCATACATATAAAAATCATCATAAATTTCCAGTTTTTACCCTTTACTATTTGAATTACGAGAAATTTGATATAAAGCATGGAAAAAAAGGATAGGACGAAGAAAATCTTCATATATGAATTAATTAGACGAATAGTCAAAGTTTTAATGAGGGTTGATAAAGTAAAAAATTAAAAAACATAAAATTAAATAAAAGGAAAAAAGTGTTGCCTTTTTTGATAAGTTAAACAAGCAAAAAATAAAAAGTATAAAAAGATAAAAAGAGAGAAACTGCCACGCTTTTTTTATTTTCGTACAAAATTCATAATTTTAACCAAGTAAATTGATTGCTACTCGTTAAAATCAACGATGCGAAAATAATAAAAGGGTAAAAAACATATAAAAATCAAGGAATTTTATAGCACAAAAAAAAACCGTGACAGTAATTAGTTCAAAAAATATTTTGCCTTAAGGTCCTTTCCTACTTGATGTTTTTTTATATAAATTATTTTAACATTTATGCATTATGTAAATATATAACATGAATATAACTATTACTACTAGAGATATTAATTAATTAATAGTGGTATCGTACTTTTAATTCATAGTTACGGATACCTAACGTACATAATATATAAAAATTTTGAGCAATATGCGTAATACTGCCATCTTTTGACATATTATATTACCTTTCAACACTATTATTATTATATTTAAAAATTCATCTATCTAATGACATATATTCAAAACTATGTTTTAATGATACATATAATTTTAAGAAAAAGTAGGAATTTTAATGAGAGTAGAAATGCAATGTTATAATAAAAAAAAATTAAGTCTAGTGCAAAATTAAGTAATGTAAATTTTCATCAGAACCGGTTCAGTTGAACTTCACATACTCACGAGCGCAAATAGACCGACAATTTTCGAAGTGAGTTTCAACCGAAAACTCGATAGCGAAATATTTTGCCATCACATAATCTTCTTCAAATTGAAAACAGAATAAGAGCGATTTTCCACGTTGTAATGTCAAAATTCATATAGAATACTTATATTTAGGTGAGACTTCCCAGAATCAAGCAAAACTACCACCGCCCACCGCGAAAATGATTGTCGGCGGTGAAATATCTTAAATTCTTATTTTACTTCTGACGTTTTATGATTTTATCTGCTTCCATTGGTGTATGGCATTATATACAAAATATTATACAGTTGATTTTGCCGTTCTACTATTTTTCTGGGTTAGAATCGAACATCAACCTCCGTTGCCGTTCACCGTTTAGTTTATTTTTTTACAATAAATTATTGTATGCAATATCGTCGGTAAAAGGAAAAATGTAATATTTATGCAATAAAAAAAGGAAATCTCGTAAGCTATTTCATATAAGAACACAGATAAAATAAAGAACGCAAGAGGAACGTCAAAAACATATCGTTTTTTTCTTTTGCAAATTATTATTATTTTATTCGATAGGTTACCGGCTTGGAAGAGAAGTTGGTAAATTTTTTAAGCAATTTGATTCTAACTTTTTTGTTTTTGTCTCAAAAAAATTTCGCTAGCGATAAATATGCTAAAACGGCATCACCGCAACCAATTAACTATCTGAATAAATTCTTTTTGACATTAGATAAACGCATAGTAAGCGTCCGTTAAAATTGAAGTGGGAAAGCTTTTTTTTAGTTATAAAAAAAAAGTAGGCAATGTATTGATGATGATTTCCAAAATTTGAAAATTATTTTTTTATTTTATTTAATTTCAAAATTTGAGGAATGAGGAAGAAAAATTTAATTATTTAATTTTATTTTATATTAATGCACATATTTAAAGAATTAATGGAAAATGATTTAGGAAAATTAGCACTAAAGAAGATCCATATGTTAAAGGAAAAAAAATTTTGTGAATTTAAGAAACTACACTCCACCGAACACAAATTCCAAATTATAGAAAACTGATGATGTAAGAAAAACTTAATTAGAAATTTGGAAGCTTTTTAAGATCACTGAACGGGATTCTTGAAGACATTGCATAAAAAATTAAAGAAGGATGGAAATTGAGTAATAATTTTATTAATAGATTGGAGCTACACAAACTTGAAAGGCAGGCAATAAAAAAAATGAACGTAAAAGAATGTACTACTATTCCGGAAGAATGTACATATGTATAATACATATTTTAATGAAAGATTTTGTTCTTATGATGAAAACCAATTTTATTTTACATACGCAATACAGGTGTACTAGAATTTTGGATATATTTTAATAAGGTTAGTCAACATAAAATGTTAGGAATTTGTAGATTACAAATTTAACATTTTAAAAAATTTAAGTTATTTTATTAGTTAAATTTTTATATGCAAAACTTTTTATTCTTGACCAAATTCAGTGTTAAAACTGAAACATAAATTTAGTTTTATAAAGAAGTTGTTATTTTCGACAGAAAAACTTAAAGGCATCCGTCGAAATGTAATTTATTCCACTAGAAATATCAGATTAACAAGATAAAAATTTAATGGTGTTGTACTACATACTGATTGGTTTTGATACTACTAGCCGGGTATCTGCAGCTACAAAAAATTATTGTGACATTCCTAAAAAGTTCAAAGCTCGATCAGACAAATGCTACGCATTTGTTTTTTTTCTTGCTCATGGTAAATTCTCACAATATGTTTAAAATTGTAATTGGAATGGAATTATTAAAACATGCTACTGAAACTTTTCGAAAGCAATTCGATTAAAATTTTATTAAAATATTGGATGTTATTTTTATTCTGGAATTGGCTTGATTAAAATATAGGTACCTTTGAATAAGTTATAACGATTTATAATTTTCAATCTGATTTTAAATTTGATTTAGCAGGATATGGATTACCTGAATCAGTTGAAATATAAATTTAAAAATTTATTCAAAAATTCTGTTTTCTTATGTATGTTGGTTTATTATTATCGGTAATAAATTTTAGTAGTACTCAGGTTTTGTATTTATTCTAGACACTGTGGATTTAGGTTAATTAAAATTTTATTCAGCATTAAAAATTATGTTTCTATAATTGATAAAATTATGTTTCTGAATTAGTCATAAGCTTGTGTTGCGGATGTCGTGTATATGTGCATTTCATTGGTAAAATGCACATTGGTCCTACCTTAATATTTTTTTTATAACTCAGAGTAAGGATGAATCACTATTTTTTCGTTTTTTATAGATTCTTGAAATTTAAATTCAATTTAATTTACTTTAATATTTTTTTTGTTTCTTGTTTGTGCAAACTTCTAAACTACCTACAGTGGTGTTTTTGTTTTTTTTTTTGCGAAGTAAATTAAATCATTGAATTATTTATAACTTTAAACCTTATTACCACAACATTTTAATTTAATTTTAATTTTTGTAAACTTTATAATTTTTACCACACTATATAATTTTATTGAATAGTTAATTATTTTCACTTAAATTTATATTGAGGATAGACAGATTAGCACCATGATAAAAATTTTATTACTATGCTTGCTATATTGTTGTAGATTTTTTTGATATTTTGGTGCTAATTGTTTACTATTATAGTGTTTTTAATTATAATTCAATGTGGGTTATTTAAATACTATTACAATATTGTATTATAAAATAAAATATTTTTATTTTCTCGTACATTAAGCGATTTTTTTAATCGGATTTCAGTCGCATGTAGAAGTCTTTCTGTAAATACTCAATTCAAGGAGAATTTTAGGTTTTGTGAACTCTTGTACATACAAAAATTTAAATTTTAAAAAAAAAATTGGTTTTCTCAATAAAAAAGTTGTAGGTTTGTTTTCTGAGTTGTTGAAATGTTGCATAGCAATATAATACATACAAATGCTGTGATTTATTATTAAATTATGTAGTGGTATAGAGTGAAATTCTGATGTCGGAATGGGGTAACAGCCTGATAAAATTGTTATAATTGACAATACAATATAATAATGGTGTGTAGTGTGAACTTATTTTTAGAGAACAAAAATTAGAAAATGTTACGACATTTTTATATCACTATCGGTATATTAAAGTGCAAATTAATAAGTTGCATGTATGCAACTGTAGAAATGTTGCCTTGAAATATAAAAGTGGTTTGCATTCAATTATTATAGCTGCAATAATGCATGAAAGAATTTTATTAAAAGTCAATATTAATAAGTTTTTCTAAGTTCTAATTTCAATATTTTCTTGTAGTGGTTCCTTTTTTTTAAATTAAATAACCATAAATATGTAGCCATACTTTTAGCTGCAAAGGAAATTTTAACAAATATTTTATATTTCAAATTATTTTGACTTAACAGCGCAAACAGTCGAGAATTTTTGGTTATAATTTTTTTTCCTTTTGTTAAATTCAAATAAGTATAGTGGTTATTTTTATAATTGAAAATAATTATGTTAGTTATGTGTATAGTGTACTTTATAACTTTATTATTAAGCAAAATGAAAACCTCAAAATTGATAACCTCAAACATGCTTATGATGAAAGGGATAGGGTGAAATGTAAAATCAATTCTAGTTTTCCTTTTTTTATTTAAATTGGTATAATTGATTATAAAAAATAAAGTGCACTTTATAAAAATTGAATATTAGTATATATAGGGGTGTGTGCTTTGATTTTTCAATTATTTTAATTTATTTTTAATTTATAAATATTTAAAATACAAATTTATTTTTTTTTTAAATAATTGGTATGTATGTTGACAAAATTTTTAATGAAAAATTCATTTTTTTCCATGAATAAATTAGTTATTATTAAATATTTCTAAATAAAATTTTTTTATAATTAAATTTTGCCTCAATAATTTTGTAATGAAATGTGAAATTTTGGTTTTGCTATAGGTATTCGTAACAAAAATTCATAGACGTAAATTGGAAATATTTTAAAAATTTATTAAATAATTTAATATGAATTGGGAAATTTTTAATGTGGATGACAATATTCAGTTTTAAATTAATGTCCCATGCTATTAAATTAATAATTAAGAAATGTTAATAAGCAATTTAATAGAAAAATATGAAAGGGGACTAACTTTTTAACTTTTAACAACTTAATATAATATATTATGTATGTAATTTAAAACAAATAATAAATTAAAAATAGTCAAATAGATTTCATTACATATAGAAAATGGTGGGTTTATTTGATTCGTTGTTAAACAATCGAATTTGTTGATAGAAAGTTTTTATAATTTTACCCAATTTTTTCTCATTAAATTACTCTTTAATTGTTTTTCATTTAATAATTAATGTGATTATTTGCTGAAATTTGCAATTATCCAGTTTTTTTTTTATATTTTTTATAAAAGTGAAAATATACTTAGAAAATTTGAAGGGATTTTTATAAATGAACTTAATTTAAAATTATTTTAAGCCCATGGGTAATAATTTTTTTTTCTTTTGTAAGTAATTTATTATTCACTTACTATTTACAAATATTTTTAGTCACTCTCAATATTTATAAAAAATTACAAAATATGTAAAAAGCAACAAAACTAAAAACAAATATTTTAGTGTAGAAAACTTAATGAACAGTTTTTCAGAGGTAGTTTATAAAGCAGTAGCCGCTTTATATAGAGTCCTTGTAGCTTTTTAGCAATTTTAGTAAAAACTAAAAATTAACCCTTGCTTACTTACTCTGTCCGAATTTAAGATCCATTTATCATCCCTTCTAATATGTTTAATATTAGAAGGGATGATATTCTTTATGTTTCGTAAAAAGTCGAATCTGTATTTGTAAACTATTGTTATATATCATGTTTGTTTACTATACAGCTTCCTCCCAGGCCTATAATAGAAGGAGTAGGAGACTAGTTGATTTAATTCTTTTAACAAGTCTTTGTGTTTAAAATTTAAATATTTGAAATAGATGAATTTTGAATTTTAAAAAAATTCGACGGAAAATATCATTGCAAATTATTGAAAACTTAAATAAATTTTAATGAAATAAATTTAACTTAAGTAAAAAACTTAAAAAAATTTAAATAATAAAAGATAACCTACTGAGCCACTAATATTACATTGAACATAACAGATTTTATTAGTTTTTATTTTATATTTTATTCCTTGAGATGAAAGATTTGTTCTTTTGAGTTGCAGGAAATCTTTATCAATTTAAATTGTGATGCTTTAATTTTTAAATTTACACGAACAAATAATTTAATTAAAAGTAAAATTTATTTCTTCTAAACACTAAAAATATTTCTGATGTGGGAATATGTTTTTATTTTAAAAGAATTCGCTACGTTTCAACTTCAGTCAATTTAAAAAAACCAAAACATTCAAACCAGAAACCAAACAACTATAAAATATTTAACTTAAATTTTAGCAAATGAAAATTTTCTTATTATTATTTGTCTTATTATCCTTAATTTGTAGCTAATGAAGAGGTAGCAACTAAACCTTGCTATAAAATTTTCTTGTTAATGCGGCGGTTTATTTTATTGTATTAATTAGTGGCGTTTATACAAAATGTGGGTATACAAAGGAGAAATTTTTTTTTTCATTTCTGTGGCTTTACAATTTGTATATTTTTGTTGTAAAACAAGGATAATATTATTTCCTATACATTTAATTGAAATGATTATATAAAAACCTTGTAAAAATGGATTTTTAAGAATATGCTTCACATATTATAACTGTGATTTGAAGATGACATCAAAAAAATTGTTAAGATTATAGAAAATTTTGATGTTTTATAAGATACATGAATTTTTGTCATTTCAATTTTAATTTTAAATTTCTATTCTATTGCCAAAATTATAAATATCCATTCCTTTAAAAATTGAATTAATAAAATTCTTTTGTAACTTACTTAAAAATTCGTCGAATTTGCCAATGATGGGGTACTTTAACCCAACCTAAAACGCTCCTGTCGGGAAATCATAATTTCCTAAAACTATTCAAACCATTAGTTACTATTTTAGTTTTGATCTATTACATTTTTGTGTTTAGGAAAAATCGAAGAGTTTTTTGTTTTAATTCTTCTGTTCGAACCCTATACCCAATGAACCAAGATATCTTAATATTTATATGCTGCTCTAAACGCGCCTTCATGGCATAGTTGCTTATCTCATCCACCTAGGTCTCTATGAATGTCACTATTACGTTCATACGAAAACTATTATAAAGGACTTTGTTCTGGGAAATTTGTGTTTGTTTAATACGTATATGTACCATATGTCCATTTATATAGTCTGCATTATTTGACTATACATATATATCAAAGCTTTGTTATATGTTGACCGAACTTATGAGTCAAGAGTTTTTTCTGCGTATGTTACTTAACGAACGATATGATCTTTATAATAGCAGAATAAACTTATCTTTAGGGTATCAAATCACATTGAACCTGAATTCCAAAACACTTATAAGTTTTAAATCAAAATTGTGTTATCGTTCTTTATTTAACTAAATCCAAACGAATTTTAAAATTTTCCCGAATAGCATTAAAATGAGTCAATATAAAAAATTGAATTTCTCACGTTTTTGCATAATATAAAATTTTCTAAAATCAAATACAATCTTATTTCTATATCATATATTGAATCATCAATCTCGTTATATTTTGTAGACATATTGATACACTATCATATTTTTATGAATTTCTATATATTGCTTGTACATACATAATGTGCACTATAGAAAATGTTTATGATCCTTATGAAAAAATTTCTTATTTATTATTTACTCTTTTTCTTCTAATACAAAATATAGTACATACGTATTTGTTTATTGCTTGCTGAAAACACTCAGATGCATTTATTTATAAGTAAAAACCTTATATTCGGGACACGTTCAATTTTCAAGTATAAAGAAATGTGTACACACTTACTTATTTGTAAATATTTTAGTTTTACTCTTCTTTTTACTATTTAAAAAACCAAGGAGAGAAATTTTAAGTACCGAAAATATTCTTTGATAACTTATTGAATGACAGATTAGAAAGTTTGGTATACCTATGTTTATAATTTAATGGAAAATGATTTTATCGAAAAGTTAAAGTTATAGATAGCTTTGTACAGTAAGTTGTTTGAAGTTTGTCAGTAAAAATTAACTAAAGTTTTAATGCATTTTGTAAATATATGGGTGTGAAAAGTTAGATATGGTTGCATTATTATCGACTGCATTCTATACAATAGGTGAAGTGATATGACAGCACCAAATTTCGCATTTCGCTATGATACGGAAGCGTAAATAATGAAACTACTTTTAGAGAAATGTCTGTCTGTCAGTCTATTTTATATTTTTGCGGATATAAATAGAAATAATGAACCAATTTCCTTGAAATTTAATAAATTTAATATTTAAACTGGGGGTGTTAAAACATGAAACAATAATTTTTTTTGGAAAAATCAGAGCTCGAGAACAGAGCTAAGGACCCATATCTACTGAATTAATTATAAATAATGTTAAGTTTTCATTTACAATATTTATTGAATTATTACACGAAACTAACTGTATTCATAATTTTCTGTAATACTTTCGCTAAACGATACAGTGCACATTGTGGGTCAGTTATGTGCTGACCATATCAGATTTTTTTCATATTAGGATTTAAAGTGAATTAGAAAAACCAGCAAAAAGTGTTGTATTCACTATACAACAAGAATCATGAATTTTTGCTTTACAGGAATTATGGAATAATAAGGAAAGTTAAGGTATAGTGGAAATAGTTGAACTGAAACCATAAATATTCTACAAAATATAAATTAAAAATTAATAAATTAGAAAATTTTCTAATTTGAATATTAAAAGAGAATTAGGTAATAAACATTTGTCGCTTAAAATATTTTATAGATTAGGTGCACATGTTAAGTGCATTCAAAATACTTTAAAATAATTAAATTTATATTTTAAATATAGCAAATGATTGAGTTTTTTAATAGTTTTCAATTTATTAATTATTAAAAAATATTCTTATAAAGATTACAAATTTAGTGAATGCCAATATAAATTCAAATATTTTTTAAATCAATTTCTAAGAAATATTCTAAGGTTACTAAGAATATAAAAAACTTATAAATTTCTAAGTAATTTTATTTTGATTTAGTATATAGTTCCTATTTATTAGTATTATTAGTACATATTTTCAAATAAACCTTTATGTAAATATTGGGTAAGATTTCGCTTTAGATGATCCATTCGAAAAGGAATATTTAATCAGAATATCATCATAATTACAAATAGAGTATTGTTGTTTACATATTTACATTTGATGCCGCGGGTGAACGATATAAACAAGAGATTACATTTAGCTTAGCTGCAAAAAAAAATAATTTCGAATTTAAAATCCCATATGCTTAGCCTAAAATTTAAAAACAGAATTTTTTCACTATTAAATAAATGATGCCGCATTATTATTTCGAGGCTGCTGGCTGCTAAAAAATATTAAGGTCTCTGTTGTATGGTTAGGTTGCAGTTTTACTCTCGATTCGTCTCAATATTTTTATATTTCAACACCAGAAATTTTGAGATCCTTTCTATTATAAACTTGCTTTTGTTATGAATTTGTGAATTGAGTTTAATCTCAATGTTTTATATTGAAAAAATTCCATTTTTTGATCAGCTCAAAAGTAATTTTTAAGCTATTAAAGTTTTTACTAATCCTTTGAGCACTGATATAACAGTAATGTTCATCAGTAATGATATATCAGTAAAATTTATTATTGTCTATAGCAGAGAAATGCATAATTTGATTATATTAATTTTTAAAAAGAAAATAAAATTATTTGATATATTTTCAGTGGAATTTTCAATACCATTTTGTTCTACTATGTAAATTGCATAAAGAGAAACCATGTACAATCAGACAGATGAAATGTTTTAACGCGAAATTAAGGTTGCATTTTTGGAAAAATTTTCGAAATTTTATTTTATGAATTTTTAATTTTTTTCTTATAACATCCTTCCTCAATAATTTTCAAAAAGATATCTTGTATTTTTTTTTTCTTTTTGCTTTTTTGAATGAAAATTGTGGAAATTTTAATGCGAACATTATTGTTATTTCATGTTTTCAGTAATCAGTATAATAATAATGTGTAATGTGATGTTGATTATGATGATGATGCTCATGATGATGATATTGTATATGTGTTTATGTAATTTCCAACTTTAATCTTCTATATGAATAAGGAAAACTTTGAGTATGTCAATTATATAGTGATTTTACAATGAACAAAAACAGCTCAGCTCGTAAAACTCTTTCTGTTTCTTTCATTAAAAACAAATAGACACATATATGTACATTGTATATATTTGTTGTTTTTTGGTTTTAAATTTTACGGGTGAGATGGTAAGTGTAAAAGTGGAAGAAAAAATTTTCCACGATATCATAATGTTTATAGACCAATTATATAAAGGTTTTTATGTTCCAAAATTGTTCATAGTTAGTTTTTAATTTGGCGTAAATTTTATATGTGTAAAGAAGTTTACGTAAACGTAAATAGCATACACTTACAATAATTGTTAAAATATAACAATATAGTAAGTGTGTACATGATGAGTAATGGTAGTGTACTGGAAAAGTAGGCATTTTAAAATTATTCTCTGCAATTTGCTATTGCGATAGAAAAAATTAATCGAAATTTTTTGGAAATTGGTTTCAGATTATGAATGTGGCAAATAAATACAATTATACTGTTATATTACGTGTCACTTACAGGTTTCACGAAAAAAAAAGTTTCTACCGTTACAGGACATAATTAGTTCTGGATCTGATGTGTGACGTTTTCGTTGCTCGTCTTTCATTCTTATTTCTATTTTTGAGAATATATGGGTGATTTGTTACAGTTGTTCCGTTTTTTATATAATGAATAGATTGAAATTCTTGTAAGGCTTCCAAATTTTTGAGTTTTGATGTAGAAATTTACGCTTTGAAAAATTTGTTCCTGCCATTGATCTACTGAATAAGTAAAATCAACTTGTAATGATCACATTTTACACCAGTTTCAAAGTATAGGATATTAAGTCGGAAACGTACTTACGCAATCAGAAAAATATTGCTACTGCCTCCGTCAATTTTAATTAAAGAACGCAATTTATCTCCGTGTACAGTAAATGAATTTTGTTAGTTCGGAAGATTTTATGTTATGTTCTTCGTGGGCCTCAACGATATTTCATGGAAATATTCAACGAGTGCTGAACGAACGTTAAAATTTGATACTTTATTAAATTAAATTTGATTTGTGTAGATGAGAAATTTTTGATACTTAGTGTGCTCTGGAAGTTAGGGTTTTTAAATTTTAGGAGTTTGATGAGTTTCCATTTATTTTGTAAAATTTTTCTAATATTTTTCGTCACAGTTTTAAAAATTAATATTGAATTTAAATTTGCGTATTGGTATCATTAAAATTTCCGTGTTCAATGTACACATAAGTGAACCTAAAAATGTATGAAAATATGCTAAGAATACTTATGTATGTATATATGCATGTACATAATGATGGAAGAAATTTTACCAAACAATAATTTGTTGATGTGTGTAATGTGATGATATGTTATTTTTTTCTATTTTTGTTTTCTTTTTGCTAACAAAATGCTTTGGCGCCTTCTTCTCACTAAAATAACAGTAATGTGAACATTATTGTATATGGTTTCCTAAATTTTATACCGTTAAATAAGAATTTTTTATGCAATGGCAGCTGCTAGTTAAATGTGAAATTTTAGTATTACGTTTCATTTTCCTTTAAATTATTTTAATTTTTCTTCTTTATTTATTTTCATTCTGATTTTGATACGTCATTTTATTCTAATTTTCATTGTTTTTACAAAATGTACTTTTTGTTTTTTTTTTTGAAATTATTTACTGAAAATTTGATTAGCATAACATGATAGACTTTATAGAATTTTATATACCAGGGAGCAAAAGAATTTCTGCATATGTGTACGTAATGATGTGTACATTATGTGTGAAATATAAATATTTTTACTATATTATGCATATGCATGTTTTGTGATGAAAAAAGTGAGAAAACAAAGAATAAAATCATTTAAAAACCAAATAAGCTGCGTAACGAAAATAATTTTTGTGGTAGGCTTTATAGTAAAATTGTATAAGAAAAAAGAAAGATGAGGTAATTGTTTGGCATCATAGGAAATGGAAATTCATATGAAATGTATAGGAATTGTTAGTGATAAGTGAATACACTCTAAACATTTTTCATCGTTTCCTTTTCAATTTTAATGTTTCTTATTCATTTGTATTTCATTATTGATACTTATAGATAGTAGTTTATATAATGAATTTAAGATGAATTTTCTAAGAACAATAATATATTCTTAGAAAATAAAAAAAATTATTTGCTTAGAGAATGCCAGATATGTTTTGAGCATAATCAAAGCACTACGAATACTCCACTACAGAACGAATATAATGTTGTTACTGTACTTGGTATTAAAGCATTACCGTACAACAGTAGCTAGAAAACAATCCAGAAAAGTAGAATTTCATGAATTCCAGAATACAACTCCGAAATCTGAAATAATTTGCCATTCGAGAAGCATTCTTTATTAATGTTTTTTCGGTTGGTTGTTAATTTTTCGGAGTGAGAAATTTTTACTCCAATTTACTAAGTGATATATTCCTTGACAATTTGTTTGGTATTGTGGAATGAGTTCTCAATTCATTTAAGGATGCTATAAATGGGTGTATTGAAGGCTGTAAAACTAGGCGAAAAATGATTGAGAGGAATATACAAGAGGAGGAATATTCTTCACTACAAGAGGAATATTCTTCGATTCTCCTTAAAAACTACATAATGTACAATCTATTGTTTCGTTTGCTATTAATAATTTGGAGGGATTGTTTAGGTGCCAGTTTATTCATATAGAGAAATTGTAAAACCAACTAATTTCAGAAATTAATGTTAACAATAATTGATGTTCAAATATATTTTTCATTTTACTCACAAAAATGGATTAGAAACTTTGCATTTTAGTTTGCAATGCTTATACATATGTCCATATATAGGTACATAAACTAAATAAATCGAAATATAAATAAAATTCTCGGAAACAAATAATTGAATGAAGATCTACTTTAATCTATTTTAAGAATATTGTTTGAATTGAATACTTAACAATTATTATACGCATAAATTTTATATAAAATGGTCATTAAATGAAACAAAAAATTACTTATCTATTACTATTGTATATAGGAGGAGGAGAATGAATGTATAAATTAAGAATTTCCTGGTTCTTGAATATAAAAATAAAAAGTAAAAAATGTTTTAATGGAAATTTACTGATTTACATAATAAATAAAATTTTATTTGAAAAGTTTACTTTCTTAATTTTTTTTATAAAAGTTTTTTTAATAACACTTTTAAATGCTCTTTTAATAAATTTGTCTTTCAACATGACATTTAAATGTTTATTTTCTGAATCAAAATTCATTAGAAAACTTTACTTCATTAGATTTAAAATGAGAATTAAATTGAATTACATACTATCCTTTTTTTTCTTCTATTTATAATTTTCCTTTTCTTTACGTATATTTGGGTAATTTCGTTTTTTCATTAAAATCAATTTTAAAAATTAAACTTATAAATTTCATTTAAAAAATTTTGTCACACAAATCAACCTTGATAACATCGAAAATTCTTTTTTATTAACTTGATTGGTTTTAATGACAAATTAAAATCGATTTTATATTTACCTTTCATTAAATCGTTATTGTAATAGTGGCATTAAACGCCAAATTTAATGTAGATTTTATATAGAGTGAAGAAAAAAACTAAAAATTATTATTTGTAATGGTTTACAAGGTTACCGAATCTATATTACGAGTATTTATGTACTACTGTAACTATATTGTTCTATTGTGTTTTTGAATTGTTACAATCTAAATGTAAATTAAATTTAAATATTATTGTGTGGTAGGTCTTTTGATTGCCTTATAAGAGTTTTAAAAGTACCTGAATGAAAGATGAAAACTGTTGTAATAAATGTAGAGAATTTCAAGGGGTTTCAAGGCTTTCGTTAGTAGCACAAATTCCACATTAAAACAAAAAAAATTAAGAACAATTCCGCATAAAAATAATTAAGGAGAAAAAATAGAGCTCTTGAACAAAAATAAAATTCAATCAATAGAAAAATGTCGGTGTCAATTTGTTATTGGTATCCTATTACATGTTATTCAAACACCTAGAATGTAATGTTGTAGAAAATTTGTCTTTTCTCTAATTAAGTCAAAATTAAATAAATTACAAAATATTTTTCTTATAATTCGATTTTTCTTATTGTATAGATAAATTATTACGGTAATACACGTTAGAGTGACTACGAGAGAAATATGAGAGTTTTCTTTTATTTTATTTTTAGTTTTTCCCGTAATCAATTTGATTTTATTCGAAGTTTACTAATTTTGTTTTTAAAAGAACATTAATCAGTCAGAAAATTTAATTTAAATTGAAAATTTTAGTATTTTTCTTTTTTTCCAGAGAAAAAAAAAATCCTTGAAAATTTTTATTTTTACTTTTTATTTTTGAGTATACAACAATAATGAATAATTTTTAATGTTTACTTGAGAACGAAGAAAAAACCTGGGGCAATATTTGACTACTTTTGTCTTTTTGAATAAAAAAAAAATAAGGAATAAGAAGAGAGAATAAAAATGAAAGGATAATAAAAAGCAAACAGAACAGTTTTTTTTTTTATTCCAGTCTCACTTTACCGCCATTATATTTCATCAGACAATTTTTCACTTTATTACTCGTATTCTGATTGTCAGTTTTTTTTTTTTGAATTTTATTTTGTATGTGAATGGTCGGGAAATAAAACTTTCCCTCTGTTTCCAATTTTTAGTTGACAATTAAATTTTTTTCTATTTCCATTTGTTGGTTTTGCATTTTTGTTTTTCTTTATTTCTGCAGGGTTATTTCTAAAAAAAAAAAAAATTTTTTTTTTTCTAATGTCCTTGTTGGTTTTCCATAATTTTGATGAATTTAAAATATAAATGGAAAGTTTTGAAATTTTTTTAAAAAATCTGTTTTCTCTATCTACAAATTTGAGTTTTGAAGTACCTATATATTTTTTTAGCAAGAGAATTACATAGTAAGCGTAGAAGTTGTTTATGGATGAATTTTATACCAAAATTTGCTATATTATTACTTTTTTTAAAGTTGAATGTTCTACTTAAATTATTTTATGCTTATTGTCAGTTTTCAACTTTAAGTTAATTTTTTTATTTTAATAAAGTGAAATGGATAATTCGGCAATCCTTAAAGAATTTGAAATATTGTGTCGTTTCGTAATTGCAGAGTCTGCACACCTTTCTTAAAGTTGGTATGAATTTTAATTGTAAGAGGTCTGTTTAAATGATAGTTTTCGCAGTAAATTCGAAGCTTAGTGAAATAAAGTTATATTTGTTGGATAAAGTTTATGCGTTTTTGACTGTTTAAGGGGGCATCGAAAATGTATAATTAAAAATAAAACAAAATTTATATTAATATCGTAAAATCATTTTAAATTAAGATATTCATTTCAAATCATACTGTCATAATTCTTATATAGTCACCATAATGTAGTTATTATAATATAATTCTTGTTTAAGAGACCTAAGATAATTGTATACATTATGTCGCATCATTACATTTGATAACTTATTCAGATTTTTTTCATAACTTCTTCGGGATTTGTTACCCAGTTTCATATCTTCATTTTTACCAAAGTCTGGGATATGATAGAACAGATATTTAAAAAAATTGTTAGAGAATATTCAAAGATACTTAGTATCAAGAAAAAGGGACTGGAAATTTCCTGCGCTCAACAAATTCGAATATTAGAATTCTTTATTTCCGAAGAATTATCTCCGCACCAAACTCCAACTTTTAAAATTATTTTGTTCTGAAGTTCTCTCTAGTTTTTTTTGTTTTGTTTTATGAAAATAGAAACTGAAGACATAATCAGTGTCAGTAATTAACTTGCTTGTGAATATGATTGTCTTACATATTATTACGGTTGAGAATGATTTAAAATTTGATTTCGTATTGCTCATTGCTTATATTATTTTAAAATTCTCTATTGTAATCCGGTCGAATATCTAGCCTGTGAACAAAGAAATTAAAGGGAACTGCAGGTGACACTACCAATTCAAACCAAATAATTTTTTGATTTCATTATCATTTTTTCTTGATTTATTTTTTTTTTTCCATTTTTTCGATGTTTGTTTGGGTACAAGTTTTGTTGGTTAAAATTATTGAAAAGAAATTTAATTAAGAATTTTTGCAAAAAAAAAAAAAAAGAAAAGTGAAATGAAAAAAAAAGGACCAAAATGTGAAAATATTTTTTTTAACCTTTTTCTGTACAGTTTGTTTCGTAACGAAGAGAATGAAGGATTCCACTGATAATAATAGATTAAAATTAAAATTATTATGTGATTTAATTAAAAAAACGAAAAAAAAAGCAAAATTTAAATTGTAGAATTATTGTAAAAAATAAAAAGGCGTTAAAGAGATAGAGAAATGATGATAGGAGAAGTAGAAAGTGAACGGCAATATTCTTGTCATTGATATGAAAAGCGAAGTGCTGAGATATTCTGGTGTACATCAGAACATTTGCGAGTAAAAAATATTAAAAAATTAAATTTTTTTTCTGTGACTTTCCATTTTCAATATAAAATATTCAAAAATTTTGTTAAATTTCTGGGTAAAGAAAGGACGAGTGTAAGGATAATCATAATATTTTTTCCCGCTAATGTCTACAGGGTTTGACGTAATCAATAATGATAAGAAAAGGGAAAAAAATTAGAAAATAAAAGAAAAGAAAATTATGGAATTTTTGTTAAAATGATGAATTTTTTTGAGGCTTAGATATTGAAAATATGCGTGCAAAATAGGCGGAATATAAATGTAGGATATGCTTATACAACGTTTAATGTATATATATGCATACATACTTATACTCTATATAACTTTACCATTTACAAATACGGTTAATGAGAAATTGATTAGTTTAATTTTAAAAATATTTTCAAAATTTGTTCTTATTTTTATTTCGGATTCATTTTGTCTTTAAAATTACAATACAGTATAGAGTATAAAATATTTAATTATTTTGTTGGATATTATAAAAAGTAAGTGACAAAAATTAATTTAAATTCAAAAATTCATTTTTTGAATTAAATTTTGGATTTTCAATTATCAATACGTTTAACTTAATGTTAGCTGCTTTTTGCTTGGACAAAACATGAAGATTTATATATGATTGCGATAACAATATGCTTCTGTCTCTCCTTCTGATGAATTCGAGCAACTTGAAAAGCTTGGTAGATTGCAATTCTGTGAATGTGTAATTCTTTAGCATTTATCTTCCCAGAAGGTGTAACGTGATGAGACAACGCTCCCTAAAAAATTTTGCTTGTATTTTCAGTTTTTATACCCCCTACCTTCGTTTTCTGACGTATTCCTTGGGTTTGCAGTGCCCCGAGAAGATGTCGGAGAAGGTTTTGAATTTTTTTTTATATCCTTCGTATCAGTTTCATAATAGAATGATAAATTGTATTCATAATTGTCAAGAAAAGAAATTTAAAAAAAAATAATAATAATGAAAAACTTTTTATTAATTATGATTTTATAATCAAAAATAATTTTGGTAATTTCAGTTTTACAGGCAAATATGTTTAACAAGAAAATTTGTAAAACTATTCAGTTTATCTTTAATTGAAATCATTAAATGTTAATTATAGTTCATGTAAACATATTGCCTTCTATATAAAATCAATTATTTTTCAATTATGATAAAAGATTCATTGTATTCATTGTATTGAATTTAAATGTGTATTTTGAGTATATGTATTGTACAACATACAGTCGAACTCCTTTTTATAAACACCATCACTAGAAGTACATCACTTAAAATTTATTTCACTTAAAATAAATCACATCTCGTGTAGTAGGCTCGTCACCTACCTAGTAAAACTCAATGACGTAAAAAACTGGCTCATGTTTATCGTGCACCAAACCTATGTTCCTCCCAGAAGCGAAGTAGGAATAAAAAAAAAATAAATACATCACAAAAAATTAAAATATAAGTCACTGCTTTGAGGAGTTCACAAAAAATATCGAAAATTTAGTTGCAAATAGATTGTCGATATCTATACTTAAAAACGAAATACTTAACGTTGAGTGGAAATAGTAAATAGGTTTTGCTTGTATGTGAGTTCCTTATATACTGGTTGACTGTAGATACCAATTTGGGTACGAAGTATGTTAGAAAAGTGACGTGTTTCTCTAGAAAATGTAGATAAACTATTATAGTTGCAAAGGTGGAGTTCATTTTGTTTTTATGAATGAATTTAGTTTATATTGCTTTTTGTATAGCTGAATACATTTTTAATCAAACATAAACCCCATTCAAAGCATATAGTCATACAATGTCCTATAACTTGTAATATTTACAAGTCGAAATTATTGTGTTTGGTTTATGAAGCAAGTTGAGCTTGATAATAATTTTGAAAGTTGGTTTATCAAAAACTATATAAATTCTAAATTTTTCAATTTTTGATTCTCGCATATTACCCAGATGTTCAGCTTTTTTGCTTATGGAAAATTTCAAAATTAATAGAATAATTTGATATCCCTAAATTGGATTTCTGTTTTTTATTAGCTTACTTTTTTTTTCATAAAATAAGTGTAGATGTGATAATTTTTTTGGTTTTTTTTAATTATCTCACTTAAAAAAAATATTTAATATCAAAAATCTTTTAATAGTAGGACAATAAATATACGATGTCAACTTCTTGACAATGGGATCAGAAACTAAAAAAAAAAGAATGCATATTTATATATCAAAAATTTCATTAAAATATTTAAAAAAAAAAAACATAATTTTTTTGTGTTCAAGGTATTTGATAACTTTTAATTTTCGGTATTCTTCGAAATAATTAAATTTAATTAAGCTATAAAAAAAGGTGCTTGTAAAAAAAACTTGGCAAAGTAATTTAATATTTTTTTTTATAATATTCTTTTCATACAAAAGTACGAGGTTTGAAAAAATAATCTTTATTTTATAATTGAATGGTTTTTAATAACCCTGCCCCCCTGTTACTTAAATTTTGAAGAAGTTAAGAAACGGAGGGAATTTTGCAGGTTATTTTTTTTTCAACAATTTTTTTTTCTAAATTTTACTTGTTGCATTATTTAACTTTTAAAATAACATTAAAACTCCACAAAGAAAAGATGAACAATGCAAGATAATTTATAATAGAGAGTAGAAAGAGGAGAAGCTTGAAGGAAATTTTCTGAAAAAAAAAAATCTCATGAAACATTAATGTTACGTCTATGACATTCAATGTGTGACATAGTGAATATCAAACTTGTTTGGTGTAAGTCTATCTTATTTTGCAAATTCTATTTAAGAATCACTCGTGGCAACTACACATAAATCTAAGTATAAGTTGAAAATCATGTTTTAAATTTTTCATTAGCAGAAATACCTAAGATTTTCTGCTAAAGATGCTTTTGCTACCCAACTTGCAAATGATACAATTAATTATGGTCTGATATACAGGACTAAAATTTTTAATATACTCCAGAATTTTACAAAATGTGAATTATCCAATAATTGATTCAAGCTCCTTTTCATATAACATGTTAAATATCTACAATATGTACATATTTAAAAAATGTAATTGACTTAATGTTATGACTATACCAACATTCCTATATATACAATAGAATAGATACATAAGTTATGTGTATCATTGTTTCTAAGATTGAAAAATTCTTAACAAAATATCATTATACTTTTGATGTTATTAGAATTCATTATGATAATCGACATTGTCTTCATCATCAACATTATATCATCTTCAATTTATTTCTATATTTGTATATAATAATGTTTTTATGTATATTTACAGAATATATTTTCATTGCATATAATATTATGTTAAAAAATGTTTTTAATGCTTTTTTTTATTAAGTTTAAAAATTTATACATGAGTTAAAGAAAAAAAAAATATGTTAGAATAAATACTTAAAAAGATTTTCTTTAAAAAGATTGAAAACTTCTAGATAGAAAAAAAGCACAACGAATGTATTCGAATAATAATTAGGGTGGGTTACTATGATGACAAATAAAAGTTATTTTTTAAGACTAGTACGCTGCCAAAATATTTCACCTGTGTATATATTAAAATTATAACGAAAGCCAAACGTGTTCTTAACTTAATACTATATTTCAAACGCATTGAGACAATTAAAGAATAACACTGTTATGCGGTCGGATGCAGGCGCAAGTACTTCAACATTTCATTTAAAAAATTTAAAATAAAATCGTTTTTAACAATCACTAGGAATTTTATATATAATAATATGTGATGTTTTCATTACTTGTCCACATTCATATAAAGTTTTTGGATTTGTGCTTTGATTCTCACTTTGAAAGTAAATTTAATAATGTACGAAATTGTTAATTGATAAAACTTTTGGCCCACCCTAGTATGCATTGTTATACATGTAATATTTGCAAGTGTAGGTGTCAACATTGAATATCGGCATATTTGAAGTAATAAGTTAAATAATATAGTATGGGCAGAGAGTTGCAAAACTTATATTTATTTTGCTCGATTAAAAAAAAAAATATGCTTAAAGTTTCTGGAATAAGTTGTTTGTGGCATGATACTTTTTCGTGGTCTATTTCGGAGCAATTTTAGTACTTAAATGCGAAAACCGGAATGTGATGTACTTTAACGCGACGATTAAGTTTTAGCAATGATCGTTATTTTTATTGATAATATTATAATTCAGAAAAAAAATTATTTTTTATTACTTTCACTCTGTACGTTTGTTTATTCGTCCGTCTGTGTAATCACTTGATACACAGACGGACTGTGTCTGTGTAACCAGAATGATTTGTGCTTTTATAGTAGAATCTTAACTAACCATACAAACTATTTAATTCGATCATGTGATAATAACTTTTAAGAGTAATTTCAAATTTCCTCCCAATAATTTGGAATAAAAAATTAGAGAATAATTTGAGTATCAGTTTTTAAATAAAATTTTTACCGACCGCATTGCTCACAAAAAGGGAGGTGATGTGTTGCCACTAAATTTCGGTTGGAACGTACTTCTCCATGTTAGAGTATTTTTAAAGAGATGCCTGTCGGTCAGTATGTGAACGTATCTCGAGTTTGGCTAAACCAATTTTGATGAAAGTTTATGCATGAGTTTATTTTGACTATGCTACCGTTTTTGGTATATAATAGACTTCAAAACTGGATCTTTTTTCGGGTCGATTTTACTTTTTTGCGCATATAGAGAGAAATTATCCTTGAAATTTCATATTAAATTCAAGGTTGTAAAACAACGAATCTATGAATTATTTGAAGAAAATCAGGGCTCGGAAAACAAACCGGTGGCCAATTTCTTGAAATTTCTTGAAATTTAATATTTGATTTCTGGTTATTACCGAAACTAACTGGTGAATTTTTCACAAACTTTGGGAGGCACAAAGCGAAAATCAACTAAGAGCCAAATTTACACTTTTCTAGGTATGTTAACAAAAAGCTTGCTAACTTCCTTAAAATTAAAAGGAAACGTTCAAAAGGCATTTTCATCATCTTCTTTAACATTTTCACTAAACTAGACTAACATTGCGGTCGGCTACGTTCTGATGCCATAAAATTTTTGAATTATTCAAAGGGAAATGTATTAATTAACAAACCATTGATCCAAATTTATTTAATTTAGTATTGTAAATTGAATTAGAAATAGCAAGTAATGAAAATGACTAAATTTAGACACAGTACATAAATTTCTTTTCAAAAATCTAGGACTATTATTAGATTAAAAAAAAAAAAACCATATAAATCATACTCTATTACGATGATGCCTTAAAAGTTTTGTTTGCTACCTACCTTAGAAAAATAAGTTTTTATACTTTGCTTTTGTGTATTTTTATTTAATTAAGTTAAAAAGAGCACAATAACAGCAGCAAAATACAAGCCTTAATCTCTTTTTGATCCTTACAACATTTTATTTTAAATATTTTTACTTTTTAATTTTTTTTTACAATTTTTACGTTCTCTTTTTTTATGATATTGCATGTACTCTAAAATTTTATGCTTCAATATGTAAACATAAACGATTGTAGTAACTTAATATTTTAACTTACCTTGACATATGAGTAAATATATTAAGAGAATTTCTCTTTAGAATTTACAAAAATCTTTGAAGACAAAAAAAAAAAAGAATAAAGAGAAAAGCAAAAACATTGAGACAAAGTTAGAAAAAATAGGAACAGCAACAACAACGATATTTTTGCTAATTCTTAGAATGTTTTGTAATTAAAACTTTTCAATGATTTTATGTAAGAAAAATTTCTTATACACACAGGAACATAAAAATTTACATGATAACATAAATATAGCATTTATTCTTGTATAAATGTAAGGGGAGTGTAACCGTTGCTTTTCAGAAATTACCTGTTTACTTGCATAACATTATATTTACATACTTTCTTTACTACTCCTAAATGACATATTTAATAAATATTATAAAGAGCAAAATGAGGCAAAACTTTGCTCTCGAAAACTCACATATTTTATTTGAATACATTTGTACCTTACTATTAAAAGTATTTCAATTATTAGCAAAATTTGATTAGCAAAATCAAAAATTTTTTATTAAAATTTTCATTAAATTTTTTAATATTACAAAATAAAAATTTCAAGCAATATTTTCATCAATATTTAATTTTTTTTTTTGTTACATGAATTACACTATAAATGCATCAACTCACATTTTGTTATACCTTATAAAATTTCAGGAAATTTCATATTATTTTCTATTTGGAGAAACTCTTAAATATAATAGATTATTGATAAAGTTTCTTTAGCAAAACTATTCAAAGTTTTTAATCTTTAATATTGATGTTTTTCTTTTCAATTTCGTTTTGAGAACTTTGTTTGTATTGGGAGCTTCTTTAGGAGCTTAATATCAAAATTTTAACTTATAATAAGTAAAAAATTGAGTTTTAAAAATTTCGCATTAAAATATGAAAGTTTTGGAGAATTTTTTTTGTAGACGTTAATTTTTTGGGTTGTTTTTTCGAACACTGTCGCAAATATTACGACTAAAGTCGGGCTGGTTGTTTTTTCGAACACTGTCACAAATATTACGACTAATGTCGGGCTCTATTTACGTTAAGATATATTGTTATAGCTTATCTGAATGCTATAAGTACAAGAATGAATTGAAAGATTTGAAATTGTGTGATTTTGTAGGTTAACCAAGGGTTGTTGTATAGTTGTTCCCCACACCGTCTGTTAAACTCTTCTCGAATAAATAAAAATTGAGTTAAGATTTCCATTGACTATATTCAGAATTTTGCAAAAAGAACATTTCATGATGTTACAAGCGCGTATATCAATGATAAACCAATCAAATAACTTTTCTGAATATCGTGAAGTCTTTTAAACTCTGTGTCTTTTCTTATTTAAAAAAAAAACACCATATACTCGTATTAATCGTTACTCAGCCATCTATAAATATATTACGTTCTTGTTGAATCCGGTTTGGTAATAGACTCAAAGTTCTTTAAGTCTTTAATTTAAATTTTTTCTTATAATTTCAAATTTAATTAATATGTTATTATAGTAAATGCATGATAGTTTTCATTCTTCTTAAATTTTCGGAATTCTGAAATTAAAGGTAAAAAAAAATGATTTTTATAAAGTTTCGTTTACAAAATTTTTATGATAGTTTTTATAGGGTTGAAATTTTGAAGTTTTTATCAGATGATTCAATGCACTCGTAATAATATATGTAAATATTGTTATGTATTTGTATGAAAAAGAAGAGTATTTATGTGTTTTTACATAAATATTATATTATAAATATCTTATAAATTTATATGACTATTGTTAGCTGATTGTTTCTAAAGAAGTTTCGGGAAAATCACAAATAAAAATGTGCTAGCATGAAAATTTCCAATTGAATACTTCAAATTATTAAATTTACATTCTATACTTAAATATTGATTAATAATATTATAATTTCCTTTATTTGCCTTACTAAAGAATTACTTATTGTTATTTTAGAATAAGTATACAATTTTGGTATGCAAGTATTTCTGTGCAATATACTTTAATTTTCAATTTCCGTAAAATTACATCCCAAAAAGTTTTCTCGAATCTTATCAGTAAAAAATAAACACCCAAAACCCTGAACTATACCCTAGAAGTTGATTAATGCCTCGTTTTCATTGAGACAGCTCATAAATAATGTTATGTGTATGTGGAAGTTATTTTATAAGGAACATATTACAATATTAATTAGAATTCTAGTTATTTAATAATGTATTAGAATTATTATTCGCGCATAGATTTTAAATTAATCTCAAAATTATATTAAGTTTTAATAAGTTTTCAAAATAATTGATCTTTTGGTAATGATTAATGTGTTACTGAATGTGTGTTTTATTTGAAAATCTAACTATACAATGTCTAATACTAACTAATAATCTAACTATACAATGTATGTCATTCATATGGAAATGACATAAAAATAAAATTTTAATGCCTTTTTAAAATAAAATTCATGTGCCTTTAGGTGTGCTTTACAGTGAGGTTAAATTAATTTTTTTGTATGATTATTTTTATGGGAATAACAAGGAGTGTAAATAAGAAAATTATTATCCTTAATATAATTTTTCAGGGCAAAATAATTTTTTTTTTCTCTTTGTATGGAAATTTAATTAAACTATTTATAAGAAAAATTAAAGAAAATAAGAAAAAAATCGTAAATCTAATCAAACAAAAACTTAAAATTTAATTACTAAAAATTTTATAGCTGTAGGATAAATGTGAAGTTTTTATTTAAAGATTAAATAATTCTAATCTTTTATTATGCTATAAGCACACGCACACACACTCGTTATACAAATGAACATCGCTTTGAAGTTTCATTACAACATTATCTTTGTTGCTTGCATTCTTCTAACAAAATGTTTGATATTAGTTGGAAAGTAAAGAAAAACTCTTTTAATGTTTGTCATACTTTTATTAACTTATGCGAATATAAATGATTTTATTAATACAGTATAAAAGTTATCTTTTAAATAATTAAATATTATATAAAAAAAAATATGTTTTTTTTTTGCATATAAAGAAGATTTATTTGACACTGAATCTTTTGTTGAACTTAGTAATTATTTTAGTTGCATAAATTAAAAAAAAAATATGTGTATGAATATGTTAAGAAATTATAGTCAAAAATTTATGTATGTATAAGATAAAAAAATTAAGAAATATCATATTTGTAGTCATGCAAATATGGTAATTTCGTGCTTTGTGTTTCTAAAAAATTTTAGAAAATCTTATCGAATTCACGAATCATTTTAGTTTTAAATTCATTCCTATCAAAAATTGATAAAATTCTAAATTAGCTTTTTATGGTTTGTCATACAATTTTAGACAAAGTCAGCACCGGCTGAGTAAATTACTGAATAGCATTACTGAAATTTACTGAAATTCTATTGATGTTGTGTTGAGATTAATATTATAGGATTAATTATTTCCAAGAATCGATTTTTTTCTTTAATTTACAATATCGCCTGTTTTATGAACTTTTTTGTGGATACATGGGAAGAAAATTAATAAAGCAGAAGATTTTTGTATACATTTTGTTAAATGTATGCAAAATATGTAGAAAAATATGTGATTTCTATGTAAAATTAAGTATTTTTGGAAATTTAATAATATTGTTGTTCAAGGATTAAGAGTGTTACTGAAATTATGCTTTTTTGTATTCAAAAGAACTCATGGAGAATGAGCATTGAGCACTTTGTAATTGAAATAGCCACTTCAAATTTGTGTAAATTTATTTTAAATATAAAAATTTCAGCCAATTTCATTTAGAAGTTCATTACACGATCATATTTTTAATATTTGTTTACTATGCGATAATAGTTTTGTGTTTATAATGAATTGCAATTAAATTTGCAAGAAAATTTCTTTTCGAACATTTTATTATCTAAGAAAAGATAATAAAAATTTATACACAAAACATTAAATTGTCAGAAAACAGAATGATTGTTATTTTAAGGAAACAAAATCTATTTTAAATCCTTAAAATTTTAAATCAGGTAAATAACAAATATATTATAACATAACTCGTATATACAATCAAATAATAATGATGTTAGGCAATGTTATTTACATTATGAAGTTTTTATTTACAAATTATACTCGTATATTTACACGATGTTTTACGAATACTTAATTCAGAGACTTTTAAATAGAATAATGAATAAATAGACTTATAATAAATATGTAAAGTGTTTCTCCATATATGAGATGAAAGTCTCATTAAAAAAATTCAAAAGAAATGCTAAGAAATAATCATCAAAGTATGAAAGATCGAGGCCCGGTTGTCGGCCGATATTAAGAATATGAATATAATTCTCTTCACTATTTTAAGTAACCAATAAACATTTTAATATTATGATGTAAGACTCCTTTCCTAGAAGAAGGAAATTAGAACACCTGCTCGTGAGCAACAGGAGTTTCTGCTTAACCATTGGAATCCACAATCAGGTGGACCATTATAAGTCAAAGGACTGAACGGGAATGGCGAAAAGTATTTGGACCAGGAATCCAATTTTTCGAATCTGTGCAACCGCGTCACTTGGTGTTGGACCGGACCATGTTGTCACCGAAGGACTGAACTTCTTTTGCGGAATCGTACCACATACTGTTCTGATTTAAGAAACGATTAAGAACACTATAGGGATGGGCAACAATCTAGTGAGAATATTCAGCGAAGTCTATTCGGGTGATTGCAGACTCAGTAGACAGTGTCTTGAACATCCAGACACTTACACATTCAGAGTTGCCATTTTCCGGACTTTTCAGTTCATCGGGAAGGTGGATCTTTAGCGGATGCTGTAGGGTATGCCCTGCACTCAGGACGTGGGGGAGACATTAGATTCTTATACGTATACATTTAAACTGTTACTCCAGTTGTACAAATCAACAACATTATCTTAGACAATCTAGTAGAATTAAAAGTTAAGAAAGTTTTAAGAAACACTGACATGTTTCGTAGCATTTATAATTTATACAAAAGTTCCCGTACATACTATATAGAATAATTTATATACTCTTACATATATAAATAATATTATATTATAAATTTTTGTACATTCATATAAGTTTCAAATTATATAACAATTATTTAAGAAAAATAATTAAAATGATATTTAAATAATATAGCACAACTCAGAAATACATATATGTATATGCGTATATAATAACATTAAAAGATTTGATTTACGAGAATGATATAAATAACATTTATAAAAGCACCATCAACAATTTTAATAGCAACAAATTGTATAAAACCTGGAAATGATTTTTATGTTAAAATCTAGTATACTTTAAAATTACATTGTTGTTTACCAATTTTATAAGATGTATAATTCAAATGAAATTATTTTATCTTCAGTAAAAATCTCTCAAAATGGTACTCTAAATTTGGTTTTTGATATGAATGAATTTTCGTATATAAGGTGTAACAGTCAGTCACAATTTAAAAATTTAAAACAGATTCATTGTAATTAGAACACTTTATGACTAGGTTTTAAAGAAATATATTAATTGCTCAAAAACATGTGGTAGGAAGCTTAGGCAGAAAGCGGTGCGATAAATTTACAATCTAAAATTTTTCAATTCTAAAACTAATTTGAAAATTATTTTTGAAACGTTACTTAGCAATATGTTATTTAGGGCAAAAGTAATGTACAATTAAGTCGAATTCGATTTCAAATAGCTTTTGGTTAAGTCCCATAAAATGAGTGAATTTAATTAGACTGTGTGCGCTTTTGATGTCTTTAATAAATCTTTTACGATATATTTTTTCTTCTTAATTCATATTTATTTAACAAGTCTACTTCTATAATTAGAATCGCAGCGATTATGCATGTATGTAAGTCATTGCCTCATACTCTTAATATTTTGATTTCACTTCTAAATGTTTAAAGTACCTTTATAATTTTATTTTATATTGAGCTAAAATACATATTATGAAATAAACTCAAAGGTAATTGACTTACATAGCTATGAATTTCTACATTTAATTTTTTCTTTTTGGGAAAGTTAACTTTTAAATATCTTAATTATATTTTGATATATTTTTTGGGAAAAGTACGAATAGCTTTGTCAGAATATATTAAAATATTAAAAATTTATTATGTGTATTTGAATTTATAACAAATGTACATGAGATTGTGTAGTAAAGTATAATATGAATGTATGTTAAATGCACATGATTTGATTCACGATTGTGTAAAAATAACAAATGGATTTAATAAGAAAAATTCGTTTTTAATGTCACGTATTAAAAGGATAAGGAAATGCACGAGTTGCAAATAAATGAGGCTTTAATTATCTTTACACTGTAAAAATTAAAGAAACGTTATGTTAAAATCTAAAGAGCTATTACTCATACTGCTTACTGCCTTTTCTTTTGTATTCTTCAAAAAAAATATCTTAATTATTTATGACTTAGAATTAAAGGATTAAAATTTAAAAGTTTCTCATTTCATAGTAAAATTTTGCAAAAAAAGAATATAGAGAACAATATTGTGAAAATGTTTTTATTTTGTTTTTTTTTTTTGTTTGAAAATTATTTTAATTTAATTTTGTGCTTCCTAAATTATATATGTATATAAAAGTTATTTTAAAAATATATTTAAGAGTCAGTGAGAAAAACTGATTCTTTAATAGGAATTTATTATGAATTCACCACGCCCGTTCTTGGTTATAGAATGTTTTTTTTTTCAATCTTCAGCGTCCTCTGACAATTCTTGCAGAAATCAGTTGGTTTGCTCTTAAATGTTCAATATTATTGTTGAATGGAAAATGGTTAAAATCTTCTAAAAAAGTAAGATTAAGGCAGATTTCAATTTTATTCTCTCCTTTTTTTCGAGCTTGCACACACCTCCTATTCTTCTTTTCCTAACGTAAATGGGATATTTTAAAAAATAGTTGTCCCCGAAATTCGTTGCTGGGAAGACAATTTCTTTTCCAGTTTTAATGTAAAGAGAAAATGTAATTATTATAAGATTAAAGTGCCGTTTCTTAGTATTGTATTAAATATATCAATTATTGGAACTTTTAATACGTTTGCTTATGGTTGAATTTGAAATTCTTGAGAATTAATTTCAAAATATTGATGTTTGCAAAAAGAAACGGTAATTGTAAAATTTCTGATTCAAATTCCATTTTCCAAAAATGTTTTTGCGGGTATAAAATAATTTAATTTTTTAACTTAAACTTTAATTTAATAATTTATGTATCTATTAATTAAAATTATGCTCAGACATTTTGCTATACTGCTTGCTACTTAATTTTTATTCTAAAATAGTCTTCTTTTATAAAGTCCCTCTGAAACTTCCTTTCCGTGTCTGTATAATTATATTTAACTCTAAATCCTTTATAATTTTGTATATATATAGCTTCTATCTAAACTGAATGCATTATCCTATCACATTAAGTTATCCGTAAGTGTAAAGTAAACGTTTTCCATGTACAATTTAAATAATTTTAACAAGAATTTTTTTTCGCGTTTTTACGGCTCACATTTTTTAAACAATAGCACATGAAATTATTTTATATTATTGCCACGTTCGTGTGACCTTACGTGTTTATACATTATTTGTGTATTCATGTGGTTATGTAAATATACATGTAAGAATATTTATTCCTCTTTGTGTATGTGTGTGTTGAAAATTAATTCTTTTTTGTGCCGAGAAGCGGATGTTGTAATAATTTTATAATGGTAGAAACTAGATAAAAATTTCCGTTTAAATTTTTCTTTATTAAAGTTTTACATTTTATGTTTTTAAAATTTTTGAAAACGATTTATGATGCATGTAAAATTTGGGTTATAAATATGAACGATTATTCATTCTAGAACTCATTCAAAATATAAAAATAAAATAGAACATGTGATCAAAAGAAGTGAGAGTGTGAGACTCATTAGAAAAGTTAATGCTCTTTTTACCAGCGGCATTGCATACAATACGGTAGGTTATGTGATTTGTTAGGAAATACATAAACTCTTTTCAGATAGATACTAGACTGTTGGTCTATCCGTCTGTGTATCTGTCTCTCTGTCAGTCTGTGCAGATAACTATCAAAAGTTCGGCCGACTCGACTTTTTCAAAAATTTGTACCTTAGTTTACTTTGGGGATGAGACAGTTTGATTTCTGGAATTTGAAATAGAAATTTAAAGAAATTTTTCATAATCTTATGCAACATATTTACATAATATTTTAATGCGGTCTGTTATATGCTGTCTGTTACATCAGATTTTTTGTATTAAACACGTTACAAATAACGTAATAATTTTTGATATTAACTTCAAAAGGAAACAAAATTGTTTAAACAATCGTGTAACTAATAACGTGTTTCAATGATTTAATTTGTTTTTACATAAATGCGATAAAATGCATGTTTGTGTATTTATATAGCAATTTTACTAGAAGTTAGATTTTACTTTCTTACGTTTTATTAGCATGTGCACGTTTATATCAAAACAGTAATCAAGGGGCAAGAAGTAATCAAGTAAAACGTGCTACTTTGAAAGCCTTTGATTTAATCATCTGTATTCCTCGCAATAATTTTCTTTTATAAGAGTATATTAAATTTGTTTGCACTTTGTATTTTGGCAGCACTATTAATTTTGAAACATTTTGCAAGATAATTCAATTTTTCGTTTTCCGCATTTTTTTTTTATATCCGTATGAACGTATGTTCAAAGGATATAATAAATTTCCCTTACCATTTGACTAAGAAATAATGGCCTGAGATATTGGCTCAAGTATATGTTTTCGATCAGCGTCGAATTCTGAATCGATTTAACCATGTCTGTACATCAGGCCTTTCTTCTGCCTCAACAATAACTCAAAAATTAATTGAGCTAAGTTTACCAAACTTTTAGAAATTATTTACTATATTAAATGTCAGAACCCTATTTAAATTGGATATATGATCAGGCCATTTATTCGGAAGCTGCAGTAACACTTAAAACTTTTGTTTGGTCGTATCTCAGAATTTATTCATATATATTTATCATAGTTATTGATAAAAGTCGTTGAAAGTTTTGGACTGCTACTAGTATTTGATCGTAGCTCAGAAACTATTCAAGCTAAAAAGCTGAAACGAATTAGATGATATGACCATCATATTTAGTAAAACTCTTTCAGATTGTATAGGTTTGTATAGTAACTATCATAAAATGGCACTATACTTACATGAAAAGCAAGAGGTTGTTTAAAACTGTATATCAATTATCTCCGACATTTAAAATCAATTATTCGTAGGGGGATGACCGAGTTGACATGGTCAACCATGTCTATTCTCGTTTATTTTTATTTCTTTTTCTGAATTTTGTTCTTAGAAAGTTACTTTTGCAACTCTAATTTACAAAAGATTTTTTTTTAAATCTTAATAATAAATTTTATTAAATTGCACTTTAACTTCAGCATAAAATTTAAATGTTTCAAGTGGGTCATGTATTTTATTGAAATATTTAAAACTGCCTTTGACATGCTTTTTTTTCTAATAATTTTTGGTATGAAAACTCACTGCAAATTACAATCACCTTTTATATTTTTGCAGTAATTGCACTATTAAGGTACACATAAAAAGAATTTTTGTTTTTTTTTTCCAAAAAAAAACGTGCTTTTAAAAATTGTGTGACTAAAATTTTGTTGCATTTTCTCAGAAAAGAAAGGAAATTATTTTTTTTTTCATGTCTTTTTTTCACAACTACACAATTTACAAAAAAAAAAGCAATTTCTTTTTACAGTTTAATCTCAAAATCCTTAATAACACATGATTTTATGTGTGATAATCTTGTGGTCGTCGTCGGCATCTATTATTTTTATTTATTAAAACACTTTGTTTAATTCTTTGTATTTCAATTATTTTTATTTCAATGATTCTTTTTATTTTATATTTTTCTATTATTATTTTAACAATTATTATTTATTATTAATTTTAGGTTTTAATTATTTATTTATTTGATCACTACTTTCTACCTTGCTGACTAATTTAATAATGATCAAATTCTGTTAGAAAATACTAGAAGCATTTCGTGTTATACAATACAGTTGTTGAGAATCAATTCTCGAATAACTGCATCTCATATTAAATTAAAATATGGTTGTAAAGCGACGAACGTACATACATGTATGCATACTATAATACCATTACTTTAAAGACTAAAAATTACATGCAGGGTGTTTCACTTGCCTAATATTTTTTTCGCGTCGCTACATTACTCCCCCTGCAGTGTAAACGTTTTAATACAAGTGTTGGGGTGCGAAAAATTTGAAATTTAAAAATTAAGAAGAAAGTAGGGAAAAAAATAACTAAAAAAAAAATAATGTAAGATTTGCTGCTTTGAATAAGAGGAATGGTTACCTTGTATATTATGCTTTAAATTGTACAGTTTTTTTAATCCGCTTTTGACTGCTTGTCTCGTTGCTCAAAACACCAAAAGCTGGCTTCAATCTGTCCACTGAGACCGAAATGTTCTTGCTTTTTATATCTAGTACGAAATGTTTGCGAAACCTTCTCACGATCGCGAAAGGACCTTCATAGGGAGGAGTAAGACCGGTTTTAACACGGTCTACACGGACAAAGACGTGAGTGCACGTATTCAAATCTCTTGGAAAGAATTCCTTTGATTGTGTAGGGGTCCGAGTCGAAACGGTTCGAATGTTAGACATATATGATCTAATTCTTTCGACGAATGTATTTTGATCTGCCAAATCTTGTGTGGTGCCTCCGAAAAATTCACCTGGAAGTTTCAAAGTTTGCCCATACAGCATCTCCGCGGGACAATATCCCAAATCGTCCTTAACGGTGACTCTAATGCCTAGCATGATTAGCGGTAGTTCGTCACTCCAACGTGCGGAAACACACTTGGCAAAAAGACACGATTTCAGCTGTCTATGGAACCTCTCCACCATTCCATTTGATTGGGGGTGGTAGCCTGTCGTACGAGTCCTATGAATTCCCAACATTTTGTTCAAATTTGAGAAAAGTTTAGATTCGAACTGGGATCCCTGATCCGTGGTGATTGTAGAAGGTACGCCAAAACGTGAAATGTATTGTGCAAGAAAAGTTAAAGCCACTGTTTCAGCTGACATATCCGCTATTGGATACGCCTCAGGCCAACGTGAAAATCTGTCTACGATAGTCAATATGTAGGAGAAACCGTTTGATGGCGGAAGTGGACCAACCAAATCCATATGTATATGATCAAATCTTCCTGGAGGGACCGGTATTTTATCCGTCGCTGACTTAGTATGCCTTGTAATCTTCGACTTCTGGCAACTGATGCAACTCCGGGACCATAAACCTACGTCCTTGTTCATGTTTGGCCAAAAATATCGCTCAGCGATCAATTTTCTCGTTGCTTGGATTCCAGGATGGGACAAATTGTGCAATTTCTCGAAAATTTGTTGTCTAAGTGGTTCTGGTACCCAGGGCCTATTTTTGCCAGTTGAAGTTTCACAGAATAATTTCTCTGTTGATAACGGAACCTCTATGAAAGAGAACTGTAACGTGTTAGTTTTGCAGTCATTTGAAGCGTAATTCCGTAAAGTATTATCTTCTTTTTGTTTCAGGATAAAATCGCTAAGATTGAAATCCAAATTTATTGGTGAGTTTTCGAAATCACGTGAAAGATAATCAGCGACTACGTTACTTTTTCCGCTTATGTGTCTAATATCGGTGCAAAATTGCGCAATATACTCCAAATGTCTAGTTTGCCTCGGACTTCGCTCAACGCGCGACTTCATTACGTGAGTTAACGGTTTATGGTCGGTATAGATGGTGAAATTTCTGCCTTCCACAAAATATCTAACGGCCAAATAAATAGCCAACAATTCCCTGTCGAATGCAGAGTAACGAGTCTCAGCCGATGACAATTTTTTTGAAAAGAAAGAGATTGGTTGCCAGGAGCCCAAATTGTATTGTTGCAACACTGCGCCAACCGCAAAATTTGATGCATCCGCGGTAATGCTGAACGTCGCATCATCGCGTGGGTGCACTAGAAGTGATGCTGACGCTAGGGCCTCCTTTATTTTTTCGAATGAAACATTACACTCTTCAGGCCACGTGAACTCGATTTTAGAAGATTTCTTTAGTTTCTGTAAGGTTGTTAGATGCGAATAGATAGGTGTCAGTAATTCGGCGAGATTTGGGATAAACCGGTGGTAGTAATTTACCATTCCCACAAAACGCTGAGTCTGTTTGATTGATTGAGGTGGGGCGAAATCACGAATGGCACGACACCTCTCGCTGGAAGGCCTAATGCCTTCACTAGTAACAGTATGACCAAGAAAATCTAGAGTCTTAACGCCTAGAACACATTTATTTGGTTTAATAGTTAAACCAAACTTTGCTAGTCTCTGGAAAACAGTCCTAACATGATTTAGGTGTTCCGAAAAATCTCTACTGGCAACCAGAATATCATCTATGTAAACGAATGCGAAATCTAATCCAAATAACACCTGGTTCATAAAACGTTGGAAAGTTTGAGCCGCGTTCCTTAAGCCGAAGCTCATGCGGGGAAATTCAAACAATCCGAATGGTGTTATAATTGCGGTTTTGTGGACATCTTCTGGAGCCACGGGTATTTGATGATATGCTCTGAACAAATCGATTTTGGAAAATATTGTGCATCCGTGTAGCCTTGCGCTGAAATCCTGTATATGGGGTATAGGATACCTGTCAGGCACCGTTACCGCGTTCAATCTGCGGTAGTCTCCGCAGGGACGCCAATCTACAGAGTCCTTCTTCGGCACTAATTGTAATGGGGATGATACAGACGATGACGAGGGCCTACAGATCCCTAATTGTATCATGTGTTCGAATTCTTTCTTTGCGATTCTATGTTTTTCATGATTTAATCTTCTAGGTTTGGAGAATGGTAATGGACCTTCTGTAAGTATATTATGGACAACGGAATGTTGCGATACGTGGGCAAAATCGGGTAAAGCTGTTAGACCTGGGAATTCCTTCAAAAGTTTGCCAAAATCATTCGCCAAAGAGTAAGTTATAGGGGTTGGAGTATCCACTGACACCACTGAAGCTCTAATTGAAAGGGATGTCGCTGGGTCTATTAACTTCCTTTGCTTCAAATCAACGATCAATCCAAATTTTTCCAAGAAATCAGCACCTAAGATTGGACGATTAACACGGGCGACGACAAAAGTATGCGTGAAATTACGACGCAAGCCTAGATTTACTGAAATTACTCTAGTTCCGTATGTATCTATTTTAGTACCGTTGGCTGCTGAAAGAAAAATATTTTTATCTTTCCCGCAATTCAAAAAGGAATTGGTGAATGGTACCACAGACAAGTCAGCCCCAGTATCGATCAAAAAATTCAAATGGTTTTCTCTATCTTTAATGAAAAGACGGCTTGTTCTTGCAGAAACCAAACTGTTGGCCGTCCCAACAGTAGGTGACGTTAGTTTTTTGGATCCGTTGATTTTGCTCCATACTTGTATGGTGCAACACACTTCCTGGCATTTTTTCCAAATCGAAAATGAAAATAACAGTAAGGACCAGTAGACCTAAATCTTTTTCTGCTAGGGGTGCGACTTCTAGTCCTATCTCTGGAACGGGTTCGCGACTTCCGATGCCCAGCATCTCCAATTTTTAATTCAGCCATTATTTTTTTAAGGGAGCCAATTTCTTCCTGCAGGTTTGCAATTTTGTTTTGATTGATGAGCTCCTCAGACTTTGTGGCGATCGGCGCAACTACTGATTTAGCGTCCTGCATTGCATCCCAAATTTTGTCAGCGGTCTTTAATAGGGTTTGGATATCCTGTACGTTTTGCGAAATTAGAGCGATGTTTATTACGTGTGGAAGACGACTCAACCAAAGTTCCTTGATGAATTCCTCACCTGGTGTAGCGGCTGAACCTGCTAGTTGCTTCAAGTGACGGAAAAACTCTGATGGTCGTCTGTCTCCTATCTCCTCGTCCGATATTAATTTCTTAATTCTTCTCTCCAAACTCATGGAATGTCTGCTCGTCAATACTTCCTTTAAATTATTATACAGGTTGTTGTCTGGGGGATCCTCCAATACATCCATGATTGACTCGGCAACATCTTGTGGCAACGCTGCTACAACATAATTGTATTTACTGAGATCTGAGCTAATTCGATTTATTGCGAAAGAGGCCTCGACTTGTTTAAACCACGTACCGATCGATTTGGGCCAGTAAGCAGGGAGACGCGCGTGCATGGGTTCGATTATATCGGGTTTGGGTTTGAAGTCTGGATTCTCCTTAACCGAGCCACTATCCGAATCAGAATCTGCCATTAAAAATCTACCAGAAGAGAAGAGGACAAAAAAAATAAAGTAGCGATAAAAATGCCTAAAGATAACTTTTTAAATGTCTATTTTTAATAGCAACTATTAAAAATTAATAAAATTAATATCTTTTAAATTAACAAAAAAAATATTTTTCAAGAAAAAAAAAAAACATCTCACTCTAAATCTAGAGAAAAAAAAATAAAACTTAAATTTTTTTTTTAGGTAAGTGGTCACTCTAATTCGGGATATTTTTTTTTTTAAATTTTTGTAAAACAAAAGGTAGCTGGTCACTCTAAAATGTTGAGGTATAAGATATTAATATTATCACTTAATTTCAAATAATAATAATGCGTGTATGTCAATATAATATAATAAGTTAATATGTAGAATTGTAGCAACCCAAAATTATATGATTATGTATGTATGCAAATGTGGAGAATCGCATCTACTATTTGTTATGGATACTTGTATGCACGATTCCAATATTTTTAAAAAAAAAATTTTTCAAACAATTGTATTTACCTGAATAAAAAAAATTAATGTATATGTATTAACTATATGTTGTGTTGTTGTTGTAATAACAACCCAACATAAACATATATTATTATAAGTTAATATGAAATGCAATTTTACATATGTAGTTTAATTTTAAATAAATGTGCAAGGTATTTTTAATATGATTGAAAAAGGAAAAACAAAACTAATTTTTGTAATTTATCTCTGGTTTTTTCTTTTTAAATTTAAATAATATTTTAAAAACTATTAAAAACTATTTTTTAAGAAAAAAAAACTAATATTCAAAATTTACTTATTTTCTTTTTTTTTTTTAAATTGATATTTTTAAGAATGCTATTTATATTAAATGTTAATTATTTGTTTACTTAGTTTTTAGAAAGAAAAGAAAACAAAGAATACTTATTATTTATTTAATTTTACAGAAAAAAAAAACTTAATTATTTATCTAATTAATTTTTTGCAATGTTTTTTTTTTAAAACAAAAATAATCTGTATTTTAGTAAATATTACATACTGTGAAGACTTTCTTTTACTTTCCTGTTCTTTATTTTGTGTGTTGAAGAATGCCGACGACAAACACCTTTCTGTTGGTAGTGATGATGTCGATCTTTTATTGTAAGATGATTTTGTTTTTGATGAGTTGTAGCTTCTGAAAACCTCCTTATTTCATGCGATGCTTCGTTTGTACATATTTTGTTTTTTTTGTACAATATATATGTATATAGTTATCTTTTGTACCACATATGAGTGATGGTACAATTACCATATATATGCTATGTGCTGTATATATTTTTATATATTAATATAAAAATATTTATTATTATTTTTTATGAACGTATGATGAGGTATGTATAAACAATTTTGTAAATTATGCAAGGTAGGTACTAGGGTTTATTTTATAACATATTAGATTAGATTTAAGTATTTTAGTTTTTACTCATGTGCACGTGTATATTATAATTGTTTGTGTTGTAGTATTAGGTTAATTATTTTATATTGTAAATTAAAATTAATTTTTAGTGTTATTTATTTATTTTTGTTTTTCTGGTTAGTTTTTTATATTTTTATATAAAATTTTATAATTTTTAATTTGTATTTGTATATTATATTTGTATATGATTATAATTTTTTTAATATTTGTTATTCTTTTTTTTTGGAATGAATAAATGAAAAATTTTTTTTTTTTTTAAATATTTGCTTAAATTTTAACTTAACACATTTTTTTTAAATTTTTAGCTTATTAAGAATGTTCACTACACATGTATGTGCACTTTATGTATCATATTATGCTGTTTTTAAAAAAACACGTGTAATTTTTTAAATCCAAACTTATATTTTATTTCAGAGACCATCTATTGTTTTTAACTATTTGAAATTTTCGTAAATTCACCAGCAATTGTTTTCGTTAATATATTTTTTATTTTTTATTAACATTTATAAATTACTTTAAATTTTGCTGCATGAATTTTAAACCTCGGGGTCACCAATGTGGTCGTCGTCGGCATCTATTATTTTTATTTATTAAAACACTTTGTTTAATTCTTTGTATTTCAATTATTTTTATTTCAATGATTCTTTTTATTTTATATTTTTCTATTATTATTTTAACAATTATTATTTATTATTAATTTTAGGTTTTAATTATTTATTTATTTGATCACTACTTTCTACCTTGCTGACTAATTTAATAATGATCAAATTCTGTTAGAAAATACTAGAAGCATTTCGTGTTATACAATACAGTTGTTGAGAATCAATTCTCGAATAACTGCATCTCATATTAAATTAAAATATGGTTGTAAAGCGACGAACGTACATACATGTATGCATACTATAATACCATTACTTTAAAGACTAAAAATTACATGCAGGGTGTTTCACTTGCCTAATATTTTTTTCGCGTCGCTACAATCTTGCTTGTAATTTTAAGTACCTATTATTATGTTCACTTAGTACTTAAGCAATAGACTTTTGAGTATTTTTTTCTTTTAATAACCGTGTATGGTGTCGTATATACATATAATCTAATGAAAATTATATAAGAAATTTAAAAACGTAAAAACCTACATGTAGTTATAAAATGCATAAATTAAGTAAATGCAATGTTTCAAAGAGAGTAGGGATATTATATCAAAGTGCAATATTAGCTATAATTACAGAGTAAAACTCTCCATATTGTGATTAGAGAGAAACTCATAGCTTGAGTGAAGGAATAAGTACTATTTTAGCATAAGTTTTCTTTGCATTTCGAGTACCGAAATTTATGTAATCTTAGTCGAAGTTCGCCCTTCTGTTCGTTTGGTGTTATATGCCGGAAATAGCCAGAGACTTGAAATTTATTACAGATTCTTGTTTTAACTATTCATGTAAGATTTCCCGAGAACCATTACAACATATGTTCAGAGAAATGTTTAACTTTAATCGCATGACATACGAAGTTTCTTCATAATTCAAAATTCTTTGCAAAAACATCTTATTAATATTATTATTTTATATTCTAACATCTCTGTTATTTTTTTTTTTGAATATTATCTCGTTCAATTGTAATTTCTATGGTTAACATTGATTGAAAACATTCGAAATTTCATAACACTTAATTCAAGAGACAATAAGAAGAAAATATATACATACATATATAATATGAAATTCGGTTGAAATACTTAAATTGTGGTCAATTATTTAGGATAATGAAAAAACAGTATAAATAATAAATTAAAAATAAAATTTTTATTCAAGTTATAAGAATTTCTAAAAACCTTTTTACACATAAATCCAATTTATTTTAAAGTATTTTAATAATTTATATTTAATTAAATGCTTATTTTTTTTTTGTATTTTTATCATTTACATGCATTTCAAATCATTATTCAAAAAACCTAAATTTAATTTAGAATTTATAATAATTATTAATGCTTACTGAATGTAGAATATCATTTATTTATACCAATTTATTGGTACACAAATACATACTAAAATTTTAATTGAATTAGGTATTTATTATAAAATATACGTTATAGTTATCTATACAGGGTATACGTGTTCTAGATAGAATGAATTTAAAATAAAAAATTGTATGCTTTTTTTCCTTTTTGTTTGTTTTTAGCCTGCATCTGTATTTATTAGGCTTAAAAATTTGATTTTTCTGAAAATCCGATCAATTTTTAAATTTTTAAATTAGAGACAACTTAATGCACTCATTTTATAGCCGAATATAAGACATTTTAGTTTGAGAAATGTTGAAGCACAAAATCCAAATTTCTTGTAAAATTTTTTCAAAATTTTCTCCTTACCTACGTGAAATGAAATTTGGTATTCCGACCTTGTTTATAATGCCCAATATTTAAAAAAATCCGAATATGACAAATGTACGAAACCAAACCGTTAAACAATCTGTATTTATAAAGAAAAAACAATTAAAAATTTTTTTGTTTTTGAAATTTAAAATAAATTATTTATTTATATAGTATTTAATATAAAATTAATTTGTTTTTAATTAGAAGAAGATAATAACCTCATTTATTTTGATATAGTTACTAAATATTTTACATTAAAGCAATATAATACAATAAATAATGCACATATACATACATAATTGACACATACATATTATGTTGTTTAGTTTTCAGAGAATTTAAAAAAATTAAATGATATAATATTTTAGTAACCTTTGCAAATCCACAAAATTTTCTAAAACAAGTGGAAAATAAAATTTAAAAATTTATAATGCCTACTTTTCTAACCACCTGTTCCATTTTTTCTATCAGGATTTGTGTAAGTTATTTGTATTCATTTGTTTCTGTGGGAATTCGCCAAAGTCTAACATTCCCAAAATTTCATTTGTCTTATAGAATAAGGCTTATCGATTTTAATAAAAAACTAACGATTAACTTGTTGATAGTATTTTTTTGTGCATAATTTTAAATTATTAAATTTTAATTTCATAATATTTGGTTTGATTATAGAAATTAGACTTCTTTAACCCGTAATTTATTTACCTTTTTTTCGCATTTTAATTACAAATTTTTACTTTTTTGGTTTTTTCGTAAGACTTGTCAAAAATAATTAGATATCTTGTAAAAATTGGTAAAAAACATCACATAATTGATCGGAACGATTATTGTCTAGTTTAGTGAAAGTGTTATTGAAGATTATATGAAAATGTCTTTTAGAGACTTTACAATTTTATTCAAGCCGGTAGGCTTTTACTTAACATTCTTCGAAAAATGTGAATTGGGCTCTTAGTAGAGTTTTCTTTTGTGCCATCCGAATTTCCTGAAAAACTCGCCATTCAGATATAATAAAAAATGTAAAATCGACTTCTAGTTCAGTTTGCGAGCCCTAATATTTTTCAGAAATTTATAGGTTCATTGTTTTAACACCCCGAATTTAAATATTAATCTTCAAGTAAGTTGGATGATTATTTCTCTTTTATGCTTATTAATCTAAAATAGATTAATAGTCTGATATATCCTAAAAGTTGCCGTCCTTACAACGGAGAATTGCGTTCCCAACGAAAACTCGACATCCGAAATTTGGTGCCAAAACATAACCCCCCTTATTGTATGCAATGCAATATCTTGTACGAAATAAACAATAAGTATCCTGTAATTTTTCTGAAATTTATGTGTTTATTTATATGTATTTTTGTAATTTTGATATGTGTATAATTATATATGAAAACATTGAATATATTGGTTCGCAGTAAAATTTTTCATAAAACAATATTAAACAATATGTTGATTAAGTATACATACATTTGTTTTCCAAATATTATAATGCATATTTATTATTGTGTTTGAATTATAAAAATAATTACAAGTAAAATACATTAGAGATAAAATTACTATAGAATTGTAATTTTTCAAAAATACAATATGCATGAGATTATTTAAAAGTTAATCATAATAAAATATAAAAGTTATTAATGGCGACAAAATAATAACAAATAAATACTTATTCGTTGGTATTTTGAATAGAATAAAATAAAAGCTGAATTAAATTTTCGGCATTCATGTAACTGAGTGCATAAGTGAATGAGTTTTACTACTATGTATATAAAGCAAAGGAATATGTTCTTTTCGTTATAAAATTTCATTAATGTACAATACGACACGCTGAAATTTTTTAGCATTTTTATCTAAAAAGTTGTCAGACGATTGACTTTTTTGAAAAAAAAATTTTGTTTAAAATTATGCTTAAAATTATGTTTAACTATGATTTTAAATTGCCATATTACCATATTAATTTATGCAAAATTTTAGTACAGTATTTTTCAAAATACGGTGTCTGCCAAACTACTTTTGAAGTTGTATGGCAGGCACCAGAAGGAGCCAAGTAATTCAACGACTTTAATCAGACACATTGGCCTTACTATAATATTCGTTTGTGTGAAATTTCAATACCACAGCTTTTATAGTTTCTGAGATATAACCAAATAAATTTTGAAGTGGTAGGGTAGCTCCTCGAACCGGTAACCCGATCATGTCCAATTTAAATAGGGTTCTGGCACTTACCACAATAAATCATTTGGTGAACTTAGCTCAATTAACTTTTGAGTTATCACTGGGACGGACGGACGGACAGACAGACAAAGCTAAATCAACTCAGAATTTGACGCTGATCAAAAACATACACTTGAGCCTATATCTCAGAGCATTACGTATATTTCTTAGCGTTACAAACGGTAAGGCCCTTTGAACATACGTTCGTACGGGTATAAAAATAAATATGAGAATTTTTATCTTTCACTTTCAAGCTGTGGCAACATTAATTACAAAAATGTTGTTTTTTAATGTACATCTTTTAATATAATATTAATCTATTTTTTTTTGTACTGGGTGTTGACAACCCTAATTATATGGGGTTTATTTATACATTTTCCGCTTAGTCTGTAACAAACAATAAATGAATATTTTTTCGAAAAATTAATTTAATTTATTTAAGCTGTGTTTGCTAGGACATTTGAAATTATAGTTATATGTGGAGTAATTAAATCTTAACAATTGAACTTTTACTTTTAGTCAATTTGTCACTTTTAGAAATAACTTGGGGAATTAATTATCAAATTTCTTTAAATTTTGTTTAAGTTTGCTTTAACCATTTTTATTCTATATAGTTTTAGTTTTCCTCTTTAGATTAATATTAAGGTAAACCTATTTATTTAATAAAGTTGATTGTTTTTAACAAAATATTTTTTTACTATTGAAATTAAAATTCATTTAAAAACTAAATACTTCTTAATATTAGAATTCCAACTCTGTGTTATTCAATTTTATATGAATGAAAAATTTTAATATTTAACCATAAATATCTATCCTTTCCAGTTAAATATTGGATTAAATATTATCAGTTTTAACAATCAACACAATATGAAATTTATATGTTATTTTTAATTTAAATTATTTATATTTCAAAATCAATACAAACATATAAAAGCAATTATTTAGAATATAAAATGTTTCAAATATTATGGTTGTACACATACATACATACATTAAAAATATTGATTTATATTAGGTGCAAGAGTGTAAGGTTGAAATATTTTTTGTTTACAAAAATTTTTTTTTAGGAAATTGTGAAAATATTTTGTTTTCTTTACAAAATCTGGTAGTTTAATAAAACTTATACATAATGCTTTTCTATTTTAATTTATTCACAATGTATATTGGGAAGTTATACTTGGTTTGGTTTTATTCATTTTTGCATAACATAATAGAGAGCATAACATTATGTAATTTAAAGTTGATTTAGTATTTTAAAAATTCTTTTAAGCGGAAAAATAAACAATCACTTTTTTGAAAGACCCAATTATAACCATTATAATACTTTGGCAATATATTTGTTATCTATTGTTGTTCTATTCAAGAACTTGTTAGCTCATCTATTATAATTATATGTATAAGTGATTGTAATTTTGTAATTCAGTAGCAGGTGATTTGTTTGATATGATACCATGTAATATCAATATTTCATATATTCCAATTTTCATTTTCTATGAAAAATCTTTTCCGTGGCTTGTGAAAAATAATGTTTGTGGTAATTTTAGAATATTATAAAATATTGTAATATTGCACTTTAACATATTCAATTAATATTTGAATTAATATATTGTAGATTGTAGATTTGTACAACGGGGGCAATAGTGCACCGCAACCACGTATAAGGATCTATTGTGCGCCCACATCCGAGTGTGCTACAATACACGCTCGAGACCCACCCTCCCGATGAACTCAAGCAACTTGTGAGGACCAGAAGACCGTAACTCCGCCATCGTTAGAGCAAAGCCCCCCAGTACATCCCCCTTCCTCCGAGCAAGAGCATCACACTCCCCCTGGAGGTGCACCGAGGTCTCTCCATACTCCCCACAGAATCTGCAAGTATCCTCATTTTCCAGGCCCAGCCGACTGAGGTGTCCCCTAAGCCTGCAAAGACTCGTCAAAATGCCAGTGAGGACTTTCACCTGTTTCTTGCCTATCCCTATAATTTTCTTAAATCGCTTCTGGTCATAATCTCCCAGGAGCTCTTTGGCTTGCCGCAGCCCCGGAAGACTTCTCAAGCGCTCCGACCGCCTTCTTTATAATACTAAATTAATATATTGTATATATAGTTTTATTTCATCGGAAAAAATGATTTTTCCATACTGAGAAAAATCGTGTTTTTAGTTTTAGAGAGAAAACATTAAAAGTTGCTCGTATATTATTCTATAAAATATTATCCTATATTCAATAAAATTGTATGACTTGTTTAATTTTAAAGTTGTAACTGAATATTGTTCAACTTTACATATTTGACTATGATATTATATTTGACTATTTGACCCATAGATGGCAAGAATGCGGTGTTACATTAATTTCAAATGAAGAAGATCGACTTACTGGAACTGACTTCTTTCATAAAAATGTTTAAAAATGTGTATGAAACAAAAAATTCAACAAATATTCAACATAGGTCTTTAAATATGAGGTATTTACATAATTGAAAAGATCCCGGAAAATCTTGTAATTTTTATTGGGTGACTTAATTTGAAATCACGGTACATCTGAAAAAAGGTCTGTTGATCTTTTGATTTGAAATTCTTTCAGCAAAAAATAATTTTCAAGGTATAAAAGCTTTCTTTGCATATAGAAATAACACTATATTATAGAATCTCAGAAGGGAGAAATACCATTTCTACTTTACTTTTTAGTTTTTTTCTGAACAGTAGTATGATTTGAATACAATTTGGAATTTTTGTTTCTTAAGTTTAGGAATTATTTCAAGGCTACACCCCTAACTTCATATGTTGCTGATATTCTCAAGCCTACAAACCCTCATATTTCAAATTGATAAAATGTCACTATTACTTTTTATGTTTTCTGTGTTATATTTTTACCCAAAGTATTGAATCTATATATTGTGAACATTTAATATTATGTGTATAATTCTATTATAATACATTCTTACATATCTGAAATTTATAACTATTTTATCACTGCAAATTTTTGGTTTTTATTCATATTTTAATTAAAATTTTCTAATATTAATTAAATTCTATATTGTCTGAGATCCTTTATTTTATTTATTAGCGTATAAAATATATGGCTCTTCTACATGATATATTCATAATATACATTGTCTTGTATATCCTTGTACAATTTCTATAATTCTCCTAAAATGTGGTGAAAAATAATGTAAAAACAAAAAATTTATTTTTTGCCTAAAATTAAATTTTAATTTTTATTATTAATTACCGTATTACATACTTGTATAATTACACAAGTATGTACATTATGTGTAAAATTTAATATTTGTTTGCTAATGTATTTCAGTTTAGATAATATAAAAAATATAATAGTTTTTTGAGTAATTTTGAAATATAAATATTTAATAATTTGTGTAACTATACTAATAGTTGCACAAACACATATGTAGTTGCATTACAAGGACCATAATATGTTTATTATGTACAATTCTGTCCAATACATGAACTATGGATGTAAACGAAAAGAGATTAATTGAAAAACAGTAAAGGGATAAAATTGATAAGAACCGTAATAAATTTTCAATGTTTTTGGATAATTTATTTACAGTTTTAGTAGATCGAAATAAATTATTAATATTGAAACGAAAAAAAAAAATTTAAATGAGAAACTTTTTTTAGAATTTTCAACAAATTTTTTTCTTGTTACCACCGCATTGCATACAATAAGGAAGGTATAGTGATGGCACCAAATTTCGGATATCGAGGTTTTGGTGAGAAAGTTGTTTTTTTTATACTCCTACATCACTTCTGGGAGAAGCAAAGGGCTGCTGTATGATATCGTTGAACCATGAATCAATTTCTTGCATCATCGAGTTTACTATGGAGGTGGCGAGCCTGCCGTAAAATGAGAAAGCATTTTTCAAAAAATGAGGAACCGTAAATAAACTATTTTTGGAGAGATGTCAATCTGCCGGTCTGCGTGTGCACGCTGAACCAGTTTTATTTGAAATTACGGAATGATCAAGTTTTTCAGGCCGATTTTACATTTTTTCACATATAAAGAAAAGTAATCAATCAATTTCCTTGAAATTTAAAATTTAAACTGAGGGTATTTTAGCAAAGAATCTTTAAATTTTTTGGAACGATCAGGGCTTGGAGGAAACCGAACTAAGGGCCAACTTTAAATTTTTTACCATAGCAGCGAATTGATGGATTTTCTTGAAATTTAATATGCTTGGTACCGGAACTATAATTGATTAGCTTTTCAAGCCATTCGGATTAGCCATTCTTATTTTGGATATAAACCAAAATTTTTCTAAGAACCAAATTTACTTTTTTCTAGGCATATTAATTAAAAGCCTACTAACGCCCTAAAAATTGGGAAGAACGTGTTTAAAAAGCATTTTTATTATCTTCTGTATCACTTTCGCTTAGCTGGACAATACACATTGCGATCGGTTATGTGCTGAACACATCAGGTTTTTTTTTTGTTTTGTTGATATAAAATTAAATGTTAGATAAATAACTTATTTATTATACGTAGAATGGACATGAAATGTGAAAATTATGTTGAACATCTAACATTTTCTGTGTGTTACGTACAATTTACGACTAAATTTTTCATCATCATAATTTTAAATTTGTGCATCGAAAAACTGTACAACTGAAATGAATTTTACTAATAAATTGATAAGTATAATTGCTTAGTACTGTATGAGCGGTATGTTTTGTCAATGAGGACAGTTTACTTTTTCGAAAACACTAGCTATTTTAAGTGAGTTTTATAGTCATATTTTATCGTGAAAGCCCATAAATATACAAATATATGAAAAATAAAACTTGAAAATATTTAAGGTTCCGATAGTAGTCAAAATATGGAGGTTTCAAACTTTAAGGGACTATTATTTTTAAAGGAAGGGGGGGAATCTAAAAAATAGAATCCTAAAAACGTTTAAATTTTGTATTGAATAAATTTTATGTTTTGACATAAAGCACAGTGTAAATGTTGCCGAAATTTTTCGAGCAACACATTCATTTTTGACAATGCAAATAAATTTATTTTCAATATTCTCTTCACTCAAGGCTTCTAGCAAGCTGAGATGAAATTGAAAAATAGAGAGAGTAAGTAAATGAAAATTATTTGGCTAGTAAAGATAATAAATTGAGACATGTATTATAATTACATACTTGCATGACAGAGTACACGCCCTTATCTGCAGCGTTTCACTTTTGAAGTTTTCATTTCCTATTCGTTTTGTTCAATGTGATTGAAAACGATTTCTAATAATCTCTTATACATAATTGATAAATTTTGATATTCATTATTAAAATACGTAAAACTTAACTATATAAAATACTTGAAATTAATGTTTACATAACTGATTCATATTTTATTGAATCGTGCGTATTTTGACCTACTTCTATATTATTTGATATAGTATATACAAGCATATTATGTAGAAGTGAATTAATAGGAAATATACATACATTCACATACACACACATAAGTGAAATGATATAATACTGGCATGTGGGAAATTAAAATTTCAGCCACATTTATGTACGTGTTTTTGATCTATGCACACTTATCATTTAGTTATTGATAAAACCGCAAATGTATAAAATTTTTTAAAATTGAAAAAAAAATTTTTTTTTATTATTTCTGTAATTATTTAAAATTGATTTTTGTACCAAAATTTCACTTATCATGGAGACATTTATGATTGTTCTATGGTGGTGAATTCAGAAATTTATTTACGCCCGAGTTGTATTTTATATAATTTTTCAGCAGTTTTTGTAAAATCTTTTGATTGATTAAGATTTAGAATTAAAGATTAATAATTTTATAATGAGTTAAAAAAAACAAATTCAAAAATTAATCTTGAATTTTGATATTTTTACTATTCTTGTATTATATATCATATTTAGTGGTTTTATGTGTTAATGGCCTGGAAATTTGCTCAATTTGAAACTAACAGAGCTTAATTACTGGATTGTTTTTTTATCTACTTATCAATTTAATTTATAAATGCATAATTTTATAATATAGTCTTAAATATCGGACCTAGTTGTCTAGAAACCAATTACGTTTCAACTAAGAGCACCTTCTCAAGCTCATATGCAGTTATAGTCACTATAGTTAATTGGGGTGAAAATATGGGTGGAATTAATATTGTTAAGTCATAGCATTTTATTAGAAATTTAGTGAATTCAGCAAGTTTTCAGATTTTTTTGAAGATATGAGTAATTGCAGAATTTAATTATTAATAAATTTGATTAATTTCACATCAATACTTATTTTATTGCATTAAATAATTTAATATTTGGCGACATTAGAGTTGCATAGAACTGCGAATACTTATAATACCTATAATATGCTATACGATCTAGAGAAATTTAATGCAATAGTCATCTAAAATAAAATATGTCGCTTATCATTAAAATTTAATTTAATTTTTTTTTATGAAAAACAAACCGCAAATTTCATTTCGTGATAACTAAAATGATATTAAAATGTATGTATGTGAATGCGTAGTTAAAACATATTTAATTTATAAATAAATAAATTTTTTTATATTATATTAAAAATTTAATATTTTGAACAAATATTAATTTGAATTTTAAAATATTAATGTATTCGACAAATTTTATTCAAAATTCATTGACTTATCGTGTCACAATGAAGCTCATAATTGCGTTTCTTTTTTTCAAATTTTTGATCGCAAAGGGCTCTTTTAGACTCCTAAATTTTCTTAAAATGAAGATTCCGGAAGAGTTATTTAATATATGAGATCTTCTTGATTAAATTCCATGCGTTAATGTTAGCTAATATTTTGCTAGCTTCAAATTATAATCATAATAACTTATTTTGATTTAGTCAATTTAAATGTTCTTGAATGTATAACATTTTGGTGAAAAAATAATTCAAGGCATCTCCGGCGACTTGTTCTATTAAATTATTATTAAGAAAAATTTTTTAAATATTTAATGTGATTTTAAGTTTTGAATTTTGTCATGACTTTTGTTCTATTATATTATGTTATGGTCTAATGCTAGTGTTCTATTAAATCTGGCGACACTTATTCTGTATTATTAAAAATAATCATTTCAAAAATATTTATAATTAATTTTTATTTTATTTTATTAATAATTTTTGACCCTTTAATCTAAAAATTTTTTAATTAAATATTGTTTAATAAAATTAAAATTAACAAATCATTAACCATTGAGAATTTTGTGTTTTATCAATTAATTAAATTGATTGCCTTATAAATAAATAAAAAAAAAATTAATAAAACGCATAAACAAAAATCCAGTTGACTAAGTTAACTTTAAGGCAAAATCAAGAATTATTCATGGGTTTTTGTTAGGTTGATATGACTACCGAATTATACATTTAGGCTTGATAGTACTTGACTTCCATATAAGTACCTATCCTCGTATGAACCATTCTGGACATTTTACAATCCTTAAAATTATTGATTAGACAAATCAGCCACAGTAAATTTCATATCACAAACGAAATATTGAACTGGAAATAGTGAATATTTAATAATAAAAGAAATAATGAACATTTATCATTTTGTTCACATTGCGTGAATAATTTACGTTACGTGAAGTTCCATTTGAATGATTCCTAACCAGAACAAATATGCAGTTTTGCTTCCAAAAAAAATCCCGTGCAAATAATATTTGCTATTCTCTTTAATAGTATTATTTTGAGTTTCGCAGCCGTAAAAATTATGTGGTATGGTGAATTGTTTTTAGCGGAGTAAACAGACTTGTATAAAATAGAAGCCTAAAACATTTTATAATTCATATAGACCAATTGGCTACACAGCCAGTATTTGAAATTATAACATAATCTTATTTTTTGTTATAAAAATTTATTTTAAGTTTAGTTTGAGGTAATCAATCTAATATTTCGAAAAATAATTGGTTTCAATTTAAAATTTTTGCGGAAAATTTTCACACGTGTATCCTTGAGAGTTTCCGATTTTCAATATTATAGGCGATTCAACAAATAATTCAGCAATATCAAATTGTGAAAGCTTGTCAGTCAATTGAAATATATGTACATTAAATTGAAACTATACCTTATCCTTGAAGGATTTATAGATTTTCCCGGAAATAATGTTTTATTATTTGTTCCATCGGATTGACTTATAAATCACGAGGATATAAATGAAAAATATTGTCAATCGAATAATTTCTCATTCACAATGCTTTAAATAAGTATATATATATTTATAAATTTGATTATTCTTAAAAGCCTATAAGTTGACATACAGGAATAAGAGTCAAAGACCATTCTAGAACAATTCAAAGTAGAATAGTTTTGAATTTTTATGCGCATTTCCATTGAACATCTTTCAATACCTTCGACGAAAAATAAGTGATATTACTCATTTTGGTCCAAATGTATTAATCTTGTATTTCGAGTGTTCGAAATTTTTAACAGTCATTGGAAAAAAATTCAAATATGACGTCAATTGGAATTTTCGCGCGTATTCGTGATGCAATACTTCCGAAACGGAAAAGGAATGTGAAAGTGGCACATCTTTCATTGAATCCTAATGATGTATAAAAACTTTTAAATTAAGTTTATTTGGAATTTTTGGAACAGGTGAATGTTCCAACAAGCTTATCGAAAACTCCAAAGGAAAATTAGCTACTACGTATGTTCGGATTGAAAAAGTGTGTTTATAGTACTAGATTCGAAATGAATAAACGACATTACTAATAATCAATATTATGAACAGCAGTTCCATATAGTCTTATTAAACGTATTACTAAACCATAACAGAAATTCAAAGCTTTAATTTTTTTCTAAAAAAAACAAGAAACATACAACAGTAAAATAAGCAATCAATTAAAACAAACACAATAATTGACCAAAAAACAAAACTAAAATAAAAATTCGAAAGGAAAATAACAGTTAAAAGTTAAAAACAAATCCATAAAATTATTGCCGCTTTCCAAAGGATTTTATTAGTTTTTCTAAAAAAAAAAAGAAAAAGTATGTTATCGTCTCGTCACGTCACCATCACTGTTACATGGCATCACTCACGCTCTTTTGATGACATTTAATGTTTCATTTTTTTATTTTTTATGTAGAATATGTTGAAGTATTGTTTTTTAGGCAAATGTTTGCAAAATTTTCATTATCATTAAGGGCGAATAAGGGCTAGAAATATGTTAAAAGAGAAATTCGCAAATGAAATTTTGTGGAATGAGCGTATGTCGGGAGAATAATTTTAAACTAAAATGGATAGAGTTCTAAACTTTTTGATAGCCGTTCGAAAAAATTATTTTTATAGTTTTATGAATATTTTGTTAAATGTGGTTGAATTCTTTATGATATAGTAATAATTATAACAATAGAGCAAATTAGCTTAAAATTCGGGTCCACTGTCCTATACTCGTATTAATGTAACAGAATTAGATGACATGATCAGTTTTATTAATTCTTGTATTTTTTTTAATAATTAGAAATTAGACCGATTATAACAATTTACGTATAATATTTTTTTATTAATTTTTTTATTTGAGTTTAGCATATTTTGTTGTTTACATATTTTTTTTACAGAGTAGATACAATGTACAGGACTACTGTGTATAGGAGTAAATTAGATTTTAAAACTCTCACAATTTATTGTATTCGATAAGAGGTGTATATATGAGAACCAATTCAAATTTATTGTTTTTTAAAGAGCTCTTAAACCAAATTTAAATTTTAAGAAATTAAAAATAAGAAAAAATTTCATTTGAAATTTTCGTAGTATAGTTGGATAATATCAAAAAAGTACAAAACATATCGAATGTCTGCTTAAGTATTTAAGGTGCATTCAATACAGATGAGACTGATATAGTACATACAGTAGTGCACTTATTTTTGAATGTGTAATAAATTGTGTTTATTTCTGAATATGAAATAAATTGTGTATCTGGCTAAATTTACTCGCATGAAATATTCACATTAGTTCGACTTACAATATTATAGGTTCAGATTAAGGTAGTTTCTTGATTTTTTGCAATATGAGAAGCACAATAATAAAATCTTTATTGAAAAGTTCACTTGATTTTTCAAATTTATTTTGACTCATCATTTTGTTATCACTCTTTTACAATATTTCTTTATTTACATGTCAACAATTTCACACATACATTTTTATGTTTTTATTTACATACAAAATATTACGTGAATGTACTTTTCTCTTTACAATGTAAATTTGATTATTCTCTTCAGTTTTTTGTATTGTATTGTATATGATTTGTTAAAAATGTCAATAATAAAATTTGTTCATTTCAATTAGTTACCTGTTTTTCAAAAAAAAAATTTTGTTTTTTATTTCATCTCATCATTACAATCTCATACATACATATACATATAATATAGATTTATGAATGTTTGTATTTCAAGTGACAAGAAAGGTATGAGAATATTGTTGATATTCCGGTCCGGTGTAGCTATATAGTGACAAAATTAAGAGTGAAAAATTGGTGAAAACTAAAAAAAGGAAATTGAAAATAAAAAAAAAAATATGATAAATAAATTTATTGCTTTGTTTACTATTCATTATTGATTATGTTAGGAATATTTGTTCATTTATTAATACATACATGAGGATGAACAAATACGACATAAAATAGTATGAAGCTATAGATATACTGGGATAATTGTATACATGCCGGATAAGTTTATGTGTATGTTACGTGATTTTTATGGATGTTGGAGGTAAAAATAAAAATATGTAAATACAAAAAGAATTAAAAAAAAATTTTTGCTTTCTAAATCTCAGACAAAACAACACAATGATGGCACCAATAAAGTTATTATGACTTTCATTAGTATTTGAGGAGGAAAATTTTATTTTTTTTTTTTTTATATCTTTAAAAGAATTTTTGCTTATTGAATTTTACATTCTGTCATTTATCAAGAAATTCTTATAAAATTTGAAATTTTGAAATTGCAAAAAAAAATATTTTTTTATTTTCATGTGATACGATTCTGAAAATTGTTAAATTATTTTTAAGAAAACAAAAAGCAGGTGAGGTCATCATGTTGTCTATTTTCTACATTTTATAATTTCAATAGACTTGGAAAGATCAAAACTAGATTTTTTTTGTAAAAGTTCACTTTCTGAAGTGTGATGTTTCTAAAAGTCAGTGTTCTTGAAGGTTATCAATTTGGCATTTGGACTTTTTGCAAATAAAAATTAAATACGTTAAATACTTATTATATTTCAAGAATTTTCAAAAGCTCCCTGGTAATGGTCTAGTTTTTGGCTTCTTAGTTCCATGAATAGACTGATTGTGCGCAACGTAACTATGAAACAGAATTTTATATATAAAATTGCAAAAATCGGTTAATTAGAAGTGCTTGAAAAAAGAAAAATTATGTGAGGAGTAAAATCTAAAAATAGAGTTGTCGCACGGTTTTGGCACGTACACAATTTGTAGAGATGTGTAATTCTGTCCGAAAATCGATTCGAAATTAAGTGTGAAAAAAATACTTCCCTTATTGAATGTAATGCAATCGATAAAAATTAATTGAATTCTTCCAAATTTAATTTAAAAAAAAAATAAAAAATAAATATATTTGTTATGGTTTTGATTATATTTTTTTGTTGACAATATTACTAATAAATAAACAGATGTTTCTATATTATATTTACTTATACACTAAAACAATGTACTGAATGTAATACTGAGATATTAACATTCTTATTTTGTAGCATTAAATGTTAATCCATAATTATTTCTAGTAATTCCCAATGAAGTCATACAATTGTTGGCCTTATTTTCATTTTCTTAATACTTTAAAGTTTGTTCTTTGGGGTAATTTACTAAGGTATATTTGAGTACAAAATTTTATTTTTCATATTAAAAATAAAATTATTAATAAAGAAAAAATTACAATTTGTCAAATGTCAAATATGTGCCTGTCCTGCAGCTGTTTTCTCTCTTATGTTTTTTTTTTAATTAGCAAAATTTTGTAATTTTTTTTCATTAAGAATTTAAACATTATCCTTGTAATTCAATTATTAAGCAATTAATTATAACATGTACAAATTTGCATTTTAATCCTTAAATTTACATTTTTAGTCTTCCGCTTTTTTTCCCTTCTGCACATATTATTCTAATTAATTTCTTTTTTTTTTTTTGTTACTTGCTTTAAGATTTGTCTGTTAATTCTCGCTTACGTTCTCTTTTCCATTTTCTCTATCCATATATAGACAATTTTTTATATGATACAGACATACGTATTTCTATATATTAACATCCTAGTACAGTGAAATAGAAAAAAGAAATAAATTTATTTTTAATAAGGATGTGTCTTTAATTATTTAGGAACAATTTAAGTTAAATGCATTTTTTTATCTCGCTTACATCGTTTGCTCTTATAAATTTATAATGAGCTCTTAAAAACACACGTACTTAAGGTAATAGTTTACTTTTAGGTTTTTAAATGTTTTCTAGCACTTTTCCAAAAAAAAAAATTGAAAGAAGTGTTTATTAGTTTCAATGTGCCCGTCCGTCCGTTCATCCATGGACCCGCTTACGAAACCTCTACACCCTTAAAGACGGAAAACTGAAGTTTCATATGTACATAGGTCGTTACTAGAAACTTTGTTCAGTATAAGAATTAACCCTTAAATTCGAGCATTACGTCATTATGTTAACGCGTTTTTCAATTTTTTTTTTGTGTTTCATCCTAAATGTATGCAAATTTAGAAATTTTAATATATGAATGAAAGTAATTTTAATAACAGTATTTAAGCATGTTGAAGCAAAAAGAGCTACTTTACAAACCATTGGTTTGAATCAGCTTTATTACCGACCGTATTGTGTAAACAATAGGTAGGTTATGTGATGGCAACAAATTTTGCATATCGAGTTTTCGGTGGGAATGCACTTCTCCATAGTAGGGAAGTGTAAATAAACTATTTTTAGCAACTTGTCGGTCTGTCGGTTTGTCGGTCTGTCGGTCTGTGTGTGCACGCGTGTATCTCAAGTTCGGCTGAACCGATTTTGATGAAATTTTATATGTAAATTTATTTCGACCATGGTACGGATTGATCAATTTTTGGTATATATCAGGCCTCGGGAACTGCACTTTTTAGCGGGCCTGTTTTACATTTTTGAACATTTTGAAGAAAATATTCAACCGATTTACTTGAAATTTTATATATAAGCTCAACTCGACCGTCCGCGAAAATTCCTATGTTTTGGAAGAAAATTCCTAGCTTTTGGAATAAATCAGGCATCAGCAACTGGGCGTTTACTACGGACCAAATATACATTTTTGTGTATATAAAGAGAAATAATCAACCGATTTCATTGAAATTTAATATTTGAATTCCTCGTATTAAAACAATGAACATGTAATTTTTTTGGAAAGATCAGGGCTCGAAAACTGATCTGCGGTAAGTGATCTGAGTAAAAACTCAAATATTTTTTTATTTAAGTGACGATAGGGTACCAAACTGTGATAATTGATTCGCTTCTTTTCTCTTCATTCAACATACCGGAAACAAATGGTTTAAACATGTAAGCCCTTTTAACTTCAAATGTAAAATTTATTGGATTTATCGTATGTATCGAATGTATAAATGTTGAACGACTCCAATCTGCGTAATCTTTCTGTTTTTTTATCTATTGTTTCTTAAAGGTTACAGATGCTACATTAAAGAAATCAAAACCAGCCACAATCCCTTAATTTCTTGTATTACGGTTTTGTTCTTATACAATATAATTAATATATTGAATTTATAGATTAGCTTTATAATTTTAATTTGTCAAATTCTTATCTATTTAAAATATAGTATTATGTATTTGAAGTATAAGGTCACCTTAGATATTTTAAAAATTTTTTAATATTTCAATATCATTGAAATGTCATTATTAATTCGCACGTAATATAACTATAAAAGCAAAGCATTTAAAATACAATACCATTTTTATATTTGGTCTGCATGCTGATATTTAATTTTTATATTGTATTTTTAAATAAATTCATATATACATATATATGTATATCTTTTCCGGAAAAATTAGGTCATATGAATTTAAAATTATTCAAAATTAAATAAATGTTTGATGCATATTGTAAATAATAAAATAAAAAATTGAAATACATTAAAATGCACTGGATTTTTTTGAAATTAAAGTTTGCAAGATTTTTCTAGGTAAAATTTAATTTTCTTTGGTGTTTTTTTTTGAGAATAACCATGAATTTGTTTTGTTTTATTATGCATTTTGATTAAATGTTTCTTTAAGCATTGTGATGGCTTATCGTTTCGTTGAATACCGGGAACAATGTCAAGATTTAAAGAATTTTCAAAGAGCTTGAAATATTTCTTTTTTTAAAGTTTTGTGACAATTTTGGGTGAATTTCCTGTTAGAAAATTATGATGAATTGCTAAAATTTGATAGAATCGCTTGTTATACTAAAATACAATTTATTTAATCAGAAATATTCTTTAAAAATAAACTTAAAGGCACAAAATAAATATTGCACTACAAAAATTGCGCTACAACAATAGAGATACAATATACAAATTCAAATAAACATGCTGACTCAAATTGCAATTTAAAGATGAATAGCTCTAAAAAATTTGACGAACAAAATCTTAAAAACTCAAAAAGAGAGCTCTCAAATTACATCTCTCTCAATAATCCTCGAATAAACAAGTCTATTAACATTTTGCAATATTGGCGCCATTAGAAGCTTTTATATTTTTCCCAAAAATCTCTTTTTTTTTCGACACTTTTCATGTTTTCAAAATGCAAAATTAAAAATTTTAAAACCCCTTTTTCTCGAAAACATGAAAATGTTACTTAATTCCTTTATTATTTAATCTTTTCCAATATTGTTTTAAAATTAATTTTTAATTATTAGTTTAATCCTTTTTAATCCTTTTTAATTCCCTATTAGTGAGTTATTTGTTGCTCTTTTTAAATAAAAGCAAAAAGGAAATAAAAAAAATAAAAGAAAACAATTATTGTTTGTTTCTTTGCTCTTGTTAACTGTTAAATGAACCTGTCAATTTAATTGTTTTCTCAAAAAAATTTTTTTTTAGAAGAAATAATAAAGTTATAAACGATTGTTACTGACATGGTCTTGAAAATCAAATGAACTGAAACATTCCGATATTTTTAAAATATTTTATAATTTCTTTTACTTTTCTTTTAATGATTGGTGAGGATAAGAACCTAAGGAAAATACTCACATAATTTAATAATTTTTTATTCGTTTATTAAATAAAATTGGCTTATAGAACATTTTGATTACAAGATGATTTTAAAAGTTAAAAAACTCATCGAAATTTTTACTGTATTCACTGAAAAAGAAATCGATTCACTTGGCGATAAATATGACTTTTAAAAATAGTGATTAATCAAGAGAAATAATATCATGTCATATTAAAAATCAGTTGAGTGCAAAAATCATCATTTGAATCTCATTTTGTAGTGCATATTTTAAAATCATTATTTCAATATTAGCAAATTAAACTTAGACTTTCCAATTGTTTTCTCTGTAAATTCAAACAAATGAGAACATTAAATGACTAACTAAGCTACGATTGAATTAAAACATGCAAATTAAAAATTCTTCAGGTATAAATGTTAGGTTAGGTGGTTGTTAAGTTCTCAAAAAGTTCTTCAACTTTTGTTGTCAGGTATTATCTTGTTGTTATGCGCCACGCCATTAAATTTATAATCTTCGAAAAGTAAATCACATTTTCGTTATTAATATTAGAAATTATCTTGCGAACACCCAACAACCAATGCAATCCCACACAACTAATCGTGGTTGATTTTATGTTGATTTTAGAATTAAATTTTCACTTGTTTTTAAGAAATTAATTTTACAGAAATTTTTCAGATTTTTTTCCGTAAATGTAAGAACTCCGAATGCTATAAAGCAGACGTCGGCAACCTTTTGTAAATCAAAAAATCAAATATCTGAAATTGCAACCTAAAAGCTCTGGTTTAGTCTTCCGTAAGGGTCCTATCAAAAAGTACGCAAAGAAAATGGGAAATGAAGATGAAATTTTTTCAAAAATTTTCCATTCAGTTTCTATCACATACTCTTGTCTCTTTATTTTTTCGAAGAAAAAATAAAATAAAATTACAAAATTTTTTAAATAATTTATTACAACATTAGTTAATATAAGTGGATTATTGTTTTGACCTTAAAAAGTTTAAATTAAAAATAACATTAAGAAAAAGAAAAAGAAATAAACAGAATGGCTTTGTTTTTTTTCAATTTTCGAAAATTGAAACCATTCATCAAAGTCAGTTAAAAGTTTTAAACAATAAAACTTATAACATTATTATTTGATTAATTTTTTTTTTTTCTTAAAATTTTATTAAAGTAATTTATTGAAATCTCATCGATGTATAAAATTTTGTTCCGAGTACAACAGACAATATTCACTTTTCCTTGAAATTGTTGTTTGGTTTTGAAATTTTGCAGTTTGTAGGGCGCACTCCCTTACATATAGGATTAATTGTGTACTTGTAAATTTAATTTTATCAAATTTTGGATTGAGCCTAAGGGCATATGATGTATTATTTTACTCCAGTTTCGAATTAACTAGTAAATATATTATTAAAGATTTCCTTGAAAACTTTTTTAAAAAATTTTCATCCTTTTTAACAAATCCATTAGATTTTGGATGATGAAAACTTTAAAAGATTTGTAAATAGCAATAATATTAAAACTAGTAACGGAAGGAAGTCTATTAAATTTAATTTACTAATATTTTTATTTTTTTGTTATTTATTGGCTAATTTTTGTTATTTACCTTTAAAACTTTAAAACACTTGAGGAATATATAATTTTTTTATTTGATCTGAATTTTACCTGACATCTTAATTTGTCCGAATCGATTCGGTTTGATTTACTATTTTAATTCTGGAAAAATGGTGCCTGAGCAACAAAATTATTAATAAATAACAAAAATTTTAAAAATGTGTTCAACAAGCAATCAGTTTTTTGTTTTAAATATTTTAAACAACCGGCGAGATCATTTGATTTAACGGATTCAAATTGTAGTAAATACTACCCTGTCAGTTAAAATTATCAGTACATACATATATTTTATTTTGATCTTTATAAACGTAAAAATACTTTTACTATATCAACTTCAAAATTATGTACACATAAACATTAATTCCGTTTTATTGCATTGTTGTTGTCTGTTTTATATCAATGTCAAATAAAGTGGCCAACGAAAAATTTTAATAAAATACTTACTATATACAGACCATTATATTTAAAGATATAAAATGGCTTCCAGCATTTTAATTAAATAAAAAATATTTACAGTTAAAAAGTTGGGATAAATAAGATGTTTTTGCTTTATTTTGAGAGCGTTATGCAATTGTTTCCAATTCATGTTATTTTATCCGGCAACTTTTGTTATTGATCAAGGTTTAAAGAATTTTTAAAAAAATTACTTTAAATAATAAGATATTTAATTTACTGTATTAAATTTGTAATAGATTTTTAGAATGAATTTAACTAGAATATGTTATACACCACCTTGATATATTTTATATATGTATGTGTGCTATACGGGGTAGGAAATAATAGAATGTAGGGAGAATCTTATATGATAAATGTTTCACATAACCTGTAAAAATAAAGTTATAATTATAAATGAAAGTATTCAAATTGATGTGGTCAAATTTACAACCATCTATTTAACGTAAGAATAAACTATAAAAATTTTTTTTATACAAATAGAAGTTCACATAAAAACAATTCATATACTATAACATTACAGAGCTGACAAAGCTCTGCAAACCTCGTTTATAACTAAAATAACATTTAAAATTAAAAGCATTAAAGGTTCTTTTTACAATTGCCTATTTGCCAATATAATTATATATTTATAAATCAATTGGTAGATATGATTGTAGATTTCTTACGATAACATTAATGCTAAAATTGCAAAATTTCCATTATGGCAGAGGACAATAATTTCAAATTTATTTGTTTATACAAATTTAACAAGATAACATTCATTTCTTGTATAAAATATTTTGTATACAATATTTAATAAGCATTCATATTAAATATTATTATATTATTATAATTTATATTTATATATATATACAAAAAATTAATTTATATAAAATATTTCATTATTAAATCACAATGAATTCTTAAGAAAATAAATAAAAGAAAAAAAAACATAGGAAAATTGATTTCTTCTGGGATTCTGGGAATAAACTATACATTTGAAAATTTTATAATATTATTCCAGTTATCAAAAAGTATTCAAATTGATTTTGGAATGGAAAATTTTCTAGAAAATTGTTAAAATTTAAGGTCCTTGAATAATTATTTTAAAATATTCTTGTGTACATAATTATAGCTTCGCTTCTTAAATATAGAATATTAGAAGTTTATATTAATGTATATTAAAATATTATTAAAGGAATTTATTAAAATTTATTTTATTTTATTATATTTGTATATATAGAGTCAATAATATTTAATCATTTGCAATTCTTATATAATAGATAATAAATTATCTTTGATTTGATTTTGTTTAATGTAGCATTCATTTAATCGATTTTAGATTGAAAAATTCAAACATTTTCTAAATAATTTTAATTTTTTGAATCTTTAACATTTAAAATTTAAATATAAATATAAGAGTAATCATTTTCTAAGGATTTATTAAAATTAAATGTTAAAAGTGAATTTATTATCTATATATGTAGATAATTACTTGGTGTTGTTGACATCATTCGACGCTTTATACTTAAGCATCAATAAAATATATTTTAGAGTATGTGTATTTTAATGTATGTATTACTATATGTGAGTTAACAATTAAGTATTTAAGTATGATATATTCATAAGTTATACATTATACAGGTAAACAAAATTTGTATATAATTTGGTCAGTTTTTTGTTCATCATACTTTTTATATCGCAGCCGTATATCATTAAAAATTTAAACAATTTTGGCCTTCAAGGCGTTAAATATTACCAATTTATTCGTAATTTGTATTGATTACGAAAGGTATCAAATTGTATGAATCTTGAAAGAAAAATTATAATATTGAGTTGATTGCTGAGTTGATGAAACACATAGCTCAATTCTATTGTAACCAGATTTTGTTTGGATAAAATTCATTCATATTTTGAAACTGAAGATAATTGACCATTGTGCAGTAACAATTACAAATGTGCTTATTAAGTGAGTTTAGATCGTGTGAGGTTTTATGATATTCAATCATATAAACTGTACCAAATGATGCCATTTACTGCATGTAATGAAGATAATAGATTAGGTTTTTAAGTACTGGTGCTTTTAATACTGTTTTGTCATTTAATAATCACTCACAACGTTGCTCCATACTAGTAATTTTATTGTAATATTAACAATTACCTCTTGTTTGGTATACTTAAGAAGAGTTCGATATACTTTAAACAAAAACTACGTTTTTTATATCAATTTCAAAAATGAATCTTCCACAAATTATTTATAGTCCCTATATTGATCGTAAAATAGTAAATAAGTTTTTTTATTTATTTCTTTTTATTTTAAACTAAAATCAACATTTTGAAAAATAATGCCAATAATTTATTTTAACACATAAAACTTCATAAATAAATATTAAAATTGTTTGAATTGTGTGCCCAAGCTATTATAAAAGTTAATTTAAACTGAAAAACCATTATATATATTTATGTATACCGTATAATTTGTTGAAAATATAAAATTTAAATTTAAATTGAGGTATACAATATTATTTGTACATAATTACATATGAATTTATATATGTATATGTGTGTTGATACAAGTTCATAATATATGCGAAATTTTAAATTTTATATTCAACATTTAAAAAATTATAATTTAAAATTTGTCTCACCAAAACTAATTGCTCTCAATGGTTTTTACAATTGAGTGAGTACTGAGTAGAAATACATCAATTATTTAAATTTTACATACATATGTACATATGTATATGAAAGAAGGAAAAAATAAATAAAAATCCTTGAAATATTCTTTTCATTATTATAATTGTTATTATTTGTAATAGTATAGAAATATTTTGAAAAAAAAAATAAGATGTAATAATAATAATAATGAAATTTTCTGTAATTTAAAAATTTACAATGTAAATATCCCATATATATGTACATATTCTTTTATAACAGTAAAATATTATTATACATAATATAAATTTTTTTTTAATTTCATATATAAATTATCATTATTATTATATTTTATTTTTATATTATGGTTCCGGTCTTTTGATGTACATTCACACTGTATATATACACCTTATATATAAGATATATCTTAATTGCATATATGTGCGTAAATTACAAATATAATTTGTAAAAAAACATTATTGTATAAATGAGTAATAAAATAACTATGTATATACAATAATATAATTTTTATAAATGGCAATTTTTGTAAAAACATACAATAATATACACAAAATATAATAATATGCTTACTGAAATCATTAAATGATCATAATAATAATAATAATAATCTTAATGAATTAAATTTCCTTAAGGATACTTAAAATATTTTCAAAATAATTTCAGTTATATGAAACAAAATTTATTATTATTATATTGTTGTCATTGTGAAATATTTTTTATAAAAAAAAAAAATTAATAAAAAAAAAAAGTATTAGGATTGGTTTTACCGATTACCATAGTTTTTGAAATTTTCATAGTAAATTAAAAATGTTATTTTAAGAATTAGTTTTCAAATCCTATGGCTACATAATATTGAGGTTTTGTACAAAATTTTGCCGTTTATTATGAAATTTTGCTACTGAAATTTAAATTTTAAAGAAAATATGACATAAACAAGAACTAACAAAATAAATTTTTGTTATCACTAAAAACAGCCTTGAAATATTTTAATTTATGATGAATTTAGTTAATTTTAATAAGGAAATACTTTCCTAAACAATAGGTATAATGAAAAAGGGACTATTTTATTACTAGAACTCGAATTAGCAGATTTTAATGATATTTATTTCTACTCAAATTCTAGACATTGATTCACATACTCGTATGAGTAATCACTATAGTTATATTTGGTCAATTTAGCACACATGTTGGATAAATGCTTTTTTTATCAGTTTATAGTTAGACATTTGAAAATTTTAAATGGTTCTCATTAAAAATATCTTATCGGTTTAATTTTAATAATAAATGCATTAGATTTTGAGTTATTTGAAAGTACACTTTCGGATAAACATCCCAAATCGAAAAGTTTGGCATATTTTGGACATATGTGAATATTATGATATTATCCTAAATATTTTTCTGCAGAAATCTATTTAATATTATTAACACTCTCTAAACTCATTTGTTGTTGGTATAGTAGCTGGAAATTTCTTAATCATACCCAAAACTACATTAAAATCTACATATGCATTAAAGATGAGACAAAACATTTGCACGTACTATTTATTTTTTTTTTTAAATATCACAAAAATATTCTATAAATTGCAAAATTTCAAATTAGACAAAATTTACTAAAGAGTCCATTTTAATAATGTATTCGAATTAAAATAAATTATTGAATTTATTTGTTTGATTTTCACAAAAATGTTAGAATAGTTGCCTTTATAATTTTTAAATTTTGTTTGTAAAAATTTTATTTTAAAATTTATAAATTGGATTCGAAAAATTTTCATGCGATAATTTTCACATTTTCAACGAATTTTGCTTCTCTGTTCTTTTTTTTTTTTTATTAAATTTTCATTCAGTCAATCATAATTTATAAAATGATAACCGCATTTTTGATTGATAAATTGTACACTTCAAAAATTTATGATAATAAGGTTAATAGAGTTTTTAATTTGCATATTATATAAAATTTAACTTAATTTTTATTTAATGTCAAATAAGAGTGAAAAAGGATTTAACGATATTAATTTGATAAAAAATTTTTCGAGGCATATTTTTCAAAAAAAAAACCTTTCAGGGCTTTTTCAATTTTGTCATTTTTTGATGAATATTTGAATAATTAAATGGTACCAAAACTGTATAGTAAATAAATTATAATTAAAAATTCATGAAAATTACTCTATGCTAAAGGAAATTGAATTTTCATTCACATGATAAAGAAAAAATTTTATTTCAAAATTTAAATTTTCACGTAGTGTGCATAGTTAGAATGATGGATTTATTGTATGTGAAATAGAAATACATAAGTCGTAGGTTAGTACAAATTTATGAAACATCCTTATTTTTAAAGTATATTTGATTTTAATAAAAGAGTAATAAAATATTTTATTTTTAATTTTTAGTAATTTATCAGAGCTCATTTTGATTACTTCTCATCCTAAACGTATGCAATAAGTATGATATAGTAACAAATTATTTTCATTAAGAGAATAATGAAAATAAACACTTTGTGTTTTTTTTAAAGAAATATTTTGAAATAATTTAACTTGTTTAAGCAAAACGTACAACTTTAAAAAAAGTACGACTTGATTAAAAGATTTATACCATTTCGGTTGAGCAGTTCCTTCGGTCGATTAAGAATTCGTTTAAGGAATTTTATAGCCTTTAAAAGTAATTAGTATAAATTTTCATCACTCTATTAATGAAAAATATTTTCTATTAACATTTTACCAAAAACCAATATTATCTAAAAAAGAAAATCTAATATCATTCAAATAACATTTACATTTGAAGTACGTACATATGTGTGCTTTTATAAAAGATATGTGTATGTCTATATGTATGTATGCATACTAAATTTTATTGTGCTCACACTATTATACTACAATATTCTAATTTGGCAACAAATACAATATGAAAAATTTATTTTTTTTTTTCATAAAAATTTTAAGAAATTATATGGAATTAAAAACAGTTACAACAAAATATATTAAAAAAAAAGAAAACAGAATAGAAAAACAAATCAAAGAAAGAGATAGAAATATTTTATATTTTATTATTGTTAATTTATTATACATAGGAATAATGTAAAATGAATTATGTACCAAAAGATTCTCAAGAAAATTTTGAAATTTTAGGAAAAAAATTGAAGAAAAAAAATTCTTATTTGTTATTTTTGTTTTTTTTTTTAATGTTTACCCTTACGTATATTATTGCATATTAAAAATGATAAAAGTTAGAAGGAGAGGAAGTACCACAATAACAACAACAATAAGAGAAACAACAACAAGTACGATAAAAATAAAAGATTTATTCTGTTGTTTTTTTTTGTTTTACTTTTGCCTGTAGTCAATTTGTCATTTCAACTACCTTGAGCACGAAATTTAATTTATTAACTTTTTTTTACTCTCTCTCTTTCTCTACATATTATTCCATCTCTTTTCCTCCTATTTATCTCTTTCTTTATCATTTTATATTATTATTGTTTTTGTCTTATTTTTGTTATAAACATTATTTTCTTTCAAGGGAAGTTAATCATAATTGGTTTTTTGTTATATTAAAAAAAAAAGGACATCTTTTCTTTTGTATACATATATGTATATGAAAAATAATATAAAAATATGAACTAAAATTGTATGTACATATGTATGAGATGAGAAAAGATAAATGATAATTTAAATAAGAAGAAAACCATAAAAACCAAGAAAAAAAAAGTCTCTGTATATATTAATGTCCATGGTAATCTGTTAAATGTTTCTTTTTAAATAAAAAGGTATCCACCTTTTTTCAAAAAATTTTTGTATAATCCATAAACCACAAACCAATTATTACGAAGGTTTTCCTCAAGTGTCTAAATATTAAGTTCATTTGTTTCTAACACTAATGTGGCGAATTTTGTATAATTGTTCTAAATTTAAATTGCTAGTTGTGAGTGAATTAAATTAGTTGTTCATGATTTTCTTCGAAATTTTAGTAGGTGTTCATTGTACTAACAGATTATTTATATTGTGTATTTTTAAAGGCGATAGAAATTGCAAGGTGAACTAACTGTATTAAAGAATTTTTATAAATTCGTTTCAGTAAGGCGTGAAGGTTAATTTACAATATTATAGAAAATTGTAAGAGTGAGATAATTTTATGACACTTGTTTTATACAGTCGAAATTACTGTTACTATATTGATGTCTTCTTTATCGGTTAGTATTAAAAATCAGCAAGATTAAGTGGTTATTATTGTTAGAGTCTGAGATATATTGATAATTTTATAATATTTCATATTTGACATTTTCGAAGTGTTATGCAGATGGATCTTCTATAAAGCGTACATAATTCAGAATTTTTAATGTATACAGTAGACTCATAAATTTGAATTCGTTGAATATTTGGATTAATCCTATTAAAAAGTTAATGCCTTTGTAATTTTTTCATTATAGCGATTAGAATGATATTTATTCGAAATTTTTAATTATAATACTAATTTGAGAATAACAAATTGATATTAATTAATTGTAATTACATAATTTAAGTACATTTATTGAAAATATCCTACAAATAATCAATTGATTTTATTAAAGCTCTTTCAAATTTCGAGAAAACTGGAAGAAATTTAACGCAAAAGAATTTCTTAATAAAAAAATTTATACTCGTATAAAATTTATACTCATTCTTATTAAATTTTAGTTTGAGAAGCGTAAAATTTTATGCTCAGTGGAGAAATATCAATAAATTTATCTTCAAGTTGAGCTTGTTAAAATTTACACTATAAATTCTCTTTGGCAAGTATATTTAAAGAAAGTTATTTTGCTTATTGATAAAATTAACTCAATTGTGAGATGTTCCTTCGAATGGAAATTATTTATTTGTCCAATAGTTTCGTCAAATAAAATTTATTTTCCTTGAAAATTTTAATCGGTTTTTTTCTGTAATTTTTGCCAGAAAGTAAAATCTTATTCTCATTGAGTTGAAATAAATTGCTTGTAGGTCTGTCTTTTTATCACGATACGAAGACCCTTTACAGACCTTTGTTTTGATATAATTAACGAAATACATGTTTCATATGTTTATAAACTATTTGTATATACGATAATAATTGGTATAAAATTGATTAAGTGAATCCATTTTAGTTGCTTAGGTTAATTTTACATAATTTGTTATTTGGAAAATTTAACAAAAGAAAGTATAAAACGAAATTGAAAAAAAAATAAAAATAGAATATTGATAAGGCACGTGTTTTTGAGGTAGGAGTGCGTGCTTATAAAGCAATAAATAAAGTTTGATTGTTTAAATTATCTATTAAGGAAATATAAAAAAAAAAACTGGAATAAAAATTTCGTGAGATAGAAAAACAAGGAAATTTAAATAAATATTAGTTCTTTCTTAACATTATCCCTTAACATAACGGTTAACCTGGACAAAAGGTATATTTTGTGATTTATATTCGATATAACTCAATTTACTAGGTGTCTAACAAATTTCAGTATTTGATCTAAGTACAAACTGAGTCAAGCTTAGTTGTCCTCAAACATAGAATTTAAGTCACTTGAATTTTACTGCTTCATTCATAAATAATTCATCTATTTAAAAAGACGAATGAATATTCGTTGTCAATTTTCGGGTGGTGCATTTTACATTGTAAAATTCAAGCCGAACTTGTTGAACATTCCTTATAATACGGCTCTTTTTGTGGAACGTTTTAGTGAAAGTAGTTGTTTCTCAATTTAATAACTTTTATTGTTGGTCCATTATGGGTTAATATATTAATATAATATTAATGCAAAGTATTAAAATAATTTTATTAGAAATATTGGTAATTCTGAAACTGGATGCAAGGTATACAAAACAAATAATTAAGAATAATAGATTTTAATAGTTTTATTTTCATAAAATAACTTTTAATAAATTACAAATTAGTATTATGAATGCTTAAATAATATAGAAGATTATCGTATAAATTAGTGTGGTGAATTATTTTGAAACCGACTTAGTGGCTATAAAATTAATAGCTTATTAAGTAGTGGAGGGAAAATGGTAACTCTAGCTAAAAAATTTTTTTTTTTATAATATGATACTTGTGCATATTATAAGAATTAAGATTAAAAAATAAAAAGAAAAAAAATAAAAGTCTTTGTAACAAATTAAAAAATTTTTTTTTTTAGGTAGTTACTTTCGTCTCCTAATGGATCAAATTTAAAAGTAATACAAAAGACTAATTTTAAGATAATAAATTAGATTCAAAAAAACAAAAAAAAAAGCAAAATTAGAATAAAAATATAATAATTTTTCCTTATGTTTATGTGACTTAAAAGGTGGGGCGGTTGTACACGAGACAATTTATAAGGAATTCCTTATATAATTTTTAAAAAATTTTCTTTTCTGATATTTTCCATTTGGTTATTTTTTGTACATATTTTTGGCTATAGCTGGGTGTAACTTCATACATATTTATGTTGATTATATAATTACGAGTATTATTATTTTAGGTAATGTTTCATAAAGAGAGTAAAAACACCGTACCATGTAGAATACTTTAAACAGGCATGGATAATAATTATTATTTTAAAAGAAAATTGGATGGTATTTAGTATAATAATTTAATTTTCAAGGATTTCCCCGAAAGAAAAAGACAAAAGATTTCAAAAATAAAAAATCAAAACAAAAAAAAAATTTCCACTTGTGTTAATATGAACCAAAGCGTTTTAAACTTTTAGAAAGTATTTTTGATTTTCTCTTTCAAAATTATTTTCATTTAATTAGAGTAAAGGAATATGAGACAAAGAAGAATTAGAGGAGTAAAAGAATACTGTGTTGGATTGAAGAGGTGCTGGTGGCCTTTTATATTATATGATTTTTTAACTTTTATATTTAAATTAGATTTTAAATCGTTTCAATTAAATTTATGATTAAAGTATGAAGAATTTTTCTTTAAATTTATTATAAAGCAATAACGATTTTTTCTCTTATTATTGCCTACCGTATTCGTTCGTTCCTCTTTCTTGACTTTCTTGAGCAAAATAAAAAAAAAAAAACAGAATATAAGTGACTTAGTGGGAGACAAATTACTTTACCGGTAATTTAAAGTATAATAAAAAAAAAAGTATTTATAGTGGCTTGGATAATAAAGTTTTAAAAAAAAAAGTTTACAAAGAAAAAAAAAACAAAGACAATAAGGAAAATGCCAGAATTAAGAAGATTTTATGAGGGTTATAAGAAGGATAAAAAAAAGATTAAAATAGAAAATTACAAGTAATTTTGATTTATGTTCAAGATGTTTTGTGCTTTACTTGTTTTTGTTTCCTCAAATATAATTTAAAAAAAATATTTGAATGGCAAAATGGAAAATAAAAATAAAATTATGCTTAACAAACTGTTCTTGGCTGGTTTTCAACACAAATTACTTATGTATAGGTAATTGTGTACACGTGTTCGTATTGTTTTTGCATTATATGAATTGTGTTCATAATTTAATTTTAATGAAAATTTAAGGTAAATATCGTAAAAATTATTCGGTAATTAATTGAAAATTTAAATTAACTATATAGTTTATTTAATATCGGCAAATTGCATATTTATAGGATTGAAAATTGATTTCGTGTTGATAGGTTAAAGTTGTGTAAATTCTCAATTAGTAGGTTAATCAAATTTATTAACTTAAATTCATTAACATAATTAGTAATTTCCTCTATTTTCATAAAATATTGTATTTTTAATGTACCTTGATTTACAGTCAACACTGTTTTTAAATTAACAATCTTGGCGTCTATGTGACCATGCTGTTAATTTAATTTGCAACACCGGAAAATTAAAAAAATATGCAAGAGGCATATTTTAACGCAATTTCTGATTTTGATTGTGTAAGCGAATTAATTATACTATTTGTATTTGTTACGAATTTTTTAATTAAATAGTATTTTCATTATAAGATTGATCTGTAATTTTTTCCTTAATTCTCTTTAATTTCTCTTTAATCAATCTCTTTAATTGTTTATTCTCCATTTAATTACTTAAAATAATAATAATATTGTAATTAAATTATTATAAAGCTGCTTGTAGAATTTGTGTAGTGTTGTAGTTAATATATTATTTACGTAACAATCTGTGATTTGCATTTAGGTGATAACCACTTAATTAATTATTATTATGAAATTTATATAAAATTTTTATGTAATTCATTAAAAAACTTGGAAAACAAAACAAAAAATAAGAAAAATAAATAAAAAAAATTGAAATTATCCTTAAATGTTAATAGGTGTTAAAATAATATTTATAATAAATTTAAATGATTAAATGAAACAATCCTTTGACTTGACGCGTCACAAATTCATGATAATATATTGGTGTATGTGAATGTATTAATAATATGTTTTAATAATTTATTAATTTTTATTATGCAAAATCAGCAAATTTGTGGTCATTTCTTTTTAATTAATAAAACTTTATTAATTTAAAATTAAAAATTTTATGCTAAAGAATTTAATTGAAATATTTGCAATTTATATAAAAAATTTTTTCAATATTATGTTGGTATTTAAATTTACTTATCATGAATGAACGTATTTAATGGAAATTTATATGCTTACATTTAGAATGAAAAATAGAAATTTATTTGTAGATTTTAGTAGATTAACTAGACTCACAAGTATACAAACGAAAATTGTACTTGCCACTATTATTATTAATTAAATTATATAGTTTATTATAGACAGTAGATTATGTGTATATAAGTTAATAATAAGTAAGGACCACATATTGTTCTTCTAAATATAAAATATAACAATAAGCCAAAAGTTATTCTAAACAATTTTGCATACCATATGTAATTTATACGCAAAATTGGAGTTTTGGATGATTTTTCACCAAAATAAAATATTAATACCTATAAATTTCAAATTTGAATCTAAGAGAAAAATCATGGTAGAATTTGGTGAAAAACCTTACACAAAATGACGTTTAATTTTAAGAGCTATTTTACAAAGTATATGTAATTTGAACGGCGAAATTTTTCTATTCTATTTTAGGGTAGTAGTATAGCATTATCAAAACCAATTAAACTTTTCTTCTTGGGTTTTATTGGAAATCTGTTTGCGTGGGAGCTTAAATATATCTTCTTATTTATATTATTATCTTTGGTAACAGTAATGACGCAATATTGCATTGTATATTGAGAATAATTCCACGCGTTTCTCTGACTTTTTTTTTATATAATTCTTGTCGAATCCTGCTATATGTATAGTAAATTAATAAATCAATTATTTTCCACCTAAAATAATTTCAAGAAGAAATTAAAAAAATACTTAAAATATTTTCCATTTTATATCTATTCAATTATGTACATTTAATTTATTGTTCAAATTTAAAAATTTAGTACATATTATACATATAGAGCTGAGATATATAGAAGAACTTTTGCGTCATATTGACGCCTTAACATTTTCTCCGAATTAAAATTAAAATTTAAATTGCTTTTAGTAAATTATCGGTGCGTGAGTGAGAGTAAAATGTGTTTTTAAAAAAATTATTATTTTTTAAATTGAAAAGAAAACAATATGAGAAAAAAATTAAGTATAGTAATTTTTATTTTCGAGGGTTGGTTTTTTTAATATAAATTAGTATTTAATACAAATTGGAGACGAAATTATCCTTTTTAAATTTTTTTCGTTTTTTTTTTTTGATTTATTATTTTTATTTTGAATTTTTTGTTTTTCTCATTTTTCTTCCTTACCTTGTTCTTAATTTTCTTATTGTGTTTTTACGTGGTAAAACTTATTGTGAACAAAAATCTTTTACTATGTTTGTCCTTTTGGTTAACAAATACACACCTACACATTTACACACCTTGTTTTTAATTCTTTCAGATTGTTTTTGTTTTGTTGCCGTAACTTTAAATTTTTGTTGCCTGTTAAAAGAATTATCCTTAATATAAAGTTTAAGAAAATATTTTTCCTTTTTTGTTTTGGTACTTGTATAGATTCTGTACATACAAATATGTGTATAAGAGTTTTATGTGCTGATCTACAAGTTTTGCTTTTATTATTAGAAGGATGGTTGTACTTAAAAGTTGCGTAAAATGAAATTTATTATCTTATTTTCTTATATATTCAAAAGTTAACATCATTTTTTCCGATTTTTCTTACTTTTATTGTCTTATTTCACCTTAAAATAAAAATCGAAAAAACTTTTTTAAGTAATAGGAAAAGAAAAGAAAAGATATAAGAATAATATTATCCTAGATTTTGGGAAAAAAAGTTTCTATATATAGTCGTGGTATAAAAAATGAAAGCAGTAAAAATTCCAATATCCTATTTAAGTATAAACTTGTTTTTTTTTTTTACTTTTAGTGCTGCTTACATTATTATACTTTATTTGTTAGGATTTAAATAAGAAAATTAATAAAGAAAACACAAAATATATAAGAAGTTGTTCCACACCATAAGAATATAAAGTGTTAATTTAAGTAAAAGAATGCAGTATTTGATGCATCTGCAAAAATGTATATTATTGGGCTAATTTGCAGTTATTAAAGTGTGATGCTTTCATTTAAGTATTTTTGTAAATTAATTGAAATTTTGTAAAAATTATACTCTGACTGCATTTGAATAAAAGTTTATCAGGTTTTATTATCGAGTACATATACTTTTATAAAAGCAATTGGCTTTTCTTAAATATCTTCTTCCAAAAACGATTGAAGTAATTTGATAAGGAGTGGATTTGAAAGTTACCTTAGGGAATAATGAATTTTACTACATTTTGTAATTTAAGAAAAAAATCAAAGTTTACTATAAACTATTGTGCTTGCAAAATTTATTCCAGTTAAATAATGCAAAAATATACTAACAACATTTAATATAGAAATAAAATTAATCAAGAAATTTGTAAGTTTATTTCCAATTTCGTTTAATTTGCTTAATTTTGAATTGGCGAATAATTGTGCTATACCTAAAATCGGCATCTATCACGATAACAAACTTTAAATTGGAGTTATAAAATTTATACAAAGAATTTATTAATTTGTAGAATTAACCTAGGTTCTAGAAAATAGAATTTTTAATGCCGCTAAAATCTTTGGAACACGGTTTTAATGAATATTTATAATTTAAATAATTTTGGAGGCTTTACAACTATGCTTAATTTTTAAATAAAATATTAGGTAGCAGAATCATATATATCTAGATGACAATAGTGTTGAAAATATTTTAACTTTTCAACAATCAACGAATTCACCTCACTTGATTTGTGAAATTTTAACATGTTTTTAACATAACAATTATTTTACAATATTATTTTCGGATTTGTTCATTTATTTTGAATAATTTTTTAAAATCCTTGCTCTTCTGTTTTGCTTTTCTCTTGCTCTAGTTTTTTAAAATTTTTTCTAACAATTTTTTTTTCAATAGTATTACAATACAACCAAAATAAATGTAAAATTATTTGAAAAGTGCAAGTGTTATTCACTAATTTTTTCTTTTATTACTTTTATTTTCATTATGACTAAGAGGACAACATCCAATATTTGTGTCGTATTAGTTAAAAAAAAAAAAAACACAAAATTTTATGAAAAATAAAAAGTCAAAAAATTGTTTTTATATAGCGGCGAGTCATATGTCATGAAAATAAAAAATAAAAATAAAAAAAAACATTGAATATTTCCTAGCGCTCCTTTTCGTCCTTGTTTTGTATTCCTTGTATTTTTGGATGATGCGAAAAAAATAATTTTTTATTTTCAATTTTTTTTGTATGAGTATTAGAGTTTATAGTAAAAGAAGGTGTAAACAAAAATTTTCATTTAACAAGACAATGAAAAAAAAAAATAAAATTTTTGTTTAGCAGAAGGATGCACAATAAAAAGGATGTTTGTGTTAAGTATAAAATAATGTGTGTGTATATGCATGTGTTTGTAATAATATGTGAAATTGGAGGAATCGAGGATGTATGAAAATTTAATTTTTATTTTTTTTTTAAGCTTATCTCTAGTACTCGTATTCTTTAGAAAACTTCCGGCTTCTTTCTTTTATTTTCTCGTATTGTCTTTTTTTTCCTTGCTAAAAACTTTATTGTTTACTAAAAAGAGTTTTTGTTTTTTACTCTTAAGTACCTTATAGCAAAAGAAAATGAATTTTTCTTTGACATAAATATAATTTTAAAGTTAAATTTTAAGTATGTGTTTATGTGTGTATTAAAAACAAGGAAAGAAAGAGTTTTTGAAAATATACTAATAAAATTTTAGAAGAACTCAAGTAAAACTTTTCATATAGAAAAACAAAAAATAATTGGTATTAAATTTACTTTATAAATTTTACGTTATACTCGTATTGTAATAGAGAATTATTGTTTCAGGCAAAATTTTTATATTCATCAAATTTCGAAAAATGGTAGTGTTTTTGGTAAAGAATTTAGAGTGCAACTACCTGCGATATGATGGCTTAAATTAAAGTTAAAATAACGGGAGAGAAAATTAGAGAAATTGGATGTTTCTGTAAAGATCGAATTTTATTAAAATTGTTGTATTCCGAGAACTGTTGAGATTTGGCATTCACGTCTGAAGAAAAGTTTTACCAATTTCCATTAATACATATATTGTTGTATATTTTTCGAGTATCCTTGTATATTTAATGATTATTTCTCGGTATATGTATATGTATAACTTTTCATCCGGGAACATATAATATTGTGAGTCAAATAGAATTTTTGAAATTTTCATTTTAATTAAAATTTTGCAAATATTTTAATTTAAATTTAATTATTATTGGATCTCTATTTAATGCTTGTAACAGATCAGTGAATTGGACCGATTATAATTTCTGTCTCGCTTTATTTTTTTTTCTTTCATTTCTTTTTTTATTCAAATGGAAGTTAAAATTTTAATAAGAATTTTAGTTTAATTAGTTTATTGCTATACTTTTAAAAATTTTCCCATTATTAAAAGGATCCTAGATGAGAATTTTAATTGGGCATAACAATGTGCTTACATAAGTTATGCAACATGTACAAAATTTTTTTAAGAATCCATTAGGTATTATGAAAATTAATTTAGATTTTTTTTTTACTGATTTCACTCTAAAAAAATTTTATTTATTATTAATTAGTATGAGAATTTATAATAATGTTGCTTTGTATTTCAACTCTTATTAAAAATGTAAGGGTTTTGATTTAGAGCATTTACTTACAAAATGTAACAAGTGGCATTCTTTTAAAGAAGTAAAAAGAAGAAATTAAATTTTTTCCAAATAAATTTCAAATATATTATAAATTTTTATACCCGTACGAACGTATGTTCGAAGGGTATACTAAATTTGCCTTACCGTTTGTAACGCTAAGAAATAACGGTGTTAGATATAGACTCAAGTGTATGTTTTTGATCAGCGTCAAATTCTGAGTTGATTTAGCTTTGTCTGTCCGTCCGTCCGTCCGTCCGTCCGTCCGTCCGAACGATAACTCAAAAACTAATTGAGCTAAGTTCACCAAATTTTCACAAATGATTTATTGTAGTAAGTGCCAGAACCCTATTTAAATTGGACATGATCGGGGTACCGGTTCGGGTAGCTGCCATACAACTTCAAAATTTATTTGGCTATATCTCAGAAACTATAAAAGTTATAGTATTGAAATTTCACATAAACGAATATATAAGTAGGGCCAATATGCCACATAAAAGTCGTTGAAATTACTTGGCTCCTTCTGGTACCTGCCATACAACTTCAAAAATTATTTGGCTATATTTCAGAAACTATTAAAGTTATGGTATTGAAATTTCACACAAACGAATATATTAGTAGGGCCAATATGCCACATAAAAGTCGTTGAAATTACTTGGCTACTTCTGGTACCTGCCATACAACTTCAAAAATTATTTGGCTATATTTCAGAAACTATTAAAGCTATGGTATTGAAATTTCACACAAACGAATATATTAGTAGGGCCAATGTGTCACATAAAAGTCGTTGAAATTACTTGGCTCCTTCTAGTACCTGCCATACAACTTCAAAAGTTTTTTGACTGTATCTCAGAAACTATAAAAGCTGTGATATTGAGATTTCACACAAGTGAATATATTAGTAGGGCCGATGTTCTGGTAGCTGCCATACAACATCAATAGTAGTTTGGCACAACCAGTATTTTGAATAACACATAGTACTGAAATTTTGCATAAATTAATATGTTAATACGGCAACTTAAAGACATAGTCTGCCCCATAGTTAGTTATGGCACATTAGTTATTCGCACATAGGATAACAAATTCGTACGCGTATCACAGAGTTGACAAGGTCAACTCTATTTTTTTTCTCGTTTTAAATAAATCTAGATTTTTTTAAATAAATCTTTTTTAAAATTATTCGTATTTTTGTATTACTTTTACTTTTTATGCTTATCATATTAAAAACTAAATAAATATGTTATATGAAAAATTACACAAGCTCAAAATATTGCCTCCAAAAACTCGTTCCTTCCACCAGCTTTCATTTACCAAATTAAAATAAAGAAGACATTAAATAATTCTGTTTTTCTGTTTTTGGCACGTGCAAACGAAAGTTAATCAATTAAGTAAATAAATGTTTATTTTGTATTATTTATAAAAGTAACAGGAACAAGAATTAAAATGTTCTTATAATACAAAAGTTTTTGTATATTGTTTACAATTTTTGAACTGCTTTGCAAAATTTCTTACATAAGATAGAAGGATCTCGTGTTTTTAATTCGATTGGATTTTCGTTTCACGAAGAAAATACCTTAAAACTCTTAGTTACAATTATAAAATGAAATTAAAATTTAAATTGAAGTAATTTTTTTTTCCTTAGAAAATTCTTTTAAAATACATTAATAAATTATAAAATTTACTTGCATTAATTAAAATTACTAGTGTAAATTTTATTAAAAAAATTAAAAATATATTTTGTTGCAAAATATTGCATAAAGTTAGGGGAATAATAAATTTAAAATTATGTAGAAAAATTTATAAATTGCGCTGCATTTTATTTTATCTTATTGGATTAACAAAAGAAAATTCGTGAAAATTAATTTAAGTGAATTTAAGGTAATTGTAGAGAAATTGAGAATATTAAGTGTAACACAACGAAAGTAGTTTTAAAAATTAAAAAAGATTGCGATCAAGTGCAATTTCAATTCAATATTATATTATTATGTAAAAATAATTTTATTTGGTATTAAAAAGTAATTTAAAAAAACTTTATAATTATAGTTGAGGCACTTAAAAATTTTTTTGCTTTAAAGAAACTCATAACTGCTGTTTTTCTTTTATAATTAAAACGACTTTTCAATGGGAGTATTTCTTAGACTAAAATCTTAAAAATACTAATTAGTACTTGTTGAAATTTATTATTTTAAAAGAAGTAATCCATTTTCGATATTTCGGAAAAGCAACGAAAAATTTTGATTAGTAAGTAATTAAAATATTAAAATCTGAACATTTTTCAAATAAAACATAAGTGTTTCTTTAGAAAACGTAAATAATTTTTTATTCGTTTAGAACGTAAACAAATATTCGTTTAAAACGTAAACAATTCAATATTTTCATTTAAAACGTAAAAAATTCATCAGTTACTTAGAAAACGTAAAAAATCTATTATTTTCATATAAAACGTAAACAACTCAATATTTTCAAATAAAACGTAAAAAATTCAATATATTAATATAGGTACAACGTAAAAAAATCAATTTTTTCTTATAAAACGTAAATAACTCAATATGTTAATATAAAACGTAAAAAACTCGATATTTTGGTATAAAACGTAAATAACTCAATATTCTCATATAAAACGTAAAACATTAAATGTTTTCTTATAAAACGTAAACAACTCAATATTTTCATATAAAACGTAAAAAATTCGATATATTCATATAGGTACAGCGTGAAAAAATCAATATTTTCATATGAAACGTAAAAAATTAATATATTCATATAAAACGTAAACAACTCAATATTATCATATAAAACGTAAACAATTAAATATTTTCTTATAAAACGTAAACAACTCAATATTTTCATATAAAACGAAAAAAAAATAAATATTTTCTTATAAAACGTAAACAACTTAATATTTTCATATAAAACGTAAAAAATTTAATATATTCGTATAGGTACAACGTAAAAAAATCAATATTTTCTTATAAAACGTAAAAAACTCGATATTTTGGTATAAAGCGTAGAAAATTCATCATTTTCTTAAAAAACATAAATATCTAATTATTTTCGTATGAAACGTAAACAACTTAATATTTGAATATAAAACGTAAAAAATTTAATATATTCATATAAAACGTAAAAAATTAAATATTTTCTTATAAAACGTAAACAACTTAATATTTTCATATAAAACGTAAAAAATTTAATATATTCGTATAGGTACAACGTAAAAAAATCAATATTTTCATATAAAACTTAAAAAATTAAATATTTTCTTATAAAACGTAAACAACTCAATATTTTCATACAAAACGTAAAAAATTTAATATATTCGTATAGGTACAACGTAAAAAAATCAATATTTTCTTATAAAACGTAAAAAACTCGATATTTTGGTATAAAGCGTAGAAAATTCATCATTTTCTTAAAAAACATAAATATCTAATTTTTTTCGTATGAAACGTAAACAACTTAATATTTGAATATAAAACGTAAAAAATTTAATATATTCATATAAAACGTAAAAAATTAAATATTTTCTTATAAAACGTAAACAACTTAATATTTTCATATAAAACGTAAAAAATTTAATATATTCGTATAGGTACAACGTAAAAAAATCAATATTTTCATATAAAACTTAAAAAATTAAATATTTTCTTATAAAACGTAAACAACTCAATATTTTCATACAAAACGTAAAAAATTCAATATATTCATATAGGTACAACGTAAAAAAATCAATATTTTCGTATGAAACGTAAACAACTTAATATTTGAATATAAAACGTAAAAAACTCATCATTTACATCAGTGAACAACTCAAAATTTTCATATAAATCATAATAATCTTAGCATTTCTCACTTAACATTACCTATTGATTAAGTAAATAATTCTGTTGTTTTTATTTTTGGTTCATAATAATTTAAAAAATTTTTATAATTTTAGTAGTAAAACCAAAAATGAAATCTAGATGAATGATCCCACAATTTCACAAAATTTTAAGTAAAAAAGTGATATGAATTTATCATTTATCCGGATAGACAAACAGAGAAATTTATGTAAATATTTTAAATTAAATTTTCATATAGCTATGAATGGTTTGTTTATTTAAATACTGTTAAAACAATAATTTCAATCAAAAAATTTTCGATTCTGTTTAACTAAATGAAATAAAATATTATTTTATTTGAATTATTATATAACGATAAAAAAAATGTTTTATTGATAAAAATAAATGATAAAAATCGTATATTATTTTAAAATTATTTCAAATACATAATAAAAACAGCGTAAAAATGATATAACTAAGGATTAAAATGTTACAATATATTTAAACATGTGCTCAAAATCTATTAGTTAAATTAAATTTTGCAAATTATTGAAATATTTTAGTAACTTACAAAAATAAATGAAATTCGACGAGGAAACAATTGAGGATCGTAGAAATTAATAGAAAATTGCATACTTTTAGGGGAATTCAATTTTATTGTTTGTGAATTAATTTAAGATTTAAGTAAATTAATTCTGGGATATTAATTCTTAGAAATTATGTATGGAGAAAATTTTTTGAACTTTATGAGGGATTTCAATGAACTTTGAAATTTAGCATAATTTGAATACAATAGACTGACCAAATAATTTTGTTGAAAGAACTAAATCCAAACTTGTTTTAAATACAGTTTGTTGTAGAACAGGAGATAAAAGAATTTTATTCGAAATGGTGTATTTAAATTGAATACGGTGCAACAATTTATTCAAGCTTTTATGTGTCAATTTCATACCCCAATTTTTTGAAAATTAATAAGTAAGGAAAAAAATAATTTTATTTTATTTAAAAAACAATAATCCATACGCATGTAGTACCTATGGAAATTTATTTTTTGCCCACAAGTTAATTGATAAAAATTTGAAGAGAAAAAAATTTTATAAAAATAATATTGAATATTTTTTTTTTGTTATTATTAGATAAAAAGAAAACAAAACCGGAAACCACAAAAAAATTTATGAAACCAAAATAAAAACCATAGAAAATAAAAAATAAAAGCTATTTTTAATAAATCAAAATTTTAAAGGTCGTCCTGTTGTTAAAATAAAATAGATAAGGATTTACTTTTTACCCAAGTATTTGTTTTTTTTTTGTATTGTTTTGTTACAGCCTTTCAATTTTAATATTTTTTATTCAAAAATAAAAATATTTTCATTTTATATTTTTATATTAAAATTTAGAGGTCCCATAAATCAAATACAAGTGTTATAGGTGATATAAAAATTCACAGTCGAATAAAAAAATTTTTAGTTTACTTTTCAGTTTAGAAAATTGTAAATGATCCCGTAGAATTTCATGTGAAAAAATTGAGACATTTACGAATTGCAATTATTAATTTTATTCCAAATTCGATGCTTTATCCGAATTTTCGATGCTTTAATCTACTTCATATTTTCCGAAGTTCAAGATTACAAGTTCAATTTTTCGATTTATTTAGCTTTCTCTTTCAGAATTTTAATGATTTCTCAACAAACATGTTTGAATATTTTTTCAAATAAAAATTTTGTATATTTTTAAATTATTTAATCGAATAAAAGAATGAACGGATCCTTTTGGTGTCAATTTATTTGGATTCTAATTAGGTTTGTTTTTTCGGATTAAATATTTCATAAATTTGCTGTAAAAAGATTTTTTCAAATTTCTAATGCAAAAAATCTTTTTATCTCTCATTTCTTGTTTAATTTTCTATATTAGGAGTGGGAAATAGCCACTACTGAAATGAAAAGAAATTCCAGTATTTCACTTTTAAGGTTTCGTGTAAATATCACACTAATTCTGATAAGAGTTTCTTTTAATATGAAAATTACTTCATATATGTATGTCTTTTATAGTGCTGTCTGAACTTGTCTTATGTTAGCTTTAATTTGTATGATTGCTGGATGTTCCATATTAAAATTAATTATACTCTTGTATTAAGCATGATTGCTGTTTTCAATTAAGGAATAACTTTTATATTTTTTATTCTTCTTTGTGCCAATTATACTCCACTATGTGTAGAGTTGACTGTCAGTACTTTGTGTACATATATTGTAAATATTATGTACATGGGTATTGTAGAAACATAAACTATAAAAACAACTATAAATTTCGAAATGTCAATATATAAAATTGTTGCTTCATATCCATTTCCAGGATTTTGTTTTTATTTTTTCTATTTCTGTTGTTTTTATATTAAATAAAAAGATATCCTACCAAGAATATCCTTAAATTATTTTAAAGTTGGATTTTACAATAGAAAAAAAATTGATGTTTTCTTTCGAAACCTACATGAAAAGAAAAACAAAATAAAAGTTTTACAGCTTTTCTCTATATTTATTTTTATTTTTATATATTTTCAATATAAATTGTATATTTCATGTGCAGGAGAACGAACATTATTATGTGTCATATGAAGATTAAAAGTAATAAAGTGTAAAGAAAATCTTTTGGTTTTTGTCAAAATCTTTGTTGATAATTTCAATATAACTAGATTGAAAGTAATAAAAAGGACAACAACTTAAGGATAAAAATAAAACCAAAAACAAAGAGAAATAATATAAGAAAAAATAGGAGAGGAAATAAGAAAAGGCAAATGCTCTCGGGTTTAAAACAAATAAATTCTATTTCTTATGAAAGATACTTTCATCACCTTGTATATAAAATCTAAGTATTTTGTTTTCTAGAGTATGGGACAATAGATTCTTAGGAGTTGTGTTGCATTCTTGTCTCATAGCAATGTAATCTGTAAGATATTTGAGTTGGTATTGGAGGAACTAAGACGGAACTTTTATTATTATATCAATTGTTGAAATGATATTTTTTCGAATATTAAAAATTATTCGTAAATCAGTACAATAGTATAGTTATAAATTTTGGACTTATGATTCATTACTTGAAAACTGAAAGTCTCAAAATTACAGTGGTTAGTTTGATTCCTTATAAATACACTCCACAGACGTATATTCTGTGTTCCTCTTAATTCTGTGATATCCAATATTTTTTCTTCAATTCCAAGATATTGTATATATCATCATCATCATATGATGCTACAGCCGGGGGTGGGCCTTGACATTCTCCAAAGATATGAATATGTAAGAAGCCTTTTTATCCCAAGAACTTAAGAAATAAAGAAAAACTTAGGAAAAGATGATTTACTATTTCATCTGTTTTAACGTTAAATATGCATAAAGTGATTTTTTGAATTTCTTGTATATAAAGGTGTTTGCTCATTCGATCGTAACCCGTCTGCAGCTGCTCGAATTTGTAGGCTTTCCAATTGGATTTCCTGAAAGGAAGTGATATTGAAGTATTTGATCTTATTTTATATGAAAATTTTTATTTTTTTTTTTAGAAAATGGTACGAAAAGTTGACTGAAGTTTCTTGAGGAAAATATCTTTGGTGTAATTTTGTTATCTCCGAAAAATTGTTCGCTTTGAAACAACTGTGGTTATTTAGCTCCAGTCTACGCTTCGCTAGAATTAACTGCTTTTGAAGTCAGCATATGTCAGCATAAGTCGTTTTGAAGTCTTGAATTACATAAGGGTTAACATAACGATTATAGTATTCAATTTACTTATTTACTTTATCCCGCACCTAGTTGGGGGCACAATAGATCTATATTTTCTGGTCGCGTTGTACTGTTACTTCTTCTTTGCAATCTACAATCTACAATCTTCTTATTTAATTACTCTGCTAGCTATAAATTTAAGAACATTTTAATTGATCTAAGCTCGCGGTACTTTAATTTAATAGAAGATATTGTTTCATATTTAAATATTTTTAACATAAACAATTTACTTATTACATACTACAAAAATTACAACGATTCACATGAATCTGAGTACTACATAAATTATAAATACATACAGAATTTTAAATAGTGTTTAAGACGTGATTAAATTCTACTTATAGTTTTTGATAAATTCCTTGAAGATCTAATTACTTGCAACTTTTGACCAGAAAGAATGTACATTTTGAATTAATAGATAATGATACTCACATTTTATAAAGAAATGAAACAACAAAATAAGGAACTTAGTGTAGTTCTAAAAATAATATGAACAAATTCAAAAGATTTAAGAAAAAATCTAGGAAAATAATAAGAAACTTGTTGTTTTGTAGAATATAGAAAAGTTTTTTTTCGTTTTCATTTTAGTGCCGTTTTATCTAGTTCCAAAGATCCTCACATTTTTATTTGTACTTGCTTTTGTGTTTTTTTCTTTTTGTTAACATTTAAGTATTAAAAGAGATTCTATTTTGTGAAAAGAAGAAGAAAAATCATGTAGTCTTATGGAACAATGTGCTCTGCGTCTATTGTTGATTCAACAAGTTTTTTAATATTAAGAAACCATTTTATACTATAAAAGAACGTTTTATATTCTATTTTTATAATAACAAAGTATAATAAAACAAAAACATAAAAAAAAACAGAGGAAAGGAAATAAAAATGAAGAATGTATTTTTAAAAAGGATATTCTCCTCTATTATTCTTCCTTATATAATAATTTCATAATGCCGTTCTGTACCAAAATATTTTCCTTAAAGAAGCTTTCCTTTTTAAATTGATATTTTTAATAAACAAATAACTATACACATACACATATACACGTTTGAATTCTTATTAAGGATCAGTAAAGTATCTTGACTATTTTTATAATTCTTGAAATATCTTTAATTTTTATATTTTATATTAATTTTAAAAAAAATATCTAGAAATATTAAGTACGTGTGTTGAGAGGGATTGATTATTGATTAATATAGCATTGAAAATTGTTTTTGAGTTGAGTTTGTTGTAAATTTTTCCTTGATGAAAAATTTTAATGTAAATTTTCTTATTGTTTATAAAAATGTTATTTATAATATAACCTTATTCTATTTGTCAATCAAATATGGTTGAACAATTTGATTAAGAAAAATCATTATTGACTTAAAACAATACTTGAAATGCAATAGCAATAGAATTTTAAGTATTGCCGTAATTTAAACAATTAGCCGTAGTACTTTTTTCAAATATAGGAAGTAGGGGTGATGCTAGTTCGTAGTTCTGAAATAAATAAAGCTGAGAACTCACTCGGTTTAGTAATAATACAACTAATTCGATTAGTATGCACATTATTAGTATGTCAATTAGATTTTGAAAAAATTCCATGGTGGAATTATGGAATTTTAAAAAAGTTATGATAGGAAGGAATTTGTCTCGTATTTCTTTCGTATAAGGTCTAAAATTTAGGAAAATACTGTTAAATTTCATTAAAGATGGAAAGAAATTAAGGTAGGATTCCCTAAAAAAAAGTAATTTAATAATTTTTTTAGCAAAACAACGTGATTTCAAAAAAATTTATAATTAAGGAAAACTTTAATTTCTAAAATGAATTTAAAACAACAAAATAACTGAGTTTTAAATTTCAAATTCAGAGATCTGTGTTACTGAATACCGATCCTAATTGGCAAAATTCATAGTATTTTCAACTGGAAACCTTGGAAAATTTTACATATTCTATGAATATCTTTCAATATATGCGACGGAAAATGTGTGGGACTAATATGATCTTAAAACTATGAGTTTAATTGATTTATTTATAATTTGGTTTTCCTGGGAACCATTCTATTTTTTATATTTTTCTTCAAAGTCACATAACATTTTAAAGTAAAAGCATGACAACAACTTCTCCTTAAACTCTCCTTAAAACACAGAAGAAATTGTTGTCCAAATAATTAAAATAATGTTGGTATAAATCTTGGGATTGTTAGACATAAGGTGAATAACTAGCTTGTAATAAATTTATCTGTTTATATCAAATTTTTTATTACAATTACTAATTTCAAATTTCCTGAAAAGCTTATGTTAAATTTCAAGAAATTTATACTTTAAATGGCATAGAATTAGATAGAAGTAGTAAAATAATGTGATAAACTTTTAAAGACCACAATAAGTTGGAATATAAATAAATAAACAAATGAATAAATCGGAATGTATCCAAATCTATGCTCGCATTTTCTCAATATAATTCGGAATTGAAATTATATTGAAGGAAATTTTAAATACCATAAGAATTTATGTAATCGTAAGGGTATTAAAGTGAATGAAAACCAATGAAACCCTTCTGAATTTATTATCCATATAAGTATATATATATATATATATATTTATATATAAAATGAATTCTATTTATTCATGGTCGATTGGCAAACATGAATGGAAAGAATAAAATTTTTCAAAGTCAATATTACGAGTATTATTCAGTCACAATTATGTTTTACATTTAAATAGTTTTTCTTTCTTTTTTTTTATATTTTACTCATTTTATTTTATTTTGCAAAAAAAAAAAAAATCACAATAATAATGATTATAATGATAATAATGATAATATGCATAACCAATCATTATGGAAGAATTAAAGAATAAATAAATAATAAAAAGGACACAAAAAAAAACAGACAAAAGGGATTTAAAGATTTTTAATATTTGAATTTTTTTTTACAAGGACCTTCAATATTCAAATACGCTTTTAATAAGCCATTCAAATGATATTTTGTATTATTAGAAAATCATCAAAATGCTAAAAGTGTATGGAATGACAAGTGAATGGCATGAAATTGATTTCGGTAAAATAATAATTTTTTGTTATTTTTGATTTTTAATTTGATTTTGTTATCGATTAATCTTATATAAAATATAATTTGTGGTTTTGGAAAAGAAATGAACTCGGGAAAAACTCGGTAAATGGTTTTTAAATTAGCAGACAAAATTTAAGACATTAAATGACCGTAAAAATGATTTTTTCTGTAAAAAGTTATAAGGGTCTTGAATAAATTCAGATGTAATGACAGTTTGACCACTAATACCATTTTAATTCCGAAAAAGGTTAAATTTATCTAAAGGTTGCTGTTTACAGTTTAGAAAGTTTTTTGCTTAAATTGAAACTGTTTCCATATTATATTATCTAAGTGCATATATTTTATTAAGTGCATATATCTGGGAGGAACAAAAAACTACGCTTCGTGCATATATTTGGGAGGAGCAGAAAAGTTACGAAGATTTACTGTATCTTTCAAATTTTGCCAAAAAAATTTAAGCCTTATTAACGTAAGTTCCTTAAAAATAATTGATTTAATAGCGATTTCGTTTTACAGACATTTTATTTGCAAAAAATTAAACCGTTCATTGTCTTTCCATTGCCATTCTTTCGTATAGATCAAAAAAATTCAGTTCTTGCGGTTTCAGTTAATTTGTTTACTGTAAAATAACACTTCGATTCATAATAAATTTGAGAGACGAGAGTAAAAAAATTTTATTATAGAAACCTGTACCTGTATTTAGACTATGTCCAGCAATATTGAAGCTTTTTTGGTATGGTATTACTAATGACCGTATATGTATATAAAATTTAGGTTTTGGTATTACTATAGTAAAATGGTCGCTTAGAGGAGGATTACGTTGTAGAATTTTTACATTATTTTTGATTAGATCAAAATTTTAAATTGTATATACTTGAAATATTTATTTGATTTTCAATAAGTAGTAAAATTTATAGTAGTATAAAATTTTACAGAACAAATTTAGATATTTTGAAAATATGATATGAGACTATTACGCATTTATTACCTATACGCTGTATAACTTTGAATTTTGGAATTAGTAATAATCCGTATGGACACACGAGTCGTCATCTTTTTTCATTTCTTGAATTCTCATACTACGTTTCGTTCCTATTTCCCATATACTACATTTGTAGTTTTTTTGTTATGAAATTTCTGTTTTTTTTTTTTGAATCCAATGTTTTTTGAGGTGAACGTTTCAATCTACTAACACAAAGAAACATTTTTCTGTTTTTGTTTTATTTGTTGTCATTTATTGGGTTTTGAACAATTCACATCTCTTTTTAATTTTTAAATAATCGTCTACTCTTCAAATTATTCCCTTTTTTTTATATCGTTCTCTCTTTAAAATTTCATTTCAAATACAAATACATATGCAAAAAGCAATCCAATTTTTGTGTGAAAATAAAGCAGAATCAAAAATAAAAATTTTTGGTGAAGAAAAATGAATCGTTTGGTCACAGCCGATGTCTGTATAAACTATATGTTAAAGCGTTGTCATATTAATCATATTATAACGTTTTTATTAAAAAAATATAAAAAATAGAATTTAATTATTTAGAAAAAATTTGAAAATTTAAAACAAATTTTCCTTAAATCTGTTTTACTTTGCATACATATTTTTCAACTTCAACTATTAAAAGATCAAAAATCAAACATATTATTTATTACATACAGAAAATAAAGTTTACAAAATGACAAATAATTTTTATGGTCGCATTTTTCAAAACCAAAAAAAAAATAAATCAAAATTATTATCAGTAAACAAACACATGTTGACTGTGATAATGCCTTTCAATTCATCAAATCTTATAATATGAAATTTTCACACTAATAATATCCTTGCAATATCCTTTTCAAAAAAACAAAATTTTCCCCTTCATCAAATTTTTTTATAATATTTTAACAATTTCACTTTTATCACTTTCAAACCTTTATTTTATTTTTTTTTTTTTTTTGAAATTGAATATCCTGCATTAATAACATTTTCTCAAAGTTTTCATTATTCAACGTACTACATACGAGTATAACAAAAAAAAAGTTATTTTATATAAAAACAGATGTTAGATTGTTGTGCTATGACTCAAATTTCAAGGTCATTTATATATAAGAATCTGTCAAGATTAAAACATGGTTATTATTATTGGTTATAAAAAGAAAAAGAACAAGAAATTTGGAAACTTTGATTATACGAAAAAAAAATAATTTTTCTATTAAACCATTATAATTTTCTATTCAAGGTTATGTTCAAAAGCATGTCAAAAATTTTTAATGTAAAATTGTACAACAAAAACAAAAATGACTTTTTTTTTCTACTCTCTCTCTCTCTCTTTCTCTTATTGTCTCTTCCTACCTCTCCGAATACAAGATATTTGATTTAAAAAATTAAAAAAAGCAAAAAACCCTTCTTAATATCCTTTCAGACATAAAAAATTATTATTTAACAAAAGTTAACAGACTATTAAAGAAAAACGTATGCTTTTAATGCAGGATAATTCTAATGGATGGTTTGCATAGATGTATATTTGTGTGTGTTCACTTATGTGTTTTTGTATTAGTGTACAAAATGCCACTCTATACTACAAATGAATACTGTTTTTTTTTTGGTATTAAAATTGTGTCAAAATTTGAGATTTTTTCTTTCATCTTTTGTTTAAAATAGAAGGAAGGACATAGTCAATAAGGTGAATAACATTTTTCCTCAATAATAAATTCGTATAGTATAGTTTTAGGCATTTGATTATACTTTTTTTCTTTTGTGGTTTCAGGGCTTGATATGATGACTAATTTGAAAAAAAATGAGGAAAAAAATATTCTATTATAAACGCAAGTTCTATTTAAAATTCTAAAATTTTAAATTTCCTTATAAAATGGGAAATTTTGTATGAAGCTTAATTTTTATTTTTCAAGTAGTTGTTTTTTTTTTTGTTATTTTTCGTAACAATTGTCATATTCGTATAGACGGTAATTATGTTCGAAATTCTTATTATAAAAGTGAAGAAAAAATTATTCTGATTTTTGAATGTTGATTGTTAAAGGATTGTCCTTAAAAACTGTTTATTTTTTATAAGTTGAAATATTATATGACATAAATTTGGAAGTCTAAGGCGGTAGATCATCATCCTAATCAAAATATCGGAATATAAGAGTCATAGTTTTAAGGGTTTTTTTATAATTACTAGGATTGGGAGTTAGGAATTATAAAAATGAAAACAAATTATTTTTACCACAATCGACTTGGAATCGAATATTTAAAAGCCAGAGTAGAAATCAGATTTTAAGGTTTTTCAAATGCTGGTTTGAAGTTAATTTTATAGAAAAAATTTAAAGAATTTTTGAACCGATTCATAATGTTTCATTTATTTAAATTTCAATCAAAATTGAATAGTGTTTTAAGATCAGTAATGAAATAAGTTAAAAGTTTATTACTAAATAAAAAAAACTAATTTTTTTTAAAGTTTTTAAAAGTTCGTAAAAGTGGAATGTATAAATGAAATCTTAATATCCAACACAAACTCTCAAAAGACTTATTAATTTTCTCTTTCTATATACATTACTCGTATAAATCTAGCAACTTTTCCCGAAAATTATTACGAAGTTTTTTTTCTTCTCTATTTTTCAAGTAATTTTAATTTCGAGGTCAACAACGGTTTTCGATAGAGCACGTGTCTTTCAAAATCTTCGTAAGTAAAACGAAAAACTACGAAAAGAAAATTTACGAAATCAAATGAAGTATTTGGAGATTTCTCATTTCCATTTTATTTCCAATTTTTATATTGCCGAATATCATTATCCAAAAATAAAATTTTCTGTCATTCCAAATTTCGAATTTTATTGCTATTTTATGTGAGTTTACCTGCCGCCTCTCCATATTCTTTAATTTTAAATAAAATGCTACATGCTTTCCGATAATATTCTCATTCAAATATTATTTGAAGTACTTTTTCTGACACCCTGAAACATGTTCTTAATTTATAATGTATGCATTGTACATATATAAATTGACGTATGTACAATATACTTACAAAAATATTTTAAAAATTCATGTCAAGATTAAGAAAAGCACAAGTTTTTTCTCATTTTTTTTTTATTTCTTTGTTTTTTTTTTACATATACTTTAGAGAGGGTACTCGTCAATATGTCAGTATAAAATATATAATTGTTGATGATCAACATGGGAATAAAATTAAGAAATATTATGAGAACATCACAATTTTTTAAGAGATTATCTTTTCAATTTGGAACCATAAGAAGTAAAACAAAAAATGAAAGATAAAAAAAAACGCCATTTTTTTCAAATTGATTTAAAACGAAGCGAAACCATTTTGTATTTTTTTTATTATATATTGTGGTTTTGTAGGACAACCTCTCGAATTATTAATGTTTTATGGAAAATTCAACAAAAAAAAAATAGAAAAAATTGCAGCTCTTTAGGGAAAAATGTTCATTTTTTAAGGATTTTGATTGCATTTCAAATAAAAGTGAAAAGCAAATTTGAATCCGATTTATTCGAAAGGAAAATTAAATTTTAGGAAAAGAAATTGTACTTGTATTAAAATTTTCTTCTTTTTTGGGAACTGGTGGGAAACAAAATCAAAAATTAAATTATTTTTATTTTTTTTAAACACGTGCGTTTTAATAATCTATTTCTGATAATGTTTCACATTTTTGCATATTTTTTAAAATAAAATTAAAATTATCAATTGAATAAACCACAAATAGAACGAATTTTGTTTTTCAAAATTATATAGGTAGGCAGTTAGGCATATACCAAAGAAGAGAATATTGAACTTCTTAGTTAAAAGTTGAAACGATATCTTTAGACTCAAGTCCATAGAAATTTTTTTAATACAAAGTTTATTCAACTATCTGTCTCGCCTTATCCACCTGATTTACTAGAAATTATTAACAAATTTATTCCAAAAAAAAAAAAGAAAATTTATCATTAATTTGGAATAGAATTCAGTGGAATTCATCTTTTATATGGGATAATTTTTATTTTTGTCATGTGAATAAAAATTCTATATGACTTAAGTCTTAACTAAATCATTTCTTATTTCTGTTCTTTTTAATTGGATTGAAATCAAATTCATATCAATTGAAATTGAATTGAATGTATTCGCAACTGAACCGAAGTATGTGATTAGAATAATATTTCTTATTGAAAATTTATAAAATATATAGAGACGCAATAGCAGCTAGCATCGAATTAGGGATCGATTTTGGTATATAAGCGATGATTCAACAACTAATTTTTAAAACGAACTTGTTAAATTCTTATATATTGTGTTTATAATTTTAAATCCTAAAACTCTATTTAATTTCAATGTGATTTGATTTAGAATATTATTCTAAACAAATTAAGTTTACGAATATGGTTGTTGAAAGAGACTTCTGTATGCCGGTTCTAGTGCCGGTTTTCTGTATTGAAATTTACGTACATACGTGTTAATTTTTATAGAAAACATCCATTCTTGCAAAATATAATAAGTAAGCGATTTAGTTATATCTCCAAGTTACTATTAAATATTCATAACATAAGCTTAATTTACTACTCAATATCATAACACTGCTTCTATTTAAAAAAAGTCAGGGTCAAAATGGATGTTACTTTATCAAGAGAGTTTCCATGGAATTCCTAGATTAAATTAATTTGGACGTATGTGAAAAGAGTGGATGGAAAATAATTTCAATTTTTACATCAATCCATTTTATAAAAAAAAAATTTCCAAAAATTACTGAAAATTCTATACGTAAGACTTATTTCAATTCAATTGTAAATTTACATTGCTTTCGTAAAAGAGTCAATTTTAGGTGTTGAATTAAGGAATACTTTTCAATTGATTCCTTCCTTTATTTGAATAATAACTGAACAATGAAAAAAATTTTTCAATTTTGTTGATTTTTTGTCTATTATGACTTCCAAATTTCAGCTTTAATCGAGTTGTAGTCATTATTCGTTGAATATTACCACACAATACCCTAAGATCATTTAAATATTTGCCTTAGTCTACAAGTCGCAAATAGAAACTGTGTGGAACAATGCGAACTTATAAATTTCGTGTTGTTTTTCAATGTTACAGGTTTTACAGTTATACTTTTCTGATCCTAAAGCAAAATTTTTAAATTCGGGGAAAATAAAATGATAAAAAAAATTCAATATTACAAAATAAATAGAATTTTCTTTTACCTGTGAGTAAAAGTAATTGAAATTATTTAAAAGAAAAATTTTCCAATTTTTAATTTATGAACTTTATTCCTTTGTGAAAAATATTTTATTTGGAAATTTGCAGTAAATTTCATTAATTGTTTTGCATTTACCGTACGAATTCAATTTGTTTTTCAATATTATTTTTAACTTTAAGCAATTAATATACTGAAAAATATTAAAATAAATGAAAATTTAGTTCAATATTATTAAATTTGAATATTTTGTAATTCCAGGATGTGTGGTCAGTGTGGAGCATTTGGTTGAAGCAAAATAAAAAATTTCATATGTGTCAACTTTTTAAATAAGGCCAACTTAATCAAGATTCTGACAAAAAAAAATTTTAAGAAGCGTTTTTGAAAATGGATATTAAGGCGGCTCTAATATGGAAAAAGGTTCATTTAAAGCCTTAAATTATTGAAGTATTTTAGTATAAAATATATCGTAAAAGAAAGTGTGCAAAACAGCTTGATCACTTAGTAAGGGATCATACCTTTTGTACAGGTAAAGACATATGTATCATTAGAAAAACATTCACAACATGGAATCCAAAATTTCCGAATAAAAACGTAGTTGCTCTTTTAAAAACCAATATTTTAATCAATAATATTGCTAAATATTACATACACATTTGTCTGTTGCATTTATTTTTACTAGTTTAAAAAACCCTTAAAATTTGTTTACATAAGCAATTACACCACATTTTATTGGCATTCAATGATGTACTTTGTTGGAAACTCTGAAAGTTACGCCTAAATATTTTCATTTCGCTTAATTGTATTTTTTTCTTTTTTTTTTCTCTTTCCATTCTCTATTGCAACGCCTAACAAATAAATTTTAAAAGTTCAATATTTTTACAAAAATTTTCTGAATATTTTGTTTCTAGAAATGTAATTTAGTTGTACACATAGAGAGAGAATACCACAAAGAGAATAAAAAAAAAGTTCACCTTTTACATTTCGGAAGCATTGACTTTTCCGCATAAACCAAAAAGCATTGCATTTCGTATTTGAGCACCAATATAAAATAGAAAGCAAAGAAATAATCTTTGACACTGTTAATTTCTGTCCAAAATCTATGAATCCATATTTATTTATGGAGAAGAATAAATTTAAAAGAATATTAAAAATTTCAAATACAGAATCAATAAAATGTTTTTGTAAAAAGGATCCAAAAAGAGTTCTAGAAATTCAAGAGTGTAATGGAAAAAATTGAAAAAATTAAAAAAAAAAAAATTTTTTTTTTACTTAAAGGGAAGCAAAATTGAAAATAGAATTGAAATTACAATTGATTTTCAGTTTTAAAGCGGGCTAGAATCACTCTCTAGAAAAAATAAATGGTGGGTTAGAAATAAAAATGTTTGCTTTGAACATATATTCTTTAGTATATTAATTGATGTGAAATTTTGAAACAACTTGTTCTATGCTCGTGGTTGTCAGTTCGTTCTCTGAAGTATTTTCAATCTACCTATTTGCAGAAACTCGTACTAAAAACTATTCGATTTAAAATTTATTACAGCCTAAGGTTAGAAAAAAATTAAAAGTATGTTAGATAAAAAATTGTTGGAAAAATTTTAATATTTTTGTTTTTTTTAGTTATTTGTGAAATTGAGAGATCAAGGAGCAGACGGGCCCCGAAAGATGGATAAAAATGTTCATATAAGCTCAATATTCATTGAATATTCCAGTAGGATTTCGAATTCAATGATCGGTAATTAAGTTTTTCTTATACTTCTTGATATGGATCAGTCAGTACACTCACCATAAGTGATTGAATTAGAATTTGAAAAATTTTTTTGAGGCTTTATCACATTTTTTACGTTGCTCATCAAAAAATTGTTCAGGTTGTTCTTTTTTTTTTTGTCAATTCCCGTTTAAAAATGAGAATTTTAGGTTTGCGATTCTCTGAAGAAGGTTAGTTTTCGAAAGAATACATTTTCGCTACATTTTCTTTATTATCGTACCATGCAATTTAAGGAGAAAATGTGCTGTTACAAAAATATTTTTTTTTTTTAAATTTCATTTATGTTTCTTATAGCTCTGTTTGCAATTACAAAATTTGTTATGCAAATTTAAAGAAATATGTTCAAAAACATTTGCACAGCGCCTCGTATTTGTAAAATACGTTTTAGTTCATACATGCGGAAGATTTATTTATTCAGGTACAATATTTATGTGTGTCTGTGTATATAATAGAAGCGGTGTAATTTTGCTTAATTACAACTCTTTTGAAATATTTTGGAGATTTGTGTTATATGATACGTCATATTCAATTGAATTTTGTGCATGATTTGTAGAAATTTGTAAACTTTTAGAAATTTTTTGCTTTAATCCTCAAATAGGATGTTACATATTAAATTCTTGGTTTTGTTTAATATCTCTTATTTTTATATCATGCAATATTTCAGTTTCATTCGGCAGTATGCTATAATCCTGTCCAAGTTTCTTATATCTGCCGAGGTGTGGAGTCCTTTGCAGATGTTTTATGGATTCCCTGCCACAGGAAGAAAAAAAAATATTGTACGGTATGAATTCTCCTCTCAGCATTTGATTAAAGTACTATTATTTAATTTGCATAATATTCGTATATAGTTTTATGATTATATTATTTTGTTTTTTATATACAGTCATTCTTACGATTGAATAAACAAATTCAGGATATCAAATATGGGAATAATATGTTGGGTATTATGAGTATAAAGTCGGTCATAAAATCTTTTGCTTATTTTTAATTTTCTTTTGTGGGTTTTCATTTAAAAATTTAATTTTCAGGATAAAATTTATTTTATCATCTCTTTCGATCATCACTCTTCAACCATAATATTAAATGTATATGCGCCAAAGAAAATATTAAAAATAAAATGAATCCAAGTAATAGGATATACTGACTATGAATAGTATAAGTTTGTAGATACGTGGATATTGCACATATTTTGAATGTACAGTATTTTATCTCTAGTGTGGTATACAGTTATAAAATACCGTTATCATCCATGCGATGCAATGCAATACTACCACATGAATTTTTTTCTTATTATTTGTGTTATTTTTACTTTTTCCATTTTTGTTTTTTTTTAATATTATTACAATACGTACATAATATGTATGTCAGTAGTATTGAAAATGACGATATGAGAGAGTAGGGCAAAAAAACAAAAAGAGAGCAAAAACATAAATGTTATTTGCTGTAAAAGTATGATGGAAAATTTTTTTTATGCTATTAAAATAATATTTAAAATTTTATTGTAGTTAAATATTCTGAGGTAGAATAAAAACAAAAAAATAAATATATGAAAACATTAAAAGTTCATATTTGTATAGAAATTTTTCATTTAAATTTTTAAAAAGTGGTCCATTTGAAGTAATAAATTTTAATCATCGAATTTGTATTGCATATAGCCGAAGTTTGTTCTCAAATTTATGAGATATACTTCCAGAGAACTTTTGTATGAAAGAAATTCATAATTTTACAGTCGAAAATTTTATACCACGAGTTCTGTGTCTCTACGAAACTCTGTTCCTTAATGGTGGAAAGAGAAGAATTTGAAATGAATAGTATAGACGCTTATACAGTCAAACCGCTATAAAACGAACTCCCGTAAAATGAGATTCTCCTTAACACTAACTGTTTTGTTGCATAGAGTATTATGAAGAGAAATTTTTTGTATTTTTGACACGAGTTGAAATTCTCCCCAAGAAGAAGAATTTTCATGTCAATTTGATGATGATTGCCTCTCTAACATGATATTAGCAAATACAATTTTGAGATTTGAGCTTGATGTAACTATATAAGCCTTTAGAGATTGTAAAAATTTTTGTTTGTGAGATTTTCTTCTAGCTTTCATTATAGGGATGACATCTATAGGCATTGACAATTAACGTGAATTATCTTTCTGTACATTACAAAAATTAATTGTGTTGAATTTTAATTTGGTGGGGTTACCCTGTCCACTTTCATTATAATTGCATAAAGTTATAAATTTTCTTTTCACATAGATCAACTTAATAATTTCATTTGAATGTTTTTTTCTCGTTAAATACAAAGTGTTTTTTTTATTATTTAATTTCTTTATTTTATTTTTACTTTTTACCAATTTTTGGTAAAGTTTTTAAAGAATTACCGTTATTCTCATAGTTACAATATTATTCATTTAATTTTCTTTTTTAGTTTTGCTTTTCATAACTGAAATTGGTCATTTTGTTGATTTTTTTTTCCCATATTCACAATCATTCGTTGTGCATTCATAAATATAATTAGTAAACTGTATTGAATTGTTAATGGTACGAAAAGACTTTGAAGGGCTTCGTTGCAATTTTTTTTTGTTGTTTGGAGCAAAAACAAAATTGATGGCAAATCAAACAAATAAGTGAACGGACAGGCATTATTTATTTACATGTAAAATAAATTATTTTCAACTCATAAAATATAAAGTTGTTGTGTTTTTTTTATTGTATATTGTGAATTGCAAATAGACAAAATTTTGTAATAAAAATTCACATTTAATTTCAATATTTTGGCAATTCATAAAAAAATTTGTGAATAATAAAAATTTTAAATGTATAGTAGAGTTTTGTTTATGTCACTCTATATAGAGTACTTGTGTCATGTTTGTTCACAAAGTAATGAAGTTGGAGATTGTATTAATCAATATAAATACTTTTAAATGTCATTGAATTTAATATTTGACAGTGTTAAACTCTAATATAAATTTGAATAATGTTGTAAATTGCGCTAAATATACCACATAAATATATTACAGGTAGCATTTTAAGATGTTCTCATAGTTTGAATGCTTTCGTAATCGTATTAGATTGTTCTACGAACAATTGTTGGATGTTGTATGATTTAACTGTCAATTAATAGAGAAAACTTAAAAAGAAATGACAATAGACCATTTCTGTCTTACTATTTCTGAAACTATGTGTTCGTAGTTTATGTGCGTTTTCGTTTTTTAACTAACAGCAGATCAAGATTTGCCAAAAAATAGATTTGTGTCCGGACGTTCTATTGTACGTTCAAAGCAAAAATTTCCAGTTTTCCTTTTTAAGATCAGAATATGCTCAGATAGCGCTCTATCTACTCGAAAAAAAATTCAGATTTCACATACGACATATACTATTTTGACCTATCAATTTTAAGCTCTATTTTGTTTGTTTTTAAAAATCAAAGCTCTTAGATTCTACTCGCGATGTGTGCGTTAATATTGTAGCAAATTTTTCTCTTACGATATAGTTTTTTAATAAAAAAGATATTTTCAATATAAATGTAAATTATAAATCTGCTTTTCATTGAATTTATTATTGGATATTTTATTTCCAATAATTTTACATTTTTGAAAAGTTTTCTTTTTCAGTACTTTTTCGATAGCTGTGCGTTTATATGAAGTTTTTAATAGATTTTATAATTAATTATAAATTTGGTATTTATACCATGAACAGTATGATTTCTTATTTTGTATTCTAATGATACTAATGATATTTCTAAATTAGCTTACCATGTAAGCTAAGATTTCTCAAAAGCTTACCATGTTAATCAATCAAGAATATTACTAAAATTGAAACATTTTTAATTATTTGATAAAATTGATTTTTAATGAAAATGCTTGATATCAAGCCAGAAAATTCTAAGAAAATTTATTTTTACTCTTTTGAGCAAAATTCTCAGTATAATTTAAATTGGATTGCAGATGGCAATCGTTTATTAATGAAAACATGACTGTATACACATGAAGTATTCATGTTAGGTAATTATTTCCACTACCAATTTTCTATTGAGAAAATTTTTGTTTGACTATATAAGACTGTATTAAGTCTTATTTTTCCACCCATTTCGTTTCGATTCATAATTTTAAATGGTTACCAATTGATATTTGTATATATGGACATGCACAATTTCATCATGCTTTTTCTATTGAATAAAAATTGAAAAAGGAAAAACATATTATTTTTAAAGTCGAATAAAACGATAAAAGAAAAAATTAAAGAAGCTTTACAACTTTTCTTTATAATTCATAGATTTTATATGCAATAAATACTAGGCTTTTAAAACTACAATGTTAGCATTTTCACAAAAGAAAAAGCATTTTACACAATTGCTAAAATGCTTTTAACAACTTTATTAAAATTACTTTCATTCTTATACGAAACTGTTTCAATAATTGCATACATTTAGGATGAGACAAAAAAAAAAACAAAATTTTTTTTTTAAGAGGCTGTAACATAATGCTTGATTTTAATGGTTAATTATGTGAGTTAAGAGAAATAATTATATTTTTTAATGGCATTCTACTTACAGTTAGCTTTCTGCATTTATAAAAATTTAGAGGAGCTTGTACTTTTGGAAATATAAGGTGCCGAAACTTCAAAAATTACAAATTGCCGATACCCCAAGAGAGGGTGGAGTTGGAAAAAACTTTTCTTCTAACAAAATAAACTACTTAGTGCCATCTGAAAACTGATAACATTTTAAACTCCTACAACTAGTTGTCTGCAAGAAAAATTATATCAAAATTTGGAAAAAACAGATTTTAGATAACTGTAAATTTTAATGGCCACTTTGCTTTTATTAAAGTCAAGAGTGCTGTGCTGCGCTAGAAGAAGTCAATCCCTAATTTTCTTCAAATTTTAAAATTTTTAAAATGTTTATGGTTTGGCTACAGTAAATAGATGAAAAATTGCATTTTTATTATTTTGAGCGGTTATAACTTTTAGATGGAGAGAAAATAGTAAATGGAAAGTATCTTGTAAACATCTGTGTACATAGGAAATTTCAGCTTTCTATCTTGAAGTGTGTAGAATTTTTATAAAGGGGTTCACGAACGGATGGACAGAGAGATGGACAACTAATTAGCACTTTTTTTCAAAATTTTTTAGAAAAGTGCTAAAAATTGTAAAGGTATACTACTGAAGAGATTAAACTATATAGAGAGATTTTAAAGTTGCAAACATTTTGTGATTTTGTTAAAAACTTACGCCGTAACACGTATATTACGATTATGAGGAGAGAAGTTGTTTTTAAATCAGGTTTTTTTTTTTATGAGGACATGTAAATATTGTGTTAAGAGACAGATAAAATGCAGAATAGTATATCAGAGAAATTTATTTCAGCTATATCGTAAGAAATACTTTAATTTTTTGTAAAGAAATTGCTAACGAAGGGTTCAAAATTTTTGTATCAATTTTCTTATAACTACTATGAACTATACACGTCCAAGAACTTAAACATTGCAAATTATGAAAATTTATTGACTATTCATAATTCAAACAAAATACATTAAAACTTTTAGTACTAGTACAATTTAAGTAATAAAGTTGTTGTGTACTCAAGCCATATTACTTCGAGTGCATTGTTCTGCCAATAATGATGAAAATTTCAGTAAAATTTATTTGTTATTGTTTTCAAAATTGCAAATTTATACTAATTGTTTTTAATTTTCTTTATTAAATTTGAATAATTATTGTCCATAAACTGTTGTTATTTATAATAAATAAGTTGATCCAAATTTAAATTAACTGTTAATAGTTTTTGAGTACTTTTGATTGAAAATGTTTTGGTCCTTAAATTTCATTGTTCTTATAAGATTGTTGAAAAGAATCAAAATAAAAATAATAAAAATTATTAATTGTAAAATTTTGTCAACAAATTTTATTGATTTCAAAACGAGTTTTCGACTTTTTATCAATTGGAGTGCTTTTGCTAAAAAAAATTTATTTAAAAATTTTGCCCCAATGAACTTTTTTAAATTCACTTAAAATTTTTATATTTTTGTTATTTTTCACTTACTTTTCAAAAACTGCTTGAATAGAATTTTTCATTTATTTGTTTAAGTTTTGCAATTATTTTTTTAAATTAACAGAATTAAGCTTTAGTTCTATATACGAGTACTTATCTGACCAATTTTTATACATTTTTTGTTTAATTTCAGAACATTGTGTATGTGAACTCAATATGTATGTAAGCACCTTGTGATAATACTCTTTAGGATTCCTTAAAACTGGGATTCAATACTATTTTGATCTCTAAAGCTGGTTTGTACAATTGTTAGGTTTCCATTCAATAAGGTGATTGAAATAGATAACGGGGTTTTTCAAATGCGGACACTGAATGCGTGAAAATTCATGTCACTACCATAAGATAAATGAATGTACCTTCTTGTTGTAAACAATTCGGTCACTAAAAATATGTATTAGCAGAAATATATCACTGAATAAACTTTTAAATTATTAATACAGTGGAACTTCTATGTCTCGAATTTTCAAAATGTCGGAGAATAGTTCGACATAAAGGGATTCTCAATAAATAACACAAAAAATACAGGTTTTTTCTTATATATTTAGTTAAGATATGCACTTAATCATAAAAAAAAAAAACTAAAATATTAGATTAATACGATTATTTTAATGGAATATTTATTAGATATTTTTATTTGTAGGAAAAAAAACCTAATATTTTTGTTTGATGTTTTTGCTTCATAAATTTTTTGCCGAAAAATGTTTCGAATTCATCCAAATATATCAAAAAAAAAATATATGGGGTTTCAGTTTTAGTTGAACATGAATTTTTTATAGTTTTTAACGCCTCCTGAATTGATTAACACTTTTTTCATAAAATCTTTATTTTTTACTATTGTTGACAATGTACTCTTTGCCAAGTTGTATTTTAAACATAGATCTTTTTGTTTTATACCACTTTCGACGTCATTAATTAAATTAAATTTTTGTTTAATGGTTAAACACTTTAATTTTCTTGCTGGCATTTTTAATTAATTGAACTATTCAAAATTTTCATTAATTGAACTATACAATTAATTGAACTCTCGACATTAATGAAAAAATTGATGTATGGAAACAGCTCGCTTGCATTATATACACATACTTTACAAAATATTTACAGATATTTTTATTAGTTTTTATATCAATCTATAGCAAAAACAAAAACACATTCATACATAAATAAAGCAAGTTAGTTTCCTTTTTTTTTGTCTTATAGAGAGTACTAGATAGAGAAGTTTCACTGTATAAAGTTAAATTAAAAGAAATTATTTTCAAAAGTTAAGAATAAATTGAGTTTACCTTTTGCATACCCTTAAATCATGTCCAATAATTAGAATGTAAAATTACCGTATACATATTTAATATAAATTAAAAATTTATCAAATTGGTTTTCCATAAATACTTGTTCTTATAATTATTAGGGCCAGACAATATTCATTTTACAATATTTTCCTCTTGGTTTTTATAAATAATCTTAATAATAATCTTTTTTTTCCCAGATTTGATTTTAATAAATTAATTTAATATTTTCCAAAAATAAAAATCTTTGTAAAATTTAAGGATCAAAGTGAACAAAAAAGTATAAATATAATATTATGTTCGTATAACAATAAAATTGATAATGAACCTTTTAATAAAGGATTACATTACCTTTTGGGATTTGAGATTTGAATTATGAATATTCTGTTTTTTAATTTACTTCCTATTGTATAATTTTTTAACCTTATTATAATATTTGTAATATTATCTTGAAATATTGAAGAATTTAAGAAGGTCGTTTTGGTTTTTTCGAATGAATTGGCCTTCTTGAATATCTGGAAATTGTTTGGATAGTACACCATAAAATTAATTTATTATAATTAAGTGTGCTTAATCTCATTTATGAAAATATTTACGATAATGAAATAGGACCACGTTTATATTTTTTACTATTGCTTACCAGATCATTTCCAAATAAGATTGAATTTAAGTAGCTATAAAACATTAAAAAAATTTTTTTTGATTTAATTTTAAAAAAAAGTTATAAGAAACTTTCTTTTGTCTTGTAGAATATTAGCGATTCGAGCAAATTAAAAAAGAACAATGGTGTTTTATTAATGCAGGAAGATGTAGAATATGGTTTTAATGTCACTTTAATTATTCTTTACATAAATTTATTTGGAATTTTATTCATGCACTTTTTAAACAGGCTTACCGCCAGGTTCAGAGCGAAAGAAATCTAGTATAATTTTAGGATTATACATTACATTTTATACAGTGACAACAATAATACTTAAGATTTAATTGATGTAAAGTCTGTCTTAATAAATGAAGTCACCTACGAGTACTTGCTCCTTCTTCTTAATTTATTCTGCATTTTGCATAAAAACTTGCGAATTCAAACTGTTATCAAAATTAAATCTATTTCTACTAGTGATCATCATCTTTTTTTTTGATTTTAAAAAATTTGAAAAAAATAACTTTTAAAGATTAATAAATTTAAGCAAATCGAGTGCAGTTATGCCCTGTACAGAAGCCGCAATTGTATTTATACTTTTTTTATTTTCAACTTTTATTTAATGTTGACATAGTGTCAATTATTAGCAAATGGAAAAATCAAATTACTTATTTTATTTTCCTTATATAAGAGGCATCATGCATATATACTTGTATAACAGATAAAACCATAATAATATGTATGTATATAGGATTGGTACTTGAGAATAGATTTTATTCTGTTACGGTAATAAAATTTTAAGAAAAATAAATTGAATTGATATAGAATGGCGCCTAGGCACCAGTATGAATCTCGAAAAACAAAAGACTTTAGTTAAAATAATGAAAATTTTCGGATTTATTATATAAGTAAGGCAAAGAATAGGATCATTAATATAACAATGTATAAGTTAAACTTGTCAAAATGAGCAATCAATTAACGAAGATTACAATAAGGAAACTTATTTGATGCTTTTGCATATAAAAGAACAAACCTGGAATTGTCATTTAACAAACAAGAGTCATTTAAGTAATGTTGTCATTTAACAAACAAGATTTGCTTCAACAAAGCTATTGCTGAGAATGTAGTCAAAAGGCAAATTATTTCATGTTTAAATTTCCACTACATAAGATTTCATCCACTATAAAAGTATTTTATATTGCAAATTTTATATTTTTTGTAATCAATAAATTTATTTTTGAATTTGCTTCCGCCATTAAGAACTGAAATCGCCTTTTAATATTATTTAATAATTTTTGTTGCAGTAGCAACTTTTGAATTCCATAAGAATTTAATTTAACAACAAATTTTTCAAAATTCCAATCAGTTTTAAAAATTTTTTAATAAATATTTTGTCTCTATCAAAAGTTTACTTTAAAAATTAACACATTCAAACAACATTTGAAACAATAAACAAAATATAAAAGAAAATGATAAAAATTTTAATGTTGATCATTTTTTGAGATGAAAAAAAATCTAATGAGGTCATAGCATAACCGACCGTAAGGTGTAGAGCCAAGGTGTAGAGCTTCGCTTGAAATGGAGAGTTGTATTATCCGAATTCGATAAAAATTTCATCAATTACTTGCGGTATCAAACAAAACCCAAATGTTAAATTCGATCAATTAGCTTCTTAGATATGGTTAAAAATAAAAAATCAGCCCTTGTCAATCAATTCATTTTCCGAACCCTAGTATTCCCAAAAAATTTTCAAATTCATTGTTTTAAAACCCTGAGTTCAAATATTAAATTGCAAGGGAATTGATTAATTATTCCTATTTATATGGGAAAAAATGTAAATTCGGTTTATAGTAAAAGTCCATTTGCTGACTACTAATTTCTTTCAAAAGTTTTGTAGCCACCTGTACTGTTGAGCAAAGATTATTTACAAAATTCTAAGTTAATAGATTGAATATCTTCTTAAAAATATTCAAAAACATAATATCGCCCCGTAAAAAAGTTGAGTTACCGGGATCTGATATATTCCAAAAGTTTTTAAACTGTCTGATTCTGATTCTCAAACTCATATTAAAATTTTAACAAAAACGGTTCACTAGAATTTGAGGTACTGATCTGCACAAACAGACTAACAGACAGATCCACAGGCAGACAGACTGACAAAATTTTTCTAAAAATAGCTTATTTACGCTTTCCCAAGAAACTTTGTATGTGAAATTTGACGCCATCACATGACCGCCTTCATTGTATGCAATACGGTCGGTGAAAAAAATCATGAACGCGAAATATCTTATGCGTTCTTCTATTTAAAATATTTTATTCTAAGAATTTTAAAAGTAAAGAAAGTTTTTCTTTCCAGTTTTCAACACTAAAGAAAATAAAAAGTGAAGAAGTGAAGAAAAAAAACGTCGACTTTTAAGCAATAAAATAAAACTTAAAATTCAATTTATTATTTACAATTTAATATCCTTAGAAATTTTTTAAGATAACTGCAATGACGAAAAAACAAAAATCTTTTTTTTTTTTGTTTTCAAATAAAGTGCTTGCTACAAAGTCAAAGATGCACACTTGATGTTCTTAATGTTTAGAAATGTGTGCACATACAAAATTGTTAAAAGCATGACAAAAATTCTGAATGAAAAAAATAAAATAATAGAAATTTATTAACTTATAGATTGAAAAGGACATTAAGACGTAGTTGCAAAAAGAAATTTTTAATATAAAAAAAAAAACAATAATAAAATTTTTATTTCTTTGCAAAATAGTCCGAAAACCGTGAATATTTAGTCTTATTGAAATGAGTACTGCTGTAGGATTTTTCGATTTATTTAATGGTATATATACATAATACATATACATATTTTCATGACGCAAGTATAATAGATTTGTTTAAAGTTTTATTGAACAATTTTTATTCACGAGAATTTTAGTTACTTATAGTCATGTGTCAAGCTGAATAAATGAGAATGAATGTTTAATATAAGTATTTTAAGGCAAAATAACATACGAGTATTGCAATGCGACGCTGCACAACTAACATAATCAATAATTTGCTCTAATTGTATGTCAATAATTTAGACAGCAATTGAAGATATTGTATGATTTTTTTTACTAAGGTAAAATATTCTCCTATACAAATAAGTTCATTATAAATTTCATCTAAACGGCAAGTCCAAAGTGATTGAAATTTTTATATGTAATAGTAGGAATAACATTGTTTTAAAATTAATTTCATTATTCTAATATTCTTCTTTACCGTATGCAATAAGTTTTGATTATAAGTGAATAATTTTAATAAAATTTTATTTAGATTTCTAGCCGTAGATATCTAAAAATTTGCAGTTTTTCACTCATATTATTGGAATTTCCTATTTTACAAATATTTCATATGATCGGCTGGAATATTTTTTTAATAAAAAAAAAAAACAAATTTCGACTAATATGCTCATTGATCATTCCTTTAACTGAAAGGTTCCCGGGTGCATCTTTACCTCACTGATTCCCGGATAGTCAGCTGCAAAGATTTTATGAAAACGAAGTTAAAACTCTTATGATGATATCATGAAAAAGCCTTATGTTCTTTCTTTGGTTGGAAACGGGGAAAAAAATTCATTCTGGTAAATAATCGCATCTGCTGTTTTCCGATGAGATTCTACTTTAAGTTGAATATTTCATAGAAATTCAAAGGAAAAGACTTTAAATTTGCAAGGTTAACGAAATAATGGGTTTTTTATTTAAATGTCTTCTACATTCTTTTTTTTTGAAGGATAATGTTTTCTGTAAGGATTATGACGGATCATTATTGCTTTGGATTTTAATTTTCTAAAAAGCGAATCTTTTTCATTAATTTTTCATAAATTTTTTATAGTTTTTTGTTATATTTAAAATATTTTTCGGGTGCCAAAGATAAAATGTCAAACTTACAAGAAAAACGAAAAGAATTAAAAAAAATTTTCATCTTTTGCTCACTTATTTAAATTTTTTTTATTTTTCGCCATTTTTGTCTTAAATTTTATTTCATTTTTTTTTTCTATATAGAAAAAAGTTTTCCTTTTGTTAAAGAAAATTTACGCAAATAATTTTCTATTTTGTTTTTATTTTCCGCTGGTAATTTTTTCTTTTGTTTTTCTTTTTCTTTTTGTATAATAAAAATTTGAAAGTTTTGAAAGGATATGCACTTTGATTTCTAGTTGTGAGATGTTTAAATAAAGACAAGTTGTTGGTATAGAGAGTTTGGTTTTTTTTTTTTGAAAGATGAAGTTAAAACACGAGAATGGAACAACAAAAATTGACCCAATTATGAAATTGATTGTTAGTGTTTTGCTTTCTTTCCGAAATTGTACAAGAGAAAATAAGAGAAATTAAAAATAAAAGAAGAAAATAAAATAAGCGTGAAGGAAAATTCTGTGTATTTAAAGAAAAAAATTTTTCTCTTTTTTGCATAAATAAGAATTTTATTTTTCTATTTGAAGAATTTTAAAATTTATTTCAATACAAAATAATTGTTATAATTTTAAATTTAGCAACAAGTTTTTAACTGTTCTAATAATATTTTTTATAAAATTTTAATTTAAATAATAATTTAAATTTTTCATTGTGTTTTAAATATTAAAATGAAAGTTATTTGAAAGTCAAAATGCTACACAATATTTAAAATTATCTACATATAGGTGCTAAGATGATAAATGTTGGGACGAACCTTGGCAGCGACAATTTCTAAATAAAAATCAAATAATTTATTAGACTCTATTGTACGAATGAAATCACATTAATAAAATTATCGAAGCGGAATTGGATTACGTGTGGCAAATTCGCCGAGAAATTTGGAGAATATGAAACTTTATCAGTATTATTTATAGCGAATTCCCTAAGTTTACTAAGGCAAATTCGCCGAGAAATTTGGAGAATATGAAACTTTATCAGTATTATTTATAGCGAATTCCCTAAGTTTCCCTAAGTTTATTTGATACTTATGAACTCGGTAAAAAATGTGGCGAATTTTTCAAAATTGAAATATGATGTAATAAGTACGCGAATTTGTCAAATTTGAAAAGAATTTGATTTTGATAGTTTGCTTTAAAATACAGCTAGTATTGCACAAATCTGACATTGTAGGATTGAAATGCTGCAGGAAAAAAAATCATAGAAAAGTCCGTTCACCCTACATAATACCAAGCCGTACAGCACAACTGAATTTGTAAACTGGGTTAAATCACCATACATTATAGTCAATCTATTATGATTAATTCGAGAAGCGAAAAGTTTTTTCTCATACTACAAAGAAATAAGTAAAATGAAAATAAAATTTACACAATCAATAGGAACTTGATTCTCTGATAATTTTAATGACCCTCCAACACTTCTATACGATTTTTACTTTTGTCAATATTAATTACAAAGCTCGATTCGATATTTGCTTCCCGTAATTCATGAATTAATTTGTAATTTATTCATTCTTCATTACCCAACAATTAATATATGATTGATTCTGAACATATCTTTGACGTAACACTAAAATATTCTCTTTTATTAATTTTCATTTCATCTCAAATTGAATTCTACAAGTAAAATTGAATTTGAAAAACTTTTTAATTTTAAAATGTTTGAATTTTTTCCATGCAGGATGTAATCAAACAAAAGTATTTCATATTAATCAAATTTCAAAATAGCAAAAGTAATTTACCAATTCACTTCAAAAATTCATAAATATTTGATTAGTTTCTATCAAAGGTGAAGGTATGTATGTATATGGAAATGCATAGGTAACAGTTTTTCTAACGATTCGAATTGTTTTGTATGCAATTTTTTATGTTGTATTTTTTAGATTGAAATTAAGATTTTAGAATTTTCAAATCAATTAATCATAATCTGCATCTCAATTAAAGTCTTGTCGCTCTTATAACAATATATGAGAAATATTTTTCATACGAGTAATTGCAGATTGCAACTCTTCAAAATTCCAAAGATTTCGTACTATATAGTACATACAATAACATTTTGTGATTAACGCTCTATAGAAAGTATTCTCTTTACGTATTCTCTTTCTCTTAACGCCTTTTAGAAACCATATTGGATTCGAGTAGCTTTAAACGATTCTTCGTTGAATTATTGATTTTAAATCAACATAACAAGAATAAGGACAAATGAAATCTTTTCAAATTCAAAAATAAATTTTTTGTATTATCATTTTTTGGATATTGTTTAAACACATACATAAGTGATGTACGTGTTTGTTTGTGTTCAAATACTCACCTTTCTTCTATTTTTAATCTTAGAAATGGGAAAACTCATAAATATTCTTCACTTTTCATTTAATGATTTTAAAAAAATTTTCGTTTTTTGGGAAATTACCATAAATTTTTTTTAATATAAAAGTAATTAGAGTCTTATTTCTTGAAAAATTTGATTAAAATTGATATTTTCGTTACCGTATACAAAATACTCGCACAATTACGTTATGTTATGCTGGAATATTTTATTTGGTAATTTTTAACAGAACTTCATTAAATTTTGGTGTGTAATTAGCAATTAGAAATTCATTACATTAATTTATATGAAGTATTAAATTTTTTGAGTTTTGAGTTTAATAAATTGAACAGTAGTTTTGGGTTAATATGTTGATAATTTAACCTTTGAGAAAACTTTAAGATCACATGTAGGGCGCCATCTATAATAAAAATGAAATGGGTTAAGATAAGACGGACCGAAGTGGATTCATTGATAATAAAAGGAAAAAGAAGGGTCACCGTCAAATTATCAATAATCATCTTGATTTTTGAGATCACCCTCAGGGTAAATGTAGTAAATATAAAGTTTCTCTTATTTCTGGTGGGTTCTCTGTATTATTTACTGATTATTTAAGCATTTTCATAAAACATTTAAAATCTAATCATGAATAATAGAAATCAAAGATGTAATTGTACTTAAAAACAAATTACGTTGTACTGCCATTTCTAATTTCTTTATTAAAATATTATGTAAATTAAATTGAATTTTAAGAAACTGTTTTGCAGTTCGTGGAAGGCAAATCGAGGGAGGCGTGTATGTATGAAATGCTTTTTCTGGCGTTTATTTAATTTAATTTTTTATTCTGTCTAGAAATAAAATTTAATAATTCACCGAATATTTGACGACTATGGTAAGATTTGAATAAAAAGAAATACGAAATTTTCTTTTAGATTGGAATTTTTAAATTCTCTCTCCTATTCCTTATAAGCACTTTGAAACTATTTTTCTCATATGTATTTCATGCAGTATTTTAATATTATGTATATTATTTTTTACATATATTTATACATATTACTTATTCATACACAAGTTATGGTGAATTTTGATGTTTGGCGAGAAAATATTACTGCTGAAAGTATTTTTGTATAACATATGTTTTACATATGTACTATTCTGTACATATTATTTACTGATTACATTATTACAAATTCTTCTGTATGTGCATATATCTATATCGTTATATTCGCAAAAAAAAACTTAATTTGAATATATTCTTTGTAATTTTTTAAATTGTAGGTCTTGTTGTGGTTGCTTACCTAAATACTCATGTGCAAATAGTAAGAATAGAATAAAACTCAAATAATTTGAATAAAATCTTATAAACTATCTAAGACGTTTTATTGCCGCTAAAAGAGGAAGAGAAATACTTACGTTATTTCCATAGTTGCCAGGATGTTGGTGCAAATTGTAAAATATTAGCAGTTTTGAAGAATTTATTTTAGATGGATTTTAGCTGTACGAATAGTTTTACTTATTGTAATTTTCAAAAGTAATTTTTTATTTTTTGGAAATCAATAAACAATGTTAATTTTGTGCAAGTCTCAATTCATATTAATTAAAGAATATTATTTTAATAAATGAAACTTTTATATGTACAGTACATTTTGAAATTAATCAAAAACTTAATTATTTTTAGGTACTTTGTTCGCTTCATTCTCAGACACGTTCATTCGGAAACAGATAGTAAAAAAAGCAGTAAATAAAGATAATGTTTTAATAGATAAAGCTCATAATTTGAAAATTCAGAGTCATTTGTCAGATGAACATAATAATTTGGCCAATTCAGATAACATTTTGATATGCAAGAATTTCATTTTGACATAAATAAAGTTTACAATTTCGCATAATATGAAAATAATCATTTGGCAAATGAATGTGTTAATTTCATCATCACGTTGCGTTCGGAAGGTGATAAAACCCTTACAGGAACAGTATTCCCTCAGCCATTTCGGTCAACTAGAACCCTAAGCATATTTTGTTAGGTTTACAAAAAATTTCATACAGTGTCTGTTACAGCAACACTATAAATTCATATTTATGGTTTAACTATGCTAACGCTTGTGTCATATGCTTCTGAGCTTCATATAAAGCAACGATCTCCATCATAGCAGTTATTAAGGACGGCAATACGAATCATCTTATCAACTGTATTAAATATCTCAAAGTCTTCGCTGTGTGGCTACTGGGATTTACAACTAAGTCAACAACTTACTTTGAATTGTCTGTTTGCAGAGCTGAAGCCGCTACAATAACAGCCAATAAGTGATCAATTTACTTATACAGATTTTTTTTTCAAAATCCGTTTGTCGAAATGCAAGAATGTAAAACACTTTTTCTCTTTCTGTTGTCATCAATATTGTTGTCATCCTGTAAATCCTGAAAAAAATTTTTTGCAATTGGAGAATGGCCTGTTTGCAATTGGTAAATAAAAACACATTTTATGTATATATTTGTTTTTTTTTTTTTTTAATTTCATTTCCATATAACATGACAGATTTTTTTTTTTTATTTTCTCATAATTATTCTTTACTATTTTGAATTTTTTTACTTGAGTTTTGTTTGTTTTTTTTTTTTCTTGTTTGTTTTTTAAATTCAGAGTTTTCATTTTTTTTTCATTGTTTTTCTTATTATGCATTATAAAAAAAATTGTTTACTTTTTTTTTTATATAATTTTTATTTTATATAAAATTGGTTTTTTTTTCTCATTTTTTTGTAACTTTTTAATTTTTTTTTTTAATTTAATTTTTCTTAACTTAAACTAAACATAATTTTTTTTGTTTTTAAATTTATAATAATGGTTTTTTGCTGTATTTTTGTTTTTTTTTTTTATTTTAGTTTTTTGTTATTAATTGTTTTGTTTTTTTTGTTATCTTATACCAATTTTTTTCTCTTTTCTATTTAAATTTTACAATTAATCGTAATTTTAAGTAATTAATAAAATTTGATATACAAAAAAAGAAAAAAGGAAAAGAAAATATAAAAATCGTAATGAAAAAAAAAAATTTTAAAAATATTGTGGCTCATTAGTCTTTTTTTTTTTTTGAAGTATTATGGACTTAGGCCTCCTGAATAACACGCGCTAGAGAGAATTTCAGAAAATATAATTTTATATAATATGTCTGTATACAGTGTAAATCTGCACAATTTTTTTTATATTAATTTTTTTTTTTTAATATTTAAGTATAGGAGGTTCAAATTTAATATTTTGTTCTTTAATTTTATGGCAATAATATTATACATATATATAAATTATATTACAATTAAATATTAAGTAGTTTTTATTTTTTCAAATTTACTTTTTTAAAATTTGCAAGATGCCAAAGAAAAGATTTTTGTAATTTTAAATTTTATTTAAAAAAAAAAATATTTTTTTTTTTAATTTTTGTAATTTTATGCACAGAAAAATTTAATTTTTGTGTCCATATTAACTAACAATGGGTGCTATGAGAATTTTTTTTTTGATTTAAATAAATTAAAAACACAATAATTCACTTACTTGCGATCATCTTATACTTAAATTGAAATTATTTTTAAATAATAATTGTATTTCGAGCACAGTTTCGAGTAGCTTAATTTTTTATTTTTATAAGTGATTATTTTCGAGTTAACTAAGCTTGCGCGGTATAAATGATCCGAATAAATGAAATGTGTATTTAGTTTGGAAAAGGGGAACATACTCGTATTTCATATTTAAAACTCATAAAATTGCTTTTAATTTCTCTTTATTACATTGCTAAATTAAGAAGACAAGAATTTTATAATTAATTATTAGGCCTATTATATGAAGAGTGAAAATATTACTTTTGCGTTTATTTTTTTCTTAGTTTGTTGAAACCAGATTCTAACCAAAATAATTATGTATTAGGTATAGTACATTATTAATTCAGAAATAATAGGAATTTAATATTTCAATTATTTCTGATTGAATAATGCGAATTTCTGATTGAATTAAGAAATCTTTCCTATTTATTAAAACTAATAAGAATTTATATTATAGAATTAGGAATTCCTACTAGTTCTAACAAAGGAATTGTTTTTCGTATGAAAGTGCAAATATTGCATAAAATTACAAAAAGCATTTGATTTAAAAAAACATTTTTCAAAAAATTAAAATTTTTTTTTGTTTAATATCAAATAAATTGTTAATGAAATATTTCGAAAAAAAAAAACAAAAATAATTGATATCAAATTTATAAAATTTTGTCGTAAATTAATTATACACAAACCATTTAAAAAAAACATTTAAATTTAATAATCACAGTTACAAAAAAAAAAAATGTACAAAAACAAAAAATTTAAAATTATTTTTCCTTTTTTTGTTTTTTTTTTTATAATTAGGTATGTAAAATTAAAAAATCATACAAAAATTCTTAAATTATTTTAATAATATGTTAATTATGTATTTATGTGTATATATATGTATAAAAAAATTATTTAGTATTAAACTTAAAATTATTTTTTACATTATTATTTATAACTGTTTTCTTTTTTTTTTTAATTTATTTATTTTTATATTTTTAATTATAAATTTTAACGTAAATTGGGTTTTTTTTTGTTTTTCGACTTTTCGACTTTTGTATTATTTCGTGCTGTTTTTATTTTAATTAAAATTTAATTTATTTTGATAAAGTTGTTTTTTTGGAATTATTTTATTTAATATTTTTCACTTTTTTATATATATTTAACAATAAAATTACAATTAATTTTTCATATTTTTTACTTAATATTTTTTATTTAATTTTTTTTGTTTCGTCCTTTTTTTTGAATTTCATATTAAATATAATAATTTTTCCCTTTTGTTTTTTTTGTTATGTGAGTCATTTTATTTCTTAAATATTTTGAAATTTTTATTTGTTTTGTTGATCGAAATTAAAATAATTATAATTTTTGTGTTTGTTAATATTTTTTTTTTAAATTTAATAAGGGTTTGTAATATTTCAATAATATTGTTGGGGAAAATATTTTTTAATTAAAATTAGAAAAAAAGGTTTATATATATTTTTGTATTATTCATTTTAATATCCTAGATTTCTATTAAATATTATTTTTTTTTTTATTTTTAGGCTATAATTAATATGAGTGTGTGTGCTTTCAGTTTCATTTATTCGGTTTTTTTTTGTTTTTGCTTGTTCTTTTATATTATTTTTTATTAGGATGAATGCGAAATTTTGTGATAATTTTTCATAAAAAAGCAATTACGAAAGGATTAAATTTTAAAAATTTTTAACTAATTTTTATTTTTCTAAGTTAAAATTAATTTTTTTTTTAATTTTACGGCAAAAACCAAATTTTCGATATTTTTTTGAAGTTAAGAGATATTTTTTTTGAGGAATAATTTGTGTATCGAATGGACGTGTAGTATCGAATGGAGGTACTAGTTAAAATTAACGAAAATGGTAACAGAGCTAATAGATAACGTTCTTATGAGAATAAATAATGGAAGTTTCTTTATACAACTGTAGAACAGATTCAAAGGAAAGGTAACCAAAGGAAAGATTGAATTCAGAAAAAATAAAAAATTTTTTTCCTCGAACTGGACTCGAACCGGTGACATACCGCTTTCTAGGCGGATGATCTACCAGCTAGAGCTACAGAGGTATGAAGAAATTAACAGCAAATTGTTTTGCCCATTGCTTTGTATAGCAATCATCATGATTACCAAGTACTGTTTACATGCGATTGCTACATACAATCGTCTATTTAAAGCACATAATATATAAATTAACAATGTAGCGTCTAGTTGTTTTATCTTTATTAATGTTTTCTTATGAGAATAAATAATGGAAATTCTTTCACTTCTTGGAAATGATGCCTTTCGAATGTTTTTTGAGTGTTATAAAATTCATATGCAGAATGATTTGAAGATTTTTATAATTTTTTCTTTAATATATAAATCGTTTAAATTCTTCAATCAATTGAATTTATTTATTTATATGAATTCCTACACAATAATTTTTTTCTGTAAAATATAACACTTAAGCAGTGAATAAGAAGAATTTACAATTACAAGGATAAAAAAATTTTAATCCTTCCGAATTTTAAATAATTAAAAAATAATATTAATTATTTTTCCATATCAAGATTTTTTTATTTTGAATATATTTTTATATTAATTTGCTTTATTTAAAAAAAAATTAATTTGAAATTCATAGTTTTAATAATAAATTTTTATAAGTGTAATTTTAATTTTTTTTTCTAATTTTTTAAATCTACATAAAATGGCGGCTCTTATTTAAAATATAATTTTTATTATTTTTTTTTTTTGTAATTTATTCGTTACTTTGCGTTTCTGTTTTGTTTTTTCTGCTTAAACTAAAAATAAAAAAAAATCTTTTTTTCTCTTTTATTTTTTTTATTTTTAAAATATTTCTGTACTGGCAAATATGTTTAAAGTAAATTTTATTTGTTTAATTATCTAAAATATTGAAAAGAGAGAAAGTATTAAAAACAAAAAACATTAATTATTAAAAAATTTGTTCAATATTCAAAAAAAAAATGTAGAAGTTTTCAGTTTTTATAATTTTATTTTTTAATAATTAAGTTTTTGTCTCTTGTTTTTTTTTTAATTTTAATTATTAAATATAATAAATATTTTGTTAATATATATATATAGATATATATATATATATATATATAGATATTTTATATAATTTTATGTAGTGTATGCGGCAGTGTTCTTTAATTAATTTTCTTTTTAATCATAAATCATAAAATTTTCTCTTTTTTCTATGACAATTTGTATTTAATTTTCATTTCTTTTGCTTTTTCATTATACAAATTTTCTTTTTTAGTATTTGAAATATTGGTTTATTATATATAATATATTTATTTATTATACTATAAGAATATTTGTTTGCTTTTTTGGTTTTTTGTTTTAAAAATTTTTGTTGGGACTAATTGAAATATTTATTGGAATTATATAAAAGAATTTCGATTTTATGTTGATCAGAGGTCTTGTAATGCTGGATCTTAAAGTCTTTTGAATTACAAAATGTAGTCAATATTGAAAGAATGCCAAAAATTTTAAGGTAGAATATTCGGATGCGCAATGGCTCTTTGAATTAGAATTCAAAAGTCTTTTAGTTAAAGCTCCTCCAATATTGTTATGTAAAAAAAAAAAAAAATTGAAAATTTTAAGAAATTTCATGGAATACCTCAAAAACTGCAGGAGCAGAGATATAAACATTTCCGATTAAAATTACTTCTGTCTATTATTTGCATTAATAATTAAAATTATTATTTTAATAATTAATGCAAATAATTACTTTAATAGCTTCAAAATAATAAAACCAAATAAAATTTGAACAATTCCATTTTTGAGGTTAACGAGGCGATTATATTACAAGTAGAAATCTTAATTCAAAAAAGAAATTTTTCGAATCTAAGATTAAAATTTTTTTTTTAGATTTTTAGAAATTCTTCCAGTTATTATTTATTTAAAATTCCATTATTTATCCAAATATTTCAACAGTTCTAATAAAATTCGACATAAGAAAAATTTTAAACAAATTTTTATTTCATTTTTAATATCGTGTATAATTTTTAATGATTAATTCCGTGTTCTTTTTTTTAATATTTTTTTTTAAATATTATTATAAAAAATTATTCCTTAAATTTTAATGATATAATGGAAAAATTGCTTTTCGAGTATTTTTCAAAATTATTAATATAAATTTAAAATTAAAATTAGAGTAAAAAAAAATGTACAACTAATGGAAAAAAATTTTGTTATAAATTTCAATTTTTGAGATTCATAATGTATAAATAGTACGATTTTGAAATCAAATGCTAGAGATTAATTCAAATTTAACTCTTTCAGACCTGAGCGTAGCCATGATATTTAATGCATTTCTGCTGATTAGTTCAATATTATACAACTAATTAAAACCAGGTTCTAAACCGATTGAATTAAATTGAATTTAAAGAATCGTGTTATTAACGTACATTATGAAATTCAAAAATGATGTTTCAAATATTTTTTTTAAATAAAAAAATTATTGCATTTTGAAATCAATTATATAATTGTTTTATATTTTATTATGTAATTTTTATATCGCGTTATAGTAAATAATAATTATTTTATTTTTTATTATAATTATAGTTGGTTGTTTTCTTTGTTTCATTGTTTTTTATTTCATAATTCAGTCAAGTGTTTTTTCTTTTGTTTCTTTAAATATACATAAATATATTAATTTATATATATATGTATATAAATATATACTTGTATGTGTGAGTGTATTATGTATGTTTATCATATATTTCATTTATTATATTTTATTAAATAATTTTTCAGTCAAACATATTTATTTATAATAAATATATAACTATTTAAATGTGAACAGATTGCATAATTACAGGGGTTTCTTTTAAATTTTTTAATATTTTTCATTACATTTTATTAAATTATGATTATATAAATTTAATTATATAATAAAATTTTAAATTTTATTGAACTATGTATTTATGATTTTATTTTGTTATAATTTAAATTTTATATTTAAAAAATTATTTCATATGTAAATTAAGGAAATTAAAAATAAAATTTCAAAAAAAAAAAATTATAATAAATTAAAAAATAAAGTAAGAAAAATATATGTATATATATATATATTTTTTAAATATATTTGATAACAGTGATAACATTCCCAATTAACATTGTTAAAACTTTAATATTATTTTGTAGTGTTTGTTTTATCTTGACCTATACACTTTGAGTTTTACTTTTATTTTTCTTAGTGTTTAATATTGACAAAAATTTAAAAAATTCTTCCTGCATTGTCAACTTATTTTATGGTACGTCTCAAATATAATTTTTCTGTTTTGCAGTGTAATATGTCTATTGTGTCCCACTTAATGTTAATTAAAAAAAAGTGAATAAAATAAATATTTCGACTTTAATTTTTCAATAATATCTTAATTATTTTATAAATTGTGTTAATGGATTTTTATTCGGGATATTTTTTTTTATTACCTAGCCATAATAGAAAGATAAATTAGGTAAAAATAATTACAAATTAATGTTTACTCTATACGTGTCTAAAATATCAGTGGAAATGTATTAAAATTTTTCATATTTTCATATTAATACAAAATTAATATATAATTTATTATTAATATATTATTTAAAAATTTAAGGAATGAATAAATAAATTTCAAATAATAATAAACTTAAGTCTTATTTTCCAAATAAATTTCAGAAACAAAAATTCAGCATTTGAGTATTGTTTAAATTATTGTTTAAAAATTTAATTGATGGCTTATTACTTATATAACAATAATTATTGTATTATTAACAAAACAGATTTTGTATTAGAAAAAAGTAGAAAAGCATTATATTCTATTTTGGATTTTCCTTTTTTAAAAATTAAAATTATTTGAATTAAATTAAGTTGATATTGTAAAAGAGAAAACGTTTTATTTATGAAGCTTCTAAAGAGCTACTGAATTTTTTCTTTAAAGTTTAACTCCAATTATATACTTGAAACAAAGCGTATTAAGGTTAAGTTATTGAAATAAAAGACAAGGGGGAAACGAACACGAAGTGGAATCATTAATAATAATAATATGTGATTGAAATTGTTAACATTTTTTTTTTGGAAAACTTAAAGACAGTAATATTATTTAAAGAAAATTTTAACATTTAAAAATAATAACTGCATATAAAATATTTAATAAAATAAAAAAAAATATAATAAAAATTTTTTTAATTAATTATATATTTAATTATATATAAATTTATATAAAAATTAGAAATTTTTTTTTATTATGTTATTATTAAATATATAGTAAGTGTTTGTATAATTATGTATAAGAAGTATATAAAAATTTTAATCTATTTTTTATACAATAATTGAGTAAATATGTGTGTATGTGTGTTACAAATTTATATGAATGATGTTATATAGTATTTTTTTTTTATAATGTGTTGTTTTTGCAAAGATATATAATAATCATGAATGTATTTGTGTACCTATTTATAATTTAAATTTATATAACTATATTTGCTTTACAAAAATTATATGTGAAGAATAGGAAAATTATTAAAACTTAAAAATGGAAATGAGAATTAAGAAATTAAATTAAATACAAAAAAAAAAAGAAACTTGACGGAATTGTAGGGATATTTAATGGAGGAAAAGGAGTGAAAAAAAGGATATTATACTTAGTGAATTGGTTTAATTTTTTTTTTTTAAATTAAGGATGAAATGATGTCCTTTACGTTTTGAATTTATTTTTTAATGTTATTTCGATTTTATTTCGTAAATTTCCTTCATAGTTTTTCTTTTAACACGAAAATTTTAATTTATCTGTTTTTTTATAATTATTTTTACATTCTTTTTTTTAACTCACTTTTCTGTTTCTTATTGTTTTATCCCATTTTTGTTTTCTTTTTTTTTGTTAATTTTATTTCGAGTATATAATATTAATTTTTCATTATTTATAAGGTTTTCATTTGTAATATCTATTAATTTTATTAAATAATAAAAATACTGATTTTTTTTATTTAGTGAAGTTTTTTTTTTTTGTTTTGTTTTCTTATGTTGTTTTCTAAACAAACAAAGAACAAAAATAAAAACAAAATAAAAAATTAAGTAATTTTTATTTTATATAATTAGAATGTTAATTTTATTAATTAATTTTAAGATTATATTTTAATTTTTTTTTTCAATAATTTTCTTATTATTTCTTTTAATTTTTTTTAATTATTTACAAAATACCAATTGCGCTAAGTGTATATGTATGTGTGTGTATGTTAATTTTTTTTGTTTATTTTTTTTGAATATTAAAAGGATTCTTTTCAATTCATAAATATTATTTTCAAATAATTACTTTAAATTCAGAATTCTTGAAAAATTAATCGACAATAATTTTTTAAAGATTATATTGTAGGCAGTAGGTAGATAATAATTATTTTTATAATTATTTTGATTTCTTTCTCATTTTTGCGATACAATAACTGTGTTTCGTTGATTTTTAATTGAAAATGGCTGAAAATATTTGTTTCATTTCCTATGAAATATTGTTGGGTAAAAGTTTTTGAGAAAACAATTACGTCTCATAAAATTCTACTACAATTTGTACCTGTGATTCTTCACTTTTGTAAGTACATGAAAAATATGCCTATAACTTTATAAATTGAGAATATTACTATAGTTCATTTTTCGGATTTAGAAAAAAAAAATCAACTGAGCTGTATAGTAACTGAAAAAATTTCAACTTGAAATTATTCTTAAACTACAATTAAACTTTCTTAACTTTTAAATTTTGTGTTGACGTCATCTATATTTGTCGCATATCGGATGTACTTGCGCGTGTTTCACATTTAAATGAATGGGTAATTTTTTTTCTTCTTTTAATTTTCTTCATTTTATTGTTTTAAAAGCGAACACCTACATAATATGTTTTGTTTTAATATTAAAATTGCCTTTTTCATCTGTTTTTGAAGTGCTATTAACATTTTTCAAACTTATGGCATCACCATGAATGAGTAAATAAATATTCTTTTAAAAATTTTTGTTTTTAATATTCAAAGAAATTTATTATAAAATTGATGAAATTTACAACAATAAACAAAACAAATAAAATATTTTGAAGGATAGATAATAAGTTTCAGTATCATTTAAAAAGTTGTGAATTCAGTAAAACTTATACAAAATGATATTTAAAAGGTCATTTCTAAATATAAATTTCTATAATGGCAGCGGATTTCGTGTTACGACATTTGATTAGCCGCACTATACACAGTTAGTTAAATATATATTATTTTCAGAATGAAATCCAGCCTACAACTTCTTATTTTGTTGAATAAAATTTGAAGAATTTCTGAATTAAATAATTTATATATGAATAGAGAAAATAACAGAAATTTAATTTTATATTTTAATTTTGTATATAAATTGTTTTGTTATGTTTATAAGATTCCCTATTATTTCTGCATATTTTTTTTAAATTTTTTCTTTTATTGTTTTTACGTTTTAAAAATATGAAACAAAAATTTTGTGGTTTTTAAATATATATATGCATATATATATACAAATGTATATATGTATGTATATTGAATTTATATATTTAATAATACTTTTTTACTTAACTTTAAATATATTCATATTTAATTTTTTATTTAAATATAATGATGGAACAAAAACAGTCTTTGGATACATTTAACGCTATAAGTTTTATTTTTTTTTAATTAATTTTATTTATTTTTCATTTATTCAATCACATGTATTTTTATTTATATTATAATTTATTATATATAAGTGTACATATGTATTGAGTTGTAAAATATAAATATGTATGTATGAAATCACATCATGTGTGCTAACATAATTACATGAGAGTGTAACAGCGGTTTGAAAATTTAGTTGCCGAAAATGTTAATTTTCGTGTGAGAAACATTTAAAGTGGGATTATCTTTAATGAGTAATTTAATAGTAGAAATTTTTTTGTTGAAAATGTGACCTTCTCTTTCCAAAAGAAACAATTAATGGATATATAAATTATTATAATCAAGACCGCTCTTGCTTGAAAAAATGAAAATGTCATTCGAATCATTTAACGTATAAATAAAATAATATCTTCCAAAAATTATTAGTACCAAAAGTAATAGAGCTGTCTAAGTGAAAGTGAATAGCTGTCAAAGTGACAGCTGTCAAAATTGGCAAGTGTCAAAAATAACAGCTGTCAAAACAGACAGGTGTCAAATGTGACATCTGTCAAAAAGACATCTGTCGAAATTGACATCTGTCAAAAATGACATCTCCATGACGGGTCAAATGTCACCGAAGTAACCCATCAAAAATGACAGTTTTATCAAATTCGCTTGTCGGAAAGTAATATCTGTCATAACGTATAAATAGTTGAAGTGTTCGTAATAATTACATTTGAATATTATGTACTGAATTTCAAAGTTCTTTGTAGAAAACATGAGAGTATTTAGCACTGCCGAAAATAACTGTATACAAATTTGGTTCATACACACATAAACACAACTTTGAAACATATGGTACACGTAACTTGTATACAACTATAACATTTTATTTGTATGTGTTTAATATTTATTTTCATAATATATAATGAATTTAAAAACAGAAAACGTGGTAATAATTTTAAATCTATTTTTCATTTTTACATCCTATTTATTTGTTTGTTTTTTCTATTTTGTATTTTATGTATTTAGGTAGTTGTGATTACTTAATAATTGAGTTTCATGGTTTTTAAAAAGTTTCTTTTTTTTTGTTCTGTCATACATACAGTTGTCATTTTATATATGAATATAATATTATTTGAGTTAACATACAAATTTTGTTTAAATATTATAAATATTACATTATAATATAAATATGTGCATGTCTGTATGTATGTAAAAATAAAAGATTTTGGATAGTGAAAATAAATAGTTTTGATATTTTTTTATATTTTTATATTTTTGAATTTCATCAATCTTAATATATTCAATATAATTATTATTGTTATGTAATATTGTTTATAATTTAATTATACAAAGAGATTTTGAAATTGAAAAATTTTATTTTTTTGTTTTTTTTTTTTCGCAGCTTTGATTTAAAGATGTCAGAACCTAGAAATTATAAAAATTTAATTTTTTTTTGGCGGAAAATTTTTGGAAATTTAGTGATGTCAACAAGAGAAGTATATTTTATTTTAAAGTTTTGAAGAATGCTTGCTTAGAAGAAAATCTTGATAATTTTTTAGATTTCAAAACTAAATTTTGGTTCAAAAAGAATGAAGTATTTACCACTTTAAAACGGGATGAGTAACAATTGAAAAATATTTTATTTACAATAAATATATAGTTAACGTCGATACACTTCATCGGTTTCATCATCAAAGTGAAAAATACAGAACTATGGAATACATAATCAACATGTATAACTAACTTTTAAATATGAAAAATATTTAGTTATTTCATACTTCATGTTTTAAAATGGGAAAATTTTTATCCTTGAATAGCTAAATTTGCGCATATAAATGAATATTTTATAACAAAGTTTGAGAAATAGTGTTACCATCGTAAGTCGATTTAAGGAAATAATGTAGTTTTTGTTGAATTCTTCCAAAAATTTTTTAATTTCAAAATTTCTTGTTCATATTATTTATTTTTTTTTTATTTTTTATTTTAATTATTTATTTTATATTGTTAAATAATTTTCGACTGTAATTTTTATTTTAATTAAATTTTATTATTTTTTTTTTAATTTCAATTAATTATAACTGTTTTTTTTTATAATTACTACATTTACAATAGGTACTCACTTATTAACTAAAAAAATTTACTCTTATTACATTAAAATATTTTTTCTATTTTTTTTTTCCTTTTATATTTTTAATTTTAAATTATTTTTAAATTTTTTTTAAGTTTTTATTTTCACGCCATTTTAATTGTCATTTTGTTTTTTTTTTATATTTCTACTAAAACTTATTAAATATTTTTTTTATAATTATAATAATTTTCCCTTAATTAATTGTTTTTTTTTTATAATATTTCACTTTATTTTTTTTTAATTTTATTTTCACTAGAGAGTATAAAACTAATCCCCATCATTTTTTTTTAATTTTTCTTTTAATAATGTTAAAAAAATAAAAGTAAAAAAATACTAAATTAAAAAAATATTTGTTTTTTTTTTGTTTTTTTTTTTTGAAAAATGACAACAAAATTTAAAAGAAAAATACGAAAAATGATTTATTAAAATTTTTAATTTTTTTGGTATTTTTTTTTTTTAAATTTTTTGTTTTTTTTTTTTTTCTGCAAATTTAAATTTAATTCCATGTAATTTTAATTTTTATATTTAATTATAATTAAGTTTTTTTTTTATAATAATTATGTAATATAATTGATTTTGCTCCTATTAAAAAATCGTTGATAATTTTTTTAAATTTTTTGTTAGTTGTTTTTTTTTTTGTTAATTTTTAATATTACCGAATTTTAATTATGTATATATATATATATATATATATATATATATATATGTTTATGGATATATGTATGTATGTGTTAAAATTATACTTTAGTTTTATTTTTTTTTTTTCAAATATAAATATATATAATGTATGTATGTTTAAGTATATATGGTTGAATTTTATTTTATTTTAATATTAATTATTAAATATATTTAATTAAATTTTAAAAATTTCGTGAGCTTTGGTTTCAAAAAGAAATTTAAATAAAAAACAAAAAATATGTAAAATAAAAAATAAAATAAAATTATTATTTCTAATTAATTTTGTTTTGTTTTTTATTAAATACAATAAACTAGATGTTTTTTTTTTAATTAATTTTAATATAGTTATACAATATAGTAAATTTATTATTTTTTTTTCTTAAATAATATATAAATTTATAAATTGATTAAAATTTACAGTTTTATGTATATATACATATTCAATTATAGTATGTATATATGTTTGTATGAATGTGTACATAATATTTATTATTTAATTTTTATAATTTTTTGTTCTTTATTTTTCATTTTAATTATTTTGTATTCTCATTTTTTTTAATATTCTAATTATTTTAATTTCTATATGGTATGTTTTAATTTTTAAAGTCATCTTTGGTAGTTGTAGTTTATTTTTTAATTATTTTTTTTTTCGTTTTTGTTGCTGTTATTTATTTTTTTAATGTACTTTATAATATATTTATGTTATATATGTAATATAATATGTATGCATTCAATCGTAGAATTTATATAGGATCAAAAATTCAATTTTTTTCAAAAACAAAAAAAAAAATTAATTTTATTTTGGTTTTATACTAAATGTGTATATGTATATATATATACTCATATATATATGTACATATATACTAATATTTAGTGTTTCTTTTCTTTTTTTTTTTGAAATTTTTGGTAAGTTTTTTATTTAATTTTTTTTTTTTAATTTTTCATTTTATTATAAAAGAAGTCGCAATCGATTTTAATTATTTCATTATTTTCATTTTTAATATAATTGGTTGTTGTTAATTTTCTTTCTTGTTTTTTTATGTATTTTGTTGTATAGTAAACATATTATTTTACAATAATTTTTTTTTTTATAAATAAGAAACTTACAATTCTTCTAATTCTGTATTTACTTGATCTGGTCCATACATATTTGCTAATTTATCGAAACGTGGACCCCATGCACCTAAATAATCATATTCTTGTGCCTCATCATCAGTTCCTAAATATATTAATATATAGAGAAGAAAAAAATCATTGCAGATTAATATAATATAAATATTAAATTTATAAATATATAAATATTAATATTATATATAATATAAATATATTATATAAATAAATATATTATATAAATAAATAATGGTAAAATTCGAAAAATTTTTAAAGACAATAAAATTAATAAAGAAAACAAAAAATTTAATATTGGAATATTCCAAGTTAATATAATTTATATTTGAAAGAAAATTATAATAAATAAAGATAGATATTTTAAAATATGTATGTATGTAATCGTATATATTACCTGAAGCTAAAGAACTTAATGAACCAGCAGTACTGCCACCACCTTCATAAGCGTAATTTCTTAAATCATCAAATGGTGGTGCATTAGGATCACTATCAGCACGTTTTTTATGCTCTTCAATAAACATTCCAACATTTGATTCTTGTCCTGGTGCCAATGTCATAACAGGATCTATAATTATATAAAATAAAAATTTTATATGATTTTATTTATATCACATACATTCACACAAAATAATTTTATTTTATGTAAATGTAATCATTATGTCACTCGTTTTTTTATTTTATATAAAAACTTAATTATTTTAAGAACAACGTGGTTGCATAATATTTGTACATTCTCGATTATCTTCCAATTTAATTATTATTAGCTTTTCGAAACGGATTTACTCAATTTTTTTTAATAAAACAAATTAAATAATTTTTTTTCGGAAATTAAAAATTATTACTTAAAAATGCAAAATCATTAATAATTTATAATAATTTATACATGATCATGATTACTAAACTAATATTATACAATATGTTATATAGAAACACATAATACATATAATTGGCATTTTTCTAGATGTAAATTCAGGCATTGGAATTAATACTTACACATAATTGGCATTTTCATAGGTGCTAATTCAGGCATTGGACCACCAATTGGTATTTGTAATGGTGTTATATCAAATGCAGTCATATCATCTTCACCGCCACCTTCATCATCATAATTAATAATATTTTCTCTAACATCATCATCTGGACCAGGATATTTAATATGAGCTTCACGACGTCTATTATATACAACAAATACTAATACGAGTACTAAAATTTTTATTGAAGAGAAATGGGAAAATTTTTTTAAAATATTAATATTTAATTTTATTCATTTTAAATTGAATTATTTATTTAATTTAATAATAATTTTTAATAATTTTATTTATTTTTTTTTTTTGTTTTTTTTCATATTTGAATAATTCTCTTCGAAGTATTTTTGATTTTGTTCTTATTATTGAATCATGTTATCCTTGTAATATTGTAATGAAAACATGTTGTAAAAGAAATTTTTTTTTTTTTTGACATTCAAAATTAATTTTTATTTATTTTAAAAATAATAATATACAAAAAATAAATTGATGAAAAAAGAAATGAAATTTTGTTTGAATTTTTTGTTTAAAAATGAAATGAAAAGTGAAAATTGAACATACTATAGCATTTTTAAAAATTACATGAGAAATAAAAGCAAATATTTATTTATAATTTGTAATATTTTTATATAACATGTATTTATTCTTTTTGGTAGTTCTTACAATATTGAATTTTGTACTTTTACTTTGTAATTATTAATAATATTTAAATTATTTTTTAACTCTTTTATTTTTTGAAAACCAAAGAAGAAAAATATTAAATTTCATACTTATTGTTTATAATTTTCAAATATTAATTATTTTATTCCAAAAAGAAAAATAAATGTTTTTTTTTTGGAAATAAAATATTAGTTTATTTTTACTTTTTGATTCATTAATTTGCATTGGTAATATTACACTTCTTTAAGATATTTTTTATGTAAATACCCAAAAGAGTTTTCTATAAATAATAATGTCAAATACGATTTTTACATATTTTTCTTCTATTATGTACAAAATGTAAATTTTTCAAGTAATAAATTGTAATTTGATTTTGATAAATATTTGGTTCTCTTTTTGTAAAAAAAAAAATAAAGAAAAATATAATATCCTTTTACATATTATATACGAATAATAAATTATTTGTTTAAATTATTTGGAAGTTTATTACTTTTTATTGTAGGTATTTGAAAAAACATAAGTTTTTACTTTGTTGAAAATCATTTGTCAATAAAAAATCATTTTCTATATATAAAATTTGAATACAAACTACTAAAAATAAATTGTATATTGATTTTCTATACGTAAAAGTATGTACATAGATATGGTATAGAAAAATTTTTTTTTTTGAATTTTTAAATAGAAAACTGAATAATTTGACAAAATGAAAATGTATAATAAAAGTCACCAAAGTTACAATTTTTGTAAAATTTTTTACGTACCTACATGAAAAATATTTATATAAAATGTAATTTGAAGTGCTTAACTATATATACAGTAGTATATGTATAAATTTATTGAATATCTGTATAAATTTGAATTGTATACAATGTAGAACCAATATTATATATGAATGAAAAATATCATGTCAATCATGAAAATTGTTTAATACATTAAAGGTGCGTTTGAATATTGATAACGTATGCATATGCATACATATATATTTTTAGAGGATATCAATCACTTTTTTTTGTTGTACATTATTATTATTTTTGTAAAATTATAAGGTCAAAATAATGATTTCGAAAATTTATGTAATTTATTTTATTTTGCATGTAGCAATTATTTATAGCATTCAACATTCAAAGTAATATCAACAATTTAATAGGAGAGAAATTTTTATGTACAGGGAAAATTTATAGTTTATAGGAATTATTAATTTATATTCGAAATTCATGATTCTATCATTGCTTTATTTTAAATTAACTATATAAGCTTTATATTATTTGAATTATAAACATAAGGTATATATTTCCAATTTTTGTTTTTAATGAAAGTGCTTTAAATTATTTTCGATAGGTTTCGAATAATATTTGAATAAATAAAATTCGAAAATATAAATGATTTTCGATATATTATGGGAATAATTTTCGGATGAATTTCGAATAATGAATTTCGAATGTATTTCGATTAAATGATTTATCGATTCAATATAATTCGAATAATTTTCAATTAAAAATTATTCAATTTAATTTGAAATATAATTAAAAAAAAATTATTTCAATAATGTATATATTTCGGATAAATAAATAATTTTCGAAATTCGAATAAATTTTGAACAAATGAATAATTTTCGAAATACAAAAATGCACTTTCAGTTATTTACGAATCATTTGCGAATTTCGAATGAATAAACTAATTTCGAATAAATAAATAAATTTCGAAATTCGAATAAATTTTGAACAAATGAATAATTTTCGAAATACAAAAATGCATTTTCAGTTATTTACAAATCATTTGCGAATTTCGAATGAATAAACTAATATCGAATAAATAAATAATTGTCGAAATTTCGAAATTCGAATATATTTTGAACAAATTAATTATTTCCGAAATAATGCATCTCTAATTATTTGCGAAATATTTAAGATATTTAATAAATAAAATTTAATGGAAATAATTTTCGAACTTTCGAAATATTTTAGCATTTTTCAAAATTTGATTTTGAAACGTTGTATCACATATTTACTATGCTTAATCATTCATATAGCTATGTAGAAGAAAATTATTCTTTTAAAAGTTTTAGGTACTCAGAAATACCTTGGAAATTGTAAATTCCACTGTATCTGAACTAGTTCTTTCATTTTCTTTCCTTTCAAAATAAGTGAATAAAATGTTCTATTAAATTTAAGTATATTGATTTATTAGTAAACTTGTGAGTATGCACAATATTTCAATTTTATTGTAATATTATTTTTTTTTAGGAGGAAAATTAAAATCAAATTTAGATATCTAATTTTATTTTATCTATTTATAGAAATATAAGAGAAAAAATATTTTAAATATTTTTTTATTCAAAGAACTGAAACAAAGCAAAATACTAGAGATTTTTTCTTATTAATTCTATGCTTACAAAAAAAAATATACGTAATAAAGTTTTAAAGTTAAAAGTTTCGATTTAAAATTAAACGAAATTATAAAAATTTTATAATGTTTATACATATACATATATAAGTATATGTACAATTCTATAATATCAAACAATCATGTATTTAAATAAAGGATTATGAATGCAATAAAAGCATGATTGAAGAATGATAAGAATTTTTTTTTTGTTTTAAGGATTTTTAAGAATTTTTTTAATGTATAAAAAATTTTTTAAAGTTATTTTGTGTGTAGTAAGGAATAATTTCCAAATGTGAAAAGAATTTTACCATAAAAATTTTTAAGCAGTATGTTTGAATATCAAAAACAATTTTTGTAGTTATCGATACATTGTATTATCAATGGAATTGAAATATTTAAAATTATTGTTAAAAAATATATTAAATTTTTTGATGAAAAATAAGTTGAATAGAAATAATTTTTCCTTTTATATGTCATCTTTCATTTAAAATAAATGATTCCCACCAAAATTTTTATATAATATACTACAAGTAAATAATAATTTTGCTTTTATTTCATATAAATTTTAAATTGAATTAAAATAAATGATTTATTTTGTAACAGTGAAATTGATGATTATATTATTAATTATAATTGTGCAAAAACAATGTGTTAAGTAAATGAAAATTAATAAATGTTTTAATATTGCAAATAACTTTTTATATATAAAATTAAATTTTTACTTTTTTTTAAATCAATTAATAAAATATTTTTTCAAAAATATCTTTTCAGATATACAATCTGAATATGAGCCTGACTGATATTATGTTAATCAATGGGATCTTGACCAGATCAGTCGAGCTATTACGAACGAAAAGCTTCTCCAGTTCAATTATTGAAACACATGATATTAAAACGATATTGCCAATTTTATTGAAATTTCAAAAGAATGATATAATTTTTCAGTTCACTATTTTCAACATAAGGAACATTATAGTAAAATAATATAAGGAACATAATTGAATCAAACTGATAAGCAAAACATCACGAACGGACTAACATGAATTGGAAAACTCGGAACTAACATAAATTTCTAATTTCAACTCAACATTTGCGATTCCGGTTTCATTTTATAAAATTTACTAATTTTTAAAATTTATAATTTCTTGAATAGAAAAAACGATATTTTCAGAATGGGTAGATTGAATTCATTATTTATACTTATAATGTGAATAATATACATAAGTATATCAACGTACAAATAGTTATATATGTACATATAAATAAAGAGCAAAAGCTCATATGAATGTAGATCATAATATGTGTAAAGTAAAATGACCTGTAAACAAAATTTTCTATTAAAATAATAGTTATAAATTCTTTTTCTTTTTTCTATTTTCATGGTATTTATTTTGACCTTCTAATATAATTTGTTTTCTTTTTTGTACATCAATCATGGTACACTCAGGGTAACATCTTGGCATTATTTAATGTCATAAAGTTTTTTCCATTTTTCTTTTATTTTTCATGGCAAAAAAAGAATTTCCTTTTTCATGTATACATTTTGTTTTTTATTCTTACTTATTGAATACATGTGTCAAAATATAGGATGGTTATAATATTATTATAAGAATCTAGCCAGGATACTGCATAATATTATAGTGAATATTATGTTAAGAAAATTTGCCAAAAAAAACAAAACAAAAAGAAAATTTCAAAAATCAAAAATTACAAGGCAGCAACACTGCGGAAATTTTTTTTAAAAGAATGGAAAATTTTTCATCATTTTGCTCTATTTTGTATTGAAATTATTTTTGCCTTTATTTACAATAAATATTTAGTTTTTTTTTTTTAAAATACAATTTTTTTTCCTACTTTTCAATTAAATGTTAAGAACATCTGTTCTTATACGCTCTATATAAATAATTCTATTAAATTATTTACCATTATTCATTGAAGAATACAAGGTAATTACTTTTATAGTTTTTTTTTCTATAAAATCATACTTTAAATAAGGCTGGGAAGAAACTATATTGTTCCTTTTATAATGTAGTTCATATTTAAATAATGTGATATGTATGAAAATTTTCATTCAAACATGTGTTTAAAACAACATGCGAAGGACATTTTACTCATTAGTTTATTGGTCAGTTTTATTCTTCTTAATTTTTATTTTTTTTTTCTATAGAAAATAGATGATTATGGTATTAAAAAAAATAATAAGGTAAAATATTTTTTATATTAATTTATATGTCAGATAATAATAATGAGAGTGACAATCAAATTTTTTTTTCTTTGAAAGTGATTAAATTTAAGGATCTATTTGTTTATTATATTTAGACATAGGATGGTGCAAGAAAATTAATTATAATCATATGCACAACATAATTTAAAATGTAGTATGATACAATTATATATATATATTGTCATATAGATTCAGCATATTGATTAGGAGCGTAAAAATATTGTGTACCTAAAATAATATTAAATTAATTTTAAAAATTGTTCAGAAATTTTATTAAAACTAATTTTTAGTTGTATTTAATTATTTTTATTGTATAAAGGAAGTTTGTTCGAAGATTAATATAATATACAGGGAGATCAAATAAAGAGTACAATGTTTATATGTGTATTATTGTTGAGGAAATAAGGAATTTGATTTTTTCCAAAATTCGAATGCCTGGTATTCCAAAAGTAAAATACAAAATTGGGTTATACGTTTTTATATAGTAAAGCTCTTTACTAATTCTTACAAAAAGTGTTTATTTGAAGCTTCAATCTTTTCGGAATAAGCAAAAAAGCTTTGGCAAGTAGAAATTTTTTGAAAATTCGTTAAAATCCTCGAATCTTGTATCTCGAATAGGCAAGTTTAATTCAATTTTTTCTTATTCAGTTTCAATGAATGTTTAGCAGTCAGTGCTATCTATTTCAAACTTACATTACCAGTTCAAAATATATCAAATTTCAATGTATTATATGAAGGTTATTTGCAACATTTTGTAACATTTTCTTTTTTAATGTCGCGTTTTTCATTCTTTTGCAAAATTTTCATCTTATAATAATATGCTAGAATTTTAAAAAGGGGTAAGCCTCTAAACTAAGTATTTATCCTGTAATTAATATTAATTAATTTGTTATATAAGTATATAGATAAATAAATTTATAACATTAAAAAATTTAGCATAATAAAAAAGAAAACTGTAAAAATATTCGTGATATAAGAAACATTTTCAAAATTAAACGATCAAAAACGATTATATTAGGCTATCGAAAGTGCACATAATTTTCAAAAATTGTAAAATTTTTATTAAACATAAATATTGAAAAAAAAAATTTATATATGTATAATTTAATATAGACAAACAAAAAAAAGTAAAAATTCCAATTAGAAATTATAAACAGTCTACATTTAACAAACTATCCGAAAATTCTATATAATTAGAACATTGAAATTTCTATATAATTAGAACAAGTAATTAATATATTTAAATTTTTTAAATTAAATACTTACTTATATATTTAAAATTTAAAATTATTTTTATTCATGATTTTTTTTTTCATATAATTTTCTTGAATATTAAAGAAAATTTTAATAAAATTTAATATTCAAAAACAATTATGTATATCGAATGTGAACATTGACTATTCATATATATATACATACTCATGTATATAATTTAGTATGCATATGTGAATATTAGGGTGGGCCGATTGTGTGTCCAAAAAAAAAAAATAAAAATTAATTTGTGATAGTGAAATTATGTTGATTTAAACTTCATTGAAAAAAAAACGTGCTGAATATACAACCGATTAAACTTGGTGATTTAAGAAGTAAGAAGTGTATTTAAAAACTGACACTATTTTAGAACTTTAGTTTAATTCTATTAAAATTATTAATTGTTATCTTATACCTTTAGGGAGAGATATTATAAATTAGAAGAAATTTTACTAGCATGATATAGTAAAATTAATTAAGTAAAGCTAGGTAAAATAGTTAAGAATTTAAGTAACTTTTTTAATTTCGACAAAAAATAATTTGTAATGGTAGGTTATACAAAATCTTCAAGAAATGGTGACGGCAGATATGTTAAAACTACGATCTAAAAGTTAATTTTCTTTATAAGAGCTCTTAGCTGGTGAGAATTTACTTTCTTCACTCGAATTTTTGTAAATGAATCATAGGCCAGCTAAATAATCGAAAAAAATTATATGATTTGACTCTACTGTTTAAAATTTTCAAATTGTGATTTACGTCCCTTGTACAGAAAATAAATAAGTAAACAATATTTTACAGGATTGTAATTAAGCAAAAAACATTTCACTATTACAAATATATGCAAAAAAAAATTGATCCACCTTAATGAATTTGTTAAAAATAACAACTAGGTATATAAAATAACAACAATTAAAAAAAAAAAATTTTTATTTTTGTTTTCTTTTCTTATTAATTTTCTTATTTTAAATACTTACATATTAGGGTGCCAGTACATAATAATAATGCAATTATAAAATCAGTTGATGGTGTTAATACTCCGGATGCTAATAATTCCAATTCACAATGAATACCAGTAAAACCCATTGGGCATAAACATTCATATTTTCTTGGTGGATTGTAATCACGACATCTGCCACCATTTTGACATGGGAATAATAAGCATTCATTATCATTAACACATTGTGAACCAGACATTTTGTAACCGGCCGGACATCTGTTTATTTTTATTTTATTTATCAACAATTTTTTTTTTTTGGTTTTTGTTATTGTTGTATAATAATATATATATATATATACATTAATTGTATATACAATATGTATATATTTTATATATACAGAAATTTTTATGTTTTTTAACATAAATTTATACATTTTTTTTTATATTTTTAAATCCAACATGAAAGTAAAAAGAAACAAAAAATACAAATAAGAATAAAAGAGAACCAATATTTTTAATTGAATTAAAAAAATAATATATAATATTATTAAAAAAAAAAATATTTAAAAAATTTAATTAAAAAAATTTTAAACTTAAATTTATTACAAAAATTTTAACTTGAAACTTAAAATCAATAATAATAATTACAAAAAAACGAAATTTTTTACCTATTATAATTATGACAGAGAGAGAGAGAGAGAGAGAGGTTGGTGTTAATTATTTTATATTATTCTCTTATTATTTATATATAATTAAATTTTTCTGTTTTTTCATATATTCTTAAATTGAAATCAATTAAAAATATTGGAAATGAGAAACTAACTACGATTTAAAATCAAACAGCTAAATATGTAAAACACAAGATTTTGAAATATTTAATTTACAAGTTACTAAATGTGCCGCAATTCAACTTAATTTTTATAATATTCCATTAGAATTATAATGAAAATATTAAAATAAACCTAATTATTTACAAATAATAAAATAATAATTACACCTCCTCATATTATATTCTTTTTAAATATTTTTGTCTTGAGCATCCAATTAAAAGAAAATTGTACAGATTTTGACAGAGAGAAACAAATACATTGAACTAAATAAAGTAGTCAATAATATTTTTTGTTATTTCTTAAAACATTTTATATACATACATAATAATTAAGAAGGACAAAATCTAATATTTCATAGTATTTATGCTATAATACCTTATATTACAACAATTATATAGTAATATAAAGTATTCCAGCATTATTAGAAACTTCTGGCAACTCTAATACATTTAAAAGAGTGAGCAAGAGCTTATAATCTTATAATTTATACATACCTTTATTAAATTTTTTCTTTGCTTTTTTTTGTTATAATTATATATAATTGTAATGTAATACTCTTATTATTAATTTATAAATTGATTATAATTTTATTATTGTTAATTATATTGTTGTTTGTATTTAATTATCGCAAGTGAGTACTAAAAATAATTAATGTATTATTTGAGGGAAAAGAGCGAAAAGAAGTTTTAAATAAAAAATTTCAAATAATTTTTTATTATTTTGCTGCTACTTAAATTGAAACGGATATAACATAGACAAAACGTTCCAAACGTCTTATGAAGATGGAAGAAATGTAGATGGAAGAAAAATTAGAATTAAATATTTCGTGAATTTTCTGTTCATTTCACTGAATTTAAATGTGATTTTTGTTTGGTGTACAAAACCCTCTGATATAAGAAAATATTCTCGAAGAATATTTAACATTTTGTGTAAAGATTTCTCTTTTAGTATTGTTATGTTTTTGTCATTTACGCTATTTAGAAATATTAATAAATCATTAACGTGGAACTCAATTTTTATCCTGCTAAAGGATTTAGAATTTTATTTGTTTAAAACCGATAATTTTTCCTTACTATACAATTGAATTCACATACGTGGTATACTGAATGCATTGGATACAATATTATTTTCATTAATTTATAAACCTATGTAATTATATCATTGAAATTTATTGAAAAATATTAATTAAAAACAACATTCTAAATATGAAATTATTCTTTAAAAATTTTCAATTTTTGCATAATTCAAGGGACATAATAATTAAATATAATAATAATTATAATAATTATTATAAAAAACAAAAAAAAAATTACTAAATTTAATTATGTGTTCCTATATGCTTTAAATATGCCATAAATGTACATTATGCAAAAAAAAGTTAAAGTAATAAAGCCTGTAATTAAAAATTTATTCGAGCGCAATCGAGTGAATAACAAAATTTTTAAAATGGCAAATAAATCTATTTTTTTTTTTAAATTAAAAGACCCAATATTTTTATGGAATTTTTAACATAATTATTATCTTTTAATTATTTGACATTTATAAAAATCATTATAATAATATTTTATTATAGTCATATAAAATAATTAAATAAATTTAATTTAATTATAACTTTTCCAATTAATTTTTGAATACTTCATTTTTTGTTTTTTTTTTCTGTGAAATTTAGAATTATCTTTTAAATAAATATAATTTATTTTTTTCGTATTTTTATAATATTGATATTTTTTATGAAAATTGTTTGTTGTGATCATAAACAATATTATTTATTTTGAATAACTATATGTATGAATAATATTTAATTTAAAAATATGTAGATTGAATCAACAGTTTGGACACTATAATTTTTATAAATAAATAAAAATTAATAATTAATTTATTTGAAAAATTGTGTCAATAAGGATTTAGAATGAGAAAAAAATGTGCAATTTGAAAATTTTATGTTGAATATTGTTCGTCAAAATAAAAAAATATAAGAATATAATAGTAAAAATGCAGAAAACTGCAATTACAGTCCAACACCTTTAATTTAGACACGTATACAAATTGTCGTAACTCTTAAAATAGGGATTTGTTATTTAACTCCGCTAAGTAATGCATTTAAGAGCAATTTCACATTAAATAGCAATTGGTGAATTTTTAACGTTTGTATTCAGATTCGAAAGAAATTTTTTTTCAACAAACTCATAAAATTCTTACTTTAGTGGTCTTTGGGTTGTTAATGTTGTCTTGCTAACCAGTTATTGTTTTAAAGATTTCTTTTCAATGTGGATGCAATATTATATTGTAAATTAATTTGTAGAACTAATTTGCTGTCTAAATTTTGAAAATTGCATATTCAAAGAATTGCCTACTTTAAGTTTTATAAATAAACATTAAATGATATATTTTATTAAGAAATTTTAAATGTTATACGAATTATAATATCAAAATAATTATATAAGTACAAGTAAATATATATATATATTTATATATGTAAAATCAGAAACTAAGACATGCTCAAGCTCAAAAAAAAATTTAATAAATTATATATTTTGTTTTTTTTCTTCTTAACAATAAAAATATAATGTTATTTATATAAAGTATTTAATAAAATTTTTGTGATATAAAAAACAAACTAGCTAAAATACTTAATAATTATATTATATACTTGTTATAGGAAATTTAATTGAAAATAAATATTATAAAACAAATATATTTAATAAATTTGTTTTTTTTTTTTTGATTCATAAAAATATTTAAGTATATAAATATGAATATATAATATGTAATATATAAGCAGTCAAAGAAGAAACGTCTATATTATTTAGATATTATATATATATAAAAAAAAAAACTTTTTAACATACGGAAATATGAAAATGAAAAATTAAAAAATATTTATGTTTTGTATGTATGTGTCTATATAATATTTTATTTAATATGTAGGAATGATATATGTATAAATATTTAAATAAATAATTATTTATGTAATAATATGCAAATATCTACAAGAGAATTTATTCTTTTCTCAATGATTTTATTTTCAAAATTTTATTTTATTTATGTAAGAAATTGAAAAAAATTTGATGGTGGTTTTTCTTGTTTTTTTTTTTCTGAATTATTCAAATATGGTTTTGTCTAATTTTTTTTTTTTTTTCATTATTTATTTTATAATGCTCACTCAGTATGATTAGTAGACAAACAAGTATTGCAGCTAATGCTCCCATGCTTAATTTTAATGTTTGACCTTCTTGTATTAATTCACAATTTTCACCCCAGAAACCATCTGGGCATATGCAACGATAACGTAATTTTGGTTCCAAATTAACACATGTTGCACCATTTAAACATGGTAAATCAAGACATTCGTTACGATCTAAACAATTTTTAGCATCCGGTGACATTATTCTTCCTTCACCACAACTGCATATTTTTTAACATATATATATATATATATATATTTGATTTTATTTTTTAGAACAATGAGAGGTGAGAAAATCATTTTTTGAATTTTATGTTATACACGGATTTTGTTAAAATATTTTTATGTTTGAAATATAGAGAATAATAGAGATAATGGTTTTAAAAATAATTTTTTGTTTTTTTGTTAATTTAAATTTTATATTGTTTTTGTATACAAAGTATATTTTTTGAATGTGAATGATAAGAGAAATATTAATTATGATGAATTAGGAATTTTCTAATATGATTTTTATAAATTGCTGTGTATGATTTTTAAAATTTAAGAATACGAAAATTATATTAAGAATTATAGACTATAATTCTTAATATAATATAATTCCCTACTGAGGTTTTTTATTTTGCAAACATCAAATGAGTTTACGTGCATTACGGGGCCTTTAAAATTCTTGTATAAAAGTAAAAAATTTTTGTTATAATTATTATAGGTATAATGCTGAAAACTATTGCCAAAATTATTAGGAAAACAAAAATTTGGCTAAAAATCATTGATCCAATTGGTCTTCAAAATGGATTACGATTGATACCGTGGGGTATTTTTTTAACTAAAGTACATGTAAAATTTTAATTTAAATCTTCTATTTCAACCAGAAAAGTAGTGTGAAAATTTGTTTCATACGCTCAAATTAAATTTGGCCAATTTCGAAATTGTGATTGAAGTTATTGTTATGAATTTTTTTATTTAATTAATTTTTTTTCAAAAATATTGAATATTTAATGAAGTATGCAATTTTACATATATTTCCAATTATGATGTCTAATCTGTTATATGTATTCTTAGTTATATTTTCAATAGAATTTTTAAGACAAAATTATAATATACAATTCTCATGATTATGGTGGCGAATTTCTATTAAAATTTGAGTACTTTTGGCTACAATACACTGAATATATTTCACCAATTAACCTTTCTAATACAGAACGTAATTTGATTATGTATATTATAAAAATTATTTAAAATTTAATTTATTAACATATATAAAAAATAAATTTCACGCATAAACAATTATGACTTGTTGCCAGAGTTAATTAAATTTCTAATTAGAATCACAAAACAAATTTTTTATTCAAACATAGACTTTTTAATAAACTTTTTTATAAAAATGTGAAAATATTTTCTATCCTTTTCTTTTTTTGGAAAATAAACCTTTTCAATTAATTTTTCTATATTTAGTAAAATAGGAACCAAATATATAAAAAATGAAGGACTGTGCAACCATACCTGTTATGTTATACCTAACCTATATATATATATATATTCCGAATATAATTATACTAAAATATTAAGAGAGAGAATTGAATTTATTATCCTGAATTTTTTTTTGAGAAAATAATTTCATTTTAATTTTCCATTAATTTTCTGTTAATTTTAATTAAAAATGTTAAAAATTCGTTCTCAATTAAAATATTCAGAATTAATTAAAATTTTTAGTTAGCAAAAAAATTATCGTATTTTATAAAATAATGAAAAATAACTTCATTTGCCTCAAATATTTTTAATTTTTTTTTTGATTTAATAGTTATATGTTATAAAATTGTTAAAAATAAAATTATATTTTGAAACCACAAATTGTTAAATACTTTCTGTACAAATCTATATGCTAAAAGAGTAAATGCGTAACCATTTTTTTATTATTTCAATAGACTTCTCTTCATCACTATTATATTGACGCCATAAATTAAGTCATTTAAGAAAAAAAAATAATAAAAACATAAAAACATAAAAAGAATAAATCGGCATAATTTATTATTTTATATTTTTTACTTTTTATTATGTATGTATATGTACGTGTAGAGAAAAATATAAATGAAAAACGGATAACCGTGAAATAAAAGTTAAATTTAATTTATGTGTAATTTAATTTTTTTTTTTTTTTCAATTTCATTTTAAAAGAAAAAGTGTCGCCAACAATTATTAATTTATAGAATTGTCGCCATCCAAATTATTTTATATTTATGTATATAAATCGCGTGTATATATGTATATTTGGATATTGTGTAGGAAGTATTTTTTTTTGGTATATTATCATTAAATATTTTAAATAATATATTTGCAAAATTAAAACAAAACAAACAAAAAGGATATACATTTTTTAAGGAGAGGATTTTATGCTGCCTCAAACTCTTATAAATTAAATTTATTGTAAACATAATAAATAATATTATATACGTAAGTATATACTCGTATATACATATATATAGTTTTGTTTAAATATCTGACTCATTCTTATATATATGGTTTTGAATATAATATGAATTTCCTTATTTGATGAGGTATAACAAATTATATGGGTTATAAATTCAAATACTAATGGAGGAAGCCATATTAGGTTTGTATTATAATGTATTATAATATTAATTAGTTATACTATTTAAAAAAGAATTTAAAACAAATTTACAAAATCAGAATGGAAATTTAGAAAATCTGAAAATGAATGTTTGTGCAGTCTTAGAAAAATTTTTGTTTCTTACTTGATTTAGAAAGAATAAAATATTTTTAGTTTTCCTTCTTCATAATTATGACATGATAATTATTTTTAAATTAATTAAAAATTAAATTAAATATTATATAAAAGCCTTAATTTTCACATTGAAAATTACTGAACTTAGGCTCAATAAGAGCATCTAGATATGTAGATAAACGGCAAATATACTATTGAAAAGTTTAGTTACGTACATTATATTAAGACTTTAATTTTAATTTACTGAAAAGAATTGTTAACAATTTATATACAACGCATTAATTGAAAATTTAAAATATTAAAATATTCATATTTAAAAATTCATTTGTTGCATTCTATAGAATTAGATTTAGACAACAGGCGCGCCTAATCTATTAATTATATCTGTTATCGTATTTTATATAAAATGATTTTTTGTATCTATATGCAATTGAATAAAAAAAAAATCTCTCTATACAATTCTATTCAAATAAATGTAAGTACATTTTAAAAAGGCAAGCATGACCGAACTCAACAAATCGCCAAAAATAACAAAAAAAAAATTTTTTTTTTTTGAAGTATTTTTATTTTTATGGAAGTTTAAAAATTTTGATTTATGATCAAAATATTACTAAAATAGAGATAATAAAATAAAATATGAATAAATTCTATAAATGTCAGCTAAATTTAAATTCATTGAAAATTCATATTTTCTTATATACATCCATATACAAATGTATATATATACATGAAATAAAATTTTGTATACAATAAAAATTGATTTTTAATTAAAAATGGAACCTTCAAAATAAAAATATTCTAAATTTAATGAATTCATATTTATTGTATAGTTTTTAAAAACTTTGTAAATATACACTCAGCCATGTACATATATTTATATTTACGCGTATATGTATGATAAAAATAATATTGTTCCATTTAAATTGCATATTTTATGGAGTTATCATAATAAATAAATCCAAAATTTTTTCTGTGTAGATTTGATGAGAATGGAAAACAGTTTCTATAATTAAGTTAAGATATAAGATTTTTTATTTATAAATTTAATATTAAATTTTTAAAATTCATTAAAAATTTTTATATAATAGCAATGTGATTGACATTAAACCACTATTTAAAATAATATTGTAGAAATTTTTTTTATTTCAATTTAAATTTTTATAAATTATATAAGGAAATTCTTGTTATACTCCAGCTTGTGAACCGGATAAAAATTAAAAATTGATAAAATTTTCAACATTTTTATGAATTTCACATTTTTATCAACTGAAAAATATTTATTTTGAACTTTTCAATAAACACATACATATACATATTTTAATTTTCAGATTTTAGAATTTTATTTTTTTGGCGAATTCCTTCTCTAATAAAAGGAAGAAAATTTTTTTGAAATGCACATGCTACACGTCTTTATTGTTTATATTGAAATTTGTATATGTATGTGATAGAATTTGTAAAATTAAATTTAAAATGTAAATATTATTTTTCATAGTAATTCAAAATTATACTACTGTAATCAATTTAGGCTTCTGGAAAATTAATTTTGATTAGAAATGAAATTGAAATTCAATAGAAAAATTTTTCATTGTTGAAATTACGTTGAAATTCAATATGAAATTATCAATAACTTTTTAAAAATTCCATTAATCAATATTGTATTTATGTTTATTTAAATATTTTTTGAAGGAAGTTAATTAGCTTATTATGAATTATTATAGTATGGAATTAATTGAATGTTGGAATTTCAGTGATTGAAAAAAGTAAAATTTTAATCAAATAGAATTTAAAGAGAATTTTAAATTAAAACCTGTTTTCACCTCCTACTGTATATTTTCGGCTGGAATTCGATATTATTTTCATTATTGGCTTAATTATGAATTACATTTTTTTTGCGACAATTGAAAAAAAAACCACCTATATAGTAGTAGAGTTAACTTCAAAACTAAATATTGTTTAAATTTTAATTTTTTAATTATTTTACGGGAAATATGGCAAACTTATCTAAAAAAAAATTTAAATTTACAATTATAATTTTTTATTTTATTCTATTCCTGTTAAAAAATTACCCGCAATTTAAATTAAAAATGAAGAGAAAATTTTTTTTATTTTGACTAAAAGAAATATATTTCTTAAAAGACATAAAGGAGAAGAAAAAATTGGGAAATTTTAAATATCCAATTATTTTTCTTTATTTCCATCTTGTCTCATATAATAAGAGATCAATCAATTACTGTTCTCTTGATGAGTGAAAATTGATTCAAAGTAAAATTTAAGACAAAAGAACTTTCATATAATGAAGAAAACCTCCATTGTGAGCAATATAAAATTCGAAACTGATAACATTACACGAATGCTTAAATTTGGAAAATTTTAAATTAAAACAAAAATTAATAAATTAAATTTTATGCTATTTTGAAATTTCCATTTTAATATGAAACTTCTCATATTGCACATTCCAATTCAAGAACTTGAATATTCCTGTTCTAGCACTTTTTTCGACATAAAACCAACGTAAATGTATATAAGATAGTAAATATTGATCAACTGTTTTGGTTTATTAAATTGTCAAACTTGAAAATGTAAATATAAGAGAAATGTTGAAAAGTTCAGTGTTGTGGAGTAGAATAAAATAATTTATACAAAATATTTTTTAATTTGAGTATTTTTATAAAATTTTTAATTGATTTATTTGTAATTTTTACAAAACTATTGAATTTTTATATAAAATAAACATTGATTTGATATTCTACAATCTATATAGAATAAATTTTATTATTGAATTAGTTTGGTTTTCATACACAAAATATAATATGTACATAGGATTATTTTTACTAATTTAATTATTCGCAAAAAAAAAACAAAATCCATAAAATAAAATTAAAATATTTCGAATTAAATTAAAGAATTTTTTTAAAATGTATTTGCGTACAGAGTGAGAAAGAAGTAAAATACAAGAAATGTCATAGAACGTAATAAAATATGAGAGACATGGAGAATTTAAAGTACGAGTTTCTCTCACAGTGATTAACAATATAAGATAAACCCTTAGATTTGCTGAGTTAAATGTAAAACTGAAAAGAAATGAAAATGGCAACAAGTAAATGAATTTCTCTCTGCTTATTAGCTTATTTGGAGAGAAAATTTGAATGTTAGCTTCCCTATATTATGTTTTTTCCACATTTTAATTAATTTACTTAAACCAAATATTAAAATAAATCTGCAATAAAATTTGAAAATGGAAATTCTTATAAAATCCTTATAAATAAATAAAGGATAATAGAAATATCATTCAAATTATTTTTGTACACCATATGTTTTTTAAATTTGTTTAAAACTTTTTTTTTCGTATATATTAAAAAATATTTTTATGAAAATAAACATAATATAATTTTATTATTTCTTTATTTTTCGTATTTAAATTAATTTTGAAAAATAAAATTTTTAAGAAATTGAACAACAAAATATTTAATTTTTTATACATATAGCAGAATTTATACAATATTATTGTTTGTGTTATACATACTGTTGGTAAAATATATATGTACAATAATATTAAATTAAGAATTTTTTCATATCTTTTTAAAAAAAGTTAAATTTATTTGAAATACTTGAATAATATTTTGTTACAATTTACAATAATTTGCTTGAATAATATTCGTACAATTATGTATTACTGTTATAAAAATTATTCAATAAAAATATAACAAAATTCGTTCAAATAAAAAAATAAAAGTTTGCATAGTAAAAAAAAATAGTGAAAATAGAGATTTATCAATCAACAATAATAATGTAAGGGTATTCTTTATTAGTTGATACATTTGTAAAAATAATTGAAAGAAAGAAAGCCACTTGAGATCCCAATCGGTCACCGTTATAAATGTTAGAAATGAAAAATTTTAATTATACCAATTCATATACATAGCATATTTTGACAATTTTCGGAATATTTATGAATATTATTATAATATATCTTCGATTTATAATAATTAACAGAGCAATGAGTTGAATTATGAAATTTTCACTTTAGAGACACTTCTTCAAAGCTCCTCACTTACAATATATCCGAATTCCATCATGCGTTAATTGTATATGCTGTTCGGATTTAAATTAGGAATAATTTGACTAACAGAACTAAAATTCAATTTCAAAAATTTTTTATTCTTTTGTATCAACAGGAATATCTTATAATATATAGGATTGAAATAGAGATTACTATACATATTTATTTTCCTTTTGATATTCTTAGTTAAATGAAGACACATATTGTGTTACGGACAATTTCTCAATACTTTGCTTTTTGTTTTTTAATACAAAATTCAAAATTTTAGTTATAGCAAAAATATGCAAATTTATTCAATTTTTTTTTTTTAACTTTTGATAAAAATTTAGAGCTTAAACTGTGTGAAATTTTTGTCCTACTTGTATATTTTATGAACACATAGAAATGTTCTGTTTTGAAAAGGGAAACGAAACAAATTCGAAAAACTTAAAAAAAAAAAATTTAATACTGCCATTTTATAAATTTGTTTTTGAAATTTTATTCTAAAAATATTTGCGTTGTAATTGAAAATTTCGTTTTCAAAATGTTGTAATTTTTTCTTTTTTTTTTGGTAAACTTTATTAAAATAATTTTTATTAATTTTCTAATCGGATTTAACAGAATTTTGTAATCGGATTTTTTTTTTATTTAGTCATAATAAATAACAATAATTTTTGAGTTTGAGTTTCAGAAAAACAATATGTTTCGTTCTCACAATGTTTTTCTGAACGGTTGTGTGTGCTGAAATACACTGAATTTTAATAAAAAATAAAAAATTTTTGTTTTTAAAGTTGTCACAGGGTTAAATGACACCAATTGTATGGGATTAAATTATTACATTAATATTTTGGATTTAGATTACCAAGTATTCAATTTAAAATTTAAAGCATTGCCTAAAAAATATGGTCTCAATTTTGTTTCAGTTTCTTTCAAGTACTTGCGTTTTTATATTTCCGCTTCCAAGTGCTAAGAATACTATACTGCTAAATTTGTCGTAGTTAATTTGCCCTATACTGTAATCTAACATTTATTGGATTTTTAAGAGAGTCTAATAGAATAACATTTACTCATTTTAAAAATATTGACTAAAAATAAATTTGTGGTTCCATAAGAAAATTTACTTAAATTAACATTGTAAAAATTTTTGTCTAACCCTACTTAAAATTTTATTACATAATATACTGACGTAATTTATAGACGTTTCGTTTATAATTTATATATAGTTATAATTTGTATATGTATCCTAACTTATATGTATATATGAAGAATTCCTCAATATTAGGTCTATGTTATTGGAAATGTGATATGTATATATAAAAATTTAAAACATAAAACTCTTGTACTTACGTGCATTCGTATTCATTCCATAAATCAACACATTCAAACGGTTCTGGACATATCACATTCGAGCATGGTTTATTTGATGGACAATTCTTTTCTAAATTTCTAGCCATTGTTGCTTGTCCCCATTGTGTACCATTCATTGCAGGTGGTAATGGTAAATGTTTTCCTTCAAGTCTTTTAATTAACAAATTATAGATTTTAGTATAAAAACCAAACAAAAATATATATTCAATAAAAACTATACCTTATATCATCTAAACAACTTTTCTGATAATCAGCATATACTTCAAATGTCCTAACACCAGTATATTCAGCTTTACCGCCAGCATAAACACCTTCTTGTTTATCAACTAATAACCATTGATGTCCTTCAAATTCAAATGTTTCATTATAACGTCTGCCTTCACCACCATCTAATTCTAGTGTTGCCGCTGAACCATAACGATTTATTCTAACTACATGCCATTGACCATCATCAACTGTTATAGCATTTAACCATAAATCTTTTTCTTCTGTTCTCAATGAATTCAAATTGTAACGGAAATGCAATCTAGCTTCTTTAATTTCTAATATTCCATATTCACGATTATGCTGATCACTAACTCTAAATAATTCACCATGTTGTTCACGTGTTCTAAATCTTAATTGAATTTGTGTACTATAACGATCTGGTTCAAAACTTAAAGCATATTTAACATAACTTTGTTGTTTAAATGTTGTTGGTATAGTTGGTATATTACATGATGGACCAGTCCAACCGGGACGGCATTGACATCTTGCTTCACTAAAACTACCCACACAATTACCATGTTCCCAACATCTAGCAGTTTGTTCTGATTGTGCGCATACTTCTTCAGTTTGTGGACAACCGGCAACACTATTACGCGATAATCCTGGATGCGCTAAATCATATAATTTACTATTATGTACAAGATTTCGTATACAACCATCAAAATATTTTGATGTTGGTGCATAATGCCAAAAGTATAATGATTGATCAAATTGTTCTCTATAAAGTCCGCCAATTTGTAATGGTGCATTAACATTCAGGTACTCATTAAATGGAGGAATTTGTCCGCGTGCTTGACATGTACCATCATCAAATTCTGGTGGCGTACCATCTTCTTGTTCTGATACTTCAGCTGATTTACAATAATCAACAACCATACGAACATTTTCTGTATCCCAGAACAAATCAATTCGATGCCATTCACCATCATCTAATGTCTTTTTAGTTTTAATACGTAACTCTAATGTACCAGAACCGAAATCAATTAATAAACGCGGATATCCTCTTTCAACTTCTAATGATATGAAATCAGATATAAGCATTTCATCACGTTCAGGTGGAACAATTGGACCATTATATAAAATTAATCCATCGGGTTTTCTAGTTGCAAATTCTAAACTTAAATGTGAATTATCACACATTTCTAATGGGGGATACCATGCCCATCCATTACCACGGAAACTTCTTGTTGTTTGTTGACATCTTGGTCCAGTATAACCGGTTGGACATGAACAATGTGGGCCATAACGTGTTTCTATACATCTGCCGCCATTATAACATGGTGTATTCCTACATGATTCACCTTTTGAAAAATTCCTTGCACCACATGTACAATCAGCTAATGTATCAACTCTTACACCAACTAATGCTGTTTTATTTGCATTTACCATATATGGTAATGAACTAATATCCAAAATATTTGTACATGAACCTTCACATTGTTGATTTTCATATAAACATTCATCAATACCAACCATTGTTATATTAATACCAACATCCTTTTCAATTTCTTCTCGATGCATTAATACAATTCCATTTAATCTAACTGGTTTATAGTATGGTGAACCATGTGCTGAGAAACGTATATCAGTTAAGGGTGGATGCTTACGTTTTAATTGTACACTAAATATATCTACATTTTCTCTATCTGTATTTAATAAATCAGCTAATTTATCACGGAATCTATCCAATTTACTACGGGATAAACTTTGTGTTCTATAATTCCATACACGTATAAAATCTTCATCACTAATACCAGATATTCTTATTGAGCCAGAATTAATAACAGCATCATGGGGTATTTCTCTTACAGTTATTGTCACATTTGCTGGTACATCAGTTTGTGTATGCTTACGATCGTATACTTTAAAACGTAAATTATATCTACCTTCACGTGTACCAGCTTTCATTGTTATCATACCAGAATCTTCATCTAATTTAAATCTAGGATGTTCTTGTTGTTCCCAATAGAATTTTTTATCAGGTAAATCCCAATCATCTAAATCATATACATATACACGTCCGATTTGTGTATCTGGTGATTGACCTTGATAATTATATACGAATACTTCTTTGGAACCCGGTTGCATTTTATTGTCATTGACATCACCAATAACTACAGTTAATGTACTTGTACCAGTCATTGCTGGACTACCATGATCTTTAATTACAATTGGTATTAAATATTCTTTTTGTTGTTCTCTATCGAATGAACGTAATGATGAAACAATTGCCATACCATCACCATTTGCACCCTCTGTAAAATAATAAAAATTAAATATTTTTTTTTTATAAATAAAAATTAACTTTATGCTCATAGATTGAAAACTATAAGAGTATATGAATAGTTGTTTATATAAGAATCAATTTATTGAAATTGTTTAGAATCCATAAAAAGTATATATTGTATAGTATATATATTATATATGTAGGCATATATATTGAGTTATTCAAAAATGGAATAAAATATTTGCTAAAACCACGAAAACTGAAACTTTTATTACAAAATTCTGTAACATTTCAATTGGAAATATAAAACAATTGTAGAAAAGTTTTTCAATTATTGAATCTATATATATATCTTTATTATATAATCGCGTACATATACATATATACAATTATGTAGAATGGTAATCGATTTTCTTGCAAAAACATATTTGCTAACCATAAAATTGAAGTAAAATGCATTCAATATTTAAAGCTTGTAAGATTCGAGTGTACTTTAAGAGAAGCATAGAACAAAGATGAAATATGGGTCACGCAAATATTTTATGTAATACCATTATATAAATGTATATATGTATTTATATTTTATATAATATAAAAATTGTTTAACCCTCACGAGTTGCTTGCAAATGGTACAATATTGTTTGAATGCATATTGAAAATTGTACATAATTGCAAGGTTAAGACTAAGAGTTTACAAATTGTTGACTTCAATTTTACTTTTTTACTTAGCTATATATAAAGCCTCTATAAGCGTACTAATAACCATTAGTAGGTAAAAGTAATATAAGAATTTAAAGAAAATTTTTTTAATAAATTAAGAAAACGTTTTGTTTTTTGCAATGAAAATTTTCTTCGTTTTCCAGGAAAATTCAATATTGCACATCATGATTGTAAAAGTGTTAAAAAAACATCTGGCAAAATGAGGTCTAATGAATAATGATCTTGAAATACAAAAACAAATATGCAAATTTTGCATTTTAATAGTGAAGTGGATGGGAAATGTAATGTTAATGTACTGAAAGAATGTTAATGACTTTGATTCCAATAAAGACATAACAAGCTAGGTATGGCATGTTTAACTATTACTTGTATTTTATTTTTGTTTCATGATTTTATAAAAGAAGAAATAATTTTAATTCGAAGATGTGAGTAGGAATAAATTTTTAAGTTATACGCACTTTTCCCTTTTACAATGTTACGTAATTATACGTGACTGTTCACTTCTACCTTATATTTTAATTTGATTTCGTATAAAAGATTGGAATGTTGAAAAATCTGAATCGGCTTGTAAAAGAGATTTTTTCCTACGGTACAATAATTTTAGATGGACAACAATGTGCTCTTTTAGAAATGTTATTGTCATATTCCCCGGAAGATCGAATTTTGTTTATCGGAAATTTTTGGCAAACCCTGACCCCTAATAAAAAACTCTTAATTGAGTTTGAGTTTTTGGAAACTAAAAGATGTTTGATCCCAATATGAAATACAAATACGCAACATGAAACTTGCAATTTTTTTTATGAGAAAACTCTAGTATTTTAACAAAATTTTAAAATTTAAAAAATTTAATATGAAATTTATTTCATAACGCTACATAAAGTTTTCGGATAAAAATTTTCTTGTTTTGAAATTTTAAAAAATTTTGATATTCCGGAAGAAAAATGTCTAATCGTGCAAAATTTATATAGGAATTAAATGAAAATTTATGAGAAAATTTACATACATTGATTTTCCTCCAAAAAAAAGAAGAAAAAAAAGAAATTCGTAAAATTTTATTTATTGAATCTATTGATTTAGATGGCACAGAATAACTTTTATGCATTACAGAAAAAAATTTATGCGTACATTATTCTTTACTTGCAGTAAAAAAAAACCCATGTCGAACTAATGAATGGATGAACCTAAATAATAGGTACTAAAGTATACTAAAATTTGGTTGGTTTTACTTTGCGTCCAATCGTTGTATACGTAACTATGGCTATTCAAATAAATTTAAGATATAGAACGATTTAAAGTTCATTCCATAAACTATATATTTTAGATATCGAATTGGAACAAAACTAATAAAAATGGAAAATCTCTCGGAAATAATTTATCTTAGTTAAAGGTTGTATATGGAAGTTGAAAAAACGAAAAAAAAAATGTTTTACGCTGTTAACATTAAAATTTAATTTCCGAGTGTATGTGTAATATAAGCGTCGACGAGGGTGTTCTTTTTTTACTAGATTTTGGTTTTAAAAACTATGCATATTTTTGTAAGAAAGTGCATGTTATGCAATAGAAATCATAAATTTGATTGCAATTTAGTATTAATGTAAAACACGCTAAAGAGTTTAATCCTTAATATACGAATATGAGAAAAATTTAGAATGTGTGAATGTATACACCAAAATGCTGGCTGTTCTAATAAGCCTGATGAATATTAAATAAAGATGGAATTGAATTCATCAAGAATTTTCAAATGAAATAGAATATTAATGATTGACATGCGTGCAGCCAAGCTCTATAAATTTCCCAAAACTAATGCTTGCCTTAACTTAATATTTAATTCGATTTTTTTTCCTTTATTTTGTATCCAATTGGTTCCAATTCTTTAAAAGAATCTCGCGAGATGATAAGTGCCTTAGCTAATCATAATAGAATGGCCAAATATTTTTATATGATTTCAATAAAATTCATAAAATTTTTTATTTATTTTTAGTATATTTTCTATTGGAATCCTTATAAGTTAATCAAATCAATTTTTAAATAAAAAAAAAAACATTTCTAAAATTAGAATAATCTAGTGTGCGTATTTTACTCTTTTTTTCCAAATAACATTTATTTTCTTTTTAAAATTTCTGAAGATGAAGATATTATCGTATATTATCGTATATAGCAACAAAAATAATCTATATGAATGAATAATGTCAAAGTTTATAAATATTATACGCACAAACGTACCTATAAAATAAAGAAGAAAAAAGAGGAGAAAATTCTACAAAAAAAAATATGAAAAAAAAAGAAAAGAAAATTATGATATTAAAAGGATAACCTAAGAAAAATATTATAATATTGTGCGTATAAACAAGTATATATATGTATATACCTTTTGTCTATGTATATACAAGGATAATGATTTCTAAATATTTGATTTGAAAGAATGATGAGAGAGAAAAAAAAAATCAAATATTTGATGTCATTATAATTCTATTTATACGTGCTTCTCATAATAAAGTATTCATTGAATAAATATACAATTTATTTATCGTATTTTTTTTTTTTAAGTTATGGTCAACGATCTAAAAATATTAAGTATATTGGGTTTACATAAATTTGCTATCAGAAATTGTAAATTTTTTTTTTTTGTATTTTTTTTTTTTTTTATTAAAATAATATTTTGAATTTATTTAAGATTTACTAGAATTCTTTATTTATTTACTTTTTTATATAATTTTACATTATTGTAAATTGTGATGTCTGTATGCGATAAACGAAGTAACATCATGCTCTTAAATTTGAGTATTGAAATATTTAAACAATCTATTGCAATTCCTACACAACTATAAAATAGCAATTATTCTGCATTTCGCCACGTCGACGAAGTTGTTCTCTATTTGAAAAAAAAAATACCAAAAATACTTATATCGTAAATTGATTTCGATATTTTATAGTAACATACCATATTTGTCCGGTTTTTCCAGTACGAATTTTGAGAGAATAAGAGGATTAAAGTGAACAATTTTGTCTCAGATACTTTTTTTTAAATCATTTATCATTAACTCTCAATTATTCATTTATGATTATGAATTATCATCAATAAATAAGCATAAAAGTAAATGTTACAAAGAAAATATTACACTCTTCTGTTACTCTCTTGCTCTCTGTGTCATTAATAGTAATTATTTCAAATTTTCTTTCTATCTGTATAGGATTCTAAAAGGGTTTACAAAATTAAGTATTACACATGAAAACTTTATGTAAATTTCATAATATTTTGTTAGGGTCGATGGATTTAGTTTGATAAAAAAAAATTTGAAAAAAAGTCATACAATGTTCTCCAAATAACCGGGCCATGAAATGTGAATTAAAATATTTCTTTTTTTCTTTTATTTTCTCAATCAAAAATTTCATAAGAAGCAAGGCTTAGATCCAAAAAAAAAAATCAAATGTGCGGGTCCATTAAAATTTGTTCGATAGGATAATTACGAATTCCTATTACTGCACTTCAGTTCTGGTTCTTAACAAATCAACGGAATTTTTTATATAAGCATGAGAATTTTTTTTATGAACACGAATCGAACAAAAAAAAAAAAATTTTTTTTATTTCAGTATATAAACTGTACTTTTTTCTCTCTCTATAGATTAACAAATATGAATTAAAATATTCTCTTTAAAAGGGAAAAAGATCCTTTTTTAAATTTTTTTTTTCTTTTTTATTTTATTTACATTATCAATATTTAACCGGTACTTCCTTATATAAATTGGTTTTCCGCGAAATTATCAAATAAAATTTTTAAAACCTTATAATTAGGTTTTAACCGTAATACTTGTATATAAACCGTAATAATACTTGTACATAGTAAAGTACATTTATATAAGGAAGATTATTAAATATAAGTATGTGCGTTTTTTATGAAATATATTAAAGTATTGGATGTTGTTATTAAATAAAATAAAAAAAAAATGATAAAATAAATTTTGAAAATAAATTTTTAATCTCAGTAGAAGAAATTTACCACATGGGGAATTTCAATATTTTTCTTTAAAATATTAAAAAAATTTTTTTTGGATGGGCATTTTGGTTTTCCGCAAAAATTTTTTTGATTTTGATATTATTATATTTTTATAAAATGAATGAGATTTGGGTAATCATGAAAATAAATCAAAACGTCAAATCATGGAACAGATTTAATAAGTTTGAGGTGAATATAATTAAATATTATAAAAAAGGAATAAAATAGAGAAAGCATGTTTTAGAAATGCATTTGCATTGTGTTTGAATGAAATTTAATTAAGAATAACAATAAAATTATGAGTAAAATTTTTGGGCTTTAGTTAATAGCTCTGGCTCTGGTTAAGAAATCTGACACGCAAAATCTGAAAAACATTAACAAAATTCAAGTATTCATCAATAAGTGTCTATGAAAGCCTAAAAGTGTCTTGTGGCCTAAAAGAATAAGCAGAGACGACCTGTGGGCACTATCCGGCGAAAAACCAGTAAGTCTACAAATAAGAAGAAAAAATTGGGGATGGTTAGGCCATACCTTGCGGGAACCACCACATGCAATTGCCCGACAGGAACCCACAAGGAAAATGTATAAAGTGGGGGGACCTCGGCCAACTTGACGACGAAAAGTGGAGAAAAAAATTTCGGCTAGTGGTAAAATTTGAGCACAAATTAAGTTACTATCAAATAATAGAGTACGGTGGAGGGGGCTATGTGGAAGCCCTATGCTCCCAAATTGAATGAAAGCAGGAAGAAAAAAAAATAACTCTGGTTCTTCCGTGGGAATATACTTAAACTTACTTTCATTTAATTAAATTACATATAATGTAAATTTGAAATTTTTGTGTTTTTTTTTTTACTCAACGGGAACAACCTTAAAAAATCAATTTAAATAAAAACATTGTAGAGATCTTCAATACAATATTTTCGAAATTGAAATTGTTACGTCGTTGTAAAAAAATTTGCTCCTTCTATTTCTATTATAATTATGATCTTATATGATAAATAAATCATAACTACATAATATGCATATAAAATTGCCTCTTCTTTATTTTAAACACATAACCATGAAATTTTGCGAGTCATGATCGAGGCTGTTTCATATAAAAAAATTAACTATAGCTGTACAACTAGACAATATTAGTATGAAAATATTGCATATCCTGTTCTTATTCAAGGACAATATAACTACCTATGTTGTAATTTTCTTCAATTATTTTCTTAACGAAAACTTTATTTGCTTTTATAAAACACAATTTTAAGGAAAACTATTATACATATGTATAATATTGCTTTTCTTATAACAGGTTTATATTATAATGTAAATTTTCATATCTATATATATATATAGATATTGTAATTAACATTGTAATATTATTTTCCATAAGCCTAAGGGATAATTTTTTTGTATTATTAAGCTACTTTTGTATTTCTTCACATATATAAATTGAGTTTTCTTTAACCAAATATGCATAAATAATTACTATACATTCATATACACAAATGAGTATATGAATGTGCTTTAATAACTATTATATACTTTCTTTTAAAAATAATATAAAAAGGGAAAAATGAAAACTGTTATATGAAGTAACATCCGTTTCCGGTTTTGTAAAAGAATTTAAATATTATATGTGTTATTTAAATGTTAGCAGTTATATTTATATGAACGCTAGGTACATATATATTATGTATATAATATATCAAATACAATACATATATTATGTGTGCAAACTTTTCATTTAATTTTTTCTTAAATGATCTTCCTTATACTTATGAGTAATAAAATGTATATATTGTATATATTTAACAAAGAACTTGTTTCCCTTTGTAATATCCTTGAAAGGTTATGTCAATTTAAAAGATTCTATTGTATGAAAAGTTTTGTAATAAACAATGACATGTGATCGAAAATCGTGTACACATCCAATTTTAGAAAATTTTTGAATTTAATATTTCAATTTATATATGAATGTAGGTGTGTTGATGAAATCAATTTCCAAATTACTAAAAAATTTAATTGAAATTCGTTGCTAATTATTTAAAAATTTTTTTTTTGTATATTAAATATACATGTGTGTATTTAAATTTTAAATCATGAATTTTGAATCATAGTGGTATATTGTTAATATTTTAATATAGAAGTTCTATATAATACGAAATTAATATTATACTCAGTGGTTATATTCAGTGGGGCTTTATTTTATTAAGAATTCGAATTCTCTTTACAGTTTTAATATTATAGATTCCTTTAAAATTTGACAATTATAAATATTGTTTCATGTGTTGTCAACCAGATTTTACAATATCTATTTTACATATCGTCGATATTATGGAAGAGTCACGAAACGTAGATAAAGAGCCTTTTTGAGATTTTTGAGTTATACAAACAAAAAAAATTCAGAATTTTCTAAACTATTTTTATAAAAAACCCATGTAAATGTAATGTTAGTATTTTCAGAAAAATAACGTTGTAAACTTTACACACAACTGCAAATTAAACATTATTTTGTATATTTTCAAATACGTTTTTCTTGAAACACGAAAAAAGTAGTTTCGTGGCTCCTCTATGATATCGACGATATAGTTCCGAACTAAAAAATCAAATGTTTTAAAACTACAATTTTATTTTAAAACTTTACCCTTGTTTCTTTATTTTGCCTTGTTACTAGGCGACAGTGAGAAGAGGGAATTTTTTAATCTATAAAAAATTTAGTTACTAGTTTATTCTGAAAAGGTGAAATATAATAATTTAGGCTGTTTGTCTTATTTTTGAACTATAGAAAGTCTATTTTTTTCTCTTAAAATTACAAATAATTCCAAAGAACTTCAAAATTTGTTTTCTAAGAAATAAAATAAGTTTTCAGAAAATTTTATATTATCACTCAGTTACCCAGTTAGAAGACTCATATCAAACTTGCTAAATCTAAGAATTATTCGCAAAGTTGATTTATTCGCACACACTACATTTGCCTTATATATACCAAGCCTCTAAAAATTTTAATTAACAAAACATTAAATGTAATAAATGTAAAAATGTCGAAAAGATGTTCAAATTGCCATAATTGGAAAAGTTATGTATCAACATTGTCTCTAGTCCCTTTCTTTCCTAAAAATCCATGTTTTAAAAAATTGAATTTATATCTTAAAACACAGACAAATCACATGTCAAGGATAATTAAAATAACATAGGTAACATCTATAGCATTTTTCAATCTATATAATATTATAATAATGTCTCGCATTTTATGTTAAAACACTGTATTAATTCAATATCCCTATGAAAAGGACACCGTATCACTTTTAAGGACATTTAAAAAAAAAAACACAACAACAAGAAAATAAAAAGTGGAAACTAGCTATATAGAATTAATAGTTTTATGAAATTGGCATTAATTTGAGGAATTGGTTTGAGAAGATCAAAAATTCTGTTTGGAATATAAACATAAGCTTATCTAATATTTTAACTAAGTAAATTTTCATTCATAAATGCTAAAACAAAAAAAAAAACCAAAGATATAAAGAAATAATTTAGAAAATTTTCTTTTGTATTTTGGCCTTTAGTTTTTCTAAAAATAATATAATCGCATTTAATAGCACGTATATTTATTAATAATATTAAGGGCATATATGTATGCTTTACAAGATGAGTAATATCAGAACAGAATTACTGTAAGTCTAATTTTATAAATTTTACAATAAATCGTTTGAAATTTCAAACCCCTTGAATTTTTACAAAAACATTGCAGATATTAATTGTAGAGCCTCAAGTTTGGCTCCTATGGCTTTTACGAAAAAAAAACATAAAAACAGATTAAATGTGCCTAATTAGGGAATTTAAAGTATATAGATTCCAATTTAAATCAAAACAACTGCTGGGAACAAGCAAAAGTTTTCGTGTAAACACCAAAATTAATTTTAGAAAAAAGTTGAACTTACAACATTTTTCATGCTGATGTCACGATGTATTTATGATGTAAATACTAAATATGTCTGTATATATGGATTACAAGTCTAAACACATGTAATGGGAGAAAGTAAAAGGCAATACATGCCTGTCTCATTGTTAACATTTTTTTTTTCATTTTTTTTCGTTTTGTTTTTTTTTTGATATGTTTTAGTTGCCTGGAATAAAATATCAAAATTTGATTGGTTGCCTAACGCACCACGATAAAAGAAACATTTGATTTTAGTTTTTTTCTCATTTTTTGTTTAACAATTTATATTTTTCTTGTAATTTTTTTTTATTCTATTTTTATGTCCTTTTGATTTTTGGGGTTTTATAATATTAAATACTGTTCTGATAGGGTGTTTAATTTATTTTATTTTCAATTACTTTTGAGAGAAAAAAATTTGATGAATATGAGAGAATTTGAATTTTTATATAAAATGAGTAAAATTATTTGCGAGTGTGAGTTCGATACTCGAAAAAAAACGATTGCTACGGAAAGTATAATAGTTATATTGGTTGATATAAATGAAAGAATAGGAAATTAGATATAAGTAAGGCATTATTAAATTTATTGTTGTAATAGAAACTCCCAAGAAAACTATATTAATTCATTATTAATTCATTATCCTCAAAAAGCCTTTCCAAACAACTTTGAATATTAACTAAAAAATACGATTGTTTTAAATAAGCTAAAGAGTGAAACAATTATAAATTCGATAAAGTTTGAGTTAATGAGTGAACTTCAAAGGAAACTAATAATAAGGTCTTCTGAACTATTAAACATCAATGACTCTTTAGTCATAAAGAAACTTCAACAATATTATTTTCGAATTCTGTGAATTTACAAAATTTATTGAAAATCCATTCCAAATACGAGAAGCATATAGTAATAGAGAATAGCAGAAAAGAATTTGACAGAGTTATTGAAAAATTTTCATATACAATCCTGCTTGCAGTTAATGAAATTAAATATAAGGGCTAAATTTATTATTTTGATGTGAAATATAAAATTCTAGCTCAAAATATTTTTCTAAATATTTTAGAAAATCATCTAAACTTAATTCAATAATGAAAATTTTCTTAAAAAATTTCTATTACAATTTCTACTACAATTTCACCTATAAAAACATAATTTATGTATAAAAATCTAAAAGAAACAAAATAAGGAACGAATTGAAAGAAAATTTTTATAAGGATTTTTCTTTTATGTTTTTTAATTTACAAATATAGTTATCTGATTTGAAGATCATATTATTTTCTTTAAAGAAAAATCACATTATATTCAAATATTTAAAATTCTTGAATTTGAAAACTTATTTTTATCTTTAATAAAGAAACTATTTTTAAAATTAGTCTTTGTTACATTTTATTTTTTATTCTCGAGGCTAAATTTTCATTTTATACTTTTGTAGTATTAAATTTATTAAAAATATGCATATAAAGGATATGGTGGAAACACCTTATCTAAATTTATTAAATTCTCTAGGATATTATATTAAAAAACAAAAAAAAAAAAAAAACAAAGATCTAGATCCTCTTATTTATGAAATTAGATAGAGATAAATCTGAGAAAAAAAAACATACTTATATATTTATATATAAAAAGGAAGATTTGAAACGTTGTAGAATAAAAAGAAAAAAAAAAAACAAAAAAATATTATTTAGATTAAAGATTTTCCTCGGTTGCTGTGTACATAATATATAAGATTTAACAGAATAATAAAGAATAGATATCGAGATTATACTAATGTTTCTCTTAATAGGATTTTCTTATTTCCATTTAACACACACATACATACACATACACATATCATTTATATTAAATATATTCTAAATAATAAAAAAATATAAAATAATTTTTTTTAAAGTAAAATTTAAAAGAATGTCATGTACCCTGCTGCTGTTATTATTGCCTTGAGGGTATAATAGAACAAAAAAAAATTAAAAAATTTACTAAATTTGTAGAGAAAATAAAAAACAAAAAAAAATTTTTTTTTTTTTGTTGAATCTTGTATTTTATGAAAGCATTTTAATTATTAAAATAGTTTTAAAGAAGAACAAAAAAAAAAACAAAGAAAATTATTTTTTATAACATTTTTTATAGTTACGCATAGCAATGCGTAACTGTGCTATATTTCAATATGAAATGTTAAAGTTTTACAATCTATTCATAAAAATTTCAAATACAGGATTAAAACTCTAAAGTAAATATGCTTCAATTTCTATGTTAGAATTATTTTACGAAATTTTTAAATTTTTTTAAAAAATAGAATAGAAGAATTTATTTTTTCTAATATATGTTATTGATGGAGCCTACATGTTGTGTAGTTTTAATTTCATGAATGAAATAAATGAAATAAAAACTTACAGAGTTCTCAGGACAAGTAAGTATATAGAGCAAATTTTGGGTGTCCGTATCCCTCATAGGCGACCTTTTTATTATTAACTTCTTTTTGTTCTTTACCTTTTTGAATAGATCGAATTCGGGCTTCCTTCCTATTCTCTGTAAGTCAACTGTGTATAGTCTGTCTACTCTTGACGGGAAAGCCCCTTCATTAAATGGTTACTTCATTAAATTTCACCAATATTAATAATTAAAAGGTTTTATTTCTTCATTTTATTGAAATAAATGAAGAGTTTTTCACAAAATTAAAATAAAAAATTAATTTTCTTTAGAAATTGCTTTAAAAATTTGAATTGCAATTGTCTTCAAATCAAATTTAGTTTAATTGTAAAATTTTAAAATTTTCTATTCTGTTTGTAAAGTTGCTTTTGTTAAATAATAATGGGCTGGAAAAAACCAATACGGCTCCCATTCTCTACAATATATTTAAATATTGTAGAGAATGGATGGGCCGTAATGAATGGGAATTTATTGACTCTGTCCTACTATATCATAAACACCAATTAAATTCCCAACAATATATTTTTTGTAAAAAACAAAAGTAATAAAATAAAATAATAAATGAACGCCAGATATTCGTGTATGTCCATTTTGTTACAAACACTAAGCAGTAATTAATTGTTACAAAATCATATATGACTTATCCTAAACACTTTAATTTTCTTGCAAGAAAAAATTTCACAATACGGACCAATACTCATAAATTTGTAATATATTAGTTCGAGCTGAGCATGAAATTGCATAAATTATTTGAAAAAATTTATTTTAAATTTTTTTTTTGGTAAATTTTTTTTTTTGAATAACTCTTTAAAAATTTAATTTCAATTGTCCCAAATTTAAACTTAATTTTTCATTAAGAATCAAGAATTTTGAACCGAAAATATATAAACAGTTCAACTGGTAAAAGGAAGTCATGAGATTCTTATTAAATTTAGAAATTTCTTTTTCGGCCCCCAAACCAATGGAGAAGAAACTGTAATAATTACTCGTATACCTCATTATAATGTGAAATATGTAACTATTATAGCTGCAGAAATTATAAAATTTAGTTTAGTCTAATAATTTGATCATTGCTTTATAAAAATTTCAATTTAATTGATTTTTTCAAATTTTAAATTCGAAATGGAAAAATAAATATTTTTCTTCTACAAGTTCGTTTTCATTAGAAATTTAATATGATTTGTGCATAATTATAAAATTTTTATTAAATATCTCATAAATAATTATTGAATTTTATTTCGAAAAGAATGAGTAATTATAATAAAAGGTATAAAATATTAATTTTATTTTAATAATAAAAAAATTAATTAAAATATTTTTTTATAATTTTTTTTGTTTTGGGGTCAATGTTAAAATATTTTTAAATATTATTCATAAAAATTTTTAAAATTATGTACAGTGATGGTAAACATGTGTATGTGAGCTCATACATATGTATATGAATTCTCAATGGTACTTTAATGTTCATCTACATTTTAACCTTATTTAATTATGTATAGACGTATTCTAAATAATTATTACTATGTATGTATGTATGTGTTGAATATTATTTAAAATAAGATTAAAAAAAAACATAATAATTAAATTTAAATAAAAATTTTTATATATGCATTTATTCAGTAATTTTTGCAGTAAAAATCTAAAGTGTATAATCTTTTAACCCCGAAGTAAGTAAAATTAAACTGTTATACAATAATATGTAAATGTATATACATTATGTTAATTTGTGAATGCATTTATAACCATATTTTGTATATACATAGATAGAATTATAGATTTCGAATTTATCGAATGTTTGTTGTTTTGAATTTTTTTTTATACAATAAAATGTTCAACAAGGACGAAATACTTGTACCATATTTAAATTTTTAATACATTATGTATAAAATATAATAATATTCTATTCAAAATTATTTAGTATAAGATTTACTTATATTTGAATTTTATTAAAGTTTTAATAAAATCTCTTTACTTAGATAAACCTAAATATAATAAAATATAGTCCGAAAAAATGGTAATTATTATGTAAATTTTTTAAGATTTACAAGCATGTATGATGAAAAAATCGTAAGTTAATTATTATATGAGGATTTTGTTAATGGTTGGTTAACAATAGGAGTATGACGGCCTTCATTAGCGCTATTTAAAGAATGTTCTTCACAAATTTTAACAGTTTGTTAGTAAAATAATTCGTAAAACTAATCCAGTTAACGTTTCCTAAGACCATTAAGTCACATCAGAATAGAACGTCATGTTTTCAAATTATATCGGATGAATGTCCAAAGACAGGCTGTATCAATTATATTTTTATTATGTAACAAGTGCGACACCACAATTGTGTTTGTACACATTCTATTCAAATAATGAATTATAAATACTTATATTTAATTGAGCAGTGAGTATGATGAAAATAAGAGAATTTAAATAATAATGAGTATTTCATTTGATTATACAAGCCATTCATTAGAAACTACATTATTCAATATTTCTTTTATTTAATTTGATAATAACACTCACATAATAAATACACGCATTTTAATTAAATTTAATTTTTCACTTCCCTCCCGCATAAAGTAATAATTTTCGATTTATACTGTTTTTCGAATGGGACAAAACGATTTATGCCGAGAAGGCGAAGAGAAGGAATGGTAATGAAAATGAAATGGTTTTTAGTAGGTCAAATTGTCATAATAATTTTATATGGAATGAAATTTATGCAACTGCCTTGAACACTCATTATATTATTTTTTGTTTGAATGTAAACAACATGCATGCATAATGCATAACATTTATGTAAATGTAAAGTACCTTACATACACAACAGTTTTTTTTTTATTGTAAATTTTATTAGAATTATGTAAATAAGTACATGTATTTCTGTTTAATTTAATATGTACATACATAGACATTATTATTTTAATTATTACTCATGATATACAAACGTGAACAATATGTATGGTTTTAATGAGTGTATTGCGTATAATAAAAGGGGTATAGAAGCTTACATAAACTATTAAGGATAAGTTCGATAAAATAAAGAAACAACAAAATTATAGGGAAAATCCGGTACCACAGTAATTGGTCTTTTCCTTTTACAAAAAGCAATTGTTTTTGGCTGACGCATTTTTTTGACGACGCAATTAATCGTCGAAAATTGAGGCATACTCACATCCGATTTTATATCTACGGCCATACCTACTTAAGGAATTAAGAAAATATTATGAAATTTAATATTGAAAGCCGGTTTGTCAACGAATCTTGTAAGCCAATCTCCCATTCAATTCTAGATCGAATTCCATATTTTTATCTACTTAGAACCGAATTCACTGCGTAAACTTTCGAAAATCTAAAAATAATAGATTTGTTGAAATTTGTAAGTATTATTCAAAAAATGCACAAAACTTTCGGTTATATGCTGATCACATCAATTTTTTTTTCATATGTAAGAAATAAGTATGTATGTATATATGTATATAAAATAAAATGCTCGTATATGTGAAAGTTAAATATCCTTTTTGGTAATTTATCATTAATTATTTGATGTCATGTCCTTATTTTTTGTTTTTGCCTTATTTTTATCTCCTTTTTATTTACATTGTTTTTATAACATTTTACTATTTCTCTTTTAATTGCATATTTACAGGATATATTCAACAATTTTACTATTTTTTACATTCTGTATTCTCTAATTTCCTTTTTTTTTTTTCTTTGCTCTTTAACATAATTAAACATACGTACATAAATACTTATATGATGGCTTATATATGCTCATCAAATAAAATTTTATAGAAATAGAAAAATTGAGGTTTTTTTTTCTGTATTTTAATATTATTGTGGAATACATTCATTTTACAATTATATTGTATATTCTATATCTAGAATATCTGAAATAAATTATCGTATTCTAAATATAAGTAAAAATTAATCTTCATTATATAAAAGAGGAATTAATTGAATTAAAAAGGTATTCGAAAAGTATAATAAAAATTTAAATAAATTAATAATAAATTAATGTATAGAAAAGGAAAATCGGAAGCAGCTTTTTTCCACTGTACTGAATTTGTGAACAAAAAAAAACAAAAAAACAAAAATTATTTTCCAATCATTTTTTATCCTTTTCGGGATGTTAACTTTTAAGAGTATGAGAAGAGTATATGTTAAACATGATTTTCGAAAAAAAAATAATAAAAAAAAATAAAAATAAAAAAATTAAAGATCCTTTTATATTATCTCCGTTCATTTAAATTAAATAGATATAAGAGAGAATTCATTAAAATAAATAGCGTTGGTGTCAAGGACTTCAGCACGCCAAAAAAAAAAAAAAGTGAAAAAAAAAATGAAAATAGAAATAAAAGTTGTGGAAAAAAGTGTAATGGTTGCTTGATATATGAAATTTTTTTCTCTTATTTACTGTTGCTTAAAATCCTGGTACATTAAATACTATAGGTGTATATACATAGGTAGGTAGTTATATGGATTATGAGGAAAGAAGAAAAATTAATTTTCACATCTTGTTTTATTTATTTTTATTTTTGTACTTTTTCTTTTCTTTTGCTATTATTTGTGAAAAATAAATTGAAAAAAAGAAAAAAATTGCTCGGGGTAAATAATTTTATTTTATTTTTTTATTTTTCATATTCAAATTTCCACAACCTCGTTCATATTGGTTACATTACCATACCAATGTCAAGTATTCAAGCGTAAAAAGTTATAAGAAAATTTTTATAAAAGAGAAAAGAAAAAATAATAGAAATTTGCAGGATAAACGGAAATAAAAAAAAAAAATTATATCTTTTCTGCTCACCGAAATGAGCAAATATAATAATATATGGAGAAGTACATAGAGAATTCAAAATCAAAGTGAGAAAAAATGAAAAATAATTAAAAAAATAAGAGAGAGAGAATTAAAAATAATTACCAAATATTTTAATATTTTTTTCATATACTGAATTAAAATAAATTTAAATTTTATTTAAAATTTTTATAATTTATGAAAAATAAATTGCAATAATTTAAAATTTGAAGTTGGAAATTACTATGGGTACTTTTTACCCACAAGAGAATTCGTGGTTATTCTCTTTAAAAAAATTAATTATTTAAAATGTGCAAGGCAAAATGCAAATTAGGAATTTATTGCACAATATAAATTATAACATAAGATGAGTTCTTCGTGAGAATTTTAATTTGGCTCTTAATTCTCTAACAAGTTGCGAATTCCAAAAGTAATATTATAGTCATTTATGCCTATTAAAGTAGATAATCAGTGTATATGGAAAAAAGTGAAATAGAAAATTAAATATTCTAGTTTAATATTTATTAAAATCTTCCTTATATTACAATTTTTCAAAATAACTATCTTTCATTATTGCTTTTTTTCATTAAACAATTAATGTTACAAATCGCCTCATAAAATAATATAAAGTTAGTAGAGGTTCTCTTTCCACGTAATTAAAGTAATAGAACAAATTAAGAATAAAAAAAATTTGGGACCGGAACGATTTGGAAATGAAATATAATGAAAATGAAATTATCTGGAGAAAATCATTCAGAAAGAAAATCAAAAATTTGAGAGGAAAACGATTTGAAAGTGGGACAATTATTATTTTTCAACATTATAATTTTTTATTTGTAACTTGTTGCTTGATTATCCCAATTCATAGACTCGTTTATTTGCATTTGGAATTGAAAGTCAGCTTATTTTAAGTAATTAATTACTTGTCTTTTAGTTTGTGATTTGGTTACAAGGCAATCGCAGTTACTATCAAAAAGTTATTTTAGAATTATTGAATTTTAACTACCGCCTTAAAATTTTGTTTTTTTTTTTTTTTTATTTGTAATCCTTTAAAATTATTCTATCTAATTCTATTAAATTCGGATTAAATAAATTCAATTCTATTATTTTTTTCTATTTTTAGATTTTTTAACACTTTTCCTACTTTAAGTTTTTAGGTGTAGAATTTTCAATAATTATTTTTATATTTTTTTCATTTTTTTATTTTGTAATTTTCTTTCAACAATTTTATTTCGTTTCGCCTGTTAAATAACGTACATTAAATTTAATACAAGGCGGAGAATGGATTTTCCTTGAAGGTGTTTCTTCTTTAATAATCTTTTGAATTTTATTTTTCAATTATATATTTTTGGAGTTTTAAAGTGTTTTCACCTTAGAACGCATTATAGCCCATTTTTATACTTAATTTTTTCTTTCTTATATAATTTTTTTTTTTAATAATCTATTTTATATTTTCAAATAATATGAGTAAGAGATTATATGAAAAATTGATGGGATCAACGTATGAAAGATCATATGGGGTTGGTTATTTTTAAATAAAATCCAAAACTGGAATTCTAATAATATAGTTCCATTTTCTGTTAGATTACAATCTATAACTAAATTTGGTTACGTAATTCGTGACATTCTCGAAATGAACTTAGAACTGAAACATAAAGTTCATATATAAAACCGGCTTTGTGAAAATTTCACAGTAGTGCACAGTTCGTGCGGTTTTTCTATCGTAAAGCTTATGTAAGGAGAAGTAATTGATAAGAAAATCAAAACCTTCCAAAAACAATCTCTTTGTGTTTTTCTCACATGATAAACAACAGGAATTTTCTATTAAAAAATTCAACATGTGGAATTCGGCTAGATTATATTACCTGTTTTATTTCATAATGCTATCTGTAGAAAGTACATAATAAAAAAGTGAAGAAATGTTTTTAAGAGATTGAATTTAATTTAAAAATAAATAATAAAAAAACAGAACGAAAAAAATAAAAATTGTTTTTAGATTACACCATTGTATTCGAAAGAGAGAGATAGAGGAAAAAAAAAATTTTATATAGGAAAAGAAAAATTTAAGTAAATTTTTTTTCTGCGCCCTTATTTTTATATTGTACTGTTTTTTTGTTTTTTCTTGTGTGATAAATTGTTCTTTGTGAAGACTTTGACATAGCAAACATTTAAGATTAATGCTTTCCCATTTCAACTGGGATAGAATTCCATCAATTTCATCGTACATTAAATAAATGCTGGATGAGTAAGAGCGATCCCGTTCTTTCGCCGCCCAGCATGAAGATAAATAAAAATTATTGTTCTATAAACAGGAGTGTGTGTAAAAAAGTGAATTAAAAAACAAAAACAAAAGCTTTTATCAAACCATTTCCTATATTAGATAAGTTTTCATTCTTATGAAAAAATTGTATGGGGAACAAAATTATTCGGAAAAAACAATACTTAATATAAAATTTTTTTTTTTTTGTAAGAAAAAAATATTCATAAATATCGGAATGATTTGACATTTGAGATGCAAGAAAATAAGGAGAATTTAAGAATTTCATTATGAAATTTTTCATAAATAATTCAATATTTAGTAGAGCACGATTTCGATTCAACAGTTTCCGGCCTTTGACCCGGGTGCAATCAAATCAACAAGAGAATATTGTTTTTTAAGACCCGCGTCAAACATTTGGACAAAACCGGGAATACATTCACGAAATTAAGTCTATGTAATTTATTTTACATTTAGTTGAAATCGTCGTACATAGTTGAAGAAGATTCACTGCGTAACGCTTCCACTTTCAAAAAACGTAAAGCTTTATCCTACTTTTTATGGATTCTTTTGTATATATTTATAAAATAATTTTATTAATTCTAAAAATTATATTAATTTGAAATATAAAATTAAATATTTTTACTTACTTTGATCTTGTTCAACTTTAAATGATGCTCTTATAATATCATCAGCACCCGGATCCAATCTAAATTGAAATGGTGGACCATTACTTTTTGAACGATCATCATCATCAGTTGCTAAAATTTCAACAACTTTACGTGGTGGTACATGTTCTGGTAAAACTGGTCTATAATCTTTTAAAAATTTCGGTGCATTATCATTAATATCTTGTACAATAACAGTTAATGTAGCTGTTGCTGTTTTTGGTGGTATACCATCATCAATTGCTAAAATTTTAACTTGATGACGTGGTACAACTTCACGATCTAATGATCTTTGTATTGATACAGAACCCTCTTGATTTATACTAAATTGTCTTTGACGATCTGATGATCTATCTATTGAATAGGATACTTTAGATTTACCACCTTGATCTGGATCAGTTGCTTTAAATTTTTCTAATACAGTACCAACTTTTGTATCTTCATAAACTGATACTTCAATATTAGCCCGTTCAAAATGTGGTTTATTGTCGTTTATATCACGTAATTTAACTACAACCCATGAATATGCAACATGGTATTTATCATTATCATTATCTTCACCTTTATCATTTACTTGTATTCTAAATCGAAAACCATTACTTTGTAATTGATCTTCATAATCTAATGGTTGAACTATTTTTAAACTACCAGTACCATCATTATTACGTACCATTGTAAATTTATCAGCTCCATAACCGCTATTATCAATAACTTTATATTGAAATTTATTTGTTTCATCTTCATCATGTACAGTTACTGTTAATATTGGCATTTCTGGTAAACTAGTACCATCGGTTTCATCAACTTCCGTAAACCATTCATCTTTTGTAAATTGTGGTGGCATATCATTAATATCTTTAACACGTATTGATGCCGTACCAGTACCCTTTAAACCACCACCATCCATAGCAACAACTTGTATTGAATAATCTGGTGTACGTTCACGATCTAAACAACAAACAGCTGTTTTAATAACACCAGTATCCGGTTCTATTTCAAATATTGGTGAACCAGTTTCTTCTTCAATAACATTCTTTTCTATAGAATAAACTAATTTTGCATTTGAACCTTCATTTGGATCATCATAATCGACAGCGGTCATTGTCATAACAACCATACCAGCAGTACCATTTTCTGTAACATTACCAAAATATACACCTTGTGGGAATATTGGTGCATTATCATTAATATCTTTTAGATTAACTTGAACATCAGCATAACCAACTAAACCTTCACCACCTTCATCTTGTGCAAATACAGTAAATCGCCATTGTGGTCGTCCATTCGGCTGATCACGATCCAAAGGCTATTTAAATAAAGTGAAAATAAGATTAAAAAAGAAGGGACTTAAAAAAATATAAACAATTTATTTTTATGTTTTTAATTTTTATAAGCCAGTAGTTAAGTTTTTACAAATTTGTATATTTCGGAATAAGAGTTTGTGCGATTATAAACAATAAAAATGAATTAACCAAGCTGCATCCTTGCTGGTTTTTCTTTTTTGAATATGCCTTGCATTAAATATGTATGCATAGGTCTATGCAAATCCAATATAATTTAATATTCTCGAAGGATCAATAATCGTTAATTTCTCTACATGCCATTTTCATTGGAATGCGGTTGAAAACTTAAATTAAAATTACCTATAGAGATTTTTTTTGTTTGTTCTTTTTTATTAAATGCATGCGAATGTATATTTGTATAATGCAAATAAATTTACATTACAACGATGACATTTAATTCAAATATGATACGAGAAAGACTTGGGAATAATAAAAATAAGAAAAAACAATAAAAAGTCAGATAATTTAAAAACCAATACTTTGTTTGTTGTTGTATTTTCGTTTTTTTTTTTAATATAAACAATTTTAATAGTTTGCAAATTTAACGTGCATTTCAAGTAATCCTTCTCAATGTGTACTTTAATATGTAAAGAATAAAGTGCTCCATATGCCATTTAAAATTTTATAAGTGTGAATGTGTGGTTTTATTTTGTGCATGTACTTGCATTCATGGTAAGAGAAGATAAGCAAAATTGTATTTCGTCATAATGTTCATATGTTCGCTCCTTAGTCTTATGTCCACAAAAGGAAAATAATTTCCAGCAAGTTATGAATTTATCACCTTGTTCGGTTTATTTTTAGATTAAGAATGCCTATTAATATTATACAATTTGTTTATTACACAGGTTACTGATAGCAAGCAATGTGGCAATTGTCAAATTTTTATAATGGCTACCAAACAACTTCGTGTAAATAATTCAAATTTGATTTAACATCTACTCAACATGCAATTGTTTCACGATAAAAATTTAAATAAGAAATATTAGTTTAAACTTTAATCAAATGGAACCTTTTGATAACTGTTATAAAACTTTTGTAAAATTCGTACAGGAAATTTTACACTATTGAGCTATCATTTTGAATTAAAAGTCAATTTCTCCGAAATAGAGTTTTAATATTTACTAAATTTTTTAACTCGACTGACTTTATATTCAATTTTTTTTCTATTATTTTCTTAAATAAATTTTCACTTTGTTATTTATTCAGTTTGTTCTTTAATAATGTAAAAAAAAATATCCTTTTTAATTACAATGAATGTGATATAAGTTAGGGGTTTATTGTTCAGTAAAAATGAATGTATTATATATTCATAAAGTAATAACAATATATACGATGCATAATAAAAATAAAAGACAAAAAAAGAAAATAAACAAAAGCAAAGCAAAGGACTTTAATTTTTTTCTTTTTCCTTTTTTTTTGTGTAATTTTTTTATTTTTAAGAAGTATTTTATGAATTCCATTGTAATTTTTTTTCTGTGTTACACAGAACACACATGCACACATGCATACATTCACAAGTAATAATGGACCGACCAATAAATGCCAAGAGAAAATAATTTTTCTCTTTTTTTTGCTCTTTTACTTTTGTTTTGACTGTAAAATGGCTTTAATAATGTCAAGAGAGGTAAAAATTTTCAAAAAACAAAACAGAAAAGACTAACAAAATAAACAGAATCCTTTATTTTGTTTTGTTTTTTTTTATTTTCTTATCCTTCTGTTAATTTTTATACTGTTTTTTTACCCTACTTTTTTATTACATAATTTTATTGAATAAAAAGAATTTAGATGATTTTTTTTTTTAAAGGTGTATATTTTTGAAGATGTCTTTAATTAAAGGAATTAATTATTAGGTGGGAAAGAGATAGAGAGAGAGAGAGAGAGGGGTAGATGGTGGGGGAAAAAGCAATATACAAAATGGTATTTTATGCTTCAATTATCAAAGATTATACTCGTAGAAGTACTAATGAAAAATAAGAAAAATGAAAATTACACTTGAAAATTAAAATTTTATTACAAGGATATTATTGAAGCCAATTATGAAAAGGTTTTAATTTTTATTTTTTTAATAAAATATTTAATTTGGTATGGGAAATTTAGATTTTCAGTATAATTTTCTTTTTTCTTTAATAAAATTTAATAAAAATCATATTTTTTAATAGAAATAATTACGAAAGTATTTGCAGTTAATGGAGTTTAAGTTTGTAGTTCTCCTAAAAGGATATCCTGATTATTTTAAAATTTTAAAAACAATATCTTAATTTTAACTAGACGGATGACCAGCTTGCGTAGTTTCCGATTTATACTATATATATTAAAGATTATCGATATTTTTGTTAGTATTCAATTTTGAATGTGTTCTTGGATATATTGGTTATTGCACTTTTATATTAATATTTTGATATTGACCAGGATTTGAATTAGAAATCGTTCGGATAAAGGATTGATGCCATAATTACTACGGCTTATGTTAGATATAATGGCTTATTTTACCAAAAATAAAATAGTAATTGAATCATTTATCATGGGCTTCAACGAATAACTAGTTTATCTTAGAACGAATGTCGCTAATTAATTTCTAATGTGATATGAGGAAGAGAATACTACATTATTCTCTCTCCCACATAGTTATCTCCCTAGATCTTATCTTGAATATCACAATAATTATGATGTAAATAAAATGTGAATGTGAATGCCGGACACCGTTTCTAAACAATTAAAATCTAGTAGTAACGCAGTATTTTAAAATTAGATTTCGAAAGTTGAGCAATTGAAAGTGAAATTGAGAATTTTAAAATTTTAGTTATGTTAACTAAAATGCAGCCGCATACTATACCCAATTTTATAAATTATATATAATATGAATATTACACTTGCGCATAATGATCAGCCGAACATAATTATGTTGAAAATTTTAATAAAACCTTGAGCATATAGAATGTAAACTTTTTAAAGTATGTTTTTAATTTGAATTAGCTGTACGTTATGATCATTTTAAATTTCTGTGAAATGAAAATATGAAATTATTTCGACCATAGGGACTACCGCGAAATTTTTGTAGAACCTTTTTTTTTTCTTCTGTATTTTCCTTGTTATTATGCCAAATATCATACCTTTGGTTAATCTTGATTGAGGTTTTCTCCGAAAAAAATAAAAAATAATTTTGTGGTGTTTAACCTTTTTTTTCTTTTTTGATTTTCAACAAGTCAAATTATTTAATATTGACCTTTCTCATGGAAATGAACCATTGTTTTTCATTTCTTTTTATTTTCATAATTATTTTAGCTTTTGATTATAAGAACGAATCCTTAATTATATTCATTTAAAACGCAGAGACAAAGAGAAACGAAAACGACCGTGGTCATTATCAACACCATCTAAAATAATTTCGGTTTATTTTTTTTCCCCCATTTTTATTTCCCTTAATTACGCAACGCTATTGCAAAACAAGTAAACATTTTGAAATTCTTTAAGATTTCAGGATATTTCAAAATTTTAATAAAAAAAAAAATTTCATCTTAAAAAAATTGTTTTCTTTGCTATCCACTATATTTCTCTTCTTCCAGCCCAATAAAATTTTAGCATATTTTTGTTTTTTTATTAGTATTTTCCGCGGTTTGCCATCATTAAGAAAAACTATTAACATTTTATAAGAAAACACCGGATGAAAAATAATTACAATATTGCAATAAATAAAGAAAAAGAAAATAATTTAAGATGAAAACGGAAAGGACCATAACTTAAGTTGACTCTTGTTGGAATATTAATTGTTATTAGAGTTTTAATAAAACAAACTCAAAAGTATATTGTGGTCCTGCGGGTTTGAAATAAAACAAAAGGATAAAATTGTTTCTTTTGTTTTTACTTAAAACTTCGTGGATAATTTTTTTTAATCCAGAAAATTTCGAATAAAGTTGAATTTTTTAAAGTGAAGTCAATAAAGAAAAACGGAAAACAACAGGATCTCATAAAAAATGAAAAAGAATCATCTTTTCAAAATCAGCGTTTCGGAACATTAAAATCATAAAAACAAAATTGGATAATTAAAAAAAAGAATACAATACTCGTAATAGTAACATAATCGCGTAATTTCCCTGACTGTTAATTGCCTTGCAATATGGAACTTGAGCTGCTTTAATTTCAAGGGATAATATTAATTTCTTTAGGATATTTGTTAAATTCACGTACATCGTTACACGAACTTGATTTCCTTTAATTTTAATATTATTTTTACCGCGTATTTGACAATAATTAAAATAAGTAAACAGCTAACGCTCTGACAGAAACGCAGTTTAAAAGACAAAAAAAAAAGGTATAAAGCATTTTAAAAGGCAAAACTTCTCAGCTAAATATTATTTTTTTTAAAGAAAATTATGCCATTAATCAGATCCAAAAACAGCTGGCAGTTGTCTACCAAATTCTGTTAGAATCATGGGTCATTACAGACTTGTCCTTAGAGAAGCATTTCGTCTTATGGGTTATTTATAACTGTATTAAATAATCTCAGAAAATTATCTTAGAAAACCATTAATATTTTACACGATTGGTTCAAAATTCATTTACATTTACACAAAAAAATGAATAATAGTTTGATCTTTGTAGTTCATTATCTTCAAGCACAAAAAGAGTGCATTTAATGAGCTAAAAAGAATAAAGGTTAGATATTGAAAAATTTACTTTTTCTACAATGGTTTTTCCTTTTCAATATCAAAAATTTTGCAGTATAAAAATATGAAAATTATTAACAAAAACATTGAAATGAAAATATCAAAAAAAAGTTTGCTAAGGTTCGTAATCTATATGACCTCCTTAACAATTTTCCAATTTTCTTTATATCGTTTTTTTTGGAAATCTTATTCAATAATTCTTCTCTTTGCAATGATATAATTTAATATAGTTTTCGAATTTATTGTCTTTGCCTCCAATTTTTTAATAATTAATAAAATTAAGATTTACTCAAATAAAAACAAGGACTCTTGCTGTGAAGCAATGCAACCTTTAATTCATGCACATTATTTATAACAAATGTACAAATTGCATGTACAAATAATATAATAGTATGCTTGACATGTAATTCATTTATACTTATTCACAGATACATACATTTACAAATTCTATGTAAATAATAAAACTGGAAGCGAAAAGAATTGAATTTCAAATTCTTAAGAAGAATTTAATAAAATTAAAAAGTGTATATTAACACTGTTTATGCAAATAACCTTTCAGTTCAATATGAAATATAACCCGTTATACCTAATAAATGTGTGTATAAGAATAAGATATAAGTATTCATTATACATAATATATTAGGGTGGAGCGAAATATTTTCTGTTTTAGTAGTAAGTAAGTTTTCTTTACAGCTGAATATCTAAAAGTGAAATATTTAAGTGAACATAGATGCATGTTTTCGACATACATACATACATAAGTTGAGAAAACTTATACGGAATAGTAGTATTCCTTATTGTCAAAAACAAAATTTTGTAATTATGTTTAAAAATCTAAAACTAAATACAATGAGGTATTGAAATCTAAAACTAAATACAGTGATGACTGCATTGTTAAGTAAAAACAAAGTTTTTTCATCTGAAATTCGAAAATCTTAAAATTCATTTAAGATGCAACAATGAATATGAAAGTTTGCTATTATAATTAATTATAAATGCAATCTGTAGTTATTTATTTTTATTACGTATATGAATTCTTTATAAGAATAACTAATGAAAATTTCTTCATACAACTGCAGAACAGATGGATGACGTTATCAAAGAAACGATCAATCAAGGCAAAAAAATTAAAATCATTTGGTTTTCTTCTCGGACTGGACTCGTACAAGTGACCTACAGCTTTCTAGGCGGACACTCTACCAACTGAGCTAGGGAGATGAAAATTTGCGTTTTTTTTATTATACGGAATACTGTTAATATTTTATAAAACATAACTAATGTGAAAATTTTTAAACAAAAGTTGGAGGTTAAAATAAAATGGCATTGAAATGAAATAAAGTTTTACAACTGCTGTTTTTGTACTAGTCTTGAAAAAAATTCCGAAAAAACGTTTCTCTTCAAAAATTGTAAGAAATTTTAAAAATTGTCCCACCCTAATATAAATCTATTGATTCCATAAATAATCAGATATCTTACAGAAATGTATGGTAACTTACAAGGATAATCTCTCTCTGGAAATTTTTCTTTTTTTTTTTCATTCTAATAACATTAATATGCATGTACTGTACAAAGAGAAAAAGGAAAACCTAACATGATGTCGTGGTTTAACTCAACTTTGTATGTTTTGTACATAAGAAAAAGGATATTTTATTTTTTAGTTTTTCTATATGAGAAGCAATATCGTAACGATGCATATACATAGATTTGTGTGTATATAGGAATTTGGTATTTCAAGTAACACTATTTTCTGTTTATAATTTATTCAATTCTAATTGGAAAATGTGTTCATATAATTTTAACCCTTCTCTTTTTTTTGTTTTTGTATACTGATTCCTTTCCCATCTAAAATATATTAATCATTTATATTTATATACACGTAGATACATATATGTACATAATACTATAGATATTTTCATATATACTACTGGAATACTATTATGTAAGCAATGTAGTAGCATTAGTGGTAGTATTTAATATTAAAGAATATTCTAACAAGATAACCAGATATGTTCATCGTGTTCGTTTCATTTTATAAGTAATTATTTTTTATACTGGTACATGTATTGTATATATCTATATCTTTATATTGTATATATCTATATGTATGGGTGAATGTGAGGAAATTTTCAAGGATTTTAAATGTATTTATATACCTATTCAATAAAAAGCAAAAATAGGGAAACGAAACTAAAAATATTACTTATATCAGCCAACAAATAGAAAGTAAAAAAATATGGAATTGAAAGAAAGAGAAGGGATAAATATGTATTTATATAGGATTAATGATAAAAATGGTGAATTCAAAAAGTAAAATAAAATGAAAGTATATAAAATCGGTCACCTTGTTATATAAGAAATTCAAAATTCCAATGTTTTGTAAAAATATTTAACAAATACCTTTAAAAGGCACGTGTGCATTTTTGAAAAGCAAGTAAAATTGCATAATCTGAATATTTGTTTACTATACGTAGTAATGCAATTTCTCTTATGTCATTCAATTAAAAATTCTTTACACGGTCTGGTTTTTTGCTGTACAATCTTAGAAACATGAACCAATATTCATAATTCTTATATTATGAATAATTTTATGCCTTTAACTGAAATAATTTTCAGGATGCCTACGAATAATATTCGGTTCATGTATAGAGTGCTAATAAAGAAAATTTAATTTTATTTGAAAATTTTTTTTAAAAAATCTAGTTAACCATGGATGATATGGTGACTGAACGCAAAATTATTACTACCATGTTATAGTTAGAATTGAGGTTACAACTAAAAATCAGACATAAAATTCGATTATGCAGTTTTGTAGAGAATTTCAATCTCTTATAAATGGATCATTTTCGTCACTTGCTTTGGTATTGAACTTGAAATTGAAATGTAATTTACTTTTGTATTGCATAATCTGGTAAGAATTTCCATCATTTTTCATAGATTCATCCGAAAGTTTCTCATGCTGGGACAGTTCCGTAATTTTTCAGAGTCTTCTTAAAAGATAAATATCTTATATGGTATATAAATGTTTTCAAATTTTTTCTAAAGGTACATTTTGCTAGGATATTATGTCTGTAGTGTTGTCTGCATACGATGTTATGTCTATAGTACTATTTTCTTTGTTACTGTAGTAACATACTTGATACATTCAGCAAGACACTAACTAATAAATTTTATTAAAATGATAATTTATAACCTTTTATAAAATATCTGAAGATGTAAAATTCATTAGAAAGTATAAAATAAATATAAATATTTTGCTCTTAAAATATTGCATTAATTTCTGCTTAAAATAAGAATAATGAAAAACAGAAGAGTAAAAGGTTTAAAACAGCAGGCTTTCTTATTTATGAATTGCACATTATTTATTTTACGAAAAACATTATTTATTTTCTTGTATATGAGAATACGAGTAATAAACTCTTAATGTTATTTAAAGTTAACTGTTAATAATAAATTCCATGAAAAACATTGCCTACTATAATGGAAAAATAGAATAAAAATAACGTCCTTCAATAATATGAAGGGTATAAAGATTTTAATAATGGTTACGTTCCATTTAAGGCTTATAACACATTAACCCAGGTATATATTTTCAGGTTTTTGACAATGTCAACTATGGCAGCCTTATAACGGAGTTGTTACGAAGAATATTTAAGAACATTTATTCCAGTTGATGATTTAAGAACAATGAGTTACATTTTTTTCACAGTTTTCAATAGCGATTCTTACGAATTTGCCCCGGAAAATAATTAAGCCGAAAATGTTATAAAAGATTATACCGAAAATTGAGAACTTTTAAATTGTTACTGCTTATGTTGTGATACTGTCGGGTAATTTTTTGAATTGAACAATTACACTCGATTATCATTTGAAAACACATAGTTTCTTGCTAGTAGAATATAACACATTGGAACTAGCTTCTTAGAATTTTTTTTATTGTAACATTGTTTTGGTTAAAAATTCTAAACCGTAGAACTAATAACCATCCCGAAGATCCCTTTTCCGTGTCACCGATACATCCGACAACCCTAATTTATGTTTATAGTTTTCAATAAAAATTTTTCAAATTGCTCATATAGGATGCATTATGTATGGTGAGGTGAAAATCATAAGTTAAAATTAATAAATGTTTTGTATCCCCAAAATACATATACATATGTATGTATATATTTATACGCATGATTATGTGGGATATTTCATATTTTTATGTAGTAAAATAAATTTTAATTTATTTGTAATTTGTACACATGTACAAGCAAAAAGAAGCAGTACATATTTAATTATATTGGTATATTAAAATGCACTTAAGTAGGCTAATAATATAAAAAAAGAGGACTTGCATTTTATTTAAAGGTTTACAAATAATTAAAAAGCAAAATGGGTTCCCATTTAAAAAGGATTGTAAAAGATTTTTAAAATATTATTTCAAAAGAAATTTTTTTTTTCACAAATAATGTATGGTAGCGTATATGAATACCATGTTCGCCTCAAAAAATTAAAAAATTGTTGAAAATTCAATTTGAAATTAATTAAATAATTTTGTAGATCAAATGAAAATTTCATTAAAATTATTTGTATTTACTTAATTACGTTCATTTACGTAGATATTGTGGAATAAATTTGTTACTGGCTAAGCATACAATTGCAAGCTGTAAAGAATATTCCAAAAATGAACTCAAAATTGCTATAAAATGTGGATAATAGGGAGAGATTTAGCACGAGCATTATTTTCAAATTTGTCATTTTTCATTGGAACAGACTAATAAGATAGCAAAAATATTAAAGTTCAAGATGAAATTCAAATTAAGTTGACAAAAAGAATGTTGGTAAGTCTTACCATATTACATAACTTTTATATTAATATTTATTAATATTCATAATATTTACTGACATATTATAAAATGTTTCCATATGCCAGATATGTGAAAAGCAATTTATTTCAAGTCAGTTTGCTAAATTCCCCACCTTGTCGAGATCTTCTGAGTTGACGAATTCACTAGTATTTAACATTACGTATTTAATATTACGTGATCCTATAAATGATTCAGGCTTTCTTTCTATATTTTTAAACACAAAATTTTGTAATGTAAATAATTTGTAACAAAAGCAATAAGCAATTTCTTCCTCTTTATTCTCTCATAAAAGCAATTTTGAAGAGTACTGCTTTATTATATTATTGAAAAGTTCATTTTGGCGAAATTATAATAAATTTTTTTTTTGAAAAATATGATTGAATTTTGATAAATTGCATCTAAATTGTAAATTAATATTAAATAATATTTTGATATAGCTATATTTGTTTCGAATAATGAAAATTTTCAATTTCAATAATATTGTGGTATTTATTGTAACCCAATTTCAAAATATTGTAAATATAAATTTTTATACTTAATAACATTGAAGCATAAAAAATTCAATATGGGTTTTTTTTTTTTCTTATGGGAAAATGCAATTTCTAATGCAAAAATAAGATTTCTATTTAAGATTTCGAATTCTTAAAGTTGATTTTAATGTTATTTAAAATACATCTTATAAAAGCAATATTATATAAAGTAATTTAATAAGAATTTAAAAAAAAAAAAATTTATATTTTAATTTAAAATTCATGTATTTTAAATTGAATTTTATATTTTGTAGTTTTTGAATTTGATTATCCCAATCAATAAGATTTCTATTCAAAATTAATTTATTTATAAAATATTTTCAATTTGTATTTGTAAGCTTATAAAGTAAGGAATTTGAATGAAGAAAATGAGAAAAAAAATATTAAATTTTAAAGTGAGGTAATACCGAAAACTTGTTTGCTATAGATGTCATTTTGATTTTAAATATCTGCAAAAGATTGCATTACACATTACAATTCAATTTCTCTCTTAATTTTGTTTTTCTCTTATTTTGTAAATTCACCCTTTTGATTAAATTTTCTTTTTTATTTTGAAAATTATAAGCATAAGAAGTTCAATCGGTTTAAATTTATTACAATATTATGGTGATGTATACAAGATGTTCCATTCGAAACACGAAATTTTTGTGACAAAAATAAGATTTTCAATCCAATAGTAAATTACATCGATATAGTATTGAAAGGTGAAGATGAAATGAGAGGAAATAAAATTTAATAAACCAATAAAGTCATATTCATATACATATGTATATACAAATGGAATGAAAGTCCTTGGTCTGGAACCGGTTAAAAATAAAATGAAAGGCATTCCAATAGAAGAATCAACATAATTATTATGAAATTAATAAATTTCAAATACTAAATATATTTTCAACTGGAATACTCGTACCTCGTAAATTTATATTATAAACACATTATTATTGTACATAACATCAGCCAGCATTCATACATAAACACATAACATATGCGTACCGTATAATTTTATATAATGCAGTTCAACTCGTGCCTGCATAAGAAATTATTGTAAAAGAATTTTTCTAAAAGTGCACATTTATTATAATTTTATTGTACGAGTACATGAACTATGCGCACATAATAATATGCATACATATATGTATATAGTTTTTATCTTTTAACCATCTGCTTGCAAATATGAGATGAAATTTAATAAGTTTGATATTGAGTATTTATGGTATACCATTAAAGAAAAACAACAAAATAATAAAAAAAAAAATTAGTCAAAACTCAATCAAAAATCAAATCAAAAGTCAGAGATGAGTTCTGCATCCTTCTTTTTTTTTTTTTTTTTCTTTTTACATTTATAAGAAAAATATTTGATAAAAATAATATTGAAAAAAAAAAAAAGGAAAAAATAAAAGAAAATATTTATAGCTGAGAACTGGAGCATAATAAAATAAAAATAATATGAGAAAATTATGGTAGCTCATCCATATTATCCATCAAGAATTCTACAGTGATTTTATAAAGTTTTTGTATACACATTAGAATTACTCGTTTTAATAAAACCCCGTTTATCATTTTAAAAATTTAAAAAAAATTGAATTTCTATTTAATCAATTACTTATTTGATGAATCTGCGAAATTTTGAAACAGGTGATTATTTCATTTATATAAAGCCTTCTAGGCTTTAGAAAACGTGTAACCTATGATTGTTATACTAAAACTATTTTCGGTTCAAGGGAATCTTTCGAAATCATAATTAGTATAATATTATAGTAAATTCATAATATTTTTAGAGAGGAGGGTTTTTCTCACTTAAATTTCACAATTTCAGAATAATTCGAATTGAAATAAATTGTTGTATCATATAGGATTAAATATTGTGTGTAATTTCTCTTCAGTACTTTTCTTTAATTGTCATGCACAGATTTATTTTATGCTTATTTATTTTATTCTATTTCACACGAATTTTGAGTACAAATTCAAAAATTATATTTAAACTTAAAATTTTATTTTATTCAAAACACTATCTTAGGGAATTACAGTTTCAATCAAAGTCCGATTACTCTTTTTTAAACATACTGTACTTTTAACACCATAATAGAATTGCATAGGGGTATTGCAGTAAATATGGTAAAAACAAAATTATAAAAAAAAAGAGAAAAAACAATGTTTAGTTTTTTCTTTCTTCTTTATACTTTTGATAAGTTTATCTAGTTTGAAAAGCACATATTACATTTTTAAAATAGAACATGTTATACATATAAAATTATATTATTATAGTTATACAATATATAATATATGAATGTTATACACGTATATAAGAAGTAATGTAAAACATATAAATAAGAGAATTTTTTTTCATATTTTTGCGAAAATATGATTTGGTGCACATTTTAATATTTTTATTTATGATAAATTTTTATACTAAAAAAAAAAATGCATTTAATATAGCCCTGTGTAAGTTTATAAAACAAAAATGAAGAAAAACAAGAAAACAAACTGATCTAAGATTGAATTTTTGAATGAAACGACCCAGTTTTAGATTAAATAAATGACATAGTTTGAATATAGAATACATGCACGTTTATTTTAAATACAGAATAGCTGATGTTCTTAAAAGTAAAACTTTGAACAAAATTTTGAAAAAAAAAACCTAATAAATTAAAAATATTTTTAATTTACAATAATCTGCTAAAATGAAGAAATTCATCTATCAACAAAACATATGTACTTTTTATAATGTAGTTAATTACTTTTTCAACTGCAGGATATTAGTATAGTTAATAAAAAAATTTTTTAAAAAGAAATGAAAAGAAAATAAATATTTTCAGTTGCATTATACTGTGAAATTCAATTGAAATATGAAATCATAATTTTGGAATTTAAAAAAAACTAAATTTTATCATCTATTAAAGGAGCTTAAATTACGGATATGCGATCGACGAGACTTTACAATAATTTTCTAGAATTCATTCAATTGATTTTTTAGCAATCGATGTTAGTATAAAATAACGTCGCCCAAATTCTTGCTTCATAAGCCTCAAGGTATATTTTGGGCAAATTGAAAAAGTTAAAACTTAAAAAGTTAGAACTTAGAAAAAAAATTGGTCCGATAAAGTGTTATTGAAATGCGCATTACGGAATTGTATATTATTTTTAAGACTGTCACTTAAGTATTTGTCGAAATATCTTATATCGGATAAGCCACAATGCACAATTTACTCCATTCAATGTAAATCGATTACAAAGTAGTTTTTAATGTGCATATGGAGCAAATAAGAAATTGACTATTCTGACTAAAAATATATAGAAAACGTACGAATTATTAGAGCAAAACTTCATTGAGATCCTATTAAAATAGCATATAAAAATTACATGGAATTTTAACTAAAAATTTGGATACGTTAGGTGTATGAATGCGGACTATTAAGAAAGCGGTTTATAAATTTAAATCTGTATTGCCACGCAATTCAAAAATTTACACTCATAAGCTGAATTGTGTTTAATATTAATATGCTACAGCATTTTGGGGCTCACCTTTCGTATTTTCCCTGCAAAACAATTTAATACAATTTAAAGTGGCGTTATGTGAGGACAATTTCACATATTACATGTATTCCAAATTATATTTTAACAGGTATGTTCACTAAAAGTTTACTAATCCAAAATTATATGAATTCTATGTATATAAGAATATATGAATTCTTATGTTACATTTCCACTAAATTAGATAGTACACATTGAATTCAGGAAAGCCATTAAAGATCTTCAATAATTTTTTCTTTTCTTTCGCTGTTGTGAAATTGGTAGTCCACACAAAAGTAGATTTAACCCTTTCACTACAGCTGTAACAGTTACCAAATGTAACAAACCGCATTTTTCTGTGTATGCCTATTGAAAAATAAAAGGAAATTCCCCATTTACCAAAGAGGTTGCAAGTATATCTTTAAATATCAAACAGATCTTAATCTTAGTGAAAAAATGTATGGGTTTTTGATGAACAAATTTGGAAAATTATTATAATTTGAAGTGAAATTTTCAAAATTTAAATTGATTTTATAAATTTTAATTTAATTTCTCGCATTCATACAGAAGTCAACTATCATTAACTAAATCGTTTTCAAATTAAGTGATTTATTGAAAAATATTCTTTATTTTGCCACAAAAGAAGACTGTTTAAACAATTGAAAATTTTCCATTTGACATTTAAGTATTGAACAAGGAATCAGATGTTTTATTAAAGACACAAACCATTAAAAAATTCAACACCTAACTTTTTCTTAACAAAGTAATCAATTTATAAGTGACTAATTTCTTAAATAATTTTTTAATTAATAAAATTTAAATAATAAAGCTCTTATAAGCATTTCTAATGGAAAAATTTAATTAATTGCAAACTTTAGTAATAAAATTTAATTCTATCGATTCAAGATCCACAAAACAAAAAATTCATTTTCAAAAATTGAATGTGGTTTGCATCAAAAATATTATTTGTTCAGTTTATAAGGTTCACAATTCAACAGCTTCAAATTCAATTATAAAATGCACTATAATACACTTGGACAATTCATTAACAATGTTACGAGTATTCTAATAAAATTTCAAGTTAAAAATAATTCACAATAATTTTATGATCTCAAAATTAATATTTAGAAATAATTTTAATATTTTGAAGTCTAATAATTTATAAATGAACGTTTAAAAAAAGAAATCAACTTGTCAATACTCAATATACTGTTACATGAGTACTTGTTGGTCTACTTTTAATTTAAAATAATTGTTGATGAGTTTAAATATAATATTTGATATTAAAATTTCAATAATTTATGAAAATCAAACAAAATATTTATGTGGAATATAGGTTCGTGTAAGTATTTTGAACTCAATTATAAAAATTATCTTTGTATTTTATAAAATCATTTTATTATAAAGTAAATATAAACTTAAATGATCAATTGACACATATTTTAAAATATGTACACTCAAACATATCTGTTCATTATGTTAGTACTTAAATTTCAACAATATTAATATTAAAATCACATTAAAAGTTCATACTTTTACGTACATTCATTAGTGCTATGCCAAATCAATTGAATGATTTTAAAATTAATTAAGACCATCAAAAGATTTTAATTTAAAATCATGTAAGCAAGTATGTATGTATTGAGTAGTTTTTTTTTATTTATTTTAAATGTGTCGAGTTATTAAATTAATAAAAGTGTCACATTGATTGCATTTTATATATTAAGTGATAAATTTTTTAACTTTATATTTGAAAAATTTTTCAGAGATAACACATTTTGAATATTTCAAAATTAATTGATTATTAGGAGAAAAGTGTACAAAAAGTGTAGTAATTGTTAAAAGTGATTGGTTTTTTACCACTGGCATTGCAATAAGTGAAGTGATGTGATGTCACCAAATTTCAGATGACAAGCTTTCGGTGGGAACGCAACTTCCTTGGAAGTATGGAAGCGTAAATAAACTTTTTTTTTGGAGAGATGACGGTTTAGCGGTGTCTGCATCAACGCGTGTGTCTCAAGTTCGGCAAAACCGAATTTGATAAAATTTTAAATGTGCGTTTATTTCGGCTATATGTCACGGACTGATTAACTTTTGAGATATGTCAGGTTTCAGGAACTTGACCTTTTTACGGACCGATCTTACATTTATGCACATATAGAGAGAGAAATAATCAACTTGAAATTTGATATTTAAATTTGGGATGATTAAACAATAAACTTTTTTGGAAATATTTATCAGTGCTCGGAAACTGAATTTTCACTAGGGACCGATTTTATATGTTTTACCATATCTACGGAACTAATTAATAGAAATTCTTGAAATTTATTGATTGTTGTTCTTGAAGTACTGATTGTTACTGAAACTAACTGGGGAACTTTAAGGGTATTCGAATGGCACAAAACGAAATTCTACTAAGAGCTAAATTTACATTTTCCGAAAAATATTAACTAACAACTTACTTGTGCCTTTAAAATTGTAAAGAAATGTTTAAAACGCATTTTCATAATCTTCTGTAACAGTTTGACTAAACTAGAAAATTTACATTGCGGATACATAAATTTACGATTATGTGGTGATTATATCAAATTTTTTTATTATTAAAATTTAGAGTAAAATTTAAATTAAATTGTAAATTTAATAAAAAATTAAAATTTTTGTATTTTAAAACAAAAGGAAATCTTGTTTTTTAAAAATTAAAAATTAAATTTAATAGACTTGTGATAGAATATTTTTGAATTGCAACTATAAGATGAAAAATAATTTTCATCTTACAATTTAATTTTAATGGCAAAATAGTGTTATATAATTAAAGATTTTAATCACTTCCTATATATTATTTAAGATTACAAAAGAATCACCATCATTCTTTTAAATTATTATACATATGAAAAAAATTTTAAGTTTTTCTTTTAAAAATTCGGCATTTATAAAAAAAAATTATTTGATTTTTAAATAATTATAAAAAAAATCCTTGAAAAGGATATAATCACTTTATTTTTAAATTTATTTTAAATATACTAATGGCATGATTTTTTAAATATATTATTTATGATTTAATCAAAGGATCCATTTCGTAAAGGATGTTAAATTTTTTAATCTTTATTTTAATATTTTTCTTATATTTAAGCTCTTTCAGCATATAGTATAGACTACCAGTACTAACAAAAGAATTGTTATAATACTATATTACACAAGAATCAAACAATTAATATTGTTTTAAGAGATTTCAGAGTATACCTAGTAATAGCATGGAAAAGTGCCTGTTTCCTAGTACAATTAGGAAAAGAAGAATATGGAAATGTAAGTAGTATATTTTAATTTCTGTTAAATATAAAATATTCTAAATATATACTTAAAATTTTCAATAACAACTTTTAATGCCTTTTATAAATTTTAAGTTTATATTGAAAATCATATCTTGTAAGCATACAGTCATAAGAAATAGGTGCCGTATTATATGTATTAGTCAAATTTAAATATAAATTAATAGTGGAATAATTGTTTTTCCTCGAGCAAATATGACATTATAGAATACTTTTTTTGAAAATTCAAAAATTTCCATTTATACTTTTTACGATAATTTATACATAATTGCATTTAGCATTATACAACTTAAATAACGTAATTCTAGTTCATTTTATAGCGTTATAAATACTTATGTATGTATGCACCTCAAAATAACTTTTGCCAAATATTACTAGTTATTGAAGGGAAAATAAAATTTTCTAATTGCAAAACTACATACATATTCATATATAAAAGTTTTCTAGTAATAATGATAAATTTATAAAATATAAAGTATTCCACTTTCTAAAATATATATGCAAGGTTATACTCGTATATATAATGTTATAGCACCTACACAAAGTTTCAAATTTCCTTATATACTTATATATGTATGTATGTATGTTGTTTTGTAATCAAAGTTAAATTAAATGCTTTAATATATCATTTCTTTCTTTTAACAAACAAGATCTATACTACATTTACATATATATATATATGTAGTGCATATAATATATTCTATAAAAATAAAATTTTTATGAAATGCCCTTCTTTAACTCGTTGTCTTATTCATAATGATTCTAAAATATGTAGTTCAAGTTCTTTTATTTTTAAAAATAACTTTGATGAAAAGGTCATAAATTATTATATATATATATATATATATATGTATATTCAAAGTGCTTATATTTCAAATAGAATTCTTGACAAACATTAATAAAATCAAAGAACGAAATTCTCTTTTTGAATCGCTTTTAACGCAAAAAAACAAAAAAAACAACAAGTTTTATAAAATATACAAGAGGATTTAGATGATTTTTTAGATGGAGAAATTTTATTTATATATACATTTTGTATGTATATATAAGATGGCGTCCACATATACTTATATTTTATATTTTGTAAGTATATCAAATTCTAAATGCAAATTTTTAAACTAAATTATAAAGTTTTCCTTTCATCATTATTTTTTTTTTTTGTAATCATTTCTCTCTATATTATTTTGTAACTATTTGTGGTTTTTGAACTTAAAAAGTAATTTTGATTTATTTAAAGTTTTCTTATATACTCGTGTGTGCACATAAGTATTATGTATGAGTATATGAAAATATATATATAATTATTTGAAAAGATGAATCTTATAATGATGAAAATTTTATTGTGGTTAAAAATATATGCAATTTATGTATTATGTAATAATTTTAAAGTTGAAAATTTTTACGTTTTTTTTTGTGAATTAAACGAGAGCTAGCTACTTCGTTAACATTTTGTACCAAAATATGTACATTACTTGTTTTCTCTTAAAAAAATTTATCATTTGAATTATAAATTTTTAATAGAGGTCTGACTCGAAAAATTACAAATTGTTTTATGATTTTAAACTAAGGTTTCTGTATCGGGATAATTTTATGCTAGAAATTGCTGTAGGAAAGTATAGTAATCTCTAATTTAAAATTACCCCAATATATAAAAATTCGATAACGATTATGTCATATAAATCTCACTTAAAGTCAACTTTTTTCCATAAAGAACTTATAATTAAAGAGCAGATTTTTTTTCTGTTGTATAAAAATTAGGAATGTATACTGCTTTCTGTCAAAAAACAGCTTTAAATATGAATAGTGACAATAAATTTCGAAAATCAAGTAAATAATAATTTTAAAAAAAATATTATTATTAAAAATTATAATATTATTAATTTATTAGCAAAGTAAATATCAATATAATAGTTTCAATATTATGACAACAATTAATCTTTTTTATGATTTTAATTATGGGCTCTCAATCTTCAGCTACAAAATTTTTAGTATAATATTAGAAATTATGAAACTAATTCAATTTATTTTTAAATGTGTTAACAAATACAATATTGACAAATGAAAATTGTTACATGATACTTTTTTTCGCCATTTTAGTTCGTTGGCAAATCACATACAAACACGCAGTTAAGTTTATAAATTTTAACAAGTCGATTTGAAATGCTGAGTAAAATTAGTCTGTGTCTCTTTCATTTTTAGAAGTAATTCAGTATTTAGAACATGACTAATTATACAATACGAGTATAACATATAAAATAACAGAATCAACACATATAAACACATATACCTATACTAAAAAAGGTTTTATATAAAATGTTGCCAAGACAAGGTAGTATGGTCACCACTGTTAAAAATTAATCATATGTCATTAATAAAGGAATTAATTTTTTAACTCTACAAGCTCAAATTCCGCAAACACACCATTTTAGTTAAACAGTCTAGTTTTATCGCCATTGCCGAATTTTCGAAAACGGGCTTAATCAATGAAGTGAAAATATTCAAAATTAATGTGCCAATATTTTCCGAATTTATAATTCTTGCTTTAATCCACTATATAAAATAATTTTCTTCTTATTTCTATTATAAGAACTTTCTTGTATATATATATATATATATATTGTATATATATATAAATACATATTTTGAAGGATATTTTTTACACATCCTTTTAATATTTGCATTCTAATAATAAAATAGTTGAACAACAAGTCCAGTTTTATTATAATAAAAGCATACATATATACATTATGTGCATGTGTGCATGTAGTTGAATATTTTTAAATTCTTTTGTCATTTTAATAGTACATTTATGAAATTCTAGTTCGCTCTATTATCACTTCATACAGGAATAAATTTTTTTTATATATATATACATATATATTCATTTATATTGCTTGGGGTTTATAATGCTTGATCTATACCTATACAAATTCACTTTCTGAACTTTTGAGATGACCCTTTGTATTATTATGTTCCTTTTTCTAATTATTTTGTATATCGTGCACTTTTATACATGAACTGAAGATATTGTGTGTGCAAGCAATTATGTTGGGTATTTATTACTCAAAGAGATGAGTAATTTTTATGTTTTAAAAAAAATGTATTTTTTGTATTCACTCTTTTGCCCTTTTCTCGTTATGTAGTTTATGAAAGAAAAAATTATTTTACTATTTTTTTTATTCTTTATTTATAACTCAAAATACATGGAACATTATAAATTTCATCAATTAAGAAATTATACCATTTTATGTATATATGGAGTAATATTTTGCTCTTAATTCATTCTAAAATGAAATTGATTCAAACAATGAATGATAAAAGTAATTCAACTAAAGGATTTCCATAAGAAATCCAATTTTAAATAAATGAACATGAAAATCAAAAAAATTTAATATAACCTTGATAGCCCATACTAATATAACCTAGTTAGATAGCTAAGTATCCTAAATTGTTCTACAATGAAACACCATAGATTTTGTCGCTTCTTATACTTAATGAATATTATCATAAATTTCTTATATTTTATATTCAGTTTGTCTTTACGTAATATTATTTAATATTATGTTTATTAAGTGTTTGGGGTTTGTTAACATAAACAGTGACTTCGAAATTTCATTAATACTGCACTAATGCATAATTCAGTTTACTATACTTCCAATTGCTAAATTGAGTCTTTTGATAATTTGAAAATTTCAGTTGTAACTAATAGATTGTTAAATAATTTATTACGACAAACTTATGTGGTGAGTTCACCTGTTATGGGCTTCCATTAAAAGTAATTTAATTTTAAAAGCAAACCTACAATTTTCATTTTCAATTTTGCAAACATATGCTGTAAATTTCATAAAAATTCAGAATTTTATTACAAAATAAGGTTTGTATATATGTAAATTATCGTACTTTATATTAAATTATTTGACTTCTATAATATTAAAACTTTATGAAATTTAAAAATAATACAAGGGCGTTATGGTTTTCATATTGTTATTTAGAATCCTTTGTAAACAATATTATAAAATCCTTGTGTTTAAAATTAAGAGAAGAGAAAAAAAAAATTATCTCAAAAGTCAAAAATAAAAAAAAAATATCCTGTAGTGTAATTTTGTAAAATTTTCTAGATATTTCATATAGCGAAAACTACAAGAGAATTGAAAATTCACTCCGATTCTATTCGGTTTAAATTTTTGAATAATTTAATTTTTTTTTTTATTTATTATCTTATTTTCTAATTCTGTACATACATAATATTTTGGTCAAGAGTAAAAGAGAAAAGGATTATTCATGTCAAATTCAAAAATAATAACAATAAGAGAGAGAAAAAACAATATCTCTCAAGTTAATATTTATTTTGTTTTGTTTTATAATGTTAAAATTTTATGTATGATTGTAATAAACTTGCAGAAACAAACCATATTTTTATTACATACCAATATATATATATACACATTGTATGTAGATGTTATTTAACCCGAAATTGTCGGTTGCATGTTTTAGTTTTGTAAGTACATAATTGCACATATAATACATAATGCTTGTATGTATTTATATCGTTAATAATAAAATTTTAAATACAATAGAGTATTTTATATTGAGGATAAATTTATGAATATACAAACATATATTGTACACGTACTGACATACATAAAAATTATATAACAATATCTGTTTCCATACCTTTATTTGAGCGATCTTTTTATTACGAAATTACAAGGTCTTGAAATTATGAGCTCTGTAGTTGACACAAAATGATTTAAATGCTCTGTAGAATAGTGATGAGCTCTGAAATCCTTGATTTTTATAAAGATTTTAGAATACATACAGAGTAACGGTAATATTATGCTTAAAAATTATATTGGTAGTTTTTAGGTAACGGTTTTTACAAAGGTAAAATGGAGAAATTTTGATTCTACATAAGTGTTCCAACATATGTAAAGAATTTTTGAAATTGAACTATAATTTTTAGAAAATTAATTTTCTTCTGAATTTTTTTATGGAATGAATTCTTGCATTATGAATTTTTTTCACGAATTGTAGTTTTTCAAATAGTTTTACAATACTCGTATTTTGACTCTAGAAACGTTTACTTATTTAAAATATAAGTTGTTTTGCCCTTAATATCCTATCAGCAGCTTTCGTAAGAGTATCATAAAACTCTTTTGATATACTTAATATTAATTTTGAGAATAGCTTTTAAATTTGCCGATTTAAAATGGAGTTGGTTTAGCAGCATATAAAATACAAAAAAAAATTATCTCCAATAAAATATTGCAAATTTTGGGATAAAGGTTTTTACGTAAACATTTATTAGCAACGTTTATTGTACTTATATACCTCATGTACTCTTATTCCGATATTACAAATTTTGATCATAATTAAATAAATTTTTAAAGATAATAAAATAAAACAGAAATGCAAATTGTACTTACTTTTAATACAAAAATTTCTCCGGTTGTTCGATTAATATCAAATTTACTATTGGCTGGATTATCTGGATCAATACCTTGCCCAGTTAAGAAATAAACAATATTTTGAGGCCGATCTTTATCACCATCAGTTGCTGTCACCTGTTTATTGTTATTTGTTTTTCATAATTAATATGAAATGAACAGAATAAAAGAAATACATATATTAATTACAGAAGAAAAGATTTGACAAAATTTTTGTTTTTTAATAAAAATTTATAACATAAAACTACAAAAGTTACGATCTCGTGACATTTAGAAAAATGTAACTTGAATTTTTATAAAAATGTTTGTAAGGAAATACGAGTATTAAAAAATTTAACAATATTTAATTATAGAATTAGAATTTTTCGGATCTTAAAATTTGTAGTTTGATGTTGTTAGCTTTAAAAAACAAATTAAATAAAAATTTACAGTATACAACATAAATTACATACTACATAAAGCGCATGCAATGAGTTCAAAAGCAATAAAATAACAATTATTTAAAATAAATACAAAATGTTATCATGCAAGTATATACAGTTCACCACTCTAATATTTAAATTATAAATTGCAAAAACTACGAAATTTAATTAATATTCTTACAAGCAATATTCAAATATGCTAATACAAAATATTTATATATATATATGTAATACTGTGTACTATAAGATTTGGTAATGATAATTTATAAGCTGAATTGTTCTGTAGCATACCACAATATTAGTGCTATCAGAGATTAACGCAGTATTACTCTTAAAATTTAGTTATTTTACTACATTATATTCTAGTAATAAATTGAATAATTCTTATTACCAAACAGTTACAATATTTAAATACTCAATAATTATTGACAATAAATACTAGTTTTTCCTTAATACAAAAATAATTTTAATTATAATTAAATTACAAAATTGTATATGAATTCTGCATATACAGTAGCATACTAGAATTCTTTGATCTTTGGACTTTCATTATACACAATGCGTTTAATTTTTTAAAATATTTTTAAGAAAATTTTAAAGAAATATAGAGTTGTAGATTTGTTGCAATTTGTTTTTCTAATTAAATCAACAATATTTAAATATATATTTAAAAATTTAAACACTAAAATTTAACACATATCACTGTATCTGCGATTTTTCCATTTAAAACATTTAGGATAAACAGATGGTCCAAGAATATTTAAAAATTATTATTATAAATTTAATTGCTTAAAAATAAATTATTTTTATATCGAAAACAGATAAAAATTCGGATTTTATTAATAAATTCGTTTTTTACTTGATGAATTTTTTAAATAATTGAAAAAAAAGTATTAATGATTTTAAATATTTTGTACAACATGACAATCAATATAAGAGTAATTAATGATGAAGAACGCGTGTTTAAGCAGGCCCGCTTCTGATTTGCTCAACGCCCCAAGCGTCAAAAAGTATGTCCTTGCACTATTCAAAGCAATATGCAATAAACATTGCACTTTGAAGTTAAAAAAATCCTCTTTCTTATAATCTGAATACAAGATTGATCATGGAATTGCACCCTGGAAATGTAATTGAAAAAATTTTTATTTTTCAAAATTTAGTTTTTCTTTTGAAAATTTTCAATGGCGCCCCTGATTTTCGGCTTCCTTTCTTTCCGACGACCTTTGCAAATGTTTACTTTGCATATATGGTAGATCCGGCGCTGGGTCCAACTATTAATTCAAGAGAATGCAACAAAAAGATTAAAATTTAATTGAAAGATCCCACTCTTCTCTAATTAAAACTTCAAAAGTATTTTTATCAGGTAATTTTCCCTGCGATCGTTTCATAAATTTAAGTAATTTGAAACTTGACCCGATTGAAGATTTAAAATTATGAATTTAGGAATGGTTTTCAAACATTTTTTATATGAGGGAAATAAATTTCAATACCAAATGAAAAGTGCAATTTATACCTTCGCGCGATTAAATATTTTAAAGTAGTTTAATTAAATACTCCTTACTTCATAATTATACTTATTCAGTGAAAATTTTTATAGTAATTAATTATAATTCAGTGAAAATTTATTCAGTGAAAATTTTTATAGTAATTAATTTAATGTATAATACTACGAGTATACTATAAAAATTAATTCATATTTTTGTTATACATTCATATTGAATCTGGATATCTTGACTCGTGAGTTTAGTTTCCTAAAATAATGGACAGGGGTTATATTACATAATTCAATGGCAATGGCAATGAATTTCTCAAAAATAACACTAAAATATAAACAATGGTCAATGAATTGTTTTATTACTGTTGCATTACGGTTGTTGTGAGAATTTCGCTCATTTCATTTAAGTGTGTATAGTAAATGCATGAACGTCTAATATATGCTTAGAATCTCATAATTTAATACTCAATTCTTCAATAAATTTGAAAAATTCATGTAAGACATTTTAATTCCAAAGCTCTATTTCATTTTTAATTTTGTTTCTATGCATTTATTACATTATATAAAGGGGATTATAAACAATTAGTTTAATAAAAATAATAATACTGTCAATTTTAATAATTGTATATAATTTTATGTCTACTTGTATAAATGTATATTCGTATTTATTTCATTTTAATTAAATTAGTCTAAGTATTATGAGAATATAATTAATTTTCATATTATATAAAATATCATTTGCATTGAATTATTTTCAATAATAATATTTTAATTAAAATTTTCGCATAATTAGCTAAATAAAATGAGAATAGAAATGGTTATATGTAAAACTTTAAGGTGCCCTTTAAAATATTTTTAGAGTAGTATTAAGAGTAATAAGTGAAAATATTGTGAATATTTTCAAATAAAAAATAATTGTTATTGGAATTTGCATGTATAATTTAAGTTTTAGAAAAACCTGAAAGAATCCACTATAAATTTATTAAAGTATTCCAATTATAAATTGTGATTTTTTTTAAATTTAATTTTAGTTTAATTTAAAATTAAAGCTGATAGATCATAAACGTTTATATAACATTGTTCTTTAAAATTTTATTCATTTTTCATAGTTTGTAAGGTGAAAACTCGCATATTTGAACCTACATGCATTTTTATTTTTCAAATTTATTTTAAATATTTTTTGATGGAATTTAAAACCTTTTGATCTTGATGAGTTTTAAATTGTAAAAAAGATGCTAAAATATTTGAATAAATTTTGAATAAATATTTTTTTTTAAACGTAACCAAAAAATTCTTGTTTGTGTAATGGATTCTTTATTTTAATAAATTTTATTTTACTTTGTTAATAGTAAAAGCAAATGAAATGAAAAAATATATGGCAACCAGAAAAATGCCAGTGCCCTATAAAGTACATGAATATTTCGAAAATTTAAATAACTTACTTAACAATTTTTATTTTAATTCCAATTTAGTGGCGTGTAAATTTGTAAAATGTATAAGACTAGAACGTGATTGTTGGAAAAAGTTTCGAAAATTTTAATATAAAAAATTTTTAGGGAAACGAAACTTTATAGTCAATTTACTACAAAAAATTTACCAGTTCATTTTTTTAACAGCCCAAAATTCGTTGATTATTTCGCTTTATATGGAAAAAAATGTAAAATCGACCCACAAAAAGTTCCTGAAGTCCCTGACATATCCTAAAAGTTAATCAATCCGTGATATAGACAGAATAAACTTACATAAATTTTTTTGAAAATCGGTTCAACCGAACTTGAGATACACACATGTCGACAAACGAAAATCTTTCTAAAAATAATTTATTTATGCTTCCCTATTATGCAGAAGTGTATTTCAACTAAAAATTCATATTTTGAAATTTAGTGTCATCACAAAACCCCCCTAATTTTATGCAAAGCTGTCGGTAATTATTACACTTATGTGCATTAATTCTGAAATTAGCAATTGCATAAAAAAAATTTAAATAATTATTATAAAAAAAGCCAAAATCTAAATAGAATAAAAACGAATTATTAAAAATTAAGGTGTTATTAAAATAATCTCCTTCCTGAATGTTTTATTCAAATAAAATGGACATTACTTAAACTTTAAAAACCTTTAATATTCAAATAATTTTTTTTAAAGGGTTTTTTTCCAATATGCAAAAATATTTATTCAATTTCTTTGTTTTTCCTATAATATTATTTCATTAAAATCCATTAAAATATTATTTAAAATTCTATGATAAAAAAAAAAAATTGCATTAAAATTAAAAATATTTTCTTATAAAAATTAATTTTTCTGAATAATAATGTAATCCTTACCTATATATATGTAAATATGTACGTGAATAACTTTCAATACTTAAGTAATGTTATTTTTAATTTTATTTTATTAATTTCTCATACCTTTTGTGGCTATATGCAATAAAATCAAAGGAAATTTGAAATTTTCATTTAAAATTGAAAATTTTTAAATAAATATTTTTCATCTTAAATTTTAAAAAAGTTACCACTAAATTTTTGTTTTAGTGAAAAATCGATTGAAAATGATTGCAATTCGATCAAATTTTTATTTTGATATTGTCAGTACAGTAGTATTGTATTCTTATTTCAATGTAATTTTGAAATAATTCGAATTTTCGGGATAATGTCATCGAAAATACGAAATATATTCATTTTAAATATTAAATCCGAAGAATATTCTGGATCTCAAAATTATTTGACAAATTCATTTTTATTAACACTGTAACAGTAATTTTATATTTTCAATTCAATTTCAGATTTTTGCTTTAATATTTAATTCAAGTCCTTCTGTTACCCATTTTAAAATATGGACCATATTTCCTTTTGGCTTTAGTTTAGAAAAGTCCAAAAATATTATTTAGTCTAAAAGCTTATTTGTAATAAAAACTACTTTAAAATTCAGATTTCATACTTTTCTTTTCTTCTATATATATATATATATTCCTATTTATATATATATATATATATATATATATATAGGAATTTTTGTTTGTTTTAATGTTCAAAGAAATGAAAAAAGAAAAAAAAAAGGAATTTTCTCTTCGAAAATAATGTTTTACATTTTTCTTTTTTTTAGTGGAAAAACAGGACGTTACGGTGGTGAATATTCCATTAGAGTTAATTACTTTCATAAATTTTGAAAAATAGAATTTTAATTTTTTTATTCCATTCTTTGTATTTTCTGAACATATGATTTTTTTTTTTTAATTTTATAAAACTCTTGAAAATTCAGTAATAATAATTTACAATAAAAATTTTTCTATAATATTTTGGTATGTATGAGAACATACATATACTTGTAGTATAAGAGTTATAGGAATGAGCACTTATTTATATATCACAAAGTATATAACAGTATAATGTAAAAGTACAGTTACTAGATGGGGATTTATGCATTTAAAATAAAAAAAAAATTTAATTGGATATATAAAAAAATTTTCAATTTTTAAGAGAAAAGTTTAAAATGAAATTTTTAAAAGTGATTCTTTCCAATGATATATATTGGATTCAATATACATGTGTTTGTTTAAATTGTGACTACAAGTGTTACCGTTCTGTTTTATTTGGTATGTTGTAGATTTTTTTTTAAAAATTTATTTTATAAACATTTTGCTGCGACCAGTAATGTAAAAATTGACAATCAAATTAAATACAATTAATTTGTCACTTGTTCGATTTATGGTTATGAGTTTAAAGTAAATATTAGTAATCAGCGAGTATAATAACGTCTTAGATTCTCTAGTACTAACTTAATATTTAAAAATTATTATATATAGGAACTTTTTTTATATATAAGATACTTGGCAATAATATTGCAAACTTGTAGAAATTAGTACTTTTACTTCATCTATAATTCTATATATTCAAGTTCATCTATTTAGAATTTTTATAACAGTTTACTAACTGTATCTCTCAATTCAATATCAATAATATTATCAAAGCTTATTTCAATATCGTTTACAAATTGGAAGTTAATAAAAGAGTCTTGCTTCGAAATTTAGTCATCTTTAAACGGCAACACTAATCATATTCAATTACAATTAAATTAATATTTAAAATATTATTTTATAATTAAAAATGTATTTTACAATATTTATTACAGAATTATAGTACCTCTATTGAAAAATATTATATAATATTATGAATATAAATTAAAATGTACAATAAGTAATTGTTGATGTGTTTTGTGAATTCTGCGTATAATAAAGAAAAATCTGTTAAGTCAAAATTAAGCAAATTAACTCTAAAGTTTATGGCTTAAAATCTTGAATGAAATTATATAGGTACGAGTATGTATTTGTTTATAAGCGAAATTTTGACAGGATAAAAACTAAACTATTGAAAAATCATTTTTATATTAATTGTCAAAAAAGCTGTCAAAAATTGATATTTAATTTTAAGATAACTTTGAAAGTGAGCTAAATTTTACCAAAAATTTTGGTAAAACATATAATTACAAAGTGTTATATGTGCAATGAAATCCAAAAATGAATTTAATTTCAAAAACATCTAATTTGACTTAGATCATTTTTGATTGCAACTACAAAATTATTTTGTAATTATGATTATTAATAATTTTAATTAAAGAAAAATATTTTCTTTTTAATTCTTGAAGTAATTTTTTTTTCAATTAATTTTTCATTTTCAATATATTTTTTTATTTTTATAATTAATTTCATAATTTAATAATGTAAACAAAAAGTTTAAATAAAAGTTTTAAGGTTTCAACCCTTATAATTCAATAATTGTGCTCGTTTATTGAATTGTAAGAAATTGATATTGAATATTTGACCTTATATAATAATTTTTACAATGTTGTATGAATTACTTTAAAGCTACATACTGAAATTGGGAATTAAAAATAAAATTTTTAAAAAGTTTTATAATGTGAAAAAAAATTTTAAGCAACAAAAATGTATTCTGTCAATGAAAATTTAAAATTTTTTCTACTATAGGGCAAATATTTCTGGTTTTTTGTGCACCTTTTTTGTTATAAACCCCTAAGGAAGTGTAATATGGCTCGTTTAAAATTCCTTATTTCAATTTCTATTACAAACATTTGTACCATATAATATTCTATATATATATGTACATATATATCATGTTCTATGTGTAATAATTCTGTCGCCAAGTAGGTGATAAATCCTTTGTGATTTTCTATGAGATGTCTTTTTACTTTTAAGATAAGCCATTATAAAAGTTATAAATATTAATGTAATAGTATTAAATTAAACTTCAAAGAAAATTACATAGCAATCACTTGAGGTTTTCTCTTCATCTTATATTTTAATGAATTATATATTAAGGATATGATGCTTCTTGCTTCAAGCATTTTATAAGAAGTTATTTAAAAAAATGAAAAAAAAAAACCAAGAATAAAATAAAGTAAATTTTTAAAATCCACAAAAGTATTATTTTTGAGAGCCTTGAAAGAAGTTAGAGAGATTACCTTGTTATAAATTTTATGATAGTTCAGTTTTTGTTTTTTTTTTAAATATAGCTATGTAGAGATAGTTTGAGTTAAAAATTCTTGAGGTGAATGTAAATAAAATTTATGTTATAACTGGTGGCGGAGAAAATTAATCAATTTAAACTTGGATTCGTAAAAGAAATACAAATATAGGAAAATGTACGACGCTTAAAATTTTTTCAAAGTTAAAGGCTTTGTAACACTTGCATATTAATTTCTATGCCAATATAAACGACATTACAATTAAAAATTGTCGGAATCAAATTTTACCGTTCGCAATATTGTTGATTGAAATCGAATATGCTGTAACTTTTGTTAAAAATTTTTTAAAATCTGCTTTAAGTAATTCTGAGATTAATTGTATAAAAATATAAAAAGTGAAATCAATTGTATTTCCGGCAATTTTAAAGAATAGCCATAAATAATTCTTAATTTTGCATTTAATTTTATTATAGGATTTTAATTTACATTGTTTATGGATTTTTTCTGATGAAAATTACATGGCCCATTATTTTGTTTCTTTTTGAATCAAACAAAATTCACGGAATTCCACTTATTCTCATAAAATTTTCAATAAATCAAATAAAATCCATGAATAAAAGTTCGTCATGCAAACGCTACTTATCTAGCTCATTTATTTTTGTTAATTTTTCAATTATTTCGTTTATAATTAAAATTAAAATTTAAGTTTATTTTATAATGAAATATTCAATTTTTTTTCCTTGTTCACATAACATAAATGGAAAATTGATCAAATCATTGAAATATCAATATTATCCTTCCCATACACACATATAGGGAAAGGTAAAAAATAAACTTATATAGGTTAAAATATCAAAAGATTTTTAATATTTTGTTTACGCACATTATTTTTATAATGTTGTCATATTATCACTATGCTATAGGGTAAAATATGAACCATAAAAATTTTTTGTTAATTAAATGAATAATATTATATAACACTAAATAATATCTATATATATACATACGTTATATATAGTATGTTTTGTGGTCTGGTAATTTTAATTTATGATATCTAAATATTTTAATCAAATATTTATCGTTGACAGAATTTTTTCACTTATTAATTATTTAATTATTATAATAATTATAATTATTGTTGAAAAAATATAATATATTATTGTTGAAAAAACAAAATATTATTTAATTTGATTAATGAATTTGATAAAAAAAAATTATTATGTTATAATTAATTGATACTATGATTTAAGAGTGTAAAATTTTTTAATAATTCAAATATGAAATTTAACTCTATTCTATTTTAATAAATTATTCATTGTTAAATATTGCAAAGAGTTTAATGACTTTGAATTTTTTTCACTAATGTTAATATTAAATGCAGATTAGCTGAATTTTTTGACATAGTTTCGAATAATATAGTGGAGAAAATTTACGTTTTATTTCGAAATTTATGAAAACTCTTCAATGCAAAAACTGCAAGAATTTTTAAATTTCGCATTTAAAAATTTATTACTCGTAAAACTTATTAAATAATTTCGAATTTCTCATAATTCTGCTCCTTTTTTTTTCAAACATGTCCAATAATATGGAAGAGTATAGATTTAATTATAGAGATTGGTACTAAAATTAAGAGAATAATGTTTGCAAGCTCTCAGAAATTCACAGATATTTAATACAATTTCAATTCTAATATTAATACTTTTTTGTATGTTATAATTAACATTCATAATAAGAGAAAATTTTTATGTAAAATTTTAATCTGTTTAGCGATGGCATGACAGCAAAAAAATCCCATCTCAAATACAATAAAATAATATTATTCTATTGCCATAAATTCGGATATGAAATTTTAATTAAGAGATTTTGTTCTTATATTAAAATGTAATGTGATAATGAAATGCAATCAAGAAAATTTAAAATATAATATTTTTAAAATTTTAAATAAATTTTTCATTTGTATAAAAACCCAATTTTAAATTAATTTTTTGAATTACATATATATACAAAAAATTATGAAATTTTCAACAAGGAAAACGACAACTGCAGATCATATTGAATTATTAGGAAAAAATACAAACATTTTTAATTATATAAGACCAGATGGCCTCGTATATAAAATTTTTTTAATTACAAATTAATCTAGAAATAAATTGTCTGTTATTAAATAAAATCTAATTCTTTATTTTATTTTCTTATATGATTTTCTCATGAAAAATAAAACATATTCGGACAGTTGTTTTAAATTAAAATTTTATCAGTTTTGTGTCCTTTTTATTAAAATTCCATTTTTCTAATACATATATTAAACTGATATTCCTGTAAATAATATGAATTTTAATAAGATTTAAATGAATTTAGAGAAAAGTTTAAACATACGAGAAATTGTTAGGTTTTTTGAAGAATTAAAAATTTTTTTTTTTTTTTTGAGTTCAGAACTATAATTCAAGCTCTACAGCTTTATTTATATAAATATTTTAATATTTACATATTGCATGTACTATTTATTATATACCATAATATGATCTTTTAATTTATGAATAATTTTTTATAGTATTTTTTTAATTTCTTTTTCTATTTTTTTAATAATTTGAATACAAAATTTTAAAAATACAAATGGAACAGATGAAAGTTAAATTATGTTAATAAATGAAATTGCTATAGTCGTTTTAAATTTTAACATAATATTATGTACATAATAAATAACTATGAGTGTATATATATATATATAATAATTATATATGAAAAAATTATTATAAAATATTATAACACAGTATAAAAAAAAAAGAAAAACACCCATAAATTTCTAAGAGCTTTTAATTTTTTTCTTCTAAGCAAAAAATAAGAAAAAAAATATTCTGGCAAAAATAAAGCAACCAAAAAGGATAATAAATTTTTATACAAAAATAGTATAAAATTTTTGTATGATTACAGTAGAACACTTTTTTTCAAGAATTACGAAATCTTTAAGTGAAAAAAAATTCAATTGAGTTGAAATTTTATTGAATAATTGAAGTATTGCGACTAATACTATTGAATTCAAATGAGATTTCAATAATTGACTCTCATTAATATTTTGTTTGTTGCCTTAAAACTTTGAATGATTCTCTGTTATGAGAATTTTACCTCAAATTCTCTTGTCTGTTTACTTTCTGCTCGTCTTTGAATTAATATAAAAAGCAAAATGTTAATTAAGCAAATAAGTGAAAACAGATATAATCGTATTCATTTCATTTGAAAAAGATTTTAAAATTTTATTTAAAAAATAATTAATAAAAAAGAAATTTTGAAAACAGAAGTTTGACTGTATGAAAATATAATATCGATGGTAAAGAGCGGAGATATGCCAAGTTACAAATTTAAAATTTTACAGAGATTTCAACCACACCGATTTCGTAAACTACGGCACTAAAATCTTTACCACAGAAAGAAAATCGTTTGAAATTAGTATTGATGTAAGAAAATGCATTTTGAAAAATTTGCTCCTTAGCATATATCTTTGCAATTCTCCATCGATATAATATTTTTATTATATATGTATATAGTAAATATTGGTTGGTGTGAAACTGTTGTGAAGGCGGCTCTCGGAGAGATTTCTTTCCTGATAAAATTTACGTGTGTAAAATGTATAAAAATAAATCACTTATTTTAGCAGTTTATTTGATTTTTAAGCAGTAATTATTTGAAAAGGGTAAGTCTGACATCAATCATTGACACTATACCTATATGTATTTCTATTAACTGAGAGAAAAAAAGTGATGAACTACACATTCTTCTAGCTTCAACAGTAAAGAAGCTACTATGAATATTGGTCAGACAGAATTTTTTTTAACCTGATTTTTTTTGATCTTTCAAAACTACTCCTTGTTGTCCGAGTTCTCTGCAATTTTTTTCAAAAAAATTCAAACAAATCACTCCAGTTCGAAACCACTCTGTTTATTTAAATACTTATATGTATTATAAAAGTTTTGCAATTCAAATTTACGGAATATATAAAAAATTTTTTTTTCCTTTTTTTTTGTTTTTATTCTGATTCAAGATTATATGAAAATTTTTAAATGTACATATTTTAAATTAAAAAAGAAAAAAAAAAGAATCAAAATAAGGCGGAGTAGAATGGACTAATAAAGCAATTGAATTTTTTACTTATATTAAAACTACCTCAAATACACACACACAACACACGAGTATATGTAGGGACAATATTATACTCGTAATATAATAAATATGAATGGGTTTTTCAGTGTACACAAACAGTATTGCTATTATTATTATTATGCTTGCATAGTACATAATATGTGTGCATTTAATCTACTATATACATTCATATTTTCTTATTCTGCCAGATCTTCAATATAGATTTTAATACATTTTATTAGAATTGAGGGAATTTTTTTTTTAATGCAAAATTTTATCAGAAAAATTCATTTTTTATTGTATTTTAATTATATATTTTTATTTTAATTCACTTGTGAATTAATAGTTATGTTGAATTGAAAGGGACCGCAATTAAAATGAAACGATGAGAAAAAAATAATTGAAATTGAATTTCTTACAAATTTTTGTATATATGTGTATGTATAATGAATTTATAATTATATAATTTTATATTAATAGAATTAAATTTGTACTTCATATTATGAAATTTTTATAGATTTTATTTTAAATTAAAATTAATTGAAATTATATCTATGGTATAATATATAAAATTATAGGCACAATATTTATAAAAATGTATATGTGATTTCAATTCTATAACAGCATTTTTTACATAATTTTATAAAAAATACGTGCAATATTGCAAAATATTGAAATATTTAAGTTAAGTACTGCAAAATATTTGACTAATTATACAGATTTTATTTCAATTTTTCTTTATAAAATATTTTGTGTATTCGAAAATTTGTAAAACTATACATTCAAATAGAATGTATTCAGATTGCTCATAGAATTTTATTTGATTTGATTAAAATAAATTGACTACAAAAATTTTATTTGTAAATATCTAACTCTTGAATTTTGTTTGATAGAAAATTTGGGAAGACATTTAATTTATATTAAACAGAATCCACAAAACTGTCCAATTGAATGCAACAAAATTTGAAATAAATTGAAAATATTCATGTAGGTACATTTATATGGCATAGATTTTTTAAATACTATAATAGTATAAGTGTTGTTTCTATAAAATTACCACAAATTATAGAAATGAACAAATTTTTTTATTATATTTCAATTTCATAAAATTGTGAGTTTACAATCAAAATTGTTATAAGTCTAGTTTGATAGTCATTAAATCATTTAATCTGGTATGTTATTCTTACAATTTTAGTGCATACCCTTATAAGTTTTTAATTAATTTTTGATCAAAATCAAGAGATGCCTGAAACAAATTAAATCTTAACTTGGAATCTTAAATCTTAAGTTGCACAAAATAAGAATTTTTCGATTTAGCACAGTTTCTCTTTTTTTATTTTCGCTGAGTGTGCAAAGATTTTTGTTTGGTTAACGGTAAAACATTATTTTAAAATCGCTTTGTTTCAGGTCGATTTCGCGATTTTTGATTATTTTAAAGGTAATTTTTTGGATATTTGTAAAATAATAATGTTAAGAATTACCATAATTATAAGAAACTTCTAACAAGAAAACAGAATTCGCGGAATTATCAATAAACTCCCTTGATTTTTGAATTTTTAGCGAAATTTTTTCTGTTTAAATATTCTTTTTTTTTTTTTTTAAATAGAAAACAAATTTTTTATTTTTAATTATTTATGCATATTTTAATTAATATTCTTAAATATTATTTTTTTATTTGATTTTTCAAAATGCAAGTATGTGTTAAATATTGCATTTTCATATTTAAGAATACTGTCAACAATGTCATTTTGTTTTTTCCAGAAATAAACATTCTTTATACGTACATACAATATATTATGTAAATATTATATTTGTAAACTTAAAAATATTTCTTCTTCATATTATAATCAACTATATATATACGACGTGTATGTTGGGGGGGGAAATACAAAACTAACAAAAAAAAGAAAATTCAGCGGCAAAACAAAAAAAAAAAAGATGATTTTTCGGAAACTTTAAAGTAAACTGAACGGAAAACTTTATAAAAATTTTAACAAGGAAAGGAAAAAAAAAAAATACGAATTTTCGTTTTTCTTTTTTTTATTACGCCAAGGATTTTTTTTCACTTTACTTATGTGTACAAGAATAATATTTCGCACTTTCAAGGATTTTCCTCATTTGAAATTTGTTTTCCTCGTTTTTTTTTTGTTTTTTTACTTTCTACTATAAAATAAATAAAATTATGTATGTACGTACATATGTACTTAATATATATATTGAAATAAAATTTGACATTGATATTTTTTTAATTTAAATATTTCCGTTTCTTGTTTTACTCATCGTATCTTTCGTACATTTTTGTCAAATATTTTTATAATATTATATTAAGAGAGTGAAATGTGATTGATATAGCCATTGTAAAATATTGGAATTATTTAAAAAAAAAGTAAATTATTCTTATGGGAAAATAATATTTAATTTTAATTATAAGAAAAAATAAAAATATAATTAAAATTTTTTAATGTACAGGTATTTCAGAGGTTGTTTTTTTTTTTTTAAATTAAAAAAATGATATTTCTAATATGATTTCAAGGATAAAAATTTCAAAGAAAAAAATAATAACTAAATTTTAATAAATAAATTAAATTAGAAAAAAAATGAACTACCTTAGGTCTTAAAAATTCGAATATTTTCGAAATAAATTGTTATTTAATTTAAGGTCTTAGTTAATTATTTGGAATTATGTTATAGTTTAATTATTAATTGCAAATTAACGAATCATTCTTCATTAAAATCGTAAATTCTCTATGTATGTAGAGTTTCATAAGCAACTATAAAAATCATTGTTTTCACTGTTTGCCGAAGTGAAACTATATAAAACGTGCAGTTATATACGTCCCAAAATTCATTGACAACTAATTACATTCATTTGATTTACTTTATTCCCTCTCAGCATTAACAAAATAAGCTTTCTTAAACTAGCGTAAATACGGCTAAATGAGGGCAAAATAAATTTCTCAATATCTAATCGAAAAATTATTGATTACTTTTAATTGAATCTGCACCATTTGATAGATTTCTGTGTATTAGTAATTATTTTTTGTAGTTCAAAAAATCTAAAATCTATTATAGAATTTTGAAAATCTAGTATAGAATTTCCCTATTTTTTATACATTCAAAAAATCCAGTGATTTTTAGCTTCAACAAGACCCAAGCGAAAAATTGAAAATTATTTTATTATTTTTTTTTTTTTCGCCAAAGGAGTCAAAAATCAAATCATTTTAATTAAATGCAATATAATTTCTAGAAAATTAAAATTGAAAGAAAAATACTAAAATTGTAATTAAACTAAACATTTCTGGTGGCAGAGAAAGTACATGCAAAACAAAACAAAAAAAAAATTCTACAATCGTTTGGTAAATGAATTATTAAAAAAAAATTCTTTTTTTATCTTCATAATTTTAAAAATTCCTTATGTTTCTCATCATAACTGATTTTCGGTTCGTTAAAGATCCTCTAGTATTGTTTTTTCTTTTGCATTCCAATCTTTAGCTTGAAAAGTTGAAAAAAAAATTTTCTGACTTTCTCAATACACACACTTCTTATATAGTCTTGCGTAATGTTAAAAAAAAAAACAAATATTAAAAATTAAAAAATTTAATAATAAAAAAAAATCAATGAAATACAAAATTTTTCATTCTTACATTTAAAGTAATAAAAAAAAAATAATAAAAAAAAAATTAGAAGAGAAATAGGGGAACAAAAGAAAATGAAATGAAAGTAAATTATTAAAATTACTGTAAAAACGATTTTTATTCGTTTTCTTCTGTTATCCTTCGTAAAGGATTCTCTTTTTTTTTTTAACTATTCTCAGTCCATTTCATTCCATCTTATTTAAATTTAAAATAATATTGAGTTTGAGAAGAAAAAAAAATATACGAATTTTTTTGATATTAAAAATTGAAAAAAAAAATTCCCTTTTTTTTTTTTTTATTTTTCCATCAAGGTTTCATTTTTTTTCTTTTCAACCAATTATAACTATAACATAAAGTAGGTATATAGTAAAATGATTTGCTTTGTTTCAAATTAAATATTAATTAAGATAAAGTGAATGGAAGAAAAACAAAAAAAAATTCAAAAGAAAAGGTTAAACAGTTAAATTTTTTGAATAACTTTTGCCCTTTTGCCCTTTTGCCCTTTCGTCCTTTATATATTGTATATTTAATTACTTTTAATTAATTAAATATTTAGAAAAAGAGAAAATTTATTTAAAGAGAAGCTAGCTATAAAGAAAAAGAATGAAAAACGAAATTTTCATAAAACTAAAGGGTGCCCCTAATGATATGCAATTTTTTGGCATTTTTTTGGTTTCCAATTTTTATGTAATCAGATTAAATATAGTGCTTAATTATAAATTTTTCTTATTGTTTTAACATTATATACTTGAATTATTTAAATAGCTTAATTGTGTTTGGAATAAGTATGCAGATTAGATGGTTTTTTTCTTTTGCATGATTTATCGAGAGAAATAGAAGATGTTGAGCACAAAATGAAAAATTTATACGTCAATTTCATATAAGTTTCACATAAGTAATAATTTCATATAAGTACATTAATTTCATAATTTCGATTTTAAATCAAAACTAAAGCCCTTCATTTGTAATTTTTATAAAAGGAAAGAGTGATGTGGTTTTATAAAGGGGCGATTGTTGCCTAATAAAGTAACACTTTTTTAATGTTTTTTTTTAGAAGAAATGTTGGGAAGAACAAAATTTCCGAGTTTTTCCGCTTGTTCAACCCTTGTTGGAGTATAAGTATCGAGTTTTACATAAAAGAAGAAAATTTGCAAAAAAATTGATAATTTTTTATTAAAACCCAGAGTAAAAAATTCTGAGTATATTTTTTTTTTGTGAAAAACTTTTATTTTTCGGATCCTATCAATTATCAAAATATTTTTGATTAGTTAATCTATAATTATATTACATAATATTCATAAATATAAATATTTAATTTAAATTTTTTCTTTAAATCTACATAAATAATGCTGAAGTGTTAGTTTTACATTAATACATATAGGCATACGGTATATAACTAATAATATTAGAACAATATCAGTTTATATTATTAATTTTATGATATTTTAAATTTATATTATAATAAATACTTAATTTCATTATATTTAACATTTAACTACATATAATTTTAAATATTTCGAATAATTTTATTTAATATTATTATAAAGTGTAAATTAAACCATCACCATTTTTTATTGTACAACTTTAATAAAATATTAAGTTCATTAAAATTAAATTTAATTAATAAAGAATTTTTCTGAATGTACATACAAACATACATACAATGAGTATATAATATCATTTACCATATAAATGTTAGTCACTATATTATAATATATGTAGCTAAAATTCAAAATTTTTTCATTAAAATATTTTATTTAAAATAAAAAAATAATTGAAATAAAAATAATATAATTAAGTAATAAATTGAATTTAAGAAAAACAAAAAAAAAAAAATACAAAAGAAGTCGTGATATATGATTTATTTGTATGTAAATTAAAATTTTATAATAAAAATTTTTATGTAAATTCTGTAATTAAAGTAAAATAAAAATATTGCCAAATGATGTCCAAATATAATAAATTTTTTTCTTATGTATCTATTTTTAAATTAGCTGCAAGTATTTAAAGCGGGGAAGTCCCTATTATTTAATAGCACAAAATTTGCTATTCAAATTAGATTCATATAAATTAATATTTTTGAATATACACAAACACGTATAATTGAGCTGGTTTTTTTGAAAGTGGTATAAGTCCATTTCTTTATATATTCATATATTTTGGGGGCTTGCGTTTGAATCGATTTAAAAATATTGGTCATAATAACATAATTTGTTTCTTTTATGTCTACATAGAACTCTGTTCAAATTGTGATTGTAAATAGTGGAGAGAAGGTGTCTATAAATCACTAAAATTACCATTAACTTAGCCTTTTTAAAAAGTAGACTTATACCATTTTCAAAAAAACAAGTTTAATTATTGTTATATTATTGGTATACTCGTATAATTAATAAAATTATGAAAATAAAATATTTTTTTTTGAATCCTTTCATAATTTTTTCTGAAATTGCTAGCCATTAAGTTGCTAGCTATTACTTGGTTTGAATAACAAGAAAAATACATTTTTTATGCAAAATATTATTAATTTGTCTTAATTGTAATCAATTGAAAGAAAAATGTAAAATATTGGAGTTTGGTAATTGCTTTCACATATGCTTTTCTGAAGGTACTTATGATGTGTAATAAGTTTATTTATTAATTTCTATTTAAGTATTTTTAATTGTGATCGCATTATCTTCAATTATTGTGAGAACATTTGAAACATTATGCAAAGACTGAAACATATTATGTCAAGTCTACGATATGTCAATAAATAATAACGTAAATAATGATGTAAATTGCATAAATATATAAGCAAAGCCTAAGTTAAGCATGCTTGCATTTCTATTTATATGACTAGCAAAAATAGTCGAAAATAATGGTATTCTTTGGTTCTAATAGAAATAGAGAGCAAGGATTTTTAAACATAAGGGTTCAAGTAGTTATGAAATTAATTTAACTATTGCGTCAATTCAATTCTAAAAAATGCAATCAAAATTACAAACTGTAAATAGAATACAAATAAGCAATCAAACAGTTCCAAAATAAAAATTGTATGTCTGCCTGAGTCCTAACACTAAATTTTATTAAAAAAAAAACAAAAATTTAAAAATTGAAATCATCTGGCAATACCAATTATTATTATATCTAAATTTCAATGAATCAATTTTGAATTTTTAAAATAGATTGTTTTTTTTTTTTCCAATTGAAAAATTATGAGCAAATTAATAATTAATAATAAATAATATAAATGTAAATAAAGTGTAAATATAGTGTATGTATATAATGTATGAGAAAAAAAAAATAAATATACTATAAAATAACAAATAATAAAAAATTAAAATTAAAATTTGTTATGTACATAATATTCTAGTTATTTTTTTTTTGTTTTATAGAAATAACCTGCATAATAGTAAATGGTGTTTTCATTTCCTCATCTAGAGTCCTTTGATATAAATTTTGTGGGAAAACAGGTGGTAAATCATTAACATCACGTATTTTAATTACAATCATTGTTTCTTTCTCATTCAAACTATCGGAAGCAACTAATTTTAATTCATACTGTTATATGTATATTTTTTTGTTACAGTTATTCATATATGAATATAAATAAATTATTGTTATATTGTATATATGTGCGCAGTACCGGTTTACATAACATTTGTATGCAAATTAAATTCAAAAATTTTTTTTTGTGATTTATTTTAAAAAAAAAAAATATAAAAATAATAAATTAAAATATTGTTTTTGTTCCACCATTCAATTATTATTATTTTCAACAATAAGTTTTTTGTTTTTATTAGGAAAGTTGTTGGTCCACCGGAATTTCACATTTAATGATGAATGTTAATTAATTCAATAAAATTGTGATGAAAAAGGATTTCAACCAAAAAGAAACAAAAAATGAAAAATAAAAGAAAAAAAAAAACAAACAATTACCAAATAAATTTTTTTTTTTTTGCAAGTTTTCAAATAAAATATAATTAAGTAAGAAAATAAAGTAAAAAATTAAAAAAAAAATATTAAAGTTTAAAATTTTTTTATTAAAATATAATCAAATATTGTCTTTTATGTTTGATATACACATGAATACAGAATTTCTCTACGTATACTTCAGTGTCGATTTATAAATGACTTAAATTAAATATAAGGTATGCGTAGTTGCAGTGACTACCGACATAAATTAAGAACAATAAATTTTTAGCTTAACTGTTAAATCTTAAATTAGAGCTTATTCTCGACTAAATCTAATAATATACAAATTTGTTTTGTAATTGTTTAGATCAATTGGAGATCAGATCAACTCTAATAAAGAAGTATAAAAACTCTTTACAAAATATTTTTATAATATAGAATATTTTCTTGTTAGGTCGCTTTTAAGAGCCCTATACATATCAGCATTTATCTGTTTACGTATTGCAATATTCACTTTGTAAGCAATTTGAATACTTTCAGGCGAATAAAAAAACGTATAAGGGCATATTGCTTTTCGGACTATGAGGAATCGAAGTTGAAATTTCTGAAAATTGTCTAATTTTTACATTTTTGCTTATAATTCGGGAAATATGAGCGACAAATATAATTTTGTATACTCATTTTAAAACCCTTGCAATTCCAATTTTATTGCATATTTTTAGGGGAAAAAAAAAATTTTTCTTTAATGAAAAATGCAAATTTTTTTTTGTAAAAGATTAAAAATGTTATTAATTTTTGATTGACGATCGCACATAACATTTTTATTAGAATTGAAAAGAGACTTGTTTAAGAAAATTATCATTTTTAGTTAAGAGTAAAATTATAATTATTTGATGCACGATATCTCCACAAATATTCCAGAAAATGATAGTAAAGACTTTATTAAATTTGATAAATTTTCATTTAGTATAAAATAAATATTAAAAATATTTTAATTACCGGTGCATAGGTATAATATAGGATTTAATCAAAATGCACGAACACTAATTATCTGAATTTTTTGAATATTTTTTTGCTTTATTTTTATTTTATTCAGAACAATTTGCTTGTGGTTATATTCCTTTGAATATTTAATTAATTTTGATTGAATTGCAAACTTTATGTGAAAGAAAAATTAATATAATTTTTTTTATTCAATGGAAAAATTCATAACATTATTAATAATTTGATAATATGAAAGATTATACTTTAAAATGATTTTGGCATATTATACGAGTATCCTTACCTATAACTTATACGTATTATTATGACGGTAAGTATAAAAAAATTGTTGTATTCGAATTCTACGTTCAATCAATTTTTTTTTCAATTTTTTTTTGGAAAATTTTTTCATGTTAAAATTTTTATTTGTAAATATTTTTGAATTGAAACTCCGCAGTAATTTTTTAATACAAAAATAACATTTTTTTATAGCAGCAATATTTTTTTTTAATTACAATAGTATACAAATTCAATTTTGAAAGCATAATTTTTTGATTATTCAACAGTCAACACCGAATTTAAATAATCATAGAAAAGTTCTAATTATTTCTCAATTTTTATTTCTGGAGAAATCTAGTTTTGTTTATGTTTTTCATATGAAAATTAAATTATGCAAACATAGTTTTAATTTTTGTTAGAAATTTACATAAAAATATTTTCAAAAAATTTTAATTATATTTTTTTTAATGTGGTATATTTTTAGAGATTTTGTTGTTTGAGTTTTACAGGCTCTTCAAAAAATGTTATTCCAAAAACAATTTGAAAATCAAAAGTCTTATTAAAAATTTTAAGAGTGGAATAATAACAATTGTTCAAACGTATTAAAAATTGAGAATGCAATAGTCATGACTTTTTATGATGTCGTGTGCAATTTTAAAGAGAAATAACAAAAATAATTTTTCAGAATACTGACGTAACCCTCATTTATTTGCCTTTCTTTTTTTTTATTTTTGAGAAAATTTCTGTTATTGCTGCTTATTTTTAAATCGGAATAGTTTATAACACAATGAATAAAATGTTAAAGATTTATCTTAGCTTTGTGCTGTTTCAGTTATTTGAGAATGTTTATTCTCTTAAATTATGCGATACTTGTTGCTTCAGTGGCTCAAAATGAAGTACGCTACATGTTCAAATATTTGTCTACTTAGCACTGTACAAAAATAAGAGTGTGGTTGTTTCTTTTTTACTAACTTTGACAATTTCATAATTAATTCATACCATTTCATAATTAATTCATATATCTTTTAAATTTTCGTCTTTAGTTAAAATACAAGAACCTGCTAACAAAAATTGCATTTTCAAATTGCTGGTACATATGCAAATTACAACAATTTTTATTAAACATAAAATTTAATACAAATTTAAAATTCGTGTAAGTATACACCGTATATTTGTATATACGGTGTATATGCTTCCACGAATATTATATTTATTAAAGATATTTATTTTAATATTTTAACAAAAATAATTAAAAATGAGAAAAAATTTAAATAAATTACTTAATATAATTTATTAAGTATGAGCGATGAATTTTATAATAATAAATTAAATTAATTGACGTTGTAAATTTTATGAATGAAAAAAAAAAACATTTAAGTTATTTGTACCTACGGCATTATTGATTATAGAAATAACATTAAAAATAAAATTATTTATGGTATGCATTTTATAATAATAACAAATTATGGAAAATTTAATATTATAGTAGATAAATATTTTAAGTATATCTATATATGGAATGGATAGGAAATTTAATTATTCTTAATTTTTTCATTATTTTTTCAGAGTTCATTGAATTTTGATTATTAAATTTTTTATTTTTTTAATTGATAGATTGACATTCATTTAAAAAATATTATAGAGAATTCATAAATAATAATCGATAAAGGGGTAATAAATTTTTTTATATATATATCTTTAATAATAATTATTAAAATAATTATATTATGCCCTACTTTTAAGTTTGTCTTGTAATTTAATTTTTAAAAACAATAAAAGCGAAATAACATTATGAGGCGCTCAGCGCATTAGTGACCTATCTAACATTTTTTACAAAAATGAGGTATTATGTGCAATAGAGCTGTAGTCGTCTAAATTTTCTATATTTATTCTTCTTTTTATAAAATACTTAATTTATTATTCTTTTCGCTCTATTTTGACATAAGTTTTACTTTTGCCTTCTAAAATTTTCTGAAAAATTAAATATTTAAAACTTTAATCGCAATATACTCAAAATATCATTTTTTCAAGTAGGCCAATAATGCAATGAGCGCCTCATTTGTAAATATTATAAATTGAAATTCTGATTATATTTACGGCAAGATTTCAGAAAAGAATTAAAATTAATTATGTTCAAGTTTTTTAAGCATCAAAAACTTGGAATTTTTTTCTTGTTGTATTGAAAGAGATACAATTAATTTGACTTAAAATTGTTAATAAAATAACATGAATTCAATTGGCTGTTTAGCTTTTTATGTGCTGAAAACTAGGTACGTTTTATAGAATTTTAACTGTCATTGATCATTTAAGAAATATTGACAATATTATTTAAATAATCAATGATGTTGGAGGGAATGATTATTACTATTACATTAGGAAAATGTTTATTAATGTTGAATGTAAAATACCATAGTGCTATTAGGTCTAACGAAATTCTATAAATTTTCTTCTCTTAAAACTTAAAATAAAAATACCTGCACACAATTTCTTTTAAATTTACCATTATTTTAAAATTTTATAGTAAAAATATTTTTTTTATTCTCTTTTCTATATTATATGCACAAATTTATTATTATAGATCGAGGTCAGAGAATGAAAAAAAAATAAAATTTAGCCCTTTTTTTTTGTGTTACATAAAATTTTATTTTCTTATTATTTATGTATTTTTTTATTTTTTAAATTTATTACTGGTTTAATACTCGTTTATTAATGGTTATTTCTCTTTTTTTTTTTTAATTTTTATATCGTTTATGTTCAATATGTTCTTAAATTTTTATGGTTGTATAAAGTAGAATATTATTAGTTTACATACATATATAATTTTTCTTGTTTATTTTACACTAGAGTGCTCATTTAAATGAGAAATGAATATACAATACTTTTTTCTCTCTCCCTTTATAATGTAAGTTTTATGTGCATGAATTGATATTCAATATAAAATACTTTGAGAGAAAATATAATAGTAGGTATAAAAATATTATATGGAGAAAACAAGAAGAGAAATTTTAATTATTAACTGAAAATAAGAGAAAAAGGAAAAAGTAATAAAAGCAAAAGTATTTATATGGGTAAATAACAAGAAATAATTACCAATATTACAACTCTTATGGGACAATGAATATTTTTATTCATATTTACAATATCAGTATAATATATACTGTATATTTTTAAAATATGTATAAGATATTATAAGGATTTCAATAAGTTACGTGTACGTATGTCAAGTTTATTAAAAATTTCAGTACAAAAGAACATATACATGTGTATACAATAAAACCTAGTACGAGTAGAACATAAAATACATTTTGTTATACATATTATATATTAAGGAATTGGAATGCAATGAAGTTAAAATCCTTCATAATAACTTTTATAATTAAGTAAATACTTATAGGTACTACAGGGCGGAAAATAATTTTTAAATAATTTTTTATATATTACTAAGCCTCGCAATTATAAAATTTATGAGTACCTATATTTTTCAATGTCAGTATATTAGCGAAATTATAAGAAACAGTTTTTTCAGAAAAAAGGCAGTAATAACTTTGATTGAGTGCATTTGGAAAATAAAGAAGTTTATCTATAATTTCAATAGCAACAATGTTATACTATATTTAGTTAATAATTTTTTAATGTTTATAATTTGTTCTTACAATTACTGACCGTAACCTGAATTTTTGATTCAGATTTTATTTTGTGATTCTTATTTGTGATAACAACACACTGTATGTAACATTATATAATTAAAAAATAAATTTTGGTTCATTAATTATTATCAAAAAGTATTTTTAAAAATTTTCCAAAAAAAAAAAAAATAATAAGAATCATTTTATTATCCTCACAATTATTATTATTTTTCTGAAATTTACTCTGCTTATTACTACAATATTACATATATATATATAACGAGAATTCCAATATATTTAATAGGAACCTTGTTTTAGGCAAGTATATATATACACTTAGGTATATATACAATATTATGTACCTACATAATAAATATTACATAAATTTATGTGTGTATTTATACATGAATAATTATTGTCATAAAATGGTAAATTATTTCATTTTTCTTTTTGATATTCAAACTTATCCTTTTTTAACTCATAAACAAAAATAATGTTTACATACTCGTGTAAAACACACATATTATATTCTCCTTGTATTATAATATTATAATATAATAATAATAACTATATTTTTGGTTATACTCGTAATGCAAAATTTAAGGTACAAAAAAAAAAGGGAAAAGGTTACAAAAATTATTCCGATGAACAATATTCATTTCATCAAAATTTTATTATAAAAAATATTATAAATAATTTTTTCTCCTACATGTTCTCTTACAGCTGAAAGAGTACATTGCTGTACACAAGAGCATATTACATTGCTGTATACAAGAGTGTATTGTTATGAAAGTATTAATATTATTGTTATTTTCATAACATTTTAGTGGATAGCTGTTATCCTTTTATTATTATGATTTAATTAATAGGCAAGTTAAAATAAAAAATAATGAAACTCTTTAATATTATAATATAATATTGCAATATTTAAATTATTGTGTATATTATGTATTATAGCATACATTTTATGGTTGTGCATGAAATTTTTATATCTATTTATATATACGCTAAATATTTGGCATACAAATATTATGTAGTACAAAATTATTTAATTATTGTACTGGAAAATAAGTACACATCTGTATATAAATAATAATGATATATGTATACATATATCGGTAATTATTAAAAATTATTTATGAAAATACAAGGTAATAAAGGATTAAAAGAAAATAACGAAAAGAATTAATTGAATTTTTTGTTCCTTTCCATGATTTTTTATTTCTTTTTGTTTATTTTATTGTTATTATTGTTATTATTGTTATATAATATATTTATATTATGTTAATTAATCAGTATTTTAACCTTTTGTATTCGAATCTGATTTAACTTTGATCCTTGTTCATTCAGAAAAAAAAAAACGAAATATTTTGTGGAAAGAAAAAACAGAAAGGAAAATTTTATTCCTTTTTTTATAACGAATCATACATATAAGTAAGTAATAACACGCTTAAGTAGGTTTTGACATACAAAAAAAAATTAAAAGAATTTTTTTTATATTTGAAATTTTTTTTCGGAAATTTTCAAAAAAAAATGTCAAAATATTTTGAAAAAAATAAATTTCAAATTGATATTTTCCCTTTTTTTTCTTGATAATTAATAAAATAATTGAAGAAGAAATAAAAATTTGTTCATAAGGTTTTTGGGCAATAATTATTACAGCTATCGGAAAAGTTCACATAAAAAATATGAAAAAAAAATTAAAATCTTAGAAAAAAAGAGAACCAATTTTCGAGCGGAAAAAAATATTATGGTAAAAATACAATCGCAAAAAATGTTGCATGTAATTTAATTTTTTAAATTAATTCTCTTTAATATTTTTGTATAAAATAAAAAAACAACATTTTTTCGTGTTAATTTTCAAGAAAAGCCATACTCGAAAATAAATTTTGCATCTTGTAATTTGTAAAATCTGTAAGTTTTCATTTCATTGTACAGAAACTTATAATGTACTTGTATTAATGCAAATATTTTTGAGTGTTCTGACAAAATTCTTGTAATTTTTTGTTAACTATTAAATTGTTATATAATATGAAATTTTTCATAATTGAATTAAATGCAAATGAAATTTTATTCCAATGAATTTCTGTAAAGTGCAGTTGGTTGCTATTTTAACAGAAAATATTAAAATTAAAGTTTACAGTGTAAATTAAATAAGAATAAAATTTCATATAATTTGTTCTGTTAATATTTAACTTTGAATTTCAATTAAAATTCCAAGATACATTTGACATAATAGTATTTAAGTGAAATACTATATTATTAGTTTGAAATTATATTAAAAAATTATAAAGTTACCACTAAAAATCTGACGAGAAATAAACAAAAAAATTTCAAAATTAAAGAGAATTCTCTTTCTCATGCACCAATTCACTGTCATAAGAATAAAATATTTATAAACAATGTGATTGTAGCTTGTATCACATTAAAGTATTTTAAGAGTAATTGATATTTTACTCTTAAAATAATTAAGATGTAAGAATAATAAACATTTCATATTATACAAATTATTATTAGTTATTGTCTAACACGTATTTGTATATTTGTAGCTTTCATAATAATTTCATAAAAATTAAATATTCCGATTAAATTTATATTATATAATTTAAATTGAATAATGTAATTTTATTTTAAATATTGAAAACTTTTACTAAATGAAATAAGACAAAACACACACATTCAAATGAAAATAAAAAAAAAAAATGATATTGCACTAATGTCTAATAAAGCACAAAATTTTCTTTAAATGAAACCGCAATTTAAAATCAGGATTTGAATATTTTATACATTTAATTTTGAAAATTTCAAATTTGAAATATGAATATTTTAAAAAATATCGTAAAAAATAATAAATTATTTAAATATTTTCAGCTAAAACCGCGTTTTTCTTTATGAAAACTATTAAAAATTCTGATAATAACAATTTTTAAAATTGAATTAACTTTTGAAATTCATATTAATAATTGCAATATTTCAAATCCTGTTTTATAAAAAATTAAAAATTATAAATAGATAATATTGAAAAAAATTCTAATTTTTGTACATAATTTCAAATAATTTGTAAATATTGTAATAAAATATTTAAGCATTTAATTATAAAATAAAAACACTCTTGTCACTACAAAAGCAAAACCATTGATTTTATCTTATCAAAAATATCCTTGAATTTCATAATGTAATAATAAGATTTTTAAATTAAATTCAGCTCAAACATAATTGAAGTGATATAAGCTGGCAATCGTTTCAAATTTGAATGGAATTCAAAAATTATATAATGTATAAACAAAATGAAATTCAAGGCACTATGAATTAAGTAATTCGGCTACATTAAAAAAAAATTGATAATTAATTTTTATGTATAAATGCGAAGAAATTATTTAAGTATACGAAAAATTTATGAACTCATGAAAATTATTTTCAAAAAAAATTTAAATACTTTTTAAATAAAAGACAAAAAACTTCTATAATAAGAAAAAAAAAACACAAAACAATAAAGCATAATTTTTGCTTTTTATATATTTAAGGACCTGTAAAACACGTTTCGGAAGATTACGATCATCTTCTTCTGTTATTTGTGTACGATATGTTGGACGTTCAAATACAGGTGGATTATCGTTGACATCTTTAACATGTATAATAACTGTCGTATAATTTTCCTTAAGATTATCTGATGCCGCTAATCGTAATTCATACTATATTTATATATATATGGGTTTTGTTTTTCATATATATATATATATATTTAATAATTTTTATTTGATATATGATTAAGGTTTATTGTGCGAGGTTAATTTTCGTATATTTTTCAAAAATTCATACACGAATGCAATCAGAATAATAAAGAAGATAGAAAAAAAAAATTTACATTATTGTTATAATTTTTTTTTTTGCTTATAATCTATTGTTTGTTTTTTTTTTTTTATTTATTTTAAAATTTTATTAAAAAATCATTAAATTTTTTTTCCTTAAATAAATATAATTATAAAGTAAATAAAAAAAATATCATAAAAAAAATTATATGTATATATTTTAGCAATAATAAAAATATTATAAAAAATAAAATATATAAAAAAATGTCCTTTTTTTTGCAGGTATACTCTGTGTTTTTTTTATTTTCTCCCCACCCATATTCAATACAGAAAAAATATTATTAATACACACTTGTATTTATATGTTGTGTATGTAATAATAATGTTGAATTTAATATTCAGTACATATAACGTAGGGTAATCGAAATGACAAGTAGGACTATCATTGCACAAAGAAAAAAAAAATTTATGATATATTATTAATATGTGTAAAGGACATTAAAAGTGATGAGACATTTTATTTTATATGAAAAATATTTTGATATATTTTTGACATTATAAATTATGAAAACATCACTAGTTTTTTTTTTTTTTCATTTTTTCTTTTATGAAAACAAAGAAAATAGAAAATGTTGAGATGATTTATTATTTTTTAAGGTAGCCAGCAATATGTTGAGCTAAAATGCTAAAATGAAAACAAAGAGAATAACAATTTTGGTTTTTTCTAAATTAATGTTGTTTAGTGAGAAGAGAATAAGGTAGAAACAGTTTTATGTATATGTACATACATTTTCGAAATAAAAATAAGTAAATTTTTTATATCTAAAATAATTATTTTTTAAATTAATTAAATTTTCTACCAATATATCAATTATACTGTAAGAAATATTTAAGTTAAATTCACTGCAATATTATAGAGGAAATGTAAATACTCGCAATAATTAGGAGTGATAGGAGAGGAGAGGAGACATTAGGAGTGATAATTTACACGATCAAATAATCAGAAAATTGGAGTAAACCTTGAAATAACTTTAATATACAAAAAAATTATACTTTGTCATTGAAAATTATTCCGCTACTCCATAACTTTACTCCGTAAACGTTACTCAATAAATTTATAAAATCATCTATTTCGGAGTAAAATAAATTTTCTCTCTCATTTGTTGCATAATTTAATGTTTCATAACATTTATTAATTTAATGGTTTTCGAGTAAAGCCACAAATTATTAAAAATTTTACATGATTTTATCATAATTTTTCCCGTTACTGGATGTAAAGTGTAAAAATTTTCAATCAATTCGAGCATAATTTATTTTACAACAAGTACAGTGAAAATTCTATAATAAATATATTTTGAATAATTATATTTATTATGGAAACTTGCATATAACTAAAATTTTAATAGAATTTTTAAATTGAAAATAAATTAATTATAATTTATTTATATTTGATTTTGAATAAATCTTAAGAATTTTCTTTTCTAAAAGCATTTTTTTTTTCCAGAACAAAAGCAAAATTATTATTTAAATTGTGCCAATCGTAAAAAAAAAAATCTTATATAATTTACCCATACCCGATTACCCATAGGCAATTTTATATATTCATTAATTCTAATTTTATTTATAAATTTCAAATTTATTTTCTAAAAAATTAAATAAATTTATTATAAAACTAAATCTAAATATATAATATTTTCAGAAGAATATTAAGATTTTAAAAATAATAAAAAAGATTTTTGTATACCATGAAAATATAAATTTTTTTTTTTATAATTAATGTTATTCATAAATAAAAGAAATATTATACACAAGTGCACATACATTTCGATATTCTTTTGTTTGTTTTTGTTTTTTTAAGATTTGAAAATAATTTAAAAATTTAAATAATAAATAATTTTATATTTAATGAAAACTAATATAAAAAACAAAATGGAAAAATGATTCTTCTATTCTTATAGAATTTTAGAAGAATGAAAAAAAAAGAATGCTAAAAAATTACGTATACAAAAATATATATGTATGTTGCATATCCGTAGGATGAAAAAATTATATGAGCATTAGGAAAATTGTTTATAAAAAATATTTAAAAAATTTTCTTTAAATAAATTCATAAAAATTTTTTAATCCGATTTTACACTCCGCAAGATTATTTTTTTGATTATATTTTTGTATGTGTAGAGCAAATTTTAAAATATACGAGCAAAAACGAGTAAACTTTTTATTTAAACAAAAAAAAATAAGGTTTGTAAAAATTTTTTTCTTTCTAGTTTCTAAATTTTTATTTCAGTTTAAATTTAGAATCCTTAATAAACGTCCCGGCCAGGTCACTATAAAAATTATATTCAATATTATATAACTTAATATGCAATACTAATAAATATTATACAAGTAATTTCCAAATATTCATAATATTCGATACTAAAGCCTAAGAAAAATAAACAGTAAATATTAATAAATTGAAATATTTAATATAAATAAACACTACGGTAGACTAGTCACCTACCTAGCTAACTCTCTATGACTATAGAAACTAGGGCATGATAGATATCATGCACTAGCCCTATACTCCTCCTAGGAGTGAAGAAGGTAAAAAAAAAAAAAAATAAACGTAATTCGGTTGAAATTTGAAATTTTTTCCTCAAAAAATTTGAACATAAACAAATTTTTATTTTTGATACCTTATAGCAATCAACCAGCAGTTTTAAGACTATTAAGACAAAACTTGAGTCATACTTTGAGGAATTAATTTAAAATAAACTTGTGATCGAGTTAATGGTAATAACAATTATAAATTGTAGCACAATTATTTATGATATTAGATTTACGCTGTGATTTCAAGTAAAGTGCGATGATGTACAAACTTTAAATTCACAAATTGGAAAACTAATGTAATTTCCTCAAATAAATTTTCATTAAGTAATGAAAATTTATTTGAGGAAATTAGGCTTTTTTGGAGTAGATCAAAAAGGTTTTTGAATTTGTTTTGGAATAATAAATTTTTGATTTTTTTGTCGAATATTTTTCATTTAAAAATCTATTCGGATCATAATAACATGCATCTGTATATGAAGAGCCTAAATATGTAAATTTTGTATAGTTACACCTTAATACCGATTTACATTCATGAAGCGTTTCTAAAATGAAGGATGGAAAACGAAAATATCTTCGTCAATAGGATTTTTAGGACAAATAAAGAGGAACTTTTGGCCTAATTATTTTTAGATTTTTTAGCAAAAAATTATTAAAAAATTGCAAAGCGAGAAAATTTAAATCGCCCCGAAAGTGTATGTTCAGTGATACAGTATACTTTTGTATATCGATTGTTTCTATATATATATTTCCTTATATACACAAGGATATAAGGTTGTTTCAAGAAATAAGTAAAAAAAAAAAAATATTTTAAAGTATGCCATAATTATTAACCTTTAATAATAAATTTTTATTATAACTATATACATTAATAGATTATTATTAATTGACAACTGAGTGACATTTACATGGCATATTTAATTGGCAGGTGTTTTAATATATTATATAAATTGTTTTTTTGGTGGAAATAAGGATATTATTTTGTACACACATTCATTTATAAAGTCATATTTTTATTAATTTTCATGAAACAAAAAAAAAATTCTGACATTATATGTCAAATTGTCAAATATGTCAATTTGATTTAATATGATTTTATTTTAATAAATACGTATGTATGTGTTTCACATTACATTCATAGGGTAATTTATTATATTATCAGTTTTGAAGATATCCTATTAAAAATAAATTGATGAAATAGATTGAATTTTTTGAATAAAGTAAAAAAATAAAGGTGTTTGTCCAAAAATTTATTAAGATGAATGTTATAATATTAATAAAATAAAATAATATAATAAATTATGAATTTCAATTTAACAATAGAATAGAGAGAATTTGCTGCTCATAATTTTAAGTCAATCAGTATAGATATTAATAATTTCTATAATTTTGATTTAAATGGCAATAAATTTGAATTTTTATTTATTGTACTTTTAAAGTTTTTCTAGAAACTACGCTGTATTTTGTATAAGATTTCATGAATGAAAATTTATCAAACTTCAATACTGAACTTCTTTTTTTGACAGTTTGTTGTTTAAATTAGAGAATTTGAATGAAAAAATTGTTATACAAATCTGTTATACATATATATGTATCACTTTAAATAAAAGCTTTCACGTTATATTGATCATAGATGTTAAAATGTCAGTTTTAATCAACAGAACTTCTTGTTTTTAACATTTAAAATTCGGAATCGAAAAATTAATTTTATATATCTTGATAAGAGATTTCTCTTAATCATGTTTAGGTATCTATGGTTGTACTTTTATGGATGAGTTCTATATCAAAAAGCACGTGTTTGCATAATTATATTTTTAAAATTAAATTCAAAGAAAAAACCTATAAATTTTAATTCATTTGTTCAACAGTTTTAATTTAGGTTTTGTTGTTTGTATAAAGCCCTAAAAAAAATTTTAAATAAATTCCAGATTTTTCTAACATAAACAATGTTTAAATTAGGTAACCGTGTGTGTAAGTCCTTTCCTTCGTTTTTAATTTTGTTACTGTTTTTCAAATTTTATAAATTTTTTTAAAAATTATTCCAATATTTTCTTAATATTTGAATATTTTATATTAGCACACCAACACACGTTTAATTTTAGTTTGTATTTATAAGGATGCTTATGAATTTATTTCAGTATTTTAAGTATAGAATTTTTTGCTAGAGGAAATACCATAAGAATTTATTCAATTTCATTTTAAATTTCATCTAAAAGAATTTATTATTTTTACCTATACAAATATGAGTACTTTATTTAATTTTAAATTATGCATAAAAAGAAGTAGGGTACCTAAAAATCTGTTATACATTTTATGAAGAAAGTAAGAGTAAAATTTCCACTTATGTATACATACTTTATAAATTTGTTATATAGTAAAACTACACATGTTTTATGTATAGTTGATATTTTTAGAACAAACACAATTCATATTTAATAATTTGTGTACCTATAGGTTCAAAAAATTTTTGTAAAGGAAGTATTGAATGAGATTCTTTTATATTTAAACAATGTAACAAATGCATAAACATATACGTATAATTGGTAAAATATAGTGTGCTGCCAGAATATTATATTACTTAAATGCAAACAGAGTGTAGAGAAAAAATTTCCTACAAAAACAAAATGGTTTTAAATTAAAGTTCTCATGTTATCTCGAAATTTTATTGCACAGTTTGCTGGAAAATGTCACTTTTCGAATTTTAGGAAAAGCTTATTATTTATAGTCATCAACTTATACAATTAAATTGAAGGCGAGAAAAAACAAATATTTCAATAAAAATATTAGATTAAATTTAATAAACAAGGGCTTAATTTGAGCCACTAGAGAGTAAAAATTTGTTCAGATATTATGGTAACTGTATGTACATGTTTTTAAACTTGATTTTTTCCCAACTATCAATTCTGGTTTAAGCAGTTTTATGTTATTGTAAAAGATATTCCCCAAATAAATATTAGACCTTATTTGGAACTTAACAGTAAATAATTTGGTCGAATAAAATACAAATTGAAATTAAATCCCACAAAGATCTCTAAATTGTATTAAAACGAATTTGATGCCTATAAGATTTTTGTTTTACTGGAATGTGAACAAAATCTGCCTTATATTACCCTATATAATGGTACATACAACATTTTAACAATACTTGTTTGTTCTGTTCCCCTTTATATATACACACACACACTAATGCATACTACAATTCATATGGAAATAAAAATAAAACTTACAAATGATTACTTAAATGGGACATTTTTAAAGTTTAAATGCTTTACTGATTACAACAATAAACTTTGTAACATGTGCATTACATTATATCCATTTACTTTTTATATATATATATATATATATGCAGTTTATTGTATAATAAATATTATTATGTACTCGTACATATATACAATAAATATATGAACAATAAAGTCATGAATGACCATTATACATAACTTTATTTACTTCCTTAAACTAACAATTTGCTATGGTTCCAGAACAGAAATTATTTAATAAAATTTTATTTGTTATTAGGAGAAATTGTTGTAAATTTTAAAAATTTATTTAAATAAATTTTCAAAATCAAAAAGGTAATTTAGGAATAGGTAACAAAATCATTGAACAAAAAAAAAATTGCCTATATATAGGTAGGTCCTATTTTCAAATTTAAAAAGTTAAAAAGAATTTGCAGGGTGTATTTTTATTATGGTATTCCTTATAGACCAATTTTATATGTTTACCTATATAGTTAACAAATAAAGTAAATAAAAAATTGGACTTTTTGGTTTATCGCATGAGTAATTTTATAAAAAGAATTTGTGTGTAGTTTGCAAAATAATTTAAATTTTATATGAAGAATTTAAAATGTTAAAAATGTGTTAGAGAATTTTGTTTGAAAATTTTAAAAAAAATTTTAAATTATTTATTTTAATTTTATAATTATTTTTTTTTACATGACCCAATTTTTAAGTAAAGATCAAAAGGAAATTTTCTAATTCCGGTTTATTAAATTCAAGTTTACTTTAGTAAAGGCTAATCAAGTACCTACTTATGATTTTACAGATTTAGTTTATTTTCTTTTGAAAAATAAATTCAACTAATGTGATTTTTATCAAATAATTAAGATCATTAAGATTAGGAAATTATGTAAGTATAGCTTGCTACAATTCTTTGAAAATTGTAATTTTGAATACATAAGTGGAACATAATTATGATTTTTTTAATTAATTATAATTTTCGTGAAGGCAATTTAATATAATGTTAATGAAAATATTTCTAATTCAAAGAGTAAGAGAAACACACATTTTCAGAATCTGCTTTGTAAAAAACTAAAAATTTAAAAAAATTCGAAAATGGTCGAATGAATGTGAATTGTTCTATGAATAAGAACAATATGGTAAATAAAAAATATATAAGAAATTAGTCAAAATTTTCTAATTGATTTATTTGATGCTATGTGACTCCCTTATAGGATTGCAATAATGTCAAAACCGGCTTTTTAAAATTAAAGTTCTAAAACACGTATATTGGGTATTCTTTGAATAGTATTTATGTTGAAAAGGATGTGTCTCGCGTTATAGTTTATTTCAGTAAGTTCACTCTAACAAATGTACGTGATTATTAATTATGATAAACTATTATTTTGTAGAATGGCTAATAGGGTTTTTGTGTTTTGAATGAAACATATTGAGTTTTTTACGTTTTATGTATAAATATTGAGTTTTTTACGTTTTATGTATAAATATTGAGTTTTTTACGTTTTCTATATAAATAATGAGTTTTTTACGTTTTATATGAAAATATTGAGTTTTTTACATTTTCTACGAAAATATTTAGTTTATTTACGTTTTCAAAGTAAATAAAGAATTTTTTACATTTTATATGAAAATATTGAGTTTTTTACGTTTTATAAGTAAATAATGATTTTTTACATTTTATATGAAAATATTGAGTTTTTTACGTTTTATAAGTAAATAATGAATTTTTTACATTTTATATGAAAATATTGAGTTTTTTTACGTTTTATATGAACATATTGGGTTTTTTACGTTTTATATGAAAATATTGAGGTTTTTTACGTTTTATACGAAAATATTGAGCTTTTTACGTTTTATATGAAAATATTGAGTTTTTTACGTTTTATACGAAAATATTGAGTTTTTTACGTTTTCAAAGTAAATAAAGAATTTTTTACATTTTATATGAAAATATTGAGTTTTTTACGTTTTATAAGTAAATAATGAATTTTTTACATTTTATATGAAAATATTGAGTTTTTTTACGTTTTATATGAAAATATTGGGTTTTTTACGTTTTATACAAAAATATTGAGTTTTTTACGTTTTATAAGTAATTAATGAGTTTTTTACGCTTTATATGAAAATATTGAGTTTTTTTACGTTTTATAAGTAAATAATGGATTTTCTATGTTCTATATGAGAATATTAAGTTTTAGACTCTAATACTCGTAGGCATTTTGAGTGAAAATTTTTCCAGATCATCTAAAATTCAACTTTCATATTTTAAATTTCCTTAATTAATTTCTGTTGCGGTTGTTTCTTGTTAAAGTGTCAGAATGAAAAGCAATATAACTTTTGTTATGATTGTCGTTATTTATTTTTAATGTCATCTTTTATTTTTCATCTAAAATTAGTTCTACGAAACACGGTTGGAAATTTGTTTTTTTTTTTTAAATAACAATACTTTAATAATAATAAAAAAAATCTATAAGAATCCTTTTAAAAAGGATTATTTTGAATATTTTCTTTTTTAATAAACTTCAAGGTTTTTTTATGGATGTATATGTGATACACATTGTATTTTAAATGCTAAAAGAATTTTCACAAAATAAATGCTTTTTTTAAGAATTTTTTATTCTCACAATGCCGCCGCCTTTTTGATAAAATTCAATTGTGTGAATGATTTTAGAAGAATTACGTTTTGAAATACAAAAAAAAAAATAAAATTTTTTTACAACATTTGCAATCAATACTCACATGCATATTGTACTTTGTATGTAATTTTAAATGTGTAAATGTTCCGCATTATCACTTTTGTTTGAGATAGGGAAAAATATGATCATATACATGAAAATTGAATACCACACAATAAAATAACATTATATTGTATATGAAAAACATTAAAGGATAAAAAGCGTAATGATGATAACTAAAATTATGTTGAGTATAACCATGGATAACATTGCTAAGGATAAAAGAGCAAAAAAAAAGTTCGTTTACGTTGATTTCTCGTTTTTTTTTATTATAGAAAAAGAAAATACTTTTGTCTTTTTTCTCCTTTTATAGTATATGTGGACCAAAAATTTTCAGTTCAATAAAATTTGTTTTAAAGTCTCTTTAAAAGCTATTTTAAAGTCTATTTGGCAAAGGCTGATTCGTTGCCTTAATTTTGAATAATTTTTTCTTTTGTGTTATATAAAATTAGTAAATAGAAGAAGTTAGGAAAATTACACAATTAACAACAAATTTTATCACGCCGAATTCGTAACAAAGCAATACTAAATTTTACATATGACGCAAACAGAAAAAATACTGTTGCAATACAGTACGTGTCGTATATTTTTAAAATTATTTCACTCACTTAAATTTAGAGTGTGGTTTTTAATGCTCACTTTGTTACCCTTGGAAATAGAAATGTGTACAAGATGATTTTGTTTAAAAATATTTTCAAAAAATTTTCAACCATCCTCCTTACTTTGTATTTTATATAAGCATATTTAATATAATTTAAAGAAAGAAACATATTATACTCGTATATATCAGCCCTCGCAGTATATCACAGAATCAAGTGATAATCATTGAATTTATATTATAAAGGGGAAAAAATGATAGTATTAGAATGTTTTTATAAAGTCAAATGCAAAAAAAATATATATATATATATATATATATATATATGAGTATAAAAATATGATTGTGAACTCATTTAATTCAATTTTCTAGTAAATTTTCTATATTATTCCATTATTTTTATTTCCTTGAAATAAAATTAATTTTCTTATTTTTGAAATATAATGTAAAAATAAATTTTATTTTCACTTTATCCTTACAACGGTAACATATTTTTCTTTATCTCTATTATTGCGGATGAATATTGGAAATAGAATAAATTTTAAGAAAAATTTCATTTCCCTTCATACATTCCTGGTATTGGTAAAAATTAAGATATTCGAACGTATTCCAAAGAAGATAGAAAAGAAAATTAAGAAAATCCGTACACCGTCATTTAGAATTTTATATTTTAATTTTTCATTTTTGTTTCACTTATAAATGCATGTAAATGTACTTGAAGTGCAATTAATTTTAAAATATAAAAGTTTTTGAAAAGTTTTTCTAATAATTAATATTTTCATGTTTTGTAAAGAAGAAAAATATTCCCAGCGTAGAACTGCCAATGTTTTTATTAAAATAATCGAATTTTTCGGTTCTATTGCGAATTTATTCTATTAAGGCAAGATTTAAATTATAAAATTGAACTCAATTTGATTTTAAAATGTTTTAATTACATTTCATAGTTGGAATATCAGTTATATTAGAATTTTACCAAAATTCTGAAACAGGTGCACCAAATTTAAATTTTGTACATTTGAATGAAAAATGTTGAGCTTTTTTTGCGTTTTACATGAAAATATTGAGTTTTTTACGTTTTCTAAGTTAAAAAAGAGTTTTTTATGTTCTGTATAAAAAATAATGAGTTGTTTACGTTTTATATAAAAAATATTGAGTTTTTTACATTTCTTATGATAGTATTGAGTTTTTTACGTTTTCTAAATAAATAATGAGTTTTTTTACGTTTCTTAAGTAAATAATAAGTTTTTTACATTTTATATAAAAAAATATCGAGTTTTTTACGTTTTCTAAGTAAATAATGAGTTTTTTACGTTTTATATTAAAATATTGAGATTTTTACATTTCTTATGATAGTATTGGGTTTTTTACGTTTTCTAAGTAAATAATGAGTTTTTTACGTTTTCTGAGTAAACAATGAATTTTTTTACGTTTTCTACAAAAAAACATTGAGTTACTTACGTTTTCTTAGTATAAAATAAATTTTTTAAGTGTATAATGAGGTTTTTACATTTCTTACAAGATGTAAAATACTGAAATGTATTTAAAGTGTAGTTATTCAGAAAAAAATTTAAATTTTTATGTTCCAGTAATTTAATAAATTAAAAAAACAACTAATTTTATAAGCAAACGAGAAAAAAATAGAGTTGACCTTGTCAACTCTGTGATACCCGTACGAATTTGTTATCCTATGTGCGAATAACTAATGTGCTATAACTAACTATGGGGCAGACTATGACTTTAAGTTGCCGTATTACCATATTAATTTATGCAAAATTTCAGTACTATGTGTTATTCAAAATACTGGTTGTGCCAAACTACTATTGATGTTGTATGGCAGCTACCAGAAAGAGCCAAGAAATTTTAGCGAATTTTATCAAGCACATCGGCCCTACTAATATACTCACTTGTGTGAAATCTCAATATCACAGCTTTTATAGTTTCTGAGATATAGTCAAATAACTTTTGAAGTTGTATGGCAGGTACCAGAAGGAGCCAAGTAATTTCAACGACTTTTATGAGACACATTGGCCCTACTAATATATTCGTTTGTGTGAAATCTCAATATCACAGCTTTTATAGTTTCTGAGATATAGTTAAATAACTTTTGAAGTTGTATGGCAGGTACCAGAAGGAGCCAAGTAATTTCAACGACTTTTATGGGGCATAATGGCCCTACTAATATATTCGTTTGTGTGAAATTTCAATACCATAACTTTTATAGTTTCTGAGATATAGTCAAATAAATTTTGAAGTTGTATGGCAGCTACCCGAACCGGTACCCCGATCATGTCCAATTTAAATAGGGTTCTGGCACTTACTACAATAAATCATTTGTGAAAATTTGGTGAACTTAGCTCAATTAGTTTTTGAGTTATCGTTGGGACGGACGGACGGACGGACAGACAAAGCTAAATCAACTCAGAATTTGACGCTGATCAAAAACATACACTTGAGTCTATATCTAACACCGTTATTTCTTAGCGTTACAAACGGTAAGGCAAATTTAGTATACCCTTCGAACATACGTTCGTACGGGTATAAATAGCTTCCAAAAATATAATAAAAATTTCAAAATTTTTACATGTGCCAACCAAAAAAAAAAATTTAAAAATCATCAAGTGAAAGTGTATTTAGGTATGTATATAAAATAATGTGGTTTGTAATTTAAATCCTGATACACAACACACAAGATTTACTAGCAGGATGTGGAAATTGTTTTATTTTTCTTTAAATTTTTTTTTTTTATTGTTTTGAAAGTTTTTTAAATTTATAACACAAAAAAAATATATTAACACTTGTATAAGGGTAATATGTATATAAATAAAATATAAACTAAATATGTGCATAACAATAATGTTAACAATGTTGTATAACAATAACTTATAGCTATACATATTATTGTATATTAAATTTATAGCTATAAAATAAATTCTGTTATATACATGTAAAAATCTCATGAGAAAAAGGGTTAAAAAGTTTATTTTATACATTCCTGTTAATTAAACTCTGCGGTATAGGGATTTATGTAATGTAATGTTACAACAAAGAAAAGAAAAAAAAAACAGAGAAGAAGAAAGGGATTTGTTAAAATTAAGGTAATTTTCTTTTTAAAAGATTTATTTTGAATAACATATGCCTATATACAAATTTTATTTACAAGGAGAAAAATTTTTTACTTCAATTCTTGAAGTGAATACATATTATATGTATATATGTATAAATTATTATAAATATTATAATATTTAAGATTATTGCTATTTAATTTAGTAATTCCTAAATACATAGGTATAAGATAGGTATGTATATATATTTATTACGTTTATATACATATAGGATGATAAATATTCGGAAAAAAATTTTTAAATATTTTTTATATACCAACAACAGTCAATAGCTCTTTAGTTAAATTCTTATAACATTATACACTATTATCCACACATGAATAAAATTTATTAAAACGTTTTTAATTTTTTGAAATTAAAAATAGTAAAATTTAGTAAATATATGTAGTTCTCTTTAAATCTCTTTGAAGATATTTACTAATAAAATATTTTTGATATAAGACTATTATTTAAAAATTAAATGAGTGCAAATATGAGAGATTTATGAGTGAAATTATCAAGTACCTATACATAATCCAGATTATTTAGTAGCCGTGGCCACAATAATTTTATAATAACTCACATTTTCACTATCTGACTTTATATTCGCTCTCCTTACACTCCAAAATGTGATTTAAACAAAATATTATACTTATATATGAAAATTTGAAATATATTATACATATATATATGAAAAAGAATTCTAATATATATGCTATAAATATCTACAATTAAAAGTTTTATAAATAATTTCAATTATTTTCTTCAAAACCTTATTAAATTTCCATTCAAATCTGTTGTTATTTAATTAAGAACATATAATGTGTGTATATAATTATTTAATTAAGAACCATAATATTGCTTAAGCTTCTATGAAAATTTATCATGAGGAAAACATATGTATATATGTATCTATAGTATTTAAAATAATTTTTAAAGAATTAATTATTTTTTTTTTTTCTGAAATGCATGTAGCAAAAATACAAAAACATAAATCATAACAATATATTTGTATATATAGAGTTATGTGTATATTTACTTGTTGCGTTCGAGATATTTCTAACTTTATGCATATATATACATATTATATGTATATCAAAATATATTATTTAATATTCTGAAGAAAAACCATAATTAGTATATATATAAGGTTTATATAAAATTTTGAGTATTTAGAAATTAATTTTATATAAAAAGAAATCCTTAAAGATTGTACACAAACATTCTTATATCAAAAGGAGTGTTTCATTTATTGTATTTTTATTTGTTCTTTTTTGTTTTAATTTAAAAGTTATCACATTTGTTTTAAATACTTTTTAAAAAATTTTTATGTTAATCCTTTTTAACATACAAAGTAGCAATATTCATTCAACTATTTTTTTTTTATATGAAATACAATTATTATTTAGGTTAATATTACAGCATGTTTATGTGAATATATTAAGCTACATATAAAAAATAATATACAATAATATTATGTATGTAATATTGTTAGGAAAAGTTTACAATTTCTTATTTCTATTTTAATGTATGTACGTTCATTTTATATGAAAATGGTGTATATGAACAGTTTATTCTAATTTAATATAAAGAGTAATATGTGTGTATGATAACATTTGATATGATAACATGTATCTATGTTGTTCAAGTTATTACAGCATTCATGTTACATACAACTAAGTTATAATTTTCATAAACATACTGTTCATATTAAATAAGAAATTAATTAACTTTTTAGAAATTACTTTTTTATACACTTAAAGGATTAGAAGAGGAAACTATTTGATTTTTCAAGTATGTATGTACGTAATTGTAACTGTATATGTAAATAATATCATCTATACATATGTATTGATTTACTTACATCCTGATATACCGTTAAAATATGAGTACATGCATTATGTTTAAAGGAAAGAGATCGTATTAAAATAGTTTTTAATATTTCTAGCAAATAAAATATTTCGAAGCGATCTAAATATCATTTTAAATTTTTGAATATTAAAAATAGATTCTCTAGTAATATTGTGATTTTTGAATTTATGGTAGTCGTGTTGACAACTCTTTCCTGCTCAATTTATCACCCTTACTTCAAAATATCCCATTTTTTTCCTTTGAAAACCCTATTTTTCCCACATAATTTCCCTTTAAGAAATTTTTTACCCGTACACACAAATCTTGCAACATTTTATTTAAATAAAGTATGTATTTATTAATTTAACAAAACAACAATATTGCATTTATTCAATTGAATAACTTAATTAATAAATGATTACTTAAACAGGTACTTTCAAATTGTAAATACAAGTAATACTATGTCATTTTAAGATAATAGAATATAAATAATAGGACTTTTTGTTTTTGATCAAGTGTCAAAAATGCATTTGGTCATAACTATAAAAAAAGAAATTAAAATATGTAAAATAAAGAAAATAAGAATTTAATGGAATTTCCCAAAATTTTTGGTCTTTTTACCTTTTTCCCTACAAAACTTCAAAATTCCCTTAAAATGGGAAATTTCCTACAATTTTGCAACTTTAGGTGACATAATAAAATTTATACGAGTAAACAGTAATGAAGATAAAAATTAAGTTTGTAGTTGATTCATTTCTTGGAATAGAATACGAAAACTTATTTTTTTTACGAAAAATGCCGAAATTCTCCGATTACTCAATATTTTCAATATAATTAATTTTAAATTTCGTGTATCATTGAAATTCCGTTTTCTTTACTCAATTTTTTTTACTAAATATTTTTATTTAATTTTGTTTGTATTGTAATTAATTATGCTCTATCTTAGTTGTAAAAATATTAATAATTAAATTAAGCTGTTCTTTCATTTTATTTTTTGATAAAAAAACTAAATTCAAAGACAACCTGAAAATCAAAGGCAACTTTAAAAGAAAATATTAACAGCTTACATTCAATCAGTTTTATTTCAAAAATTTATGAAATGTTATTGAAATAAATTTTTATTAAAATATTAAACAAAGCAGTGACTGCCTTTAAAATATTATTAATGATGACAAATTATTACCATCCAAAATAAAAACTATTTTTGAAAATTTCAAGAAGAGTTTGGCTTTTCTTATTTTTTTTTTGCTTAAAAAAGAATTATTAAAGTTTTAAATTCAAAGTACAAATAAGAAACTCATATATTAAAAATGTCGGCAATGATATACGAGTAGTTAGAAAATTTTCACAATGAAAAAAATCCAAAAACAAAATGTAGTACAAAAATGGTATTTTCACATGCACATTCTTTGTCTTGCAACACCATCTCTCCACCGACAAACGAAACAAACTGAAAATTTTCATGAAAATAAAATTGAATTTTTTTATTCAAAACAAAAAATAGGGGAAGAATTTTTTTGGTGACGAGGAAGAGATATGAAAAAGAAAGTAAAAATATTTTTTACTATTATTTATTTTTTTTTTTATAAAAAAAAATCACTACTGAAAATAAATACAAGAGAGAAAAAAAAAAGGATTTTCTTTTTTTTTTCTTTTGTTTCTCTCTTATTTTCTCTTTTTTGTTCTCTTTTAAGAAGTTTGCTATAATATTTAATACAATGTTCTTAATATTTTCTTCTTGTTGCTTTTCTGAACGTAAAAAGCAAAAACAAAAAAAGGATAACGAACATGATAAAACATATTCGATATAGATAACAATAAAATACGGAAAAGAAAAAAATTTGGAGAAAATTATAACTTTTTAGTCAAAAGGACTTAAATAGGATTACATTTTTCTTAAATATTTCAAAAGCACACATTCATTTATTGCATACTTTTATGTTGTTAAGCTGAAGAGTATTCAAACCTACATTTAGAATATATGCCTACATGTTATAAATACCAATTTATTACACACTAACAGGCAATTGTTTTAAAAAAAAAGTATGGAATTAAAATGAATAAAAACATGGGGCCATATTAAAAAGGAAAGAAAAATTTATGATTCGGTAGAAATGAGAAAAAATTATTTTAAATTAAAGTTGCTTTTAATTCGAAATTATTAAATTTCGAGCAAATTATATGTAGATTCAACATAATTTGCGTGATATAAGAGAAACTTTTAAATAAACTGAAATAAGAGATACTAGATTAGACAGGCAATTAAATTCAATATGATGCCCACGTCAGTATTGTATGTTTTCCAGCTGATAATTGAAGTAAGGGAAAATGCTGCAATGAACGAAACTGGAGCTATTAAAGTAATAATATTTTTATGAATAAGAAAATGGAAATATAAAATATTTCAATCTCTTGAATTTTTACAAAATGGATTTAACTTGTTTTGATGTTATGCCAAAATTAATTGTTATGTAGATATTTAACATGTAAGTATTGTATATGTCATGTATCACACTGTTCTAAACTTTATTCTATTTGATAACAATTAAAAGAATTATTTTATGTTAGTAGAAATTCTCATGATAATGAATGAATTTAGTCAAACACAAACGTACAACAACACTATAAGCTATTGTAATACTTAATGGTATTGTCACCTATATTTTATTCAAAAAAGGAAAATTTTGTTACCTATATTTCTGCAGTTTCCTATTATTTCATTTGGTTTACTAATTTCATTTAATTACTTTTATTTATAAGTGAATTGTAAGTGAATTAAAAGTGTAAATTTAATTTATAAGGGTTTTCGTTTAAATAACTACGAAAATTATAGTTAATCTATTTATTTTTCAATGGTTTTAAGTAAAAAATAATTTAATTGAAAATTGGTTTGTTTGCTTATCATGATTCCATTAGTACTAATCAATAGTGTAATAGACTTAATTTAAATATTTTATAGAAATATATTTTAGAAGCAATAGTATTATCACAGTAAAATCTCATAACAGGAAATTGTGTTGTATTACGACTTAGCATATAAGCAATTTAAATTATTCTAGTAATTAGTAAAATTTAGAAGGTTTTAGAAACAAAAGGGCTAGTCAATGAGATTAAAAACGAAAATTTGGACTATATAAAATGAAAATTCACTTAATTACTTAGGAATAAAGCCTAAGGTCCATTATCCTAAATGTTCTAAATATTTCGTTACTTTTAATCTTAAACTATAAAATTAGTATTTTTGGTAGTATTTAATTGCTTATAGTAATCACATTTTTCCATTTGAAACATTATTGTGACCAATTTTTAACGCTCATCGGTTACTGGATAACAAAAATTAGAATGTCAATTAACTGCAAGGAGTCAATTTTCCTGATGATCTCTATTCACCCGAATTAAATTTATAATTAACAATTTCATGAGACCTTTTAATTCTTATTAATTAAATTTTATTTTAAATAGTTGAACAGACAGACAAAATCCCTATATTCTTTTATAACAATTTTTGTACATAAAATGGCAGGAAGGAAAATGACCAGAACCTATAAATATTAACATCATTTTGTGTTTATAGGTGTGTGTGTGTGTGCTAATAAGTTACGATTTCACTTTATCTTTTGTTTTCTTTATCTGCTTCTGCTTTTTCCTTATTTTTTACGTTTTTTTTTCTTTTGGTTTTCATTATTTTTTATCATGATGGTTATTGGTACAGCTGTGCTAATTTTTTGGCTCAATTTAAAAACAAAAAAATAAAATTCTTTTTAAAGAACTAAAAAAGTAAAAAAAAAAAAGCGAAAAAAGACAAATTGTAAGAAAAAAGAAAAAAATTCGGAGGATTAAATGAAAAAAAGAGAAATTTGTTAAAGGAATTTAAAAGTATAGGCAAAAAGTAAAAGCAAAAAAAAATCGAAGACTAAAAAAAAAAATAACTGAAATTGAAAACTTTTTTACAATGAATTTTTTTCCCTTGATCCTCCAGAAAAGCAAAAAAAAAAATGCTTTTTTTTTGTCTTTAAATTTTTCTTCTTTTATAAGTTTTGTATTTTGTGATAAAAAGGATCTCTCGCATGTGCAATGTTCAAAAGAAGAGATTTATTTGCCTCCGTAGTCTATTTGTCATTTCGATTACCTTTGAACTAAAAAAAAAAAAAAATTATAGTTAAAGTTTTCTAGTTATTTTCGATTTTCGTTTTTCTGTATTAAATTTTTTTTTTTTGTTTTCTATTACTTGGCTGCTAAGACACTATAGCCTAGAACTGCATGAATTTCCGACGAACTAGAAAACTTAAATAAATTTTATATACACATACATACGTATATGTATATGTAGATACAGAGACGTAAGAATAGAATTTGGGTATAGAGTTATGCATAGTTTTTTTTGTTTTTTTTTATTATTTAAATCTACTCTGGGTAATAAAAAAAAAGAAAAGTTTAATTTATTCAAAATGAAAACTTTTTTTTTGGAATTTTATTCCTGTATAATTTTTCTTTGTTCCTGCTTTATAGGTCTATCGTGGAATACAAAATTTTTTCCCCAAGTTTTTTTTTTTTTTTTGCATTCAAATAATAAAAAATTTTAAATAAAAGTTTAAATAATAAAATTTAAAATAAAAAATTGAGAATAATAGAAATAAAAATAAATCGAAACTTACCCGTCTTCTTGTTTCATAATCCAGAGCGCCAGCGACATATATCGCTCCGGTCATATTTTTTACAGCAAATGCACCGCCTATGTTACCGCTTGTAATCTCGTATCGAATACGCGAGGCTGTAATTTTATTTAATTTATAAAATTAAAATTTAATTAATTAATTTTTTTTTTTTTTTAAATAGTTTGTTACTTTTGAGGATAATACAAATCTAGTTTGGTTGCCGAAAAATTCCAAAGATTTTATTATACTATAATTAGTAATTACTAATACAACGTTTAGTTGTTTATAATTTATTATTAATTCTTATAAGAATAACTAATGCAAATTTATTCATACAACTGCAGAATAGATGGATAACGTAACCAAAGTAATGAGTGGTTTTATACTGTAATTTACATGATTACTAAGTATTGTTTATCTGAAATGTTACATGTAATCTTCTATTTGAAACATAAAATTACAAGAACTTATAAACAGGTAATGTGCCTATATTACATTAATGAAGTTACTAATTGCCAACACGGTGTTTCAAGTAGAAGATTTCATGTAGCATCTCATGTAAACAATATTTACATTACAGTGATTCATTTCATGTAGCATCTCATGTAAACAATATTTACATTACAATGAAGGATTACAGTATAAAGAAATATGGAGAATAATTTGTCGGTAACTTCTTCATACCTCTGTAGCTCAGTTCGAAAAGAAAATTATTTTTAATTTTTCTGTCTTGATTCGTTTCTTTGGTTTCATCGCATCCATCTGTGTTCTGCAGTTGTATGAAGACATTTCCATTAATCATTCTAAAGATTTCCTCAAATAAAATTCGGAGTGTCTCCTTTATTTTTTTGGCATTAAAATATTCAAAATTTTATAATTATTTTTGATAATATTGCAACTTTATAGTTATTTGTCTTGCACTATTTCTCGATAATCTTAAGAAAATTAATTTTTTAGTAGTAGCTACGCACGATTAGAATACAAAAATATACTCTGGAATTTCATAGTTAGACAAATTTTTGGTCTGTATGGACTATGCATGATTGAATATTTGCTTGAGTTTTTAATACACATTTGAATGTACTAATATTTAAAATGCTACCGTAAAATTTTTTTAGGAAATGATAGAAAACAAAAATTTTTAGAAATTATAACAGTTTGGAATTTTTCACTTTCATAAATATTAATGTTTCTTTTAATATTATTAATCAAAGTCAAAACATAATATAATCAAAATTAATTAAATATTAAAATTAATATTGTATAACTTACACTCATCGTGATCTTTGGCGGTGACAGTAAGTACAGTATGTTGAATATCTTCATTTTCATCAACTTCAGCCTCGTATAGTGATTTATCGAAATATGGTGGATTATCGTTTTTATCGGCAATACCAATACGTATAAATTTTGTCACTGTAATTCAAATTATTTAAAATAAAAATTATATTAATTAAAATATTTAAGAATTTAAAAATTTTAAAATTATTTTTAATAAAAATTTTAAAATATGAAATTCCACAATTTTAATTTTTACTTTATATTTTTATGCTATACGATATTTGCATGTCAGAATGTATGTATGTAAATGGAAATGTTACATTATTATTTGTGTACATAGTAGAATAAATTGTAAATCTGAAATAATAAATAAGAATTGACGTAATTTAAAATTAAAAAATTGAAAATTCCAAAAATCAATGATAACTTTGGTTTTTTTTTTGAAAAAATTTTGATTACTTTACAAAAATTATTTTCAAATTGTTGTCAAAGTAAATATGTAGATGTTAAAAATAATATACAGGGTGTTTCGAATAAGGTGATAAAAAATTTCATGGACAATTTTTTGATCAATTTCCAGCAAAATATTGTATGGGTGGAGGGTTGCAGATATACTCGTTTTCGAACTACAGCCTCTTGAAAAAACGGTACAATATTATAATAATTCCGGAACCATGCATAATAGTTACCATTAGGTTTTGGAAGCCGACAGTTCCTTTTACATATTTGATTAATTTAGATTGATTTTAGAACTTCAAATATCCGCTCGGATTATTACATAATTTAAAATTAAAGGAGTCATTAAGTAAAATACCTAATTTGTATCTTTTCTTGAAAAAAAAAAATTCATTGATCTACTTAGCTATTAAATTATAATAATAATATTATGTTAAAATTTATACTAAGAAATCATAAATAATTCAAAGAAAAAGTTATTTTATATACGATTTTCCTCAAAAAAAAAATAAATAAATAAAATCAGGTCGTCCTTTTCCCAATAATATTATGTATTCGGCAGAAAATTAATGATAAATTAACAGGAAATTAATATATTAATGTTTATATTGCAAAATACAATTTTATTATCCGAGATTTTAAGAAAATATTCAAATTATTTAAATTTAATCCTACCCTTTTCTGTAATTTTCTCTTGATAAAGAATAATATTCTTTTCTATAATACCATTGATAAAAAAATAAATAAATACGGTAAGGGAAACTTACTTAAATTACGTATGTAGGTTGATTTCGTGCCCGTATTTTCATTCTTTACAATTAATTATTAATAATGATTTTATTTTATATATTAATATATAAATACATTATACATACATACTTACTACTAATTAATCGAAATTCATGTAGTTTGCTTTTAAATTGAATAAAAAAAATAATAAGAGAAACTGTTATTAACTGAGCTGTATTCCGATTTTAAGTAGCAACCAGAATATTATTTTAAGAATTAAAAACCTGAATTTTAACTTTTAATTTTTTGTCTATAATTTTCAATTTAATGGCCTTATTTTTAATAACGAGAATTTGAGTAGATTTTGATTTTATACTAAAAATGATAATTTTTGTTAAATAGCCAATTTTTAAATTCAATTTGGATAACTGTAATTCAATTAGAATAATTGAAATTCAATTATACTTAACTAAAACTGGTGGAGTTGCTAATCTTATTTTTAGCTGAATTAACTCACCCAGACGCTCGTATAGTGACTATAAGAATGCTATCACAATTACACTATAGTGTAATTGTGATAGCTCATCCATTCTTCATAATAATATCTAATATAATTGAAAGTTTTAAAATGAAGTTAGGTCCTCTTATAATAGCAGCCCTTGAACATAGCATTCCCATGAATATACACCAAGATTTTATCTTATTTTAGGTACATATATGTAATATATTGTTAATTTGCAACAATTTATTCGAATTATTTGAGGAAAACTTAAAAAAAAAATTTATTTACAAAATCAATTGATGTGAAATTCCTTTTGAAAATCAAAAATTTTATTACCTTCATTCTTGTCTCTCTCTCTGTGTATTTGGCAGAATTCCAATTTCAAATTATTAAACTTTTCCCCTATTAAATCGTGAATATTTTCTCTTTTCTTATTAATTTTTTTTTTAATTATTTTTTATTACAGTTTTATGACGTGTAAATATCGTTGTTAAACAAATATTTGAATAAAAAATAAATTTTGAATTCAAATAATTGGTATAGAATAAAAATTAAAATGTTTGGCAATTTGTCAAAATTTTCATAAGATAAAGTGAACTAGATTGAATTATAATTATTATAGGAATATGTAAAATAAAATTAGTAAGTTTTTTTTAATATAAGGTGATAATTTAAAATAAACGAAATTGTAATGAGTTTGTTGTGTGTTAAAAAAACTTTCATGTTAAGATTACAGACATATTTATACTTTGAATAGAAAACTTTGAATATTCTTGGCAATTATTCAATTTTATTATGATTTTGTTAATTACTGCTACAATAACCCCATAATTATGCTCTATAATTTTAAGGATTTGAAATGTTAATGAAAATATTCTGAATCTCTTTAAATATGTTGTATTTTAAGATGAATCTAAATTTTGTTTGAATTTTTAAGCCGTGAAATTTACTGTTATAGTTATTCATTGTAAAATAACATTGGTCGAACTAGTATACTAATTTAATAAGCAGTCTAATTTATAAATAAAATGTTATAGATATTTCCTCGGTTTTCGAGCAATTGAAATGATAATGAAGAAAACAATAATCTCGGTAGCCAAACTGTTATTGATTCGATAACATAAATCATCAAAATCTATTTAAATTATAAAATATAATTAGAATATGATTAAGTATTATTGAATTTTTTTATATTTGTAGTGGCGATTTGTTAACGTTGCATTCATATTATTATTGAATTATATTGGGACTAATAATATGAATAATAAAATATAATTGAGAAAACATTTATAGCATATAATTATATTGCTATAATTGCTGTTATAATTGTATTGACTTAGATTTTTTTGTAATGGGCCTGTGACATTATTTTACAAAATATTTTTATTGCATTTTAATTTCATATACAAATTTCTTTTGAATTATATGGAAACTATTTCGTAATAAAGCACAATGTTAGCGTAATTAAAACAAAAAAAAAAAACTAATTATTTCAAAATACAAAATTACAGGATTAAGTTGATTACAGCTATACTGTTCAATACCATTGTAATCTGGATTAAACTAAGTAAAATATTTTTTTTGGGCTTATTCATTTTATAAAATTATAAATATTTTTGTAATTTCGCAGCGCTTTCTGTTCATCATAAATTTTTTTTCATATTGAATAAATTAATTGCTATTTTAATTGGAAAATATTATTTTCATTATGATTAAATTGCCATATCGCTATAATTAAAATATATTTTATTTATAATTTAATTGTAATTTTTAATAAAAGAACAGATTATATGCAAACTAAAGTAATAATTAGCATATAATTAGGATCATCTTTTGTTAAAATATTTAAACAAAAAAAAAAAATATTTATAGTTGCTGTTAAACTTATGTATAAAATTTTATTTTTTAAGTTAATTATAGTAATTTTTAATTAGGATTTACCAGTGAATGTCGTGTATAGTGTATTACAATTTTACAATAAAATATAATATTAATTTCAATGAGTTTTGCTAAGTTTAAAAAGCTTCATGTATTTAAAACCCAGCTCACTTTTATAATGCAAAAATTTTTCGAAATTCTGAATTACTCGTTGAATTTTCGGAAATACAAAATTACCTAATTTTCTTATCAAAATCACAACGTTATACTCAAATCTTGTATATATAACAATTTTGAAGAACAGATTGTTTTCTCTAAAAATTTCAATTAATTCAGACAACTAATTTAATTTAATTAAATTTTTGTTATTAAAATTGAAAATTTTAATTCTTTAATAATCAAGAAACTGGTGGTGAAGCGAAAAAATATTTCATGTTGCCTTAAAGTATGCAAAAAAGTTATTTTGTAATACTTGCAAATTTCTTGAGTATAAAATCATTTTTTTTTATTGTAGTGCAGAATTATTACCTTATAAAATACTATTATTTTTATTTGAAGAAAAAAATTTTTTGTTTTAAAAAATAATTGCTGTTAACTCATTAAAATCTGTACTAATTAAAATTAATAAAAAAATATTTATTAATAAAATATTACTGTTATTGTAAAATGAAAAAAACAATCGCATGATTTGCTACCAATATAAATTATAAAAAATTTATTTAAATTTTGTATAACACTTTAAAAATAAAAATAGTACTTAAGAGAAATGAACAGCATGTCAACATTATTATAGTATTGCACTTACATGCATGAATATCATTGTATATGGCAATCAATTTAATAAAAAATGCCAATATATTACAAGTTAATAAAAGAGATGTTGTTTATAAAAATGTCAGATATATGTTTATAAATGTTTGTTCATAAAATTAATAATAATAACAATTTATTTATTATAAAATTTTAATTGTATTTTTGTTATTGCTTTAATTGTTGTAATAAATATTTTCAAAATTTATGAAGTTACAAAAATATTTATGGTGTATAATAATCGTTTTATGTGCAAGCAAGTGTATTTTTATATGTGTATATGTAAACGATGTCAACAATTTAATATGTATGTCCACATATTGGGAAAAAAGAAGAGAGACAACATTAAAATTTTAATACCTCCAGTTATTTTTGTAAGCCTACTGTGTTTTTGTTTTTTTTTTTTTTTTTTTGTTTCTCTTCATGATATAATTTTCTTTCAACAAATTTTAATTGTGTTGCGATATTATTTTACTTAACTGTTATACATTTTTTTTTTACATTTGTTTTTTTATTTTACTGGAGTATACAATTGTATACAGAGTTTTTATAACACGTCATGTTCATTACTGTAACAAAACTCTTGTTTATTTCACGTTTTATTTATATTTTTATTTTTTTTTTTGTATTATTTTATAGCTGATGGTGCTTTTATTTTTTTTTATTTTGTTTTACATTATCTGAGTGTATTCTTTTTTCTCTTTTTAAATAATACAGAGTAGTGTTATATAATAGTGATATAGTTTGTATAGTATAGTATACTTCTGTCGCCAACATTCATTTTAATTCAGTTCATTATTATTTTTTTCTGTTTGTTTTTTTTTTGTATTAAATGAAATTTACTCGCACTCTATTCTTTTCTATATCCTTTTTATTTCATTGCTCATTGTTGTTGTTGAATTCTTTGTTCTTTTAATGTAATTATCACTTGTCATGTTAACAAAATTGTAATTACCAAAAAGAATAAAAATGAAATAAGAATAAAACAAAATAAAATATAAAAAATATTGAGGTTGGACATGACAATTTCAGGATATTTTGTGGTGAAAAAAGTACAATTGTTTTAGGTTTTTTTTTTGTTTTGTTTTTTAAATTACATGTTTTGAAACCAAAATTATCAAGGATTAATTTAAAATGCAGATTTATTTTAAATCAGAATAAAATTTTTTTATAAAATTTTAATATTTTTTTTTTTCTTTTATTAAAATAATGAGTCTATTTTTTCTATGTTATGTTATATTGGGTGTATGTAATATAGAAAAATTGAAATTATTTCGAGTTAGTTATTTAATAGAATTAAAATGTGGCCGCGATATATGCAATTTTTTATAATTTATAATAAATTCATAAATTTAAAAATAATATTGGAAGAAAATATTTTTTTCTACTGCTAGTCGTTTTCCGACTCAATCTTAAATAAATAACCTCTGAAATTCTAAAAATATATTTATTTCAGTTTCTACCAAATTGCTCGGTACTTCCCCTCACCGACAAGTATCTGTTTTGTAAAATTTAGTAAATTTTTTTAATGAATTTAAAAAAAAAAAACGTTGATGATCAAAAATGTATTTAATACTCTGACCTCAGTCAAAAGCTTCACAACAAAAAATTACATTATTAACATCATTAAAAGTATTTAATATTTTTTTGTAGCAAAAACATGGTAACGAAACAAAAAATGAGTTCTAAAAAAAAAAAAAATTTTTTGTTTCCTTAATTGTATTTCAAATATTTCTCCCCGAATTTTATCATTTGGTAAAGGAGCAAAAAAATATGAATAAAAAGAGATCAAATCAACAAATCAAAGAAGAATAAAATAAAGTTGGGTCAAACCAACGGTTTGTATTGTAGCACTTTTCCCTTCAACAAGTGAAAATTCCGCTTTTAAATACAGTCTATGTATACCTATCACACTATTAAAATTATTTTCATTCATATACAAAACTATTTCTAGGATTGCATATATTTAGGATGACGCATATATGCATAGTCTTTGAAATAAAGCAAAAATTAATATAAAAAGGGGTTAACATAATGCTCGATTTTAAGGGTCAATTGTGTGAGTTAAGAAAAATAATTATATTTTTTAATTTCATGGAATTTACCGTTAGCCTTTTGAGTTTATAAAAATTTAGAAAAGCTTGCGGTTTCGGAAATATAAGGTGTCAAAAATTCAAATTTTACGAATTTCAAGAGGTGATAACTTGAGAGGGGGTGGAGATGGAAAAAAATTTTCTTCTAACAAAATGAACTATTTGTTAATATCTAAAAGCCCCTAAAATTTCAAAGTTCTAGATTATGGGGTCTAGAAGAAAAACGACATCAAAAATTTGGAAAAGAAGGGACTTTAGATAACGGTAAATTTGAACGGCCATTTTGTTTTTCTAAAGTTTAACTATAGTATATCAGGCTAAGGGAAGCAAGCCACTGCCTTTCTGCGTTTGCAAAATTTCAAAAATGCTTATGGTTTCATTGCAACAAATATTTAAAAAAGGCCATTTTTAGGGTTTTGGGGGGGTATAACTTCTAGCGGGGGGGAGATAGGTAAAAATTTTGTTCTACCGAAATAAGTTTCTAGTGAAGATCTATGTACGTATGAAATTTCAGCTTTCTATCATCAAGGGTGTAGAAGTTTTGTAAACAGACACACGGACAGACGGACGGACGGACGGACGGACGGACGGACGGACGGACGGACGGACGGACGGACGGACGGACGGACGGACGGACGAACGGACAGAGTGAAACTAATAAGCACTTTTTTCAAAAATTTTTTTGGAAAAGTGCTAAAAAGAAGAGAATTCAAAGAGTGCAATGAATTTAAAATGAATTTTTTTTATTTTCATTTTATTTTAATAAATTTTGATATGAACCAAAAGCTTTTAATTTACTCATTCTCTACTATTTTTATTTTTCTTCCATTTGTTTCTATGTGTTAAATTTTCTCTTCATAATTTTTTTCATAATAAAAATAAAATAAACACTCAAAATATGAAGAGTAATATAATAATTTTAGAGAATCACTTGATTTTTTGTTGTTATTTCTAATTTTATTGAGTTACAAAAATATGTGATGCTTTGTTTCCTTTTGCTAAAAATTTACGGTATAAAAAAAAGGATAAAAAGGAAATTACGTTTAAGAACAATCATAGCCAGAAGTGTTGTTGCTGACTGCTTTGTCTCAATTTTTTTTTTTTGTTCAATAATATTTTAGCATGTGCTTTTCAATTTACTCAAAGTACACTCAATTTTTTATCATTTTTTTATAATAGATAATTTTTCTTTGTAATTCGGGGGAAAAAAAGGAAATAAAAGTAGCAAAAACCAAAATTAAAAACTAAAACAAAAAAAAATCATTTTTTTTTTCCAATCCAATAAACTAGGATATTTCATTAATTTGCATTATTTTTGAAAATTGAAAATTTTTCCAATTCAAAAAATAAAAATGGAAAAATTTTTTAATAAAAAAAGAGAACAGATATAGTTGACCGTGTCAACTATATGATACCCTTGCGGATAAATGATTTTAAATTTCGGATATAGTTAACGTACAGTTTCACACAACCTCTTGCTTTTTATATGCCATTTATATATATGTGTTATATAGTTAGTTTGAAAGAGTTTTATTGAAAATGGTGGCCATATCGCCAAATGACTTTGTTCATCATATCAGTTTTATAGCCTTAATAGTTTCCAGGCTATGAATAAACAACTTAAGAAGCTATCTTCTTTTATTAGAGATAACAGCCCTAACAATATATTTGTATTGTGCAAATTTTTAAAACTAATTAATTTCTGAAATATAATCAAATAACTTTCTGAGTTGTGTAGCAGCTATTACAATTGCTCACGAGATTTGAAAAAGTTCTTACGAATATAGCATCCATTTCACCATATTTGTTTTTCAAAATATCAGTAGTGTAGGCTGAACTGTTGAAATAACTGCAGTGTAGGACATTAAGATATGGTCAAATAAATATTTAAGTTGTATGGCAGCTACCCGAACCATTACCACAATCATATTCAATTTAAATAGGGTCCCTACATTCAGTACTATAAATCATTTTTGAAAATTTGATTTGGAGAGATGTGGTTAAATCGACTCAAAACTCGATGCTGATCAAAAACTTATACTTATCTCTATATCTTAGACCATTATTTCTAAGCGTTATAAATGGTAAGGCAAATTTATTATACCTTTTGAATATACGTTCGTATGAGTATAAAAATATTTAATTATACAAATTGTTATTTTCCCTATTAAAGGAAATTAATTTTATCTTCATATTAAAAATCAAATTAAATTTTGTTAAAAAAAAAAAGAAAATTTTAGTTAATTTAAAAGTTCAAATTTTATTAATTAACTTTGTTTAATTACTTTACGATATTCGTAACAGATTTAATTAGTTATTCAACTTCATTTTATAAAATTATTGTTCATCTATAAAATTTGTGATAAATAATGAATTTACATTTAATTTACGTTTGATATTTTCGGGCATGTTCATTATACTCTTATCATGTCTAATGTGATATAGAGAAAGAAATTTCAGAACAATTGTTATCAAAATGTTCTAAGTAAAATTGCTTTATTGTGAACCTGTAAATACCATAGTCCAAATTGTATTAAATTAAGAAATGCAAATATTAAATTAAAAACCTGCAATTACCTTACTACAATTTCCTATAAATTGTTGTTTAATGCTTTTCTGACATAAAATAAATTTCAAACCTCTTATTAATTAGACGTCTTACAAAAATTTGATGTTGAATTTAATGAATAATTTTCTGATTTGTGATTAATATACAGAACTTTCTTAAACGTGATTATTATATACAACTTCTTACATCTTATGGCTTTAATTATTTAACAATTTATATGTAGCTATATATGTACATGAATAAAACAAATTCAAAATTCTTAAAGCTAGTAATTAGAAACTTATAAACTTATAAGTTTCTAGGTAAAAACAAATAGGAGAAAATTTTTTTACCTTATTCAAATAACTTTCAAAACCAAAGTATGCCCTTTGTTTCAAACTAAAATTTATAAGGTTTTATCAAAACTTTATTCTCCTTACCGTTATTGCAACAATATAAAGATAAACTAAATTAAAACTATGAAATATTATTTTGACCTAAATCATTTCCCGAATAATAACAAAAGCAATTTCTCATAAATTTCGATATAAAATTGTATATCGAATCTAATGCCTTCTCACATAGATATTTTACAGGAAAAAGAACACAACCGTCAATAATCTGATTTTAAAGGTGTTTTTTTTTAATTAAAAAATCTTGCATTTATAGTAAAAAATAAAATAATATTAGCAAAATAAATAGTATAAGAGAAAACTTATTAAGAGAGAGTAAAAATAAGATTTAGTATACTTGATCATTGGTAATTAAATGAGAGTATATCAAAAGTATTAAAAATTCCAATACAACCCATTTTACTATTTTCAATTTTTATTTTCATTTTATATTTTCTTCTATAAATAAAAGTTTGTAATAAGAATTTTTTACTCTTTAAATATTAATAAAAAAAAGGAAAACCTTTATACATTTAATTATAAATACAAAAATCTTTATAGCTTAATGAATTTCCTCCAAGAAAAAGTGTAAACCACAAAATTTTTTAATTTAGATTTTAAGTACAAACTTAAGGCTAAACATTTTTCTCGAATTATATGCTCGTATATGTACACACAACACGTTTTCATTAAAATAATTTACAAAAACAGTAAAAAAACATGCGATCCTTTAAATGGTTTCCCAGAATCTCTATTTATACAACCAAAATATTTTAAATACCATTCTGAAATCACTCAAATGCAGAATAAATTAAACCAAGATACTCGTAGAATAGAATAGAATTCAAAGAGGAAAAAAAGCAAATTTAATTATACAATATTATTTAATTAAAATTTCAATACCAAAAAAACAAATCAATACAATTTTGTATATTGGGGTTGGTAACTTAAAAAATAATTTTTTTTTTTTTTGTTAAAATCAAAGAATTTAATTGTATTTGACTTAAGATGTGGTACAAAACAAAAATTTTCTTTTTTCCTTTTCGATTTTATTTGTTTTCTTCAAGATTTAATGATCGAACAATAAAATAAATCGAACAGAAAAATAAAATTACAAAAAAAAAAAAAGCAAAATATAAATTAAGAAAAGGGCTAAAAAAGAATCAGCATAACAATGAAAAAATAACAAAAATAAAAAACATAGAAGAAAAAACGCAACAAAACAAATAAACATTAAAAAAGTAAGATAACAAGGAAATGATGAAAACAATACTCTCCCTTTAATAAAACACAACATTGACAGTGAAGTGGAAAAGAGGCAATGTGGGGAGAGAGAGAGCGAGAGTTAGAAATAAGAAAATAAACTATTAAAACTATACATAAACTTAAAGAACATTAAAGAAACTTTGATCCGGAAGTTGAAAGCAAAAAAAAAAAAAACAAGAGAAAATAAACTAGGTACCACTACTACTGCTACAACTGTAAAATAAATTTTACTGACTTAAAAACCATCATTGTTATACAAGGAGATTTTTTTGTTTTTCTATTTTTATAATTTTTTTTTCTTTATTATTACCATGTTATTCTCTTTTGGGTTGATAATATTGTCAATGTTGTTTATTTGTGGTTTATAACTTTATTTTTATCAAAAGCAAACCAATAAAATAACAAACAAGAAAACTTTGTTTTTTTTTTTTTCATTTCTCTCTTATTTTTTTTTTAAACAATAAACAAAGAGAGGAAAACAAGAGAATAAAAATAGGAAAAATTAAGAAGAAAATAAAATTTAAGTTAAACGAAAATTTTCATTTAAATTAAAAAATACTACAAGGATATTATTATCATGAATAGTTTTCATTGGCCATATCTGTTATACATACATAATATATAATAGTTATATTCAAAAATGAAGTCAAAATAATAATTATGAATAATAAATTTATAAGGGTATATGTAATATACATATATATAAATTAATATTATATTCATTGGGATTTATTATTTAAGGGTCTTTTAAGTATAACATTAAAAGTTTTGAACTTAAATTTTTCATTATAAATAGCTATAATAGGTACATAAAATTCTATAATAATATGTAGTTTCAATGTATATATGTACATATGTGTATGTATGTATAATTTAATAGTTTATTGAGGTTTATAATTACAAATATTTACTAAAATATCTATTTACATAATACTGTGAAGAAAATATTTTTTTTTTTTTGCATATTTTTTATATTTTATTGTGGTTTTTATTGAAAAGAGTCTTATAAAAGTTTTATTAAAATTCTTAAAGTAACTATTTGTCCTCTCTTTTACGTTATTACTTTTTAACTTAATACGATATTGTATAATATTATATTATATACAATACATAAGTTTATAGAAAATTATTGAAAAATGTCATAGATTGAATTATTTTTAAATTTAAAAATATTTTCATTGCAATATTTTATAGTTAAAAATTTTCTATAGAAATTTTTTATATAAGAAAAAAAAAAGGGTTATTTATCATAATTTTTTTTTTCTCTAATTTATATTGGTTTGTTTGCCTTTATAATATTCTCTTATTATGATTATTTTCAGGAGAAGCAAAATGACGAATTGTTAAGAGTAACCTTTCTGTCTGAGTGAGCAGTACAGAAAATTTTATAATATAGGTTTATGCATATGCTATGCAACAAATTGCTATACTAAATTGCCTCTCTTTAACAAATTTTTTTTATTATAATTGAGATTGAATAAATTGAAAATTTCTAATATTTAAACATTTTAATGTAAACTAAATACTGTAGATGGGATTAAATAATTAAAAGAGAAATATAAGAGAAAATAAAAGAGAAATATGAATAAGACGATTGTATTTTACAGCCATAATGTAATAAATTAAATATCAGTTCCTATCAATAGTCATTGTAGCACAATTAATTGTAATTTAGATTTCGGTACTGTTTTTTTTTTTTAATTATTTTATAAAATTGATAATCATATTAAAAATTTAATTCGAAATTCCTATGCTTCTTTAAATTATCAATTATAATGTCATAATTGAATACAAAGTAGTGCAAAATTAATTGATTCAATAAGATTTGAAAAATATTATTAAATAGCATTCTTCCTTTACACTTTTTTTTATTCCTAATTCGCTCCTGGAAGGAGCATAGGGCTGGTTCAAGATATTGTAGATAACCATGAACACCATAGTTTCTTACGTCATTGAATATACTATAGATAGGTGACGAGCCTAATACACTAATCTTCTTTTACATTAATCTATGATATTTCGAATACATACGTAAATAATTTAATTAAAATTTTTAAAAAAATTTCAAACTATAAAATTTTTAACACATTTTTTTTTTATTTCGCCAATTTTAAATATTAGCTTAAAAAAATATTCTATAATATGATTCTGCTCTATATATACAAATATTTTAACTAACCGCAATCAGCGAAACGTTCACTACACCCACTTACAAATTACTTCAAATTCAGTTAATGTTAAACAATGAATTTTATTTTAAAGCATTGAATGAGATGAAAATCAGTTCCATGAATTTATACAAAATATAATATTGAATTAAAATTAAAATAAACAATTTTCAAATAAATAAAATTTTTTATAAAATATTTTTGTTTTTGATTTTTAAAAATCGTCACGTGTTTGTTTTTTAAAAATTGATAAAAAAATAAATTTTTCTAAGAGTTTTCATTAAATGCTATAGGAAATCGTGTAGAAATTTAAAATTTTATTTTTTAAAAATTTTTGCAATTCCAGCGAAATTAATTGAATATACAAAAGTGAACAAACCACACGACCTAACATACCACACGTGCTAAATTTTTATATTGCAAACAAAAAATTTATTTAATATTCATTTATTGATTTTGTTAAAAATTGTATTTCTCATTATTTTTCTATTTTTTATTTCTATAAAATATAAAAGCACGAATGATAATTCGAATAACAATATTATTAAATTTTTACTGCTTTACCTCAGTTTTAACTGAGTAATACTTACTTTTTCTCGTGAAATGAGTAAAAATAACTAGGTGTACAAAAAATATTTCTTTTCGAAAGAGCTACAATGTAACTTGAATGGAAAAAAGGGGTCAGAGCGAGTTCAATAAATTTAATTAATAATAATTGAAAGTTTTTGAGAAGAGAAATTTTAATTTACTTGAACCTTCTTACAATAATTTGTCATAATTAACTATAGGAGCTAGCTGAGCGGAAAAAATTACGGCGAAATAGGCGAACTAAAGGTGAAAAATTATTAATATAAAAATTAAAATAATTATAAGAAATTTAAGTGGTTGCATCACGAAATTTTTGTGGTCATATAATGAACATGCATTTCATTGGGTCAAATAAGAGAATAGCATAATTTTCGGCAAATTAATTGCAGTGATTAAAAAATTTTAAAAATTTCAAGTTAATTAAATTTTTTTTTGAATAAAACAAATTTGTTGATAGTTCTATAACTTTTATAATAAGTTGGTCTGCCCCTAGTAATACAAGGGTACACACAATATGAATGGTCTCGTAATTTTTTTTAAAAATTCATACATAAAAACATTGTGTTATACTAAAAATTATCTACTTTTCTGTATAATAGAAGATAAAAATTAAATAATTTTTAACTTTTTTAAAAAAAAAATATAATTTTCAAGAAAAAATAAATAAATATAAAAAACAAAACAAAAAAGAAAGATAATTAAATTAGAAAACTTTTCCAAAAGAAATATAAAAATTTTTTATAAGTATAATCGGCGGTAGAGAGGAAAAATTAAAGAAAATGCACAACGAAAATTTTCTTAAGAAATTTACGGTTCATTGGAAGGTTATTTTCTACTTAAGAAAGTTATTTTTGTACATGGTGTTTTTAACAATTGAAAATTAAAATTAATAACACATTTTACCCAATTTATTGTTTTTTTTTTTGTTCAATTTTATACCAAAGAAAAAAAACATAAAGTAGCATAAGTTTTATTAATGGTGTGTTGTTATGGTTTATATAAAAAAAAGGCCATGACTTAAGATGATCTACTTAAAATTTTCAATAAAAATGAGCACACTTTTAAATTGTAGTTTTTCTTTTCCAAGAATTTTAAAATAATGATTATTTTATTTTGATTTGACAACTTTTTGAAAACTTTGAAAATTTTTATTTCTTGGTTTTGTACAAACAAATTTTAAAGCAAAAAAAGAAAAATTTTTTTGAATTGAAATTTTTTTCATGGAAATTTGAAATTTAAATTTTAATTATAGTTTTCTTGTACAAAATTCTAAAGCAAAAAATAGCTATAATTTAAATAAAAAGTTTTATTTATTTTTAATTTTTGGATATAAGAATATGAAATTTGGGTAAAAGATGTCAGGCAGAATTAGTAGAAGTTATAAAGCAGTTAATTTGACTGCAATAATTAAAGAATTAGTCCTTGGTTTTCTTTAAATTTGTCTAGAATTAATTTGTATATTTGAATTATTAAAACAAAATTAAAGAGTTGGGAAAAATATAAAACGTTGGGAATATTTTCAGTTCTACGGAACTTGCCTACGTTACATTACTTTATTACTCACAGAAATACACAGAAATTAGAAAGTTTATGGCTTACTACAAATTATAATTTTAGTATATGTTTACGACGTGTACCTGATTTACTATAAGTACTTTATTTTATGAAATTTAAATAAAATCAATAATCGATTTCTGAAATTTGTTTTTCGTTCTAATAATTGTGATTTTAATAAAAACTGAAGTACCAGGATGAGAATTAATAGTATGATTACTAATTTGTTGACTTTATTGCAATTAATATTGTTGAACACTCTTGCCACTAATAGGTTTTAAAAGTATTTCTATATTTATTATACAAGTTTGTTTTTCTAAAAAACCCCAAAAAAATAATTTTTAGTACACCAACACTTATATGTAATAATAATTTTTTACACATTTCCTGGTTATAAAATCAAAACTTAAGTATATTTTCGGAATTAAGTGGAAAAATATAAGAAGTATTTTTTTAGAATTCTAAGGAAAATTATTGTTTTTTTTGTCAAAAAGTAAAAATACTATTATAAAGTATTGATAACCTCTTAAAAGAACCTAAAATGAATTAATGCAGATTTCGTTGAAAATAAATGCTAATGATGTTTCTCCGAAAAAAGTTTTAAAAATTCCGTCATACTTGTATTATAGACCACATTAAATTAAGAGTGTTTATAAGCATGATTTCTTAATATAGATTATTTTATACTCTTTTAATTGTACGACTCTTAAGAGTATGATTTTGATACTTTTTAATATTTTTCAAAAAAAAAATTAAAAAAAAAGTGCATAGTGGTTTCACTACGTCCGTCTGTTCGTTCGTCTGTGGATCAGTTTACAAAACTATTACACCCTCGGAGATAGAAAGCTATAATTTCATAGTGCATAAATTTTTGCTAGAAACTTATTTTCGTAGAACAAAATTTTTAACCAATCTCACCCCCTGTAAAAGTAATAGTCCCCAAAAAATCTTAAAATTCTATTTTTTAACTATTTATTGTAGCGAAACCATAAGTATTTTTCAAATTTTACAAACGGAGAAAAGTAGCTGCTAGTTTCTTCTATCTTGGGTTAGCGTAGCTGTTTTTTAAAAAAAAAAATGACTGTCAAAATTTATCGTTATCTAAAAACCGTTTTTTTCAAATTTTTAATATCGTTTTTCTTTTCTATCGCAAATTTTAGGAGTCTAAAGTTTTAACAGCTTTTAGACACTAATAAATAGTTTATTTTGTTAGAAAAAATTTTTTTCTGTCTCTACTAGTTTTTGAACCTCGAAATTCGTAAAACTTGAATAATTGCCGTCTTATATTTCTGGAACTGGAAGCTTTTCCAAATTTCCATAAATGCAGAAAGGTAACGGTGAACGTCATCCCATTAAAAAATATAATTATTTTTCTTAACACACGCATCTAAACCTTAAATTCGAGGATAATATTCACGCCTTTTTAAATTTATTTTTTTTCTCATCCTAAATGTATGCAATATTTTTATATATCATTTAGTATATTGTATTAATGAAGCTGAATTTGAATAATGTAGTAGATTGCTTACAAAAGCAGTATTTTCACTTGTTGAAAGGAAAAGTACTAATTTACAAACCGGTTTGGCCCATAAATTTATTTATTTCGGAAGTGATGAGCAATTCTCAAGTCATAAATACATATATATATAAAAGTATATGGATATTAAACAGAAATAATAAAGTAGAAAAATTTTGGAACTTTTTCAATAGAAATTATTATACTTTATACCTTCATTTATCGTTCTCATTATCATTATTCATTTAATAAGAATGAAAGTGAATAAGTTCCATCACTCATTATAATTTAAGTATCCTTTTTCCTATTTGTATATATATACATATATACAGAAGATATTTTATTTGTGATTTTGCTTTATAAACAAAATAAAGCCAAAAAAATGAAAGTAAAAAAGTTTTGTTTTTTTTTTATTTATTTATATAAGAATATTAATGGAAAATGAAACAGAAATCAATATATATATAAGTGTCTGTGATCATTATCCTTAAAATATTTTCCCATAAATAAATTTTCTATAATAAATATTATATATATATAAATTTTTATAGAATAAATTCATATAAGTGTTGCTTCCTGTATTATTCGTAGAAATATAGAAAACCTGATATCATTTGATCAAAACCTAATTACAAATATAATTAGAACTGATAAAATTAAATAGAAAGAAATAACAACAAATGAACAACACAAATTTTATTGAATTACACAAAATGAAGTTAAATTCATTTATTTTATTTGTTAAAGTTGAGTACAGAGTGAATCATTTTGGATCACATTTAATGCATAATTGATCTATATTTCAAATTAAATTTTTTGAGATTTTAATAAATTTATTTTGAATCAGAAATCACAATAACTGAGGAAGTTAATTTCTACACCTTGCAAATTCATCAATTGCTTTGAATATAGGAAGGAAATATAATATCTTCTTTTATTTAAGATTCTAGGAACTTCATGAAACTAATAATGCAAAATTTCTGTGAAAAATCAAAAAAAGATTTCTAATTCTTGAATTTTAAATTTTCTAGTATAAAAATGGCGAACCAATAATTGGCAAAACAAGTTCACAATAGAAAATTTGTAATAATTCTAATTCTATTAAATTGATCTTGAATTTCAATTGCAATATTTTTAATTTTAAAAAAATATTCTGCTCTTATTGATGTGCATTTTTAACAAATTTGAAAATTGTTTAGAGAAAAAAAATTAAGTGAATGTTACTGAAGTTCTTAATATTAATAAATGATATTAAATTGCCATCTTTAATATTGTTATTACATATAATAGTTAAGAATAGCCTTGACATGGCCATAAGAAATAAAATATAGAATTGGGACTATTAAAATCATTATTTAATTAATTCAATAAATTTTTTAATTTTAATAAAGTGAATTATTCTCAAAAATTAATTCACTCTGTTTTCTCACTGTTCCATTTATTATACATATATCTGGTAATCTGATTAATTTGTGTACATGTGTGCATGTTTATAATAAATGACTTGTGTTTATAGTCGAACTCTTTGTATACATGCCAATTTTTTACTAAGTTGATTCGTGCATATATATTATTACGAATATGAGCACGTAGTATAAAACTTTGATTAATTATTGTATAACATTGAAAAGTTTTAAAAGTCTAACACTTTTGTCGGTCTTTTAAAAGATATGAAAAATCTCATGCAACACATTTTCTTTTTCTCTCTCTCTCACTTTTTTTTTATTTATTTGTATAATTGACAGCTACATATCTATACGTATTTAATCTAGATAAAATCTTTGAGAGAAAATTTAACATTTCTCTTATAGCACATTACAATTTTGTATAAGGTTATTAAGTATAATTTAATATAAATATATTTATAATATTATTTATAATATTATAATTACATACATGTATACTTAAGTATATAAATAATAAATAATTTAAGTTTGATCTGACCTTAACTGTATATATTAATGATATTGGTTTATGAAAAGATGAAAGTCAAAGGGTAATTTTACTAACTAACTTGTTGTTCTGTAGATTTTATTGATTGTTAAAAAACTTACACTTAGATGAACAGATATTGGTATATATATATGTACTTTTATACATAAACATGTACCTGTATAATTTTATATATTTTCATATACAATCTAAATAATTATATGTATATATAATTGGGTTAAATTAACAAGGTTATTTAGTTAATAAATTATATATGAATATTATACATTTTATTTGTTATATACAAAATAAAAGATACATGAAAATCAACAGAAAAGTGAAAACTTTGTTAAGATAAAATTCAATTAAGAATATTAATTATGCAAATAAATATTTAGTAGAAATATTTAGAATTCGAAAAATTTATAATTATTATAGGAAATAAATTCCTTTTTAGGTTAAATACTTAGTAGAAAATAACAGGGATATTAAGGAAATTTTCAAACGCAATATAATATTAATTTTTATTAAATTTTTGTATTACTAAAATTTAATTTCTTTTAATATTAATTATTTAGTAAAAGAGAAAAAATAAAATTTCAATAAAAAATATTAATTTGGGTTAATATTATTATTTTTAAAAGATTATTATTAAAGGATGTTAGATGTAGCTTATATAACAAATAAATAAATATGTTATACTCTGTCATATTACGAGGTTGTTTTGCTCTTAAAAATATTAAAAGTGTTACTGAAGAGGAAATTGAGTGTATTTAGTAATTTTATTTTCACAATATTCAGTTCATTCTCGCATAATTAACTTTTTACCTATAGTCAATTATAATTAGAAAACATTATTCTCTCACCTTACTTTATACATTTTTGTAACATTACAGTTCGTTAAAAAAAAATTGAAATTTTTAAGACAATATTCGTAATCTCACAATGGCATTTACTCATATATTTTTTTTTTTTTTTATTTTCTGCTCACGTTTTTTACTATCTTCATTTCAATTTTTGAAGAGAATGTTTTCTCTTATAATTCTTCTCTTCTCTTATAATTCTTCTCTTTCAATAATTAATTTAGATTAACCACTTATTTTTATATATTTTATAGAATTATCTCTCGTTTATGCATTTTAAAATTTGTGATACTTAAATTAAAGTTAACATTAATTGTCTCTTTAATTTATCTGTAATTTTTTTTTTATTTTCGCCTAAATATATGCAATTTTATTATAGAATTCTCAAATGCTGTTAATCTAAATAAATTTTTATTTGTTAGTATAAAATATAGCTCTAAAATATTTGTCAATTAAAATTTATTATATGAAATTAAAAAAAATTTTTCTAAACTGGCTAAAATTTAAATATTTTACAAAATTTATGGTCTAACCACTAATTGATCTCTTTTGGTACATGTTGTTTTTTTTTTTTGCTCCATAATAATTCATAAATATTATTTTGTCTCTTTTTTTTTTGTGTTTTTGAAAAGAACTTAATTTTTTATTTAAAATAATTAAATGGGAGAGAATTTTTAATAGTTAAAATAATTATAATTATTCTAACAAAATTTACCAAAATATAGTCAAACAAAATTTTTTCTATATTTTCTATTTTTCCAAAAATTTTATTTAGGAAAGCAAAAAATTTATACTCGTAAATGCTTGTATTTTAATAATAATTTTAAATAATTACAAGAAAATATTTTTTTTTGTAGTTTAAAAGAAATTTATTAAGAATAATTATCTTAAATATTAGGTAATTGTCCTTTATGTACATGCAAATTAAATAGGTCACATATATATCATATGCCATACATATATAAAATACGTAGAATACCCTAAACTACACCCACATACACTTAACAATTTTTTTCTGAAAAAATAGAAAATTTTGTTATAAAAGTTGAGAAAAATTTAAAAAATGTTTTTATTTAAGTATTTTTTTTTTTTTTTGTTGCTCCTTTAACACAAAATGATAAATAAAGGACAATATAATGTCTACAAATAACAAGAGTAACATTCATTTTAACTCTTATTTTTTTTTTTCAAAAAAAAAAAAGATCACATTCAATTTAACATTTTCCGTTATGAGAATTTGCTCCCTTGTTTTGCTCTTTTTATGTTTATTTTTTTTTTACAAATAATAATAACATGACAAGTGCCTTTTTGTATTTTGTCAAAGATAACATAAAAAAAAAAAATAGTAAAAAACTCAAAGTCACGTCTTGTTGCCAATGTATGAAAAAAAAAAAAACAAGAAAAAAAATTGTAGTAAGCATCAAGTTATTTTTTTTTATGAACTCCTCACCCCCCTCCAACCACCGTAGATTTAAAAGTTTGCTTGTTTTATTTTATAAATGATAATAGTATACTTTATGTATAAAAATTCATAACAAAGTCAAGTGATATAAAATGTATATGTATGTATGTTTGTATGTATATATTGAAAAAGGATGGCAAAATAATAGGAGGTTTTCTATTTACTAATACACAACCAGATTATTTTAAATTGAATTTTTTATTATGAGAAATCATAACATGTCTATGCTAACATCTTTCATTTTCTTTAAAACTATACACATATACATTATATGTACATAATAATGCCTATTGTTATCGCTCTATATTAGTACAACTTTAGTTTGTATATATGTATATGTATATTTAATATAATGCTTTGATATTTACATGTATAGAGATGACAATATGAGTCTTATTATTATAATAACAGAAAATATTTATTTTAGTGTTAGAACAATTTGTATTGAGTGCGAACCCGAACTTTTAAGAACGCGAAATTCATTAATGCAGAAAACAAAGGAAAAAACAAAATTGAGTGATATTGATTTTAGGTTCGATTTTCCTGAATAAATTTCTGTTTATAAGGCCATTGTTTTTTTAGATATTTGAATTATTTTCTATTTACTCGTGTAGAAAGTGATAGCAATATATACTAAGAGTGTTCGGCTCAATATCTGACAAATCAAATTAGTTATATTAGGAATTTAGTTTAAGTTAACGCATTAGAGGTATACATACATATATAACATTGTCAGTATAATAACATTCTTTGCATAACATAATCAAATCTGTATTTTATTGACCACGTTTCCTCACTTCACTAGAGACGTTTGCTATTAACTTCGACAAAAAATTATTCTTAAAATTTCTTCCTATCAAATAGTATGTACTTTAGATAGAAATTTTGTTCATTTAGAAATATGTTGAGATAAATTGGCCAGCAGTGGGCTGAAAGTATGATTTGGGAAGACAACTTATAAGCAAAACATTTCATAGTCTGTATTTCAATATTCTATTTCAATAGAAATGAAAACAACTACAGAAAATTGAATAATTTTTTTTAACAATATATTAAAATATTTTAAAAATTTTTTTTCAAATATTTATGTTGGTATAAATAAAATTCATATACCTACAAGTTACACATTGTTACATCCAATTAATTTTTACTAACTGTAGTTCTCAATATAATTTAAATAGCGCATATTTACGGCCCGCTGCGAACTTTAATTTTCACATCCTTTTAATTTATTTTAATGTTATTATTTTGTTATTTTTATATAGAAATATATTATATTTATTGTCTATACGCTGTTTTTGTGTAAATACATATATTCATATATATACACATAAATATGTAAATATATTATATATAGTTTTATGAATTCCGGAACATTAAAAATCACTAGAGGAATAAAGTAAGGATAAAAGCAAATTATGTAAAAACAATGTTCAATTATATAAGAATATAATATATAAGTATATTATGTATGTATGTACATTATTAATATAATATTACAAGTTAAGTATATTGAAACAATATTCTTTGTTAACAAAAAAAATGTACAAGTAGCGAAACAAAAAAAAAAAAAGAAACAGGAACAAAAAGTTATTAGAGAAAATGGAAACTATATTCAAGTTGAATACGTTTATTATACCATTACATTTTATTTAATGATGATAAAACATTATACTTACATATACCATATGTGAATACATATATATATATGTACATATGGAACAAATACACTCATGTAAAGTTTTATAATTTTAAGATCTAAGGGTATATATTATAGAGTAAAGAATAAGTTAATGATAAGTTTGAAGTTTGTATAGAAGAGGAAATTTTTTTTTTGTTTTTGGAAATTTATAAAAGGGGTTGAAAAATGTAAACAGTTAAGTGACATTTTTATAAAAAAAAAAAAATTGATTTTTGTACAATCATCGGACTTACTACGATATCAAATTTTATTCACGAAAAAATTCATTTCGATATTTGCCATTTTACAGAACTTAAAAGCCAAAATTTCAAATACACAAAATCGTCGAATATATTTATAAAATATTAGAATATAAAAATCAGTATTTTCTGTAAAAATGAGAGAACTTTATTAAATTTACTTAGACTTAATGATACTATCCTTTTCTATACAGTTTAGCTAACAAAAAATTTAAAATTATTAGTGTTTGATTCCATTTTACATAGATGAGTGTTTTAACATACACATAAGCATTTTAAGGAAGAAAATCTGTTGTTATTTACTATAATACCACTTGATATATGAAAATTTTTAAAAAAGTTCTGGAATTATAATATTGGTTTGAAAAAATTCTATGAAATTTATCCATACAATCATCCCAGTATTCTAAATCGATTATAGTTTGTTCAGTCGCCAAAGAATGGTTTACCTTTTTGGAGTATGTAGCAAGGATGAATTAAATGTTTCAATTTCTTGTCTTTAACATGTGTTCGATCACGGAGTTTGAACTATTGCAGCCTTGTGTTGTTTTAATAGAAAATATTTGTGAAAAATTGTATTTGTTCTATTAGAACAAGAAAATGTCAACAAGAATACAAGTATAATTGTACTTGCAAGTACTTACTCTCTTGTTTCATTCTACTTGTTAAAAATGAAATAATATGAAAGCAAATTTTATAGGATTGGAAAAGGGGAATTTAAATTTTTAAGTACTTACATTATTTATGTAGAAAATATTATTATGTTATAAATTTACGTACATCTATATAAATAATATGATAAATGAAATAATGGCAAACCATACACAACTAATATAGAGGCCTTATATTTCTCAAATAAGAATATCATAACTATGTATGTATGTACATAATATAATAATATGTAAAATAAGTAATAAATTTTAAATTTTCAATATAAAATTTTCAAAACACACAGTCATACATAATTTAAGTTACATACGCACATGTTTAAATACATACACATTTATACCAATATCATAGGCAAATATTTTCTATATTACATATTTAGATTTCTATTTTGTTATACTGTTATAACATTAACATAATCTGAATAACATTTTCAAGGGTACAATAAACAATTAGGTTTTATATTATTGTGTTATGGCATAATTTAAAAGATGTTTTTGCCGTTTTTTTTTTCTCATTTTTCATCTTCTTATTCTAATTCAGTGTATACTAAATAGAATATTTTCCGTTGGCTTAATTTGACATAAATTTAAAACGTATTAGAATACATGTACTATCAAACATGTTCGCATGTATGTATAAAATTAACTAAAATAATAGAACAATCTTATCTTGAACTGAAATCTTCCGATACGATAAACAACATGTTATACATATAAATATATGAAGCGAGGAATACACACACCCATATATTTATTTTAAAATACTTTTATACATATATGTGCGATTATGGTATTATTGTAAGGATACCAGCAATGATAATAGAATGTGGTATGTTTTTAAGTTAAGTCATTGAAATAAAAAATATAACATTAGAAAAAATAAGACAAAAATAACATTATGTTAAAGGATAATATTTTTGGTTAATGAAAACTTTAGTCCTTTAGTTGAATTTTTCACAAAATTTAATTTTTTACATATTAGTTTAATAAATAAAAGTTGTTTATTAAAATTATAATTATTTTTATGATAAAAATTTTTTATTATAATCAAATATCGTTTTGGTGATTTTAGTATAGAAGTGAATTTTAAAGATGCGAGTAGAGTATGTCCGACTGTTTCGAAGAGCAATAAAATCAATTTTTAATATTATTATTTTTAATGAATTAGACAATAGAATCCCAGAATTAAATTTCTTCTAGTCATATGTCCTACCAGGAAACTGTCAGATTCAAGAGAACAAATAATATTTTGTCATATTATGCCTAAATAAATTTATAAATATTCTGTATATAAAATGCAGCCGAGGTCTGGCCCGATTCCAGTTTGAGGAGAAAAAAAATATAAATATCATATTTCTTCCTATCATAATTCTGTTATATCTCCTATGCAGTGTGGTATAATAAAATTTTCTTTTAATTTTCTTTATTAATTTTAAAATAAAAACTAAATTGCATCTTTTGTGTTCTATATTTTCTAAATTAAATCCGTTGAAATTCTATTAATTATAATTAAAATGAATAATATGATGAGTTATAAATTAGATTTATGTCATGCCTTCTTCAAAGCATACTGTATACACTCATCTTGTATCTATATAATATAAAGAGCTAATTAAAAATTTATTAAAATATAAGATCTCTTTTTTTTTTTGTTTTTATTCTGAATAAACAAATAAGGAAGTTATTAATGCTTTTCAATATTATCAAGATAGCCTAGTTATTACAAAAATTGTATGTGAGTTTATGAAAGATAGGAAAAAAATTTTGGTTTTTTAATAAAAATTTTCGCTAAGTTTTTATAATAACTTTTATACGGTATCACATTTTTCAAACCAGAAAACATGAAATTTTCTAGATGAAATTCAATTATAAAAAATTTTTTTAAAAATTTTTAAACTTTTCCTTCCCATAAATTTTAGGTTTATTTTTTTTTTTTGGGTAGAAATCGTTTCCAACTTTTTTTATGTATATATTTTATCATTTATTGTGTTTTTTTTTTTTTATAAATCAATAAATAAAACCAAAAACTGTAAATATATTAATAAAAAACTCGAAAAACATAACAAAAATATAGAAATAAATTAAAGAAAACACAAAAACAAAGGGAACAATCACCTAAACTTTGTGATTGAATCCTTCAAAAACAAAAAAAAATAAAGTTGGGCCAAACCAATGGTTTGTATTGTAGCACTTTTCCTTTCAACAAGTGAAAATACTGCTTTTAAAAACAGTCTATGTATATCTGCCACACTATTAAAAATATTTTCATTCATATATAAAATTATTTCTAGGATTGCATATATTTAGGATGGATGATTTATGCAGTCTTTGAAATAAAGCGAAAATTAATATAAAGTGGGGTTAACATAATGCTTGATTTTAAGGTTTAATTGTGGGAGTTAAGAAAAATAATTATATTTTTTAATGTCATGGAATTTACCGTTAGCTTTTTGCATTTATAGAAATTTTAAAAATCTTGCGGTATCGGAAATATACGTTGTCAAAAATTCAAATTTTACAAATTTCAAGAGGCGATAATTTGAGGGGGGGTGGACATGGAAAAAAATTTTCTTCTAACGAAATGAAGCATTTATTAGTGTCTAAAAGCCTCTAAAATTTCAAGCTTCTGCAGGCTGGGGTCTATCTGCAGGCAGATAACGGTAAATTTGAACGGCCATTTTGTTTTTTTTAAAGGTTAACTATAGTATACTGCGCTAGGGAAAGCAAAGCAGTGTCTTTTTGCGTTCGCAAAATTTGAAAAATGCTTATGGTTTCACTGTACTAAATAGTTAAAAAATGGCATTTTTAGGGTTTTTAGGGTTTTGGGGGGGGGGAGGATGGTAAAACTTCTAGAGGGGGGAGATAGGAAAAATGTTGTTCTACGGAAATAAGTTTCTGGTAAAGATCTATGTACGTATTAAATTTCAGCTTTCTATCTTCAAGGGTGTAAATGTTTGGTAAACAAAAAAAGTGTCCACGGACGGACGGACGGTTAGAGTGAAACTAATAAGTACTTTTTTTCAAAAAATTTTTGGAAAAGTGCTAAAAACACGGAACATAAGCATTAGAATTTGAAAATAAAAATTGTGTGCAAGGCATAAGAATTACAGCCATAAATTTTAATATTTAAAATTTGTAAAAAAAAATTTCTATGATCTTACACTTAAATATTTTGTTAGTTATTGTTTAAAATTAGGTTGTCGAATTTTTATATTTAATTTCGAAAGAAGTAAGGAGGGAACCAAAATATTTTTATGGTTAAAATTTGTAACTTTAATAGTAATAAAAGAAATTATTAAGAGATTCTCTTTTTTTTTGGGTAGTGGTATTGAGTATAATTTTGAGGTTTATTTTTTTTGCCCATTAATTTTGATCGAATAAACATAAATCGGGGCCGGCTAAGGCGAGAAATTTTTAGTAGGTATTGAAAAGGACTAAATTTTCAATTGATTGTTTTCATTTATTTTGTATGCGAATTATTTTTGTATCGAATTTAATTTTTGTATGGGATTTAATTTTATCATATACATTTATGTAGAATCACATTATCACGATAATTATATAATATCATTCTATTGCACTCCTCCAGTTTCTTAATAAATATTGCACTCCTCTAGTTTCGTAATTTGCTTTTAATTTTTGGTGAATTTCTGAATTTTCGAGGAAATATTTTAATTTTGTTATGTGAAAATCTACGATAAAGAGCAAATTTTTTGGAATATTCAGCAATCTGAATAGTTATCGCAACACTGTTTGAACTATAACAATATTCTAATTCTTTTCATTATAAATTTACTCTCCATACTCTCATTCTTTAATAAACAGAAAAATTAATATGAAATAAATGCGACCCTGGTCAAAAATATTATAGTGGTTGTTTTTTTGTCTGAAAAAAATATTCTTCAGCTACAAGTTTTTCTTTATCACATCTCTTAAAAGTGGGCAATATAATCAATCAAATTTCATTGTTTTTTTCCTTTTCCTTCCTGTTCCTGTTTTTTTTTTTTTTTTTGTTTTTTATTTAATTTTGTCTTAAATATGAGGGTGAAAAAAAATTTTTATATGCTAGAATTGGTATTTAGAGTAAAAGTTCTTTGTATAGTAACTCAGCGATAAATAATTTATTTTATATTCGCTATTATTATAAAAAAAAAAATACGAGAATAAAACCAAAATAACAAAAAAAAAAGATGAATTTATTAACAAGAAAAGGATAGGCACAAGGTTCCGTTTCTCCTTTCCAATTGAGTTAAATACTACTATGTATATGTGTGGGTATAGAATATATTTTAAAAATTTTTTATTATTCATCAGTTTTTCGAATACCAAAAAAATAACTTTAGTTATGTTGGGATTTTTATTTGTTTTATTTTTATTCTTGTTATTTTTATCAGCCTTTTATTAAATAAATTTTTGTTGTTCCTGTTTTTGTTTTTTTTTTTTAAAGAATTGTTTTGCGGTTGGAAAAATTCTACTTGTTTTGTTCTTTCAATACGACCTATGCTATTTATTTTATTTATTAGAATTTTTTTTTATTTGTAAGATTTCATTCAATATTCCTATATGAGTCTATACACGAAATTTCCAAAGATAGCAACAATGGAAAGGAGATTTTTAAATATCTACAAGCATGTATACGATAACCCTATGTACAATATTTTATATTAAATTTAATATTAGATTTTTCCTATTTTCTACTTTTCCTCTACGTATATAGTTAGAGCAATAAATTTTCAATTGAGGTTAATAGGATAGCGTTATTTTCTACAATACACAATTTTTATTTTATTTTATTTATTTCAATACTTTTTTATTACAAAGAATTGAATGAAATTTTTGACTTTCATTTAAACTTTATATTAATAAGAGAAAAGAGAATGTAGGAAAAGTCAAAAAAAAATCCTTCTTAATTAAGCGCTCTCTGAACTTTTCCATATTATACAATTTAAACTTTTACATTTGTTTTTTTCTCTATTATATACCCTAACGCTATGTATGTGCTTTTTTCTTGTATATATATATATATATATATAGTTTTATAGAATAATGTTTAAAATTGATGAAAGTTAAAACTTGAAAATTTTATTTTAATGGATTACAAAAAATAAAAAAGGAAAAAGTCCAGAGTAGAATTGTTCACTTTTCCCCAAATTTAATTTAAATTCATAATAAAAAAGTTTTAAGTTTAATATAAAAAACAAACCAGAATAAATAATATTATTATAGAATGAATTTAAAGTATGTAAAGTGCTCTTGATTTTGAATGTAACAAAAATTAAAAAAAGAACAAGTATAAAAACGTTTTAGTGATTATAAACCGACCGAAATATACCCAGCACCTTGAAAATTTGAATTTTAAATATCTAAAATTTCATTTTTGTCAAACCCACAGACCCGACATATCTGTGGAGTTTTATATAACCTATAATTGTCTGACCTATTAATTAGCTAAATTTCTGCCAAATTTCATGGATCTAATTTTATTATTTTTCCCAAATATTTGAAATTTGCTTTTCGAGTTGTATAGCAGCTACCCTAATCTGTCAAGTAATTTCAAGAAAACTTCAGGGATATATGCGACATACAATTGCGCCCATGACTGCATTATTCGTTTTTTAAATTATCGTGCGATCGGACGGGCGGATATAACTTAATCAACCTAGCATTTTGCACTGAGCATTTCTATACTATAGACGACTTTTTCAAGTATGGTTACAAAACTCCATACCAAAGTTATTATACCATTCACGAAGGTGCAGGGTATAAAAATAGCAAAAAAAGGAACTATGTATTTACTTTTTTCAAAACTCAAACTATTGTAATGTTTTTGAAAATGAATTTAAATGTGATTTTAATGTGCTACATGTTATTTATAAAAAAAAAATTTAAAAGTTTTATTTCATATTAAAAGTTGTTTTATTTTTGAATCAAGTATTAAAATTAGAGAGTAAATAAAAAAGGGATTGAGAAAAAGGATTTGATTTTTAATTTCTCTGAGAATTTTATTTGTTAAAAGTTAAAGAGAGAAAATTTTTAAATTTAATGTAGAAATTGAATGTAGATAAATTGATGTGTGATTTTTCTAAAGTATCGGGATTAGAAATTGGGTATTTTTTCATTTGGGCGAAAAAACTTTTCATTACCGAATTATTATTATTAAATTTTTATTTCTGAATCCATTTAAAACAATGATAGGAGGAGAAATTGAATCAAATTTCTTTCTCTCTCTCTAAATTTATTGTTCAGCATATGGCGTAAAATACATATAAATTTCATGACTCACATCAAAACCAAATGAATTATTGAAAAACTATTTTATGAACTTAAGAAAGAAGAAGCATTTTTGTGAGCAAATTAAAATATTTCCAATGAAATGAAAGTTCTAATTAAAATTTTAGATTACTATGAAAGTTATCAATAAGAAATTCTTAAGTCAATTTTGATAGATTTCAATGCAATTTCAAATTCGAGTTCTAATTTGTACTTTGTTAAAATTTATTGAACGCCATTTATTTTCAAAGTTGCAAACTAAAACATAAATAGCTACATAAACTGAAATTTTCATTGATTTGCAGTTATCAGTCTAGTTATTTTTCAATGTATCTTTATTGATTTCGAAGTTATGAAACAAAGGAATAAAAAATTGCCTTTATTTTAGAACAATAGCGTGCCCATTTTTTTACATTTTGAATAACTGTATACTGTATGTATATATAATGATCCGACCGCATTTCATACTATGAGGGAGGTTATGTGATGGCACCAAATTTCGCATGTCGATTTTTGGGTGTGAACGCATTTCTTTATAGTAGGAAAGCATAAATTTTATTAAACATAATAGCTATTTTTAGAGAGATGTTGATCTGCCTGTCTGTGTCTGTCTGCGTATATCTCAAATTCGCCTGAATCAATTTTAATGAATTTTATATGTGACTTTATTTCTTCAATGTCATGTTCAAATTTTATAATATGTCAGGTGTCGGTAGATTTTACATTTTTCCGTATATAAAGAGAAATATTCAATTAATTTTTTTTAAACTTTTTAGAAAGTTCTGAATCCGGAAACCAAACCAGAGGCCGATTATACATTTTTTATCATATCTGCGAAAATAATTTATGGAACCGCTCGAAATTCGTTATTTTAGTTCTAATTGTTACTGAAGCTAAATAGCGATTTTTTCAAGGAATTTCAATGGCATAAAGCGGAACTTTACTAAGAGCCGAATTTTCAATTTTCTAGGTATATGTTAACTAAAAGCTAGAATAGGAGAAAAGTGTTTTAAAGGCATTTTCATAATCTTCTGGAACATCTTTTCGCTGAACGACACCATACAAATTGCAGTCTTTTATGTGCTGACCATAATCATTTTTATTTTTTGATAAAATAAAATCAAATACCGTTAATTTAAAGCCAAAAATATTTATAACAGGCACGCGTCAGTTCTATTTTATAAAATCTAATCTATCAATATTAATGAAGTCAAATATTTTCTTAATAAAAACAAAGTTATTTTTTTTATTACACAATTAATTTAATCTATTGAATTTAATTATTAAAAGAAGTTTTTGAAAATATTTTTGTGTTAAAGATTTTATTATGTTATATTAGGCATATTTTTTACATGTGTGTATGTATATGATTCGAAAATTTGCAAGGATTACGTAATTTTTGTATTTAACACAATAATATTACTCCAATAAAATAATAAAATTCTGATTTATTATGTACATCAATAAATACTCGTATTATGTAATATGTTTCAATGAAAAATTATAAATAAATTATTACACAAAATATGATTTATTCTCACTATTAATAGACCTATTAATAGAATTATATAGAAAAAAGTTGTAAAATATTAATAATTATTTTTTTTATTCGAAATTTGAAGAAGGATAACCGACTATGAAAGTGTGTGTATTCTGTTTTAAATTTATGAAAATATTTATTAGTTATATTCAGTTAACAGAGTGATTAATTCAGTAAACTAATTAAAGAATAATTGATTTGTTCTGTTAAAAAAATTATCATGCAATAGCAGAATAGAGAGGCAGAAATCTTAAGAAAAGCTCTAAATTAAAATTAAGAGAAATAATCTTTAATTTGAACAATTTGGTTTTAATAAATTTCTAAATTTGTCTCTTTGAATTCGATTGATCTATGCTCACAAGTAAACGATACAAATGATAATCTAAAATATGTATGAGAACTAATTAACAATTGATAATGAAATTTAATTCAAATGCACTAAAAAGTTTATGTGGGGTGCGATTTTTGTTTGAAATGCTGAACTACATTAGACCATGTTTAATGAATTAGAAAATTTAAGTCTTCGCACGAAATATTTAAATTTAAGCATTCAACAATTTAATAATATTGTAAAGAATAATTTAAATTTGTATAAATGAACAAAAGTATTTGTTGCTTGGCACAGCAATTTTATACAATTATGATTTCATACAATAAAATTAGAATTTTCCAGGTGTATTAAAAATTTGTTGCAGCCTACTTTATAATTATTTTTATTCTCTAAATCACGATAAATCTTTTTCTTCTTCTTCTATTGCAACTTTCTTTAATAATGGTTTAATTTTACAAAAAAGAAAATTTTCCAAGAATTTATTTTCAAAAATATTTTTTCTTTCCAAAATTATCCCATTTCCATTCCCATTTACTCATTTTGTAATATTATCTATAGTTTATGCATAATAATGTGGCATAACATTAAATTTCATGGCACTCAAAATCTCAAAGGAATTAAGAAATTTTGAATTAGAATTATGAAATTTCTATCTATATACATTTTATGTTTTAAGAGCATTATTATTAAATTTTTAATGGTACCCACTCAATTTTAATTCCAGGAAGGTATTTTAATTAATTTGATAAATTTATGAACTTTATGAAAATAATTTTACTCTTACATTCCATAATATTTTTGGACAACAGAAAAAAAAGAAAACCAAAATGAAAAAAAGAGAAATTAACATTTTTCCTCTCCTATTTAAAAATTAAAAAGGAAAGTTTTTTCCGATTCCGAAAATATTTCTCATTTTTGTTCTATTTGTTTGTTTCCTTTTTGTTTCTTAAAACTTTTGTTTCATAATTTCTTGCTCTTTTCTGTTTTTTCTTTTTATTTTGTCCTTTTCTTGTTTGTTTATGATAAATTAACATTCCAGTAGATCCCGCATAATTTTAGAAAATGAGACCCCTGTCTCTTTTTTTTTTTGTTCTTTTTTATTCTTTTCCTTTTATATTTGTACAATGAAGACCAGCAAACTGACCTTAAAGAACCCCATATTTTTTGTTTTTTTTTTTAAACATTTGAGAAAATATGTAAGGAACTTATTAATATTCTTATTTTTGTTTTCTGTTTTCTTTGTCTCAATCTGAGAAATTTTATCCTTTAAAACTTTTATTTCGGTTGCAAAAAAAGAAAAAAGAAAAAATTACACTGTTATTTTTGTATCCAAGATGAGAGGAAAATTAATTTTTTGTATATCTTTTGCAATCAACCTTGGTGCTTGCTATATATAAAGTAAGACTAAGGATTTGTTTAACATACATTTTGTATGCATGAATAAATATAGTGAATTTCAGTTATATGATCCAAAAGTTTAAAAGATATGAAAGAACATTTGAATCCCATTCTTTTCTGTTTTTTCATTAAAACTCCAAGCATTATGGGTTTATTATTAATGTGTGCTTGAATTTATGTTTCTAATTTCGTAATTTTTAATTTTTTTTTTTGAACTGTGAGTGTCTATTTATGCATTTTAGAGGGAAAAATTACCAGTGCTTTCAAAAAATTAAAGTAGATTAATAAATTCAAAAAAAAAGAAAACTTTATGAAGCGATTCTCTTACTTGAGTCGAACCCAATTTTAAATTCATGTTTTAAAACCTTAAAACCTAATATTAGAGCAGAAAGCAATTAAAATTATGTTCTTCATATTATTCTGGATATCCTGTAGTTTTTGTCCACTTGACTACAAAAGCTGTTTCGGAATTTTGTTTTTTACTTTTAAATATTTCTGTTTTTTTTTTCTTTATTTTATTCTCCATTGTTGAATGTTACAAGGGATTAAAGTGCTCAAAAGTAAAAAAGCAAAAAAGCAAAAAAAAAAGAGAGCAAAGCAACGAATGAGTAACTTTTATAAGCCTCATTGAGCACGCAGCACGCTTTCCTTAACAATAATCTTTCGCATAGACAAGAAGTTTTACAAGGAAAAGTAAAAATTCAAAACAAAAAAAAAAATAAAAAAAGCAGAAAAAAAATGTAAGAAAAAAATTTTTTTTTCTTCTCTTTTCATTTCACTACAATTTCCGTTTCCTGAGAAAATAGGGATCAAAACTTTTTTGAATATTATTCTTTATAAAAAGATGTAAATTATAAAAAAATATGTATGTATGTGCATAAAATGTGTACGTATATAAGAATGTGTGTTGAATATGACATGAAAAATTTAAGTGAAACATAAAAATTTTTATTTTTCTCTTTTTATTTCGAAACCCATCGCATTCTTATATTTTACCTACAGGTCATATTATAATCTTTGTGAAAAAGGAGAAGAAATATTTCAAGTGTGCTTGTATACGAGAAATACCAGTATTATGTTTCCATATTATGCAATTCTATAATTATATAAGTTGTTTAATTACAATCTTGAGTAAAGTGGAAAAATATTATTACGCAAGTATCTAATAAAATATTTTATTATTTTGAACTTGATCTTAGGATTTTATTAATTTATAACATATTGTTGCGAATTGGGGCCTCTCGGTTGCCTATAGTGCTCACCTCATACGAACGCATACTCCTTTAATAGTAGTAACAATAGCAATAATAAAATTACACTATTACTTATATTTTATTTAACGTATTCGAATAATTCTAAACTTCCCAGAAAGTCGAAAATAATTTTCTGAATTTTAAGCTTCATCAATGTTAGAGCAATTCGAATGCTTCAGATGTATTTTTATATGATAAGAAAGTGAAACTTTATAGCGAGAATTTTAATAAAATTTTAAACAAATTTTTAATTTTTAATAAAATTAGTGATTTTTAAATAAATTATTCTTTTCTTCCATTACTTGCTTTTGTTAATTTATAAAAAAAATTTTCTTTAAAAAAGAAAATTATTTTTCTTTTTATACTGTACATCACATGCATTATATTTGTTATTAAAGATGAATCTCATTTCATATTATCATTATTTTAATAATGATAACTACAGTTTTCATAAAATGAAACGATTTATCATCATTATAATGATCGTTTTATAGAGAAATTGAGGCAAAAATGAAAAAAGAATTTTCTTAATATTTCGAAAATAATAATTTTTTAAAAAAAATTTTAATTTTTCTTTTTTATATATTACTTTGTTTAACCCTTTCACTACAAAAATATTATGTATATAAAATATAAATAAATATAAAGTGCAATTTCAGGTACTCATTTCCAATAAGTTTTAGTGGAGCTTGTAGATTTGTAGCTTTTTAAGGGAACAGAGTAAGGCCAAAGTATCTTCCGTCGGCCACCGCATCCATTCGCGACTTATTGTAGCCTCCCCACACTCCCGCTTATAATATATTCGTTTCAAGTATAAAGCTGGAGGTATCTCCAAGGAAGTCGGATAGCAGTCCTCGAACGCTTAGGAAACCTTGTTCAAAACAATTGGGATGCCGGAAAGCCTGATTTCCTTGGATTATGCAAGTGATACTTCACTGGACAGTCCCTATAGTTATAGTGGAGCGCATATTGTTTACTTACTCCGTTATGTTACAAAATAATAGAAGAATAACAATTGTACAAAATTAAAATTAAAAATTTAATATTTTAGTTTTATTTCTAAAATTTTTTTAAAAATTTAATACTGCCTTAAAATTAATTTAAAAGCTTTCATTTTAGAAATTTTTTTTTAAAAAATGTTATTTAAAATTAATTTCCTAAAGTAAAAAATTATTTATGTATATACATATATATATATACATTTTTATTCAAGAAAAACCTAATGAAATCTCAAATTGTTAATTATTATTATATAATTAGAGAAAAAAAGAGAGGAAAACTTTCTCTCACAATCATCATTTCCAAAATTATCAAGTAATTTTTTAGGAGAGAACTTTTCACACTTAAACCTTTTACTCTTTTTTCCTAATTGCATCCATATTAAATTATTTAATTTATTGAACAGTAAGTTCTCTTCATTCTCACTTTTTTTTTGAGAGAGAGATGGAATTTTAATTGAAATTTCACTAAAATTTGAATTGCATTTTATACGAAAAAATTTCTCTCAATGGGTTAAATTGCATTTTTTCTTTATAATTTTTCTTTTTGTGTTTTCTCATTTTTTTTGGAAAATTTTTCATAAATATTTTCTAATACAATCAACATAGATTATATGTAATAAGAGCAACAATTCTTATTGCTCGTTTCTCTTAATTCTTAATATTTTATACTCTAAAACAGACACTTATCCTAATGACCTAATATATTACAACTATTAAAATATACATTATGTAGGTACATATGTGTATGTTCTTACATATTATATCATAAGGCTGGGAATAGTATGAATATATACGAAAAAAATATATTGCACAAAATATTGTTGAATGCATTTTATATACCCATACTATATACTTACATTTACAATGTGTGCATGTATAAAATAATATGAAAAAGGACGAAAAAACCTAAAATCTGTAATTAAATTTTTAAAATAAATGTGCATTTAATATTCACATATAAATATAATTTTTTTTTTTCACATTTTCAATGCATCATTTATGCTTACAATTGCATCAATTACAAAAACAATGTAAGAAATTCTAGTATACATAAAGTTCCGGTTATAGCTTGCTTGCTACTTTTCACATGACAACAAAAAAATAATAAGAATGGATTTTTTATAACAAAGTTTTTATTATTGTTTTTCCTGACAAAAAAAAAAATGAAATAATAAAAAAGTTGCAGTTATGCTTCTCTTGCACTTTTCGATTCTCATGTAAAAAAATTTTCATCTTCGCAGGTACACAAACACATATTTTTTTTTGCCATCCTTTTAAATAAATTTAAATGTAAGCATCGAAGAAAAAATGAAGAAAAATGAAGAATATAATCCTTATGCCAATTCGTGAACTGCAATCTAATATCGTATTTTCTACCATTCACTTGTTCTTTGTTGCTTTTCTGTTTTTATGTCATCTTGTTATTTTTTATGCGAATATTATGCATTCTAACGAGATAAGGGCAATGAAGAAGAAAGAAAAAAGAGAAAAAAAAAAAGGGATATTGTTTTTCATGATTTTATTTTAAAGTTCCAAAACATTTTTCATTTTTTTTTTTCTATGTCTGTATGTATACCTATACATTTTTTATGTTTTTGTTGAGATCAAAGGAAAATTTTCAAAAAGAGGATAAAAAAAATAAAACAGGAAAATAGAGAATAAAATTGACAAGGTATACTAATCAGTTTTGCTCAATTTGTCTCTTTTTTTTTGGCATTGTGCATACTAAACAAAAATATAATGCAAAAGAGAGAGAAAGAAAATAGAATTATAAAATGTTGAAAAAATATTAGTATACTTAGTATTGTATAAGAGAGTGTACATGAAGCTTCCACAATATTTTATCAAGTATTGGTACATACTTAGTGTTATTTAAGGGATGCCGAGTACAGGTTAAAACTATGTTATCCCAATGATTTCTTTGATAAATGGCAACAAAAAAAGAAATGGCGTTCTGATGCAAAAAATTATGAATAAAATTTCAAAGACATTGTGCATTGTGCAGTTGAAATTGATTCCTATAAATAAACCTTAAAAAAGAAAAATCTAATGTATACTTGTAATTAAAGCATAAAAATCAAATGTATTATTTTTTTGTTTAAAAATATCAAAAAAATCTAAGCTGAATAAGGGGCGGAAACTCTTTTGGAGTTCGTCTATATAAATCAAATATCGAATTTCAAAGAAAAAACTGGTAGTAGATCTCAGCCACTCTTAGATATTTAAAATTTAATCTTTAAAAATTAAATTTACATTTTTGTGCCCCATTTTTGTGCTGAAAAGAAAACTCGGTTAATTCTTTTTGGTTAATATTAAACCGTTAAAATATATTCGGAACTTCCAAAAGAACTCATTTCCTAAAAAATTATTATGCATGTGAGTACATTAGAAGACAAAAATAACCATATTACCCTAAAAATAATGTCAAAATGATGTTTGGATAAGTTATTTTGACATTATTTTCAATTAATTTTGAACTCAGCAATTCAATGTTTTAGAACTCAGCGATAATAGATTTTAGGCATTGATATTTCCGAATTTACATTTTAAAATAAAAAATAAGTTCAGTTTGAATTTTCTAACAATTTTTTCTTATCTTTTAATTTATTTTCCATTTTAGGCGTATTCAAAATAACATAGAAAACTTATTGAACTGAATTAAGTTAGAACTCTAATTTTATCATTTGAAAAAACAATTTATTGTTTTTCTAAATTATATTTCAACAATTTTATTCACCATTTTTGTTTTTATGTAAAACTTTATAAGGTGCGCCATTCTATTTTGATAAATGCATTCTTATATTGGCTCATTTCCATGAAATCTTTTTTCTTTCCAATAAAGGATTCATAAGTTTATCACTATTTTAAGACCAATTATGAATTTTTTTTATTGTTGTATAAAGTTCTTTTATAAATTAGCCATATGTTTTCTATTTTCATACATACAGAACAAAAAAAAAAACAATGTTCTTTATAAAATAATTATTGAAAGAGTTGAAAGTTTTTGTATAGAAACAGAAAAATTTAATTGCAAATTTCTCAATTTTTTCATTATTATTGCCAATAGTTTATGCGACACGGCTATTGTGATTAATTTTCTTAAAAATAATAATCTAAGAAATATGTTTCTTCCTGGAGTTTAATAACCTTCTATTATTATCAAGGAATAACAATAAAAAACTTTTGAGAAAAGTAAAATATTATTTATGAAATTTTGTTGCCCCTAAATGTATGCAAAATAAATCAACAATAAATTAAGGTTGATAAAATCATGAATTTTTAAAATAGCACATTTTTATTAAAATCTCATAGAGGTTTTATTAAATTTTTTTGGTTATGCGTGCAGCTATTATGTTCTTGCATAAATTTAGGGGAATTTCTGAAATAGTTTTGTGAAAAGTAGTTGCGCTAGTAAAGTGATTGAATTAGTTGAAAAATTGAGTAGGTCATGGAATGAAATCAATTATGAAAGTTATAAGTGTTTAGATAATTTCAATTTAAGAGCTTTAAATTTATTTATTTTTAAAATGTTTTACCGCAAGTAACTTGAGCAAGACAAGTTTTATGAGAAATTTCGTTCTAATCACTAAAATTTCGTTTTATAAAGTTTCCTCTAATCAGAAGCCTGTTAGAAAAGGTTCAATTCAAAAATAATTATTAAAGACTATTGGTAACGAATTTGTGAAAAATTTACTCCTTAGAAACAATGTCCTTATACCTTGCAATTTCATAAACAGACGGTGGAGAATAGATCTATTCTATGTGATACGCATATTTTTTTTTTTGGAAATTTTTTATAAAGAAAGTTGATTGGATTTTGGCCAACTTAATTGGAATTTCAAAAAATATTCTTTTTTAAAAATAACAAAATTTTATTTGAATTTTCTAGAATAAAGAAAAATATAAAGAAAATAAAGTTTTAATAATAAAATATTTGTGTCAAATGTAGACATGTGCAAATATTTTAGTAAATAAATGTATAAAATATGGCATGTTTTTATTTTATATAATATTTATTTTTCATTTAATACAGACTTTGTTTAAAGTAGAAACAAAGCAGACAAAAAAAAAAAATTTATTCTAAGAAAAGTACCATTATGATTTTACGTGCAGCATATGTAATGGAAAACATTTGAAATGACCTGAAATCTACTTTTTAAAATTTATTAAATTCAGATTTTAACTAAAAGTAAAATGAAATATGCTAGAAAAAATATACAATTTCTATTATATAAAAGAGTTTCTTAAAATCTATAATGGAATTAAAAGTTTTAGCATTTTGTTATGTCGTTTATCATGAATAAAATGTGGTGTTTGAAATTCGTAAAAAAGCTAACTGAATTCATTCCTCAGTGAGCCATTGTGCATGCTAATAAAATATACTAGTGTTCTTCTTATATGGCTCTTCGCCAAAATATTAGTACGAGACATAAGAGAATTAAAGAGTGAAGGAGAGCTTAATAAAATTAAAGAGTCTTTTAAATTAAACATTTTTTATAATTTACAGGCAATTATACAAACACATAAAATAAAATCATGTAAAACAGCAGAATTAAATTGCCTAAATTGTTGAAGTATAACAAAATTTGTAATTAATATTTCCCTTGTAATTTTTACTACAAATATCTTTAATACACAAAATAATTTATAAGCAAATTAATGACTGAAAAATGAAGAAAAATTAGATCAGCTCTTTGAAATCTAAATCCGAATAGTATGATAAATTCAATATTAATCTCACAATAATGAAAACAAGTGTAAAAAATATATCGAAATGGAATAACTATACAAGTGAGAATAAATTATGTAACTGTTATCCAATGCAACTCACATATGTTAAAGTATACAACAATACAATCATGTATGTATGTTGGAGCATCAACGTATTTTGTTAGATAATATGCAACAGCACGTAAAATATGCGTTTTATTCGCTTTCATGTTGAAGGTACACAATAAATACAGCGTTCTTTTATAAGGGGTTGATTACCCTTGTATTAATTTCAAGGTGCCAGAGCTGAAAAGTTTATGTAAGTAATATTATTATAGATTTTAAAGTTTTTTAATTAAAAAAAAATATTCATTATTAGTTTTGAGAACAACCAGAATTCAAATATTAAATATCAATATGATAAAAAATATTAAATAGAGCCCTAGTTTGGTTTTCAAAAAAGTTTATGAGTTTTAACACCTCGAAGGTAAATATTAAATTTCAAGGAAATTAGCTGATTATTTTTCCATAATCACAAAAATGTAAAATTAGCTCGTAAGAAGATGCCAAAAGTCGTCGAAGTCTATCATGTCCCAAAAGATGATAAATCTCTGCCATAAGTAAAATAAATTTATATAAATAAAATTTCTTGAATATCAGTTCTTGCCGAAACAAAAAAATTGAAAATTTTTGAAAAGTAATTGAAAGAAATTCACAAATTCATACCTTATAAATGGGATCCTGCTCAATTAAGAATTTATTTTAATGTTATTCTTTAATTTAGTTTTTATTTTAAATTTTCTTTGGGCTCCTACATTATATGAATTTTAGTTAATATAAGAAACCGCATCCAAATTTTTTAAACTCAAAATAAGCAATGAAGAAAAAAAAATTTTTATTTTGTATAATTATGCTTAGAAGTTTTTCTTAAAAACAAATCGGATAGACGTTGGTTAAATTCTAAAATAAAATAAAATTTTTGTTTCTTAAGCCGAATAATACGAAATTTCTATACAAATAATAAATATGTATATAACCATGTATAATTAAAATTATACTGAATGTTAAATGACTCTCAGACAAACGTGATGTAAAAAAATTTAGATTCATAATAATCAGTGTAAATTTTGTCTGTTTGTTGTTCACTTTTTTTAACTTTAAATTTTCTTATGCTTCTTTAAAATTCTTTTTAGCAAAATAATTATTTAGAAAAACAAAATGAAAATTGAAATTAAAATAGAAAATTTAATTTTTCTGTATATCCTTGCTTTCGCCATAAAGACTTTCTTCATTAAAAAAAAATAAAGAGCTGTGCATGTGAAATGTGAATTTCGAGTTACAGTAATCCTTGATAGTTGATTTTTGGGATTTTTGAAAAAGAAATTTCAAATAATTTGAATACAAATAAGGCGTGCAGAAAAAAAAAAAATTCTATATACATACCGATTCCTTTAATAACATAGTCGGTATGTGAGCTTAATAGAGAAAGGATAACAGTAAGAAAAAGTAAGAAAAAAAGGAGTCAAAATAATATTTTTTCTATTCTTTTGTTTATATACGGTATAAGTACGAAAAAATGGTTAAAAAAAAATAGTTGGTTTGTATTCTATAAAAATAATGAAATCTAAGGATTTAAAATTATACTGTGCATATGCACAAGGATTTTTGATGATTTTCTATATTTTTTCTTTGCGAGTAATGCAAGTAAATATAAAAATATTTTTTTTTTCTAACTTCTTTCGGTTAACAAAATATAAAATCTCTCTTTTTTTTCTAAAATGTAAAGTAGAAAATAAATAGAGTAAAACTAAAACTTCTATAGAGATTCTCATTTTTTATTCATTTATATGCATAAAAAATTATAAAAATAATTTTAAATTATTCAATTTTTTGTTAACCCATTCAGTTTATCTATAGTTATTGATATTATCCTATGGTGTATAAAAATATTATTTGGTTGATTATTTATTTATTTAATTAAGGCTTGATTAAAATTAGATTTGGTTGTATTTTGTTCGGAGCCGCTCTTGCCCTCACTCTTCAATGAACCCTCTGCTTTCCGGCGACCTTTTCACATATTATGATTACTTTGTATATATTGTAGATCCGACCCTGATTATTGTAACTTTTCTATTAAAAAAATGTGTACGAATTATGTACATACGAAAATTTTTATAAATTCGACAAATTATTATGTGATTCGGTCTACAATTATTAATAAAAAGCATTAATGAAATTTAAATAGGAGCTATAAAGTTTAACTTATAATATTGAGGATCATTGCTTGTACGATATTATTTACCTAAGGTCTGAATGAGATAAAGTTAACTATTTTCAAAAATACTATTCCAAATACATACACTCCATAAAATTTATATGGATACAGTCATCTCATAATACATACATACATAATTTATCAAAAGATGTCAGCATTTCTATATCTACGTACTTATTTGGAATACATTGTTATATTCAAACTTTTATAAAATACTAGTATGTATATACGTACAATTGTATTCAATTTTTAGAATGACATTTCTATACGTGAATATTGTTTGTAATAGGTTTACGTGAATATCTCACTAAGAAAAAAAAAAAATTTCAAATGAAATTTTTTTTTTGTTAACTTTTAAAATGTTAAAATTTAAATTTAAAATTTTAAGAAAATACAAAAATTAATTTAAAAGAAATTGATTTTTTCTCCGCTTTATTTCAAAAATCTATATTCTATTGACGTGACACAGAAAAGAATTTTTGATTTGGAAGGTCATGTTCTTCATGAACTAAAAATTTTTTTAAAACAAAAATTATTTGATTTTTGAATATTTCTTTGTTTAAAAAGGTGTGATCCTGTAGCTTAAACAAAAAAGGAGTTGAAAAATTCTTTTTATATTGAAAAATTATTTGGACTGAACAAAGCGCCTTTTATGCAGACAAAACCATCTCTGAATTCAAACTTGTTATACATTGCACAAAATTCAATGCAATATCGTTCCACAAAATATATTACAGTGTTGTGTAATTTACTAAACCGTGTCTTTCTTTTTTTTATAACAATGGTAGTGAAGGGAAAAGTTTATTCTGAGAGTAACCACATATATTGTTCGCAAACTACACAATTATTTTGTTATACAAGAATAAAACCTATAATTTATTATTGTAAACGAGAACAATAAATTGAGAATTTCACACTTATTGAGTATCAATAACATTATACTAACAGTAACAGTAATTATTCGCAACTCTCTTCATTAAATAGATATTTTGCTACTAATGTAAAAAGAGCGTGGCAGTAAATATTATTACATATAGTTATAATGAAAGTTTGTTTAACAGTTTGGAATGCGGATATTTTTTAATACAAAACATAATTGAAATTTTTATAAATATTAATTGAATAAATATTAATTGAAAAATCTATGATATTTGAACTCACACAATTTTTTATGAAATTCTCTCATATTACAGAGCGGAGATAATCATATTGAACACCATTTATCCTTTAACATTCTATACATTTTATTTAATTTAAATAAAATCTTATATACTTAATTAAACACTTCTTACAACAGAGTGCTCTTTAAATATTATTTTTATTTGTGAGAATGAGTAAATGAATTTTATTCCTTTTTCTCACTCATCACTTTTGAAAATTGATTACAAAGCAAAATAAAAAAAAATTTTTTTTTTTTAATTAAAAAATTTGTAATTCATCTTGAATTCTTATTGATTTTATAGTCAAATTGAAGAAAACAAAAAAAAAAAAGATTTATTCCATATTCATTTTTAATAAAAAAAAGTCCTTTTAATTATTTTTATGATGGTTTTTTTTTTTTTATAAGAATTCGATAAATTTTATTTGCTATAGCTAAATAATAAAGCGATTATTTTGATTAAAAAAAAAGGAGTTGAATAAAAATTAAATGAAATTTAATATTTCATTTAATTATATACGATATTGTAGGAGATGGATATACAGGGTGTTTTTCATAAGGTGGCAAATAATTTCAGATATGATTCTTTCATCAATTTCCAGTAAAGAATTTGCATGGGTGGAGGAGTGGTGCAGATATACTCGTTTTCGAGTTACAGCTTGTTGAAACAAAAGGTACTAGATTTATTGATTTGCATATAAACAAATGCTTATAAGTTCAGAACCGTGCAATAAAGAGTAGTCATTGGCAATCGGGTTTCACAGGCAATCAATTCTTCTTTATTTTCGGTCTCACAATCAATTTGAATAGAGCAACAGTTTTCGAGATAAAGCTCGTTTAAGCCAGAATTTTTTATTATTTTTTAATTTTTTATTTAAAAAGTTCGAAATATTTCAAAAAATTTGTGTTATTTTTCTTTTAGTTTTTTTCGATACGTTACGATAGGAGCTAAAAGTTAATTTATACAACGTTTTCCTCGGTAAAAAATATTAAATGTGTTTAAAACACATGCAAAAAATGTTTTGTTCGTCGTTTTTTAGGCGAAACATCCTGTATATATCTCCTGCAATATTGTATGACTGACTCAAAATTTAAACTTATTTAATACAATATTTTGTGTTGAGAATATTCAATGGGATACATGTAGAATATAAAGTTTGATCGCTTTCTTGATTTTAATAATAATATTTGACTAGTTTACAATTTGATAATTAAGAAAATATTAATTCTAATACATAATTGTACTAAAATTGTTTTTGTACTAACACGACTTTTATATTACATGAGCTCATTTCTCAGAAAATATGTGGATTTTCGTTTCGCAATGAAGGATATTTTTCTAGGCAATATTTCAAAATAAATCATTTTTTAACCTAATTAAAAATTAAATTTTTAATGAAATTTTAGTGAAATTAAAATTTTAGGAAGAATGATCATAATTTCTTAATTATGATTAAAGATTAACTTAAATCTTTTCAACCCAAAAACCCTCAAACCATACCTAAAAGAAAAACGAACTAAGCTAAGAACGAACTTTACGCTTAAATGGATTCTTTTTTCGCATTTAAAATTTTATATAAGATTTTTAAAACTAAATACGAAACTAATACGAATGAAAAACAATAGGAGAGACAAAAACAAAACTAAAATTTTTTATTTCAAAAAACAAAAAATGCATAAATATTTTTTTTTAATTTCAAACTTTTAAACATAAATAAGTTTTCTTTCCACAATTATTTTTTACTAACTAAATAAAATATTTTTAAATCTTATCTTATGCAAAGTACCTACAGTTTTACATTTTTTTTTTTAGACAAATTTTCATCTCATTTTACTGTGAAAGTTACAAACACATACATACAAAACAAAAACAAAAAATATTCTAGTAAGACAAAGAAATTTTATAAAACTTTGTAAAAATATCCTCGGGGATTTTAGGTGTAGGTGTGTGTTTCTTTTTATTAATTTAATTTTTCCATTTTTTTTTTATTTTGATACAAGAGTAGAGAAAATTACATAGAAATGCTTACAGTGTGCCCTAACAGCATTGTTTTCTGAATAAATATTAAATTTAAGGTGTCTTTTAACTTTGTCCTTTGTTTTGTTCTCTTTTAAAAATGAAAACTTAAATGAATGTTTGTTTCTTTACTTCATTACTTTTTTTTTTTTTACTTTTTTTTTTTTTAATTTATTGTACACATTTTAATTATCTGTATTATGAAAATTGTCTTAATATTAAAACAAGGAAAAGCAGTTGTATAAGAATATTTTTACCTATACCATTTTAATTTTTTGTTTTTTAAATATGAGAGAAGAGCAAAGAATTTTTTATGTAACAATAAAAATAATATTTCTTAATTATATACAGTAGCGTATATTTTATTAATGAAAAACTCCATAGAGACTTTTAAACACACAAAATAGGCGGGGGTCGCTTTGACAATTTCAGATAATTTTAAAAGCCTCAAAGTGAATGCTTTTTTGTGACTGCCCACACAAGCTACATTTTTTTTGTGTTTCAATTTTTAGAATCAATATGAATTTAGAGCTCAAATATTTTGAAAGAGAATTTTTTTAAAAATTGCGTTATTAACAGAACATTGCAGATTTTCTTCCAGCCTTCAATTCTTCCTTTTTCCAATTTAATACAATTTTAGCATGTTGAATGGTATCCTTTAAAGCTAAACTTTAAAATTCTTAGTTTAGAAGAATATTTAAAATAAAATATTGTTTATGTTAGTGGGAATTCCGTGAATTTGGTAAACGTCTTCGCATTGAAAAATTGTATTTGCATATAAGCAATTCTATAAATCTAAGACTTTAAAATAGTAGTTAATTAGGAAACTAATAGAAAAATTGCATATTTTTTGGCGTTCGAATCAAATATTTTATGTTTTATGAATATGCTTGTATAACACAAATTGGTTCAATTAACAATTGTATTAAAATAATCTTGTCTTAAAGAAATCTCTGAAATCACTAGAAATATATTATTGTTCCACATTTTGTTATGTTCCACGTAAAATTTTGTTCTATTTAATAAATGTTTTGTTATTTTATTTAAAACGTTTTTTTTTAATTAAAAATTATTTTTAACTTCATTCGATGAAAATACTTTTTATCTTGTATACCTACTTTAAATCCTTCAGAAACTCAATAAAAAAAATTTCCATTACCTATCTTCAGTGAATTTTTTTGCCAAAATGTTTAACAGGGATAAAATAATTATTTTGTTTTTAACAGGTGATATACTCTCCCATCATCAGGATATTTTTTATATGGAATTATTTTTCTAAAGTATGCTTACTTTTAATTATGAAATGGTTGGTGGTATTTTCTACACTCTTTATGTTTTCATTTTTTTCTCTTTAATAATTGAAATGTTCTCATATTATGTTTAAAGCTGTAGTCTCTTTGTACACAGTTCTCTCAATATTATATTTATACATGTGATGAGATGATATTACATTGTTCATTGAATTTGCTGAGATTTTTTTTTTATATTCATTGAAATGAAATTAATGAACTGTATATAATATTCTCTGTTAAAATTCTCTTATAAAATATTATAAACGTTTTATTGAAATAATTCTCGTATAATATAAACCATATACATACTGACTTAATATGATATTGATAATAATTTTCAGACAGGATTGTTCTACCTATGCAAATGAAAAAAATTTTTAATAATCCTATGTACACACTGTCTATTAAAATAATCGCATGTATGTAATTAATATAATATGTAATGTGCAAATATGTGTAGGTAACACGAAAAAATGAGATAAGCAAAAAAACCAAAAAAAAAAAAAACCGAAATAATCTTTATGAATAATAAAATTTTAATTTGTCTGGTAGGATTTAACAGCACAGCACACATTAAATTTAATTTATATATATATATATATATATATATATTTAAAAACCGTATGAAATTAATTTTCGTTTAAATTTTAGATTTTAATTTGGGATTTGAATGGGAAAAAAAATTCATAAAATACGATAAGTACATAAAGTAATATTTAGATGTATGATTCCACATATACCAATGTATGTTTGTATATGTGAATATTTTTTATTTTATTTCGAATTTCAAGTCCCCATATTGTATATGAAACATAATATTATTTAATATGCTATACTTATACTATTATTATATTTGAGGATTTCATGTGTTTTTTGAAATATAAAATTAATTTAGGGAATTCAAAGTAATATCAAAGGAATACAATATAATATTCATATGTATAGTATACAGGGATAAAACATACGTATACACACAATTATTATAATTTTGCTAGGAGGATTTTTGTTAAAGATAGATAGCTATGATATAATTTATTAATTTACATATGTAGTGAGAATTTATCAGGAAAAGTTTATACATTGAATAGATTTTTATCATTGAATGTTATGCCCGTATTGATTTGAAATCATTGTTTATTTTTTTTATTCAATTGAAACTAACAAATCAAGATATTCAAGAAAAAAAAAAAGAAATTTTATTTTGAATTATATTGAATATTCTATAGTAAATTTCAAGTATAAAGGAAATAATTATTTTGAAATCTATTTGCAATTTACATACTTAAATGTAAATGTAAACAAAAGAATAAATGAACTTGAGAAACGATTTGAATCTTAAGAACAAAATTCAATAAATCTATGTGCATCTTTTGGGATATTACGAGTATTTATTTAATATTGATGAAAATTTCTTGTCGTATAAAAATTTTTTTCTTATTAGTTTAATATTTTGTTTATAATTCAAAATACTTTTGGGAATATTGGCAAAATTTTATTGTATAATTTTATTTTTGTTTCTTTGTGTAAAAATTAAAATCTCGTAAGTTAACACTTCTAATCTTCGTTATAATTAAAGTGTGAAATGACTTTTTTATGGGATTCAATTGAATTTTATAAGCAAAATATATTGGATATTCCAGAAATTTTAAATTATTCTATAATAACATTATTTGGTAGATAAATAATTCCAATAAAATATTTTTTCAAAAAAAAATTTGTGTTTAGTTCGAAAAAAGCATAATTTTCTTATACATGTTATATGTATACGTATAAGATTATAGAGTATTCTATGAGTTCCATATATGTCATATAAAATATTGTAAATTATGAATATTATTTCATTCTTTACGATTGACTTGACAAAAATAACTATTAAAATTGAAAATTTATTTATTTTAGTATTCAATTCTTATACTATGTAAAAAAAAATTATTATTCAACATTATTAAATTTTAATTAATTGAAATTTTGATAGAAACATTATAACGAAATTGAAAACAAAGATGTCCTTATATTTCTGTTTGTCCGATGGTTTAGTCTGTCTAGTCTGATAATCTTTCTACATGGAAAACATCTACATCCTTAAAGAGAGAGAGAGAGAGAGAGAGCGCAACAGTTTCATAAACAAATGGAATCTGACAAGAAAGTTATTTTTCTACCCGAACATTTTTATCTATAGCTCATATTAAATTTGAGCTAAAATTAAAAATTCGGGAATACCCAGCTTTTTTAAATTTTTATTAAAGAAAAATACGTAGGGTAAATTTTTCGTTGAATCAAATGAAATCCCTAATGGTAAAGCCATGGAATCGGACCATTATTATGTTGGATAACGCTAATCTCAGGTTTTAGTTCAAATCCTAAAGCTATGCAATAATTATATTATACATTTTGGAATATAAATTATTAAAATAAATTATTTGTTTTTTAAAGGACTTTTTCCTTTTCCTCAGAGAAAATGTGCTGTTTTAAAATCCATTCATTTGATTCAAAATTTTGCTTTAAGTTACGACGCATTTTTCTCTTTTATTTTTTTGTTCTTTTATCTTTACTCAGTTTATTAATAATGAAAAGGATATTGAAGCAGAAAATGATATTGTATTTGATCATTCGGAATTTAATTAATTTGAAAATAAAATTTTAATTGGGATCATATTATGGAAAAAAAAGACCATTCGGCATTTTATTGGAATTTCTATTTTTTGAAATTTGATTTCAAAAGAGAATTTGTTGTTTTTCTTTTTTGCCTTGTGAAATCTTTTCATTTTTGTAAAATTTAATAAGTTTCACAATAAATTTTCTAAATAATTTAATAGAAAAGTGGGCCATTAGAATAGTTTCAAATATACATAAAGAGTTGATTTTATTGGGTTTTTGTGTTTAGGTGTTAATGCCATACATCAATGAACCTTTTTGAAAGTTTTATTCAATGCGTATACATAGCAAATATATATATATATTTTTATGAATTGAATTATAATATGTAGTTTTGAATGAAAATTTCATCTTCTTATTAAATTGAAAACTATACAGAATTGAATATTGGTTTGTAATTCGAGTGGAACATAGGTCTGTAATTCGAATTTAACTCGAAAATCTAAGGTATTTTATAAATGAGTCAGAAGTTTTAATTATCAATAAATGATATTTTAAAGTTAATTAATTTTGGGCAACAAAAAATTTACTAACATGGATTGTGCTGCAAGTGATCTAAATATCAATTTAATAGAGATTATAATATTTTATGGTCAAAACTATAAGTATTGATTAACTCAAGGAAACTACTCAATATAATATAGTAAAATAAACAAATTTATTAGAATTATTATATATAATCTATATAAAAAATTAATACTTTTGGTAATCGTACTTTAATATATTTATTAAATTATATAAAAAAATTGCATACTTTTGGGTGCGTCAAAAACATTTTTAATTAAAAAGACAGTTATCGTATTCTGATATTTCAAATTATATCATTAAATAACGAAATTAAAATTTACAAATCAAGAAAATGTTATTTATGTATATAAATTTTATTAGATACCGGCTCTAAAGAGAAATAAAAAAAGAAAAATTCTTTTCCGCATTAAAAGCTTTTAATTTATAATTTAAAATTACTTACTCACCCTTTCTCTCTCAACTATTTTACTTTACAATTAATATAATTTTTTAATAAATAAAATATGAAAGGAAAATTATATTTATCATCAATAAATTTTAAACAAATTTCTATTTTAACGGAATATAATAACGTATATTCACAATATCATTGAATTTGCGTAGAATATTCTAAAAATTTATTTTTTAATTATGCCATTTAAAACAATATGATTTCAAAAATGGAATAAAATATTACCTAATTAATCAAATTAATTCCCAAATTAATATCAAAACCATATTTCTCTTTATTTTATCATTATTATATTATATAATAAAAAGAAATATATAATAAATAAAACCAACATTAAAATTAAATTATATGAATAATATTGTACAATGTATATCAACTTGTGTGTTGTACTATACTGTTAAAATTTTGGAAAAATATTTTCTTTGAAAATAAATTTTCCTACCTATATGCAAATACATACACCAACTATTATATTAAACACAAATTTTATTTATATTTCTTCAAAATATTTTAAAAATTCGAAAAATTTTATAAAATGAAATTATAAGAGTTTAAGAGGCGCAATAAATACACATAAAAATATAAAATCAAATTTCAACAGAAATATATAAAAGGAAAATTATTTGAAGAAATTAATTTAATTCATATTATTATGAATAATCTCCAAACTCTCCTCTTCTCCATTCCAAATATTCTATTAAGAGAAAAAATTTTTTTATATTTTAAAAATATGATGACGATAACGAAAATTATTTCCTTTTTTCTTCTCTCTCTCTCTCTTTTTACCAAAAAATATTCCGCAAATAATAATCAAATGATTAAACTTTTTTTTTTTTTATATTAATATTAAAGATCTATAATGTACAAAAATTTATGAGATAAAAGAAAATAAGAATAAGAAAAAATTTATTTCTTAAATATTAAATTTTTAGAACACAAAACAACCACAACTTATTAACATTTAAAATAAATTTGAAATTTTTACTTTGAAATACTCATAAAATGGAAAAAAAAAATATTAAGAGAATAAAACAAAAAGCACATCAAAACAAAAAAATTTCTTCTCGCTTAAGTCATTATTCATTAATTTTTCAATACGCACAACTTTCTATTCACATAATAATATTGTACGTGTGTGTGTATACAAAGATTAATACTTTCATATTATATTCATAGTATTCATATATGCGTTATATTATTGTGTATAGGGTAAAAAACCATTTCTGGAAAATATTCATTAGTCAAAAATATTTTTAGTAATTATTCTTTAATTTCAAAAAAAAAAAATAAGAACAAAATTAAAATATAAAAAATTCTTGTTCATCCTTCTCTACAAAATTTTACTTTTATCTTGGTTTTTCATTTTATTCGTAAGAGTTGCCACAATACAAATTTAAATAATGAAATAAAGATTATATTAAGGGGCAATAATGTCTTGGGGCGAATTTCTTTAAAACAAAATTTATTATTTAAAAAATTATGCATGAATATTGTAAAATAAAAATAAATTTTATGTTTTCATAAAAATATTGAATGAAATTTCTTAAAATTAAAAAGTTAAATTTGCTTCCAAACGAAATTTTTAATTAAAAACAAAATTATTTTTTAATTCACTATTAATATTATTTTATATTTCGTAGTATACCTTTAATAATATTAAAAAACTTTTATTTTAAAAACTTCAATATTATAGTTATAAAAATATTTATGAACTCTTAAACTATAATTCGATGTTATTAACTGTTGTTGTAATCTTGTAACTCTAATGTATTAAAAATGTGAGATGAATAACAATTTGGAACAATTTTATTGTATTATAATTTCAACTACATAGATGATGTGTAGTATAGTATTTATTTCATGCAATTAAATTAAGTAATAAAACTAATTCAACCAATTAATTCTGTTTTTTTTTAAATAAAAACTATTATGTAGTTACTGTAACATTTATTTCTGTTAATTAAGAAAAAGAAACCTGCTAAATAACAAAATTGTATTTGAAATTTTTTATACAATTAAGTTGAATAGATATAATTATTAGAAATTGTATCCACAAAATTAAAGGCTCAAAATTTCATATAAATTCAATTTAAATTTAATTAAATTCAATAAAAATTTGTAGTGGTCTTACAATATTTTGCCAATATCTGATACATTCTTGTGGCCCCATTGTATTTGACTTTAAATTTATTATTTATGGTAAGCCTTTTTTGATTTTTTCTATATACATACATATATTTAAGTGTATTTGTTTAAAAATTCCATGGTCCATTCCATGAATGTGACGAAAATGAATCGATTTTTAGTTGTGAGAAAAATTAATGACTTTTAAAGACATTTGTTTTTTTTTTCTTTTTCGTTTTGATTCTCTTTTTATTCCATTCTCCCTATTTCACTCTCACGAAAGTTGATAGCCACATACTTCTCTTTTCTTAAAATAAATTAAAACAAGTGAAAACTAAAAGCAAATGAATTTTTCTAGAACAATATTCTACCTCAATTTCATTTTAATTCACCACAGAAATAAATTTGCAATAGTAGAATAAAAAAAAAAAAAGCAAAACCTTGCATAAAAAAGAGGTGGTGAAAAAAACGTTGTCAAAATTATAGAAAAACTTTGTTTTTTTTTTGTTTACTTTGCGGTAAAGGGTGAGTAAAACAATAAAAGAGAAGTAGAAAATGCTTTTGGGGTGAGAGTAAGTAAGAGAAAAGGAATTTCAAGGAAAATGAATTTCCGTTTTTTGATAGAAAATTTTTTTTCGCATGTTTGTTTTTTTTTTTGAATTTTTCTCTTTTTTTTTTGTTTTGTTTTGTTGTGGAATTTTCTTTTTCTTTTCTCAAAGGATATTCTATGATATATTCTTAATGAAACCTTAGCTTTGTTTTTATTTTGTTATAGAAGAATTCTGTATTGTTTTTTTTTTTACATTTGAGTATTTAAAATTTTGTTTTTATTTTATTTTGTATATAGATAAAATATATATATATATATATAGGTATATAAAAGTTGATTTATATAACATCAAGATAAAATATTACAATATAAATAAAATGTAAATCGAAAAAATGTATAAGTAGTATTCAATATGATTTTACATTCCATTAAACAGGATGAAATTGCAAAGTGTTTGTTATTATTCATAATAAAGAGAATTATAAAAGTTACAAAAAAAAATAAATAAATAAATAAATAAATGACAATTATATAAATTGAAGTAAATATATAACATTTATATGTATTGAGAATTTATTATATAATAAGTACGAGTACAATAACAAATATAATATTATAAATGTGTATTATAAGGTAGATTAGACTCACAAAAGAATTATAAAATCTTTATTGTTCTCTCTTATAAATTTTAATATTTTATACTCGTACATAGCCATTGTAACAATTTATGCATATACATAGGGTATTGTGCAAATATTTATTTAAAAAGTTATTACATTTTAAAAAACTTTATTTACATTTTCTTTTTTTAAATTTTTTAATTTATTTCAGAGAATTGTATTTTATAAAATCGTTTTATATTATCAAGTAATTGTGATAAAAGGTATATGTAGCACAATTCTTATGTTATGAATATTTATTTTTCTGGTATCTAATTATTTCTCTTTTAAAATAAAGTTATTTTTAAAGAGAGTAAATAGAACTATTATGATAATTTGAATACTTATAGATTATATTAGAAAATTTTTTTATAATCAACAATGCTATATTTGTTTTATAATTTTGCATGTTGTAAGGGACAGTGCTTAAGTACACTAAGAACTACTCGTTCAAATTCTTATTATTTAAATAGCCGTAAAATCCATAAAGATCCATTGTAATAAAGGAATTCTTTAAATTCTGTTCTGAGTCCAGAGATGAAAATATAGGAATAAATTTAAAACACAGCATTATTATATTATTATTATTATATTATGATTTCGCACATAAAATTCGTCCAGAGAAACTAGAATTTCTTTAACAATTTATATTGCATGTATAATTGCTCTCTATATAAATTTACTAAAAGAGTATTTTTGAAAATTGATTTAGGGCAATTGAAATAAAAATTTTTCCAAAAGTCCTTATGAATTATTGTCTCAGTCATTGTTTTAAAGTCCTCTTAAAGAAAATCAGAGTTTGTAATAACGTATAACCAATTTATGCCTTGTGAATATTATAGTATTTATTGTAAATTTTGTGTATGTATGTACATAATACTAGTATTTACAATAAATTTGAAAAATTAATTTCATAAATGAAAAATTTCTCTTTTAAATTTTTGCATTTCTTTTAATATAATAATAAGCATATATACAATGTATATATAATAGAAAATGAGCCTGAGAATGCAACAATGGTTATACAAAATAAATTCTATAATAATCTTTTATCCTTAGAAAAGAAAATATTTATTTTATAACCAAATTTCAATCTTATTTTCATATTATTTGCTATTATATGCATTTTTAGAGTCTCTTTTTTTGAAATATTTGGTAATATTCAAATTTTCTTTTTTTCTCGAAATTCAAGCAGACGAATAGACGATAGAAAATCTCTTTATATTAATAATATAGATTTATTCTTAAAGGCAACAAATAAATTTTATTTTTATGAAATCTTCATAACCCAATATTTTTTCGTATAAGACCATGTTTCTTTTTTGATTCTTTTCGCTCTCTCTCTCTCTTATCCTTTAATATTAAAATGTCCTTATATTTTTTTTTTTCATTTTTGATTCTTCAATCATTTTAAGAGGTTTTTTTCTTGTTGAATTTTTTTTTTTTTAAATTTATACCCAAAAACTTTCTTTTCCCAAATTAATATGTATATTTTTTTTTGTGTCATATCTGAATTAGAAGGAAAACACACAATCGCAGAAAAAAAGAGCAGTTCCGAAAGTTCTATAAAAAAGAAAAAGGCAATGTTTTCTTTTCATTTTTGTTTTCTGTTTTTGTTATTTTTACTTATGGTTTCTCATTTCTTTCTGTTTCTTTTTGCATATATAGCTACTCTGCCTGAATATTAAAAGTTGATAAAGAATTTCGGGTTCAGAGCGCGTAATATTATCATCCTTCATCAAAAATAATTGAATATGTTAAGAAAGAAAGCTCAGAAAGCTGAAAAAAGCGAGAAATGTAAATTTTACGAGAATAAAAATATGGTCTCTAGTGAAAAACCAAAAATCCTCACTGAATTTTTTCATTTCTTTTTGTTATTTTGTGATTTTTCTTACTTTTACCATAATATGGAGTGAATGTTTTTTTTTTTTTTTGAAAGAACAATTCGTTATTCTTGATTTCATGGAATGTAAGTACATTTAGACCGCTTATATTTATATGTAGATAGAACAATAGAAAATGTTTTCCAGTTGAAGGGAAAAAACAATGATAATAATTTTTTAACTAAATAATTGGTGTATAGTGAAATTATGATGACGACACGATGTTGGCGACAGTGAAAATATAGAATCGCGAGAATAGAATACCAAAAACAAAAAATACTAGAAATGATTTAATACGAGAGGAGGACGAGGGAATTTTTCATTTTTAAAACCACAATTTTTCTAAAGAATTTCTTCTAGTCCTTTTTCAATATAAATTTCCCGAATAGAATAGATAGAGTGTGTAAGTTAACGACTTTCAAAAAAATAAAGTATACGAGTATGAACTCAAATGTCTAATCATATTTTGTTTTTTTTATTCTTTTTTATTTCTATTATAACTGTAATTTAACTTGGTAATGCTTATATCATTCGAAAAAAATTTAAAAGAAAAAAAAATTGTAAGATTTTGGAAATTTTTTGTTTGCTTTTTTTTTCTTGAAAATTTGCAGATTTTACTTCATAACGGAAAAATTTATTGATGTATAAAAATTGTTTTTTCCTTTTTTTTAAGTGAAACCAGGACAATAATAGAGGAAACGGGGGAAAAAATTGAGGGTGGTGGAATGTACATGAATGTGAAGCTTTCGTACTTAATCGAGTGTAGAAAAATCATTTTGTTATTTTTTGCTTGTATTTCAGCAATTGTGTAAAAGTTTGTGTAGATGTTATTCAATTGTACTTAAACGTTTTTTCACTTCCTCTTTTGTTTTTTTGAAATGGCAAGCACAAGTATATAAGGTTGCCTAATGAAGGTGAACGGAAAAGTTTAGTAAATTTTGAAATATTAACAAATTATAATTTTTTTTGGCTCGACTGAATTTTGTTATGCATAAATAAACTAATAAGGTCTATGCTTGTTGGTGTCGTAGAATATTTTTTGATTTATTGTGAAATAAATATTAAAGAGGGCTATTGGTACAAGAATAAGGATACTGTGCTATTTTATTTTTACTTCAAATTATGCAGTAATTTCTGATCTGGTTTTAAGAAACTGTTTCCAACATTTAAAATTTTCTAATAATTTTATTGTACTCAAGTTCTAAAGCTGAAACCGTATATTATTTAAATTTACGATATTAAAAAAAAATATGGTATTATTTTAAGGAAGTCAATGTACTCGTATATAAGATATAGTTGATAAGATCTGCTCCAAAACAAACATTTAATTTCTCTGTAGCTAATTTTTAAGTTAAACACTGTCTCCAAAAAAAAATTTTTTTTTCAACATTCCAATTTTCAAGTCATGTTCGAATATGTATTGTTAGTTTGAAATCCTTAACAATATATTTTGCAATATTCGGTAACCCTCTACTTGGCTTACAAATTTTACAAATAGCGGAAAGAGAAAATTGTTTTTCATTTTTTCTTATTTCTCATTCTTTTTTTGTGCTTGTAAATAAGATTAAAACATGTAATTTTCTTTCACTCACACTCAATATTTACGAATTTATATTCGAATATCAGAAATGTCTTTTTTGACACTAAACAAGCACTTAAATTTTATAATGTCGGATAATGTCGGTTTCATACAGGGCGATTAATGAATGTATATATATATATAAATTTTTTGCTTGTTATTTTCCATTATTATTATTTTTTATTTCTTATCTCTCTCTTTTTGCTTTCGTTGTTTTTTTCCCTTCCATGCTTCCCTAATTTTGAATTGTTTGAGTGGGAACCCCGTAGTTACATAACGTTTATTATAGAGTGGGAAAAAAATTGAGATAGGGAGAAAATATCGTGTTGATCTAGAGGGTTTAAAATTTAAAACGTTAAAGACATGAAAAAGATCACTTGTAAATAAGAAGGTTTTTTTCTTATTGAAAGAAATTTGAAGTTGTTAAAGTGTGTACTTCAATATTTTAAGAAAAAAAAGGAATAAGATAAGATTATTTTAAATCAATAACGGTTAAGGTAAATTAACGGATTTTCTTTTTATTTTTTTTGAAAAACCAAATTCGTAATTTACGGTTTTTTCATTCCTATATTCCTATATTATAGTATTCCTATAAATAAAATAATTGAAGAATGATTTTGAACCTTAGAATAATATGATCAGGATCTATGATTAGGCCAGGATCTATGATTAATTAAATTCTGTTGCAGAGAAAACAGCAGCAAAGTTAAGATAGATTTGGTTGAAGAGGCCGCCGAAGGGTACACCTATTCAATTTAGGTCTGCTGTGGTACGGTCAGATTTCTTTTTCGTCTTTCATTTGGACCAGCACAAAATTCTCCAAAAACCGGTTAAAGTCTCTAACATTTACAGCAACAAAATGGATTATATTTTTGAACTTTTTATTGAAGAGTCACTACAATATTTTTTATTATCCGAAAACGTTATTGATGTGTTTCTTTTGGGTAGAGGACAACAGGTTTCTTTTGAGTTGCTGTTATTATTTTTAAATCCTTTCTTTAGGATAAATCATACAAAATGGGAATAAAATTTAAATTCTTGTTGTATAAATTTTTCCATTTTAAATTCTATTCAGTGAAAATAGTGAAAATAGTCTAGCTTTCCCAAAATATTGCTGAACATTTGAGGTTCTCTATGAGAATATCTCAGTTTTTAGTTGCGGTAATATTTAAATTTTCGCTCTTTTGGAGAAGTGTAGGAAATTTTACGGGAAATGTTCTCACTTTTTATTGAATTATATTTAAACAAATCGCAATTATTATAATATTTATTCTGAATACTACTCCACTATTATTAATTCATCTCACTTTAACTTATACGATTAAAATTGTGATTGGTGTATAATCCTAGTTCATTAAGCGGTCAATCATAATTATGGTGTATTAGTCATAATTACTAGTACTAGAAAGTTTTATACTCAGAGGAAATATTTTGTGATATTACATAAACTTTTATGTTAATATGTGATTATTTCAGCTACAAGAATGAAATCTTAAAATTTTGAAATTTGCCGAATTAAGAGAATACGTTATATTGTACCCACAAAATATAATCTAAAATGAAACAAAAAATTTAATAATGATATTATTAGGAATTTATTAAAATTTTATATCATAAAATATTTACCAAATAATGCAAAATGATTTATTGATACCATTGTTGAATTTTATTACAAACGAAAAATTTATTTTACATAAATATTCTATTAAATTTTTTTTTATAATACATCAATATAAATTATATTGTTATTTATATATGTATATGTTTAAGAGAATGTATACCTATATTTAATAATATTTTGTTTAAGATTCTTTTTATGAGATATTTACGAGTATAAATTTTATGTAGAATGTTGGATTCTTTTCAGATAATCAGACACAACAAAATTAATACATATTATATACTTATATTATATTATGTATACATTTATATTATTTATAATAAATAATGTATGAGACAAAATGTTATGTATTAATGTAGACATATATTTTTATGGTAATTTATCAGTGTATGTATAGAATCATGCAGAATTTAACTGTTAAGGTACATGAATTTTTTTTCGAAGAGAGAATTTTCTTATTACAATATGTTTATATATTTAAAATAAGAAAATATAAAGAAATTCATAAATTTTACTCCAATAATTTCGTAAATTGCTTTGTAAATATAAAGTGTTTATATAAAGATGTATTATGCATGTATACATAAGTGTATATAAGTGGAAATCAAATAACGATAAAAATGAAACCAAAAAGTTAAAGAAAAATATTTCAATAATAAAAAATGAAAAAAGAAAAAAATGGCGGCATAAATAAGAGTTTTTTTTTTTTTTTTATCGAAAATTTGATAAGCATATATTATAATGGTAAAATGCTAAAAGCTTGAGTCTTTAGCATGTTTCTAATAGAAATTAGTTAGTTTATTTGCATTTTGTCAGTCTGGCTACGCGCTTCTTTAGAACATTTTTGTAATTTTAATTGATAATCAGGTTTTATTAAAGTTAGTATGTAATGAAATGCATTATACATTTGTCATATACATTTCAAAATATTAAAGATATTCTGTAGTGTGGTTTTGAAACCGATGCCAGATAAGAGGTGTGCTTTTCTAAAGAAATTATGGCCCAAACAAAGCATATATCACAGATTTTTTCTTTATATTTATTTTCTGTTTCGAAATTTATTATGAAATTTACATTTCCAAAATAATTAAACAGGTGTTCTTTGGATCAGAATTAACAAAAATTTGTAATTTTATCAAGTCAGACAAAAGGATAAAAGAATTAGGAAATAGACCTGGGAAAGAAACTCAGAGAGATTTTCGTGAAAACTTTATACTCCTCTATTAAAAATTTGCTTAGAAAAATAATTTTATTATTCCTCCTTCCACCACCCTATGCATTCTAAAGATGTCATTTTTTCACAATTTTTTTATTCTATACCGAATCCATGAGAATTTTTTTTAAAACAGTCTATTTTGTACGTTAAAAATTTGAAGGTTTAGTGGTTTGGAATTCAAATTAAGAGCTATTTGAACACCTCAGGGCTAATAAGTTTTTCAATTTTTCAGCATTTGCTTCTTTGAAACTATAATCTTTTCGAAAGGCAGAGAAAATCCTCTCAGCGAATATAATTAATCACTTGTTTTAGCTAGCTAATGTTTTACATTAGAACCTTATTGTCCCTTCTAAACCTATGCAAAAATATGTATGGAAAATAGAATTTGATAGTAAAAAGTATTGAAATTTTTCAGTCAATCTGTTAAAATTAAATGTGCTATTTTTTACACCGCTCTTTCGTTTGAGTATATTTTAATTCTCTCCTTTCCGTCTTCAGCACTTTGTTTTTCTTTTTAATAAATTCAAAAACATGCTTTTAATTTTGAAAATACGACATTTAACTTTAAACATATGAGAGGAAGAAAAAAAAGAAAATATATGTAGAGGGTTTTTTTTTTATTAAAATTTTCTATTACATTTTTGTTTCAGTAGAAGTGTAATTTTTTTTTTTTTTGCGCTGTGTTCAGCGTTGTTATTTTAATAGCATTCATTGTAATATTTTAAATTTTGACATTTGTTTGCTTTTATAATTATTATTGTTATGTTTTTGTTTTTATCTTGTACTTAAATATAAAATGTTTATATATTTTTTTGATGTCAAATTTCTGTACTTACATTATATGTACAATGTTTATGTATGTAAGAAATAAATTTACGACTATAATCTAGCAATAATCTAATATATTAACGAATAGTATTACCATTTCGATTTTCTCTGTTGTTTGCTTTTTTTTCTGTTGGCACCCATTTAATTTTAAAAATTATTATTTTGCATCCTTTGTTTTTTTTTCTATTTTTTGAAATTTGAAAATATCTTTAATCTGATTATTAAGTAGCGATAAAAAATAAATGCCATTACTTTATAAAGCAATACAGAATATGTTTATAAAAAAAAAAAGACGAAATGAATTTTAAGTGCTTAAAATATTTTAGCTTTTAAAATCCTGTTATATATGATTGTAATGATCTTGAAATATAAAGGATATGCATAAATTTTTCACAATTTTGTTGTTAAAATACAAAAATTATATTTTTTCATTAAGAAAATATTTTATGTATAATAATTATTTATTGTGATTTAGAATGTTTTACATGGTTGTTTTACGAAGGCAACTTCTCAACTATAGATCAATATTTCTCAAATTTATATTAGTTGACAAATATAACTTAGGTTCTTATACCCAAGCATTATCTTTGAAATTTCATAAAAATAATGTTTAAAACGAAACTAAATCAATTTACTAGAATAAATTAAGAAGGCACGATTTGGTTTTTAAAATAATCTCGCTAATTTTATTATGGAAAATCAAATTATTTATATCAATGGATTCTGAGAACATTATTCACTAATCTAAAGTCCAAATATTTTGTTATACACCAATATAAATGAAAACATCTTGTTATATACGCCAATATTACGACGTTGAATTATTTCAAACTCAAATCAATGCAAATATAATAAAATAGTTCTAGAAAAAATGATTTTCATTCTTTCTTTTAGAGCCACCCATTTATAATTAATGCATGGTGTACTGAAATAAAATAAACGTAACGCATATTTCCATATTTAACTCAGTTTCTACGTGGGTGATGTGCAAAATTTAAAAAAAGGAAATTTGACATAAAGATATTAAACAAAAAAAAAACGATAAATCTAAATCTTTGTTATCAAGATTTTGTTAAGACACATTTCTAATTTCGAGAAAAAAAACGCATAGGTCTATAAAAATTTACATGCATATTTTATATGTACACTTATATAATTATATTCATGACACTTTTATAATAATATTTTTTTTACGATAAGAGTTGTACAAATTCAACATAAAAAACAAATTTTATCAAATTGTAATGTTAAAAACTCACACAACTACGCATATATAAGCATTCTATAGTGATTATATAATACGCAATTTAATATTACATAGATAAATAGAAAATTTCATAAAATATTCCAATAAGTTACTGTTTATGTTGAATAAAAATATTGCATACTTTTAGGGGCTAATTAAAATTTTGACAAATTTAACTGAATATTTAATTTTTAATTTTACCGTTTTAATTTCCGTAATTTTACGGTAAAATTTTTAAAAATTATTAAGACATTAAGACTTTAATATTTATATTAAATTTAGTATTAAAAAATATTTGAAAATCATTTGTTAAACACGAAAACTTTTATTATTTATTCAACGTTTTCCCATTCTCAATTAAGAGTTTATTAATTTTTTTCATGTACCTTAGAACTATTTTAATAGTTATCCATATATGTGTTTAAAATACCATCATCACTTTACAATAATTATTAAATTTTACTTTAAATTTATATTTTAAACTTCTTGCCACTGTAAAATTTCGTCTTCCAAATACGAATTTCGTCTTCGTACAACAAAAGTTTTATGAAAATTACTTTTTCTCATTTAAATTAGAAATAGATCTAAGGTTAATATTGTTTTTAATCCCTTAAATTTTGGAACTTAGATCTAAACCATTACATACCAAAAATTGGAATAAATCTTCAACTGTTTGCCATAATGCAAATTAAGTTAAATGGGAAGAGTTTAATTTACTTGTATACTTTGTTTTTAATTAAATGTCAGCATAAAAATTTATTAATAGCAAATAAAATTTTAGCCTTGACATTTTGTGATTTATATAGAAAAATTTTAAAATATTTTCAAAACAAATTTGGAGGAATTAAAAATGAATTTTTCTAAATTTATATTTTATACAATTTCAGATTATTTATTTGGAAAACAAATGTAATAATCCTTTATTTTCAGAATATATTATGACTGGATCACATATCTCCAAAAAAAAAAAATCAAGAATTCAAAAAGTAAATTTATATTTTATAGTTTTGTTGAAATATTCAAAATACATGGAAAAATTACAAAAAAATTAGAATGTCAAAATAAGAATAAAGAAGAAATTAATTGCACTTTTTTGGCCAGTATTAAAATTCTGTTAATTCTGTGATAATTTTAAAGGCGAAGGAGTAAGAAACGTAATTTGTTCCAATAAAACTAACCATTTACTAATTGCATAATATAATTTCTATGCTCTAATTGGAAATAATTATTTTATGAAAAGCGGAATTATTCCTCTATTTCTTATTTTGTCTTTAATACGTATATTTTGAGAAAACCTATCTGATTTTGTAATAAATTTTATATAAAAAAAAAAAATATTGTTTATTTTATTATACATAAATATTTTCTTAATTTTGTACATCATAAATTTTGTGTAAATTTTTATAAATCAACTTAAACTCCAATTTCAAATAATCTTAATGATCTTATAATTTATAGAATCTCATATAATATGAAATAGGCAGTTAGTAATTATTACAATATTTTTATTTTTTTGCTTATATAAACACATTTGTTAAGATAAACATAAATATTATAAAATACTCAATAAAAAATATTTATTATCCTTATATCCTTCCTATATTTTATTTTTTTTTTTTATTTTTTTTTCTTTATATTCTATATAATTTTTCTTATTTTAAATCAACAGAATTACAAGTCCACCCCGCTATTTATGTCATTCTTTTACATAATATTGCCTAGTCCATATATACCGTATATTATAAAAAATATTGAAACTTGTTCAACTAGAAAATCATTTAGATACTTGTATGTTGAATGATACATGCTACGAACACATACACACACATGTAATATTAGTAAATAATAATGTTTATTTCAGTGTACCACTTTAATACACATAAATGAAAAACAAAACAAAAAAAAAAAAAAAAAAGAGTTAGAAATCACATGTTGTATGGTCCATTACCCTTCTGGTATGGGATCAAGGATAAAATAAGTGTTTTTATTATTCAGTTTTCTGGTTTTGTTATTTTTGTTATAATATGAAAAAAACAAAATCCTGGTCGTTATACTAAAATAAAAAAAAATTTAAAAGCTCTTTAAAATATCATTGAATATCCTATTAAAAATTATTTTTCTTAAAAAGTTTATTCAGTATACGAAAAACAAGAACGCCTAAATAAAAAAAAACTGGGCTATTTTTTTTTTCTTTTTCATATTTTAGTCCTTTTCAATTTAATTCTGATAGCAGTTTTCTAACAATTTTTAAGGATTTTTTTTATGATTTTTTTTTTTTGTATGCTTTGTTCACAATTATTTATGTCCATTTTCCGAAAACTCACCACATTTCCGTTTTTCTTGTATTTTGTTTTTTTTTGTAAATAAAAAAAAATGAGTAAAAAAAAGGGTTTCCGTTAAATTTTCATTATGAATTTCTTTTTTTTTTGCGTCTTTTGTTATGGGATAGAGTGGTGGAAAGGAGGCCGCTTGGGTTTAAAATGTTAAAATAAAAATTGGTTGTTTTGAATTTAAATATTTCTATGTGTTTACATATAAATAATAAATGTCTAAATCGAAAGTAATACATGTTAAAATTTCTGTCTTTTAGGTTTTAAATACTCGTATTAATATTTAGGTGATTTGAAATTGGAAATTGAATTTCCACTTAATATAAAATTTTTTTTTGTACACAATTTCAAATATTCTAAATTTGAATTATAAAAATTTTAACTATATAGAATCAACTATTTTTATTTTATAATATTCGTGTATAAATCTTCTAATTAAATTTATAATATATCACTTATTAAACAACATCAGTGAATTCTAAATTTTCAAAATAATTTTCAGCAATACTAATATAATCGAAAATTTTTATCCGATTCTGAAAAATTTGCATTTTAATTAGAGAACAGATGTATGTAAATAAAGTTGTTAACGAGTTCGAATGTACATAATTTCTGTACATAAAATACAAATTAACAAGAGTGGCTAACACATCTGATCGTATTGTATGGATTTATTTTTTAAATTTCAGCTTGCTCCCTCAATTATTGTAAGCACAAAAGTTGAAAAATTTAAACATAGCCTTACTTAAGTATAATTAGTAAATTTTCCAATGCTGCGGTTTTTTCACAAAAATTCCTAAAATAATTTCTTACAATTTTAAAAAACAATTCATATTCAAAATATTTTTTTCAAGAATAAAGAATTTTTTTTTAAAGACGGATTTAATCCCCTTTTTTTTTGTAAAAAATTAAATTTGAAGCTTAAACGATTATTATTTTTGGTTAAATTTCGATTTCAACAAAAAACTTCATCTATTTTAGTATTTTTCTACTCCTCTTCAATGATTACTACTTAGTCTTCCCTCAAAAAATATTTTAAAAAAATATCCATGTACATTAAAATAGAACGTGGTTTCATAAAAGAATAGTGTAGTAAATTTTATATTGTATATATTATATGAAGAGTATAAAAGAATTAGAAAAAATCCTTAGTATCCTTAAAATTCAAAATAGAATTTTTTTCCCATTTAAATTGGACTTAGAAAGTCACGTAATATGGTGAATTTCAAAAAAAAATTTTTTTTTGTTTTTTTTTTTTTTTTGGGAATATTTTCTGGTACAATTTTAGTATACAAAATTCATATTTCATTGATTTCAGAATCTATCTACATACATATATCCTTTTTCCAAAAGATTACCAAAAAAAAAATGAAACCAAACAACGAAAAATAGAAACTAACAAACAAGCTTACAAATTCATTACATAAATTTACAAATATACAATATGTATGTATATGTGTGTGTGTATTGAGTAAAATATATTTAAATACATTCTATGGACCACAAGTAATTTTTATAGGTTCACGTGGAATAAGAAAAAAAACAGTAATCGAAAAACAAAAACAAAGGCGTAAAAACAAGAAGAGAATCAAAAAGTAAGTAATAAAACATAAAAAAAAAAAGAGAAAATCAAGTAAATTGAGAGGTCTATATTCGTGGTTGATTAGATTTTAAGGATGCATGAATAATAAGTTCTGTATAGCATATAAAAATCTTTTTTTACATGATTTTGAATACAACACACAATTATAGGAGTCACATACTCGTATTATGACCAAGTGGTATACAAGTAGTATATAAATTCAAAAGTCATCGTATTTAAACCCTAAAAAACAAAAATTTTTTCGTTTCGCTTTACTTTTTTTGTGTATTTTCTATTTTGTGGAAATTTATATACAAATAAATCGATGATTTTTCATTTGAGTAAAAAAAAAAAATAAATATGACATGAAAATATCAAGGATATTTTGTTAAATTTTTAATCAATGCAATTTTGTACCCACATATGGGATACAACATGTGGGTACTAAACTGTGGGTAAACACACAAGTATTAGGGTATGATTTTATGATAAATGATAACTACTTTTTTTTATGTATAAAAGGATTATAATATTATACTTACATAATTAGGGTTAAGATTTCTTATTTAAAGAATTTAACCTAATCAACATGATTTCTGTAGATCTTTTTTTTTTTTGATTTTTTTTGATGAAGGTGTGCTGGTATCAACAACTGTGTCTAGATTTTCGATAATTTTGAGTTTTATATAATTCAAATTTTGTTAATTTAAGATCATATTTTTTGATTAAATTTTTAGAATATAACAATTTCAAATATAGTTTTTGAATAATATTTTAAATATTCAGTAATAGAGCTTGATAGTGATACTTAAGAAAAATATGAATAGGGTGTTAAAGTTTGAACTGCTTTTATATCGACAAAATATGTAAAGAACATTATTTGGGAATTTCTTCCTTATAAATAAATAATTTAAGCTTAATTATACTTTTTGCCAAAATGAGAAAAAATACCTTATTAAATAAAATTAAAATAAGAGAAAGATTTTGTATTTTTAATTTTATATTGCAAGAGAATTTAATTAGAGGGATATTATAAATGAAATACAAATATACTTACTACATTTCTCAAAACGTACAGTCATAAAGTGTAAATAAAGTAATTTTTATACAAATTAAGTATGTATTAATATATGTAATTTAGTAGAACACATTTTATCATGTTCTAAAAATCTCAATTTCGTAATACATTACATATATTATTACATTATTATAAATAAATCAAGTATAACACTTTTGAAAATTACCACCAATTACATTTTAATTAGTTAATTTAATATTAAATTTATTATACTCTAAACTATATAAATAATACTAATTTCATGATAATATACAAGTATACTTCACATAGAGTTCTTACAACCATTTAGTTATATATTATTATATAATAATATATTGGTGTCTATATGAGCAGTATTATAATAAATTCTGTATATTTTTTACATATACCTAATTAATTCGTATTACCATCATTTAAATTTATATTCTCTCTTTTATTACTTAAATTAATATAAGAGCATTTGTATATTATGATAATTATAATATGGTGTAAATATGTAAATATATATATATATTGAAGTTAATTAAATATAAATAAAATGTAGTACGGGTATGTGCATAAGTGATATATTAACCTAAATATACAAGGTTAAATTATAATTTTTTATTGAAATTTAATTGGCTTGCTATTTGCGGCAAATTCCACAAGATATGTGGTAGATGAGCCACTTTTGTAAAATATAATGTGACAAGTATGCGAGTTTGTCATAATTATAAAGAATTTTATAGTGTGACAATTTTTTTAAAAAAGATTTCATTGTGTTAAAAAATTAAAGCAGAAATTCATTCGTCATACATAATATCAACACTATAGTGTGAATTTCTTAGGTCAAAATAATCTGACAAATTGACGAATTCACTGTACATATTATTCATATGAGATATTTTAGAAAATTTGCATATTACATATATATTTTATTACTATTATTTTGGTACATGCACGTTCAAAATACCTCCTAGGACACTATCCGCTAAATGCAATATAGGAATTACATTGTGCGTAACCACAAATGTAATCAGTGATTGCTTACCAAGAACTAATTGATCCTATGTAATGACAACATTTCATAGTGCATAGCTTAACACTGTTACAATAATTCTTTATTATTCTTACAATAATTTCCTATTAAAATAAATTCTCTTCTATATTATTACCACAATTATTCTATTACTGTTACAATAATTCTCTGTTATTAGGATAATCAATCATTCTCCCTGAATCATAAAATAATTAATTATTAAAATAAAGTTTATTAAATAAAGTAATTTAAATAATTCTATAATAAATGAATAATTCCTAGAAAATACCTATAAAATTATTAAAAAATTTTCCTCAAACCCCAAATTTATTGCATTTGGCAGTTGTTATAAAACATAAAATTCATCAATAATTCCCTTTATATTATTTTGCATTTTAAATATTATGAATGTATTACCTATATAGATCTTGTACAGTTCTATTGAATTTACATATTATTTTTTAAAATAAATTTTAAAACAAATAATTTTTTCAAAGAAAAATTATTTATAAATAAGCACACATATGCGAATTCTTCTATTTTATAAAATAAAAAACAAAAAATACATTCTATTTTTTCCTGGGTCGTTAAAATACATGAACCTAGTCAATATTCAATACCTTTACTCTCTATCAAAATGCTCTCTTTTTATTAAGTGAACGTGTTTTATTTCTCAAAGAATATTTTTTATAAAGCAGAAAGGTGGTAAATACTTATTTACCTATATTATGTACATATACTCGTAATATAGAGAGTTGATATAGAAAAACAATAGTAATTCAATATTGATTGGATAATATTCAAATATAAATGTTTCAATTGTGCGCGGAATATAAAAATCAAATACAAATTTAGTAAACATTATTTTTTTTTTTTTGTATTTAAATATTCTATAAAGTTATTTACAGGGATGCAAGAATGCTTTTATATGAGCTCTTATAAAATAGAATAATTTCTATAGAAAATGATGAACAGAAAAACAGAATCGTGAAATTAAATTTATTTTTTCCATACTTTTGTTTTTCTTTTATATTATTTTTAAACCAATATTGAAAAAATAAACAGTGAATAGAATAAAATTAAATAGGTACTAATATTTTTTGTCTTCTTTAAACCTTTCATTTGTTCAAATTCAAATTGCAGTATAACAGTATAGCGGTGATAGAAATGTTAAAATTCGAAAATTTTTAGTTCGAAATTTTTAAATTCGATATTATAGGCAAATAAATGCAAAATTTCTCATTTATTTTGTCGAAAAAAAAATGTCAAGGCTGCGTAAATTTTCACGCATGAAAATCGTCTAAAAAAGAACATTATGTAAAATGGTAGTTCTTTATTTCAACTCACAACAAATTCACAAAAAAATTCATAGAATGTGTGAAAATTTATATTTTGTTTAGCTGCTCCATCTATATTTTCTAAAATAATAATTAACAAAAGCAGATAATAAACTTTATTCTACGGCATAACTGTTGATATAAAATATTTTCCTATTGTTATATAGACAAACCACGTTTAAACAACCAGCAAGATTAAATCGAAATATGGTTTCTCTATATAGTAAATAGATAAAAAATGGCATTTTTAGGTTTATGGTGGTCTACAATTCTTAAAGAGGGTGAGATATGCAAACCTTATACGAGTAGAAGAAGATCTATGTACCTATGAAAATTTAGATCTCTATTTTCAAGAATGCAAAAATTTTGAATACGGGTTTGCAGTCGGACGGGCAAAGTGAAACCAATAAGCACTTTTTTCCAATAAGTGTTAAAAACTAAATTGAAATATTAACTGATTGTCATTTAAATTAAACTTAAATCGGAAAATTGACTTGTTTGAATACACCTGTTATTTACGTATCCTGTTTTCCCTTATGTTTATATATTCTTACAATTTTGTTGTCTTCTATAACAAATTTACATAGTATGCGTATGTACTTTACTTAATATTTTATTTTTTTATAATAAGGTTTTTTTTTTACGTTTTTCCTATTTTACATACTAAGTATACAAAATTATTTAGGAGACTCATTTAATATTCAAAGATTGTTATACACACATTAAATTTGAATAGGTTTTTCCAACTTATTATTTATATATTTCTTTTCTGCTACTATATGTTTATAAAATATGTAATATATATAGATATAAATACTTAATATATGTATAACAGAGGTATATTTATAAAATATTTAACTATAAATGTACATACAATCACATTGTATGGTACATATTTAAATTTGTATTTATACAGACAGTGAAATAAGGGTGTTTCTATTTTAGAGATTTGACTTTTTCGGCGATATTAAATTGTTATAAGTAATCAGTTGTTAAATTTGAGAGTTTTGTTTATTTTATTTTCCAATTTTTAAAGTAAATACCAAACTAATACCAGAATAAACCATAAATGATTAAAAGGATAATTGAAAATTAAATAAATTCTACATTCTATTTATTAATAAACTATACTCTAATGCTGCTAATCACATGACTACATTATATTTGTTTGCTTATTATGCAATAATCTGAGTAATAGAGTCGCTATATAAATTGCACTCTTAAATCCAAATAGTTATATCTCAAAAAAACACCCGATATGTTATGTTTTCATTATTAACTTTGGTTCATCATGGCATCCATCTGTTTTAATTTAATTTTAATATTCAGTGTCTGTTTTTGTATTTCTGTTATGAAAAGGTAACTACTCTTAAAAATTAAAGTCTCACATAGAACATATAAAAGTATCAAATTTAATATTATTTAATATAAAAATGTAACAAATAATAAGGTTTCAAAGAATTTACCAAATAGAGTAAAAAATTATAATGAAAATTTATTTTTTATTGGTAGGTGTATTTTTTTATTTATTTATTAAATTATTATGTATCATATTCGCTGTATGTATGTATTCGTATATACAGGGTTATATATTGTAATGTTCACAGGTAATATTAGAATATTAATTTACATTTTATATTATAAGATTTACCAAAAACAGAACTAAAAATATTGACCTTGAAAATATATTTCTGTATGTTTATTAGATCGTAGATTATTCAACAGCATAGATTATTAAAACTATGTAGATATTAGATATCCATGTTCAATAGATTTATAAAAGGTTATTGTAATTTTTGATTAATATAAATAAACTCGATATAAGGAAGAAAATCCAATCTGTTTTTTCTCTACAGCATTTAGTAAAAGTACGAATAAAATTTACAAGCCAGAAATTTAATGGCGATCATTGAAATTTTTTAAATCTTTATTATAGTTGAACTCTTTATTTAAGTCATCAATTCCGGATATTATTCACATTTATTGACCACGAAAATTCCATTCAATATTTGCCTTTACGTTTAATTTATTGAAATATAACAATTTTGTTTACAACTTGAGTCATTATTGAAATTTAAATAATGTTCAATAAAATAATTTAGTGCATACTTTAAAATTTTCAAATAGCAGCTGCTTCCAATATTCTAAAAGCAATTTTGATCAAATTCAATACAAACAACCATGTACCATATTTTTATGAATAAAATATCTTTAAAGTATAATCAACTTTATAATCAGTGAAATGTAGAATTAAATAAAAAATTTCAAAAAAAAATTTTTTCTCTCTGATTTTGTAATTTTAAAAGATTTTTTTTTTTTACATATTTCATAAAATAAACTTACACACATATGATAATTTTTATATCAAAAGTAGCTTTGATCCCGCCTAAGTATTATACCTATAGTTTATAAGAATCACTTAATATACATATATACTCGTATTATATGATTTTTATGTATGTGAATATTTTTTTTGTAAAATCATAGTTGAAGAATTTTACTTTAAATATGAAATAAAAATAAAAATGTAATTTTTCTTTGCCGAATAAATTTTTTTCCCCTTGGTAAAATTTAATATTAAAATTACTAAGCAAAATTTTGAAATTTTTTAATAATAATAAATAATAATAAGGGATCAAAGTGTCCGTTCTATTGGACAAATATTTTGGGTTTAATAGTAATTTGTAACATTTTTATATAAATGATATAGGCTAGATTTTAGTAACATATTATTATTAAAAAAATTAATACTAAACCAAATATTTTCGAATAATATAAAAATTATTTTGACATTCTAAATTATTAATATTGTATGTAGACTGTGCTTTATTTAAGACTGTGTCTTTTTGACTTTATTGAAGAAATTAATTCGAATAATTGTATGGAATTTAAAATTTACGAAATATTTTTAATAAGACAAATTTAATGCATTGAATAACACCATCTTATTTTAGCTGCATAATAATAAATAATAAGCAGGCACTTAAATTTGTGCAAAAATACGGACGTATTTTATTCGGTTCTAAGGGAACTTTTTTTTGTTTTCATTAAAAAAAAAAATTTTTGTCTTTGCCTTTCTAATATGTATATGGGTTTACGGGTTCGTAATTACTTTAGTTTTAATTGATGAAATTTAATGAAAATCGCAGTAGGTGAATAAGCTGAATTTTTTACGTTTTATGTAAACAGTAGTAGGTTTTTTACATTTAACAAATAAATAGTGAGAGTTTTATGTTTTAAATGAAATATTTTAAGTTTTTACGTTTTATATGAGCGTTACTGAATTTTTTACGTTTTATGTAAAAAATAATGAGTTGTTTACGTTTTACAACAAAATTGTGATAGTTTTATGTTTTAAATGACGAATTTTGAGTTTTTTACGTTTTATTTGAATATTATGAATTTTTTACGTTTTATGTAAAGAATAATGAGTTGTTTACGTTTTACAAATAAATTGTGATAGTTTTATTTTTTAAATGACGAATTTTGAGTTTTTTTACGTTTTATTTGAATATTATGAATTTTTTACGTTTTATGTAAACAATAATGTGTTATTTCCGTTTTACAAATAAATTGCAACAGTTTTAGTTTTTAAATGATAAATTTTGAGTTTTTTACGTTTGATATGAGCCTTACTGACTTTTTTACGTTTTATGTAAACAATAATGAGTTGTTTACGTTTTACAACAAAATTGTGATAGTTTTATGTTTTAAATGATAAATTTTGAGTTTTTTACGTTTTATATGAGCGTTACTGAATTTTTTACGTTTTATGTAAAAAATAATGAGTTGTTTACGTTTTACAACAAAATTGTGATAGTTTTATGTTTTAAATGATAAATTTTGAGTTTTTTACGTTTTATTTGAATATTATGAAATTTTTATGTTTTATGTAAACAATAATGGATTATTTACGTTTTACATAAAAATTGTTATAGTTTTATGTTTTAAATGATAAATTTGGAGTTTTTTACGTTTTAATTGAATATTATGAAATTTTTATGTTTTATGTAAACAATAATGAGTTGTTTACGTTTTACAACAAAATTGTGATAGTTTTATGTTTTAAATGATAAATTTTGAGTTTTTTACGTTTTATATGAGCGTTACTGAATTTTTTACGTTTTATGTAAAAAATAATGAGTTGTTTACGTTTTACAACAAAATTGTGATAGTTTTATGTTTTAAATGACGAATTTTGAGTTTTTTACGTTTTATTTGAATATTATGAATTTTTTACGTTTTATGTAAAGAATAATGAGTTGTTTACGTTTTACAACAAAATTGTGATAGTTTTATGTTTTAAATGACGAATTTTGAGTTTTTTACGTTTTATTTGAATATTATGAATTTTTTACGTTTTATGTAAACACTAATGGATTATTTACGTTTTACAAATAAATTGCAACAGTTTTAGTTTTTAAATGATAAATTTTGAGTTTTTTACGTTTGATATGAGCCTTACTGACTTTTTTACGTTTTCTGTAAACAATAATGAATTGTTTACGTTTTACAACAAAATTGTGATAGTTTTATGTTTTAAATGATAAATTTTGAGTTTTTTACGTTTTATTTGAATATTATGAAATTTTTATGTTTTGTGTAAACAATAATGGATTATTTACGTTTTACATAAAAATTGTTATAGTTTTATGTTTTAAATGATAAATTTGGAGTTTTTTACGTTTTATTTGAATATTATGAGTTTTTTATGTTGTATGTAAACAATAATGGATTATTTACGTTTTACATAAAAATTGTTATAGTTTTATGTTTTAAATGATAACTTTTGAGTTTTTTACGTTTTATTTGAATATTATAAATTTTTTACGTTTTATGTAAAAAATAATGAGTTGTTTATGTTTTACAAAAAAATTGTGATAGTTTTATGTTTTAAATGATAAATTTGGAGTTTTTTACGTTTTATTTAAATATTATGACATTTTTATGTTTTATGTAAACAATAATGAGTTGTTTACGTTTTACAACAAAATTGTGATAGTTTTATGTTTTAAATGATAAATTTTGAGTTTTTTACGTTTTATATGAGCGTTACTGAATTTTTTACGTTTTATGTAAAAAATAATGAGTTGTTTACGTTTTACAACAAAATTGTGATAGTTTTATGTTTTAAATGACGAATTTTGAGTTTTTTACGTTTTATTTGAATATTATGAATTTTTTACGTTTTATGTAAACACTAATGGGTTATTTACGTTTTACAAATAAATTGCAACAGTTTTAGTTTTTAAATGATAAATTTTGAGTTTTTTACGTTTGATATGAGCCTTACTGACTTTTTTACGTTTTCTGTAAACAATAATGGATTGTTTACGTTTTACAACAAAATTGTGATAGTTTTATGTTTTAAATGATAAATTTTGAGTTTTTTACGTTTTATTTGAATATTATGAAATTTTTATGTTTTGTGTAAACAATAATGGATTATTTACGTTTTACATAAAAATTGTTATAGTTTTATGTTTTAAATGATAAATTTGGAGTTTTTTACGTTTTATTTGAATATTATGAGTTTTTTATGTTGTATGTAAACAATAATGGATTATTTACGTTTTACATAAAAATTGTTATAGTTTTATGTTTTAAATGATAACTTTTGAGTTTTTTACGTTTTATTTGAATATTATAAATTTTTTACGTTTTATGTAAAAAATAATGAGTTGTTTATGTTTTACAAAAAAATTGTGATAGTTTTATGTTTTAAATGATAAATTTTGAGTTTTTTACGTTTTATGTAAACAATAATGGATTATTATTTACATTTAAATTGATTATCGAAAAAAAAAACATTTTAAAGATCTTTAACATTCGCAATAAATTAAAATTTTCTTATCTAGCTGTTCGTCAATTACAAAAGTTTTTAATGCTGTTATTCTCTGGTAGCTTATAAATCACTTGACCATAAATTTGTCTTGTCTCTACTAAACTATTACTTCTATTCCCATTAAAATTTTTGTAAAAAATTAAAATCAAATTTGTAATACAAATTAATTTATTTAAAACAAATTTGTCCTTTTTCACACTGTTAAAATTTTCTTTTTTTATGAACAACTTTAATTTTAACTATTTTTTTTTTTTCTGCAATAATAATATCTACACTCATTTTAGTTTTATTATGTTATTCTTTTACCTTAAATATTACAATTTGTTCCGAATTCCGAAAGATTAAATATAATATGAACATTTTATTTTTAGAATTTTTATTTTCTTTTTTTCTGGGACAAGAATTTTCTTATTCTACGGAATTCTACATCCATAACTAAATTACATTGTTAAAGTGGAAATTAATTTAACATATAGGGATGGATTTTATTAATATAGATATTATTATAATACGAGTATATAAATTCTTGGAAAAATATTTTCATCAAAATTATATTAAAATAAAAAAGGTATGGAATGATAATTAATTTTTCGAATAAATTTTCATATTTTTTTAAAATAAAATACTAAAATATAGAAAATTATTATTAAATTTTTATGTAAGTACTAAAAACTTTTCATATTTTATTTTGAATCCCACGTTTTGTATTTAAAGTAAAAGTCGACCCATTTCAATAATAAATTGAACATAGACAAAAATAATATTTTATTGACCCAAGTGTACTGCCTCTGATCATCTCATCAACTTCTTTTTATGTTCAATTTAATTTAAATGAAAGTTTTTTTTTTTTCAAATAATTTTCCTATTGAATAAAATTTTATTGTCCGTAATTTTAGTATTCAATTCATCTTTTATTTTTATGAAATTTATGGGTTTTTTTTGTTTTGATATTTGCAGTAGTGAATTGTATTTTAACATTTTTATATTATATATACATATATAATATGCCAAAAATCTGTTTAGAAAGTAGTTAATGTCAAAATCACAAAGATTATTTATTTTGACAACATTGTTTTGTTATTATTATTGTTATTGGAAAATTCATAATGAATGACACGTTTTATAATATGATTGGAAAATTTTTATTTGTTTACATATTTATTTTTGAATTTTTCAAGGACTGCATATATTGATTTTTGAATGTATGATAATCAATGTTGTAATTTGAAAATTAAATTCCATGGGAGTATGAAGAAAATGAATTTATTTTAAATTACTTGAAGGATCAACCTTCACAAAATAATTTGCATTTTGAGAATATATTTAAAGGTGTTTATATAATAAAAATAATTGTTAGTTGTACGATTCCGTGAATAGATTTCAGACAATATTTTATTCAAATGATTATTATTTCATGAGATTTTTAGAATTTTTTGTTGTTAGAAGTAAGACATCAAATAAAAATCTAAAATTACACAGCAATAATGTAATAAGTCGCATGTAAAATATTAATAATGTGAAATAATTTTCAATTTTGAATATTAATTGTAGTCTTTCATTTGAATAACTATTACAAAAACAAAAAAACAAAAAACAGAACACTAGATCCTAGGTTACTTATTCTTGACTAATAAAATTTCTGACTTCCTTTCCTCCTTGTAATAATGTACCCACATTCCAATTTTTTAGGTTTTTTTTTTTCTACTTGTTTATAAATGGCTTTGGACGCATGGCTTAGCAATAATTTTTCATTTAATTTTTTCTATGCGTACATAATTTTTTTGCCCCCCCCCCCATTCCCTTTTATATTCCTTACAATATAATTTTGAAATTAAAAGAAGAAAGCAACAAAAATTTTAATACATTTCCTTTTTTTGTTTAGAATAAAAAATTTTGTTAATATTGTTAACAAAGGTTGTACGCTTTTCATTAGAATTTGAAAATAGGATAAAAGAAAAATTTACAATAATTTTTAAGGATGAAGAAAAAAATATTAAAAATCAAATTCTTATATAAATTTTTATTTTTTCAAATATTTTATTAGGGAAGTAGTGATTCTTGCAAACTATACGGTTATTAAAATTTTTTTTAAAAAAATTAATTATTTTTTTTTTAAATCTAAAAATGTTCTTTTAAGAAAAATAAGCCTTTTTTAAGCATTTATATTTTATTAAGTGTTCGCACGTTCCTATGGTGTTGGAAATAAAATCTTGTGTGGGATTTTATTCCCAACACCATATAGAAACGTGCGTTTTATATGTTTTCTTTCTAACATGATTAAGAAAATCAATTAATTAAAAATAAATTGCAGCATTTGATATAGATTCTTAAAATCAAAAAAAATTCTTAATATACATAAAAATTTTACGTTTAACTTAATTTAATTAGACATAAGTTCCTTTTCAGTCCGGTGATTTTAATTGTATCATTTCTGGAAAATCCATTTTTATTATAGCCATAATTTGTTATCAACATTGTCACCGAAGTATTAAAATTATTTATGAACTGTAATAAAATTTCTGTTAAATAATTGCTTTCAAAATGTTGCACATCTTATACCCGTTGACTGTGGGGTATTTTTGTTGAATAATGTTGAAAATTCCAAAATTCACTAATATTATCTGTAGCTGTTTTTAATTCGAGTAACAGAAGAATTTCGAAATTTAATTTAAATATTAAGTCAAACTGAATTAAGTCGCGTTATAACATAAATCTATCAATTCTATTTAATCATGACGACACACGAACTCCTAAGTAAGTGAAAATATGTATCGCATAAAAATTATTTGTTTTATAATACCTTGAATTTTTTTAGAATATTACAAGGAGAATATTACTACCGTATCAACGGTAATGAATAAAATAAATACAACGATAACAAAAAATAAAAACATAATGCGGAAACGAATTCCCCATTATTCTACTAGACGATTATGAGGATAATAAAGATGAATTTAGTGTGCGTGAATTCTTGTTTAGGTTTTTTTTTTCTCTTATTATAATGTTTTGCTTTAATATTAGCTTTTATTTCTCATACATATTTCTTCTGTTATTATTTTTTATGAGTTCGCGTTACCTTGCATTATATTTACGCTTATAAATCAAAACAACAATTTTCCTTTACGATTATTCGTAAAATAAATAGACTTTTTCATTTCTCTTCATTTAATGTTAATAAGTTAATGTGTATACGTATGTAGGTTAATGACTTAACTATATTGTATATAAAGTTATTTATGTTTGTAATTAGAAACATTCAAATAAATTGAAAACACATAACATCTCTGTATTTTAGAGAAATGGTAAATAATATGCACAAATTTTTTTAAGTAAATCAATGAATTCTGAAAAATTTTGAATTTAATTAATTAAAGGAATTTTTGATGACTTCAATTTAAGGTCTCGAAATTTAAGTATTAGTTGTAAAAATTTTATATTAAAGTTGTTAAAGGATGAAGAGCTTCAATGAATTTCTTCAATAATAATGGCAAAATTTAAGTTCACGGTAAATTAAAATAAAATTAGTTATGAGCCTTAACAAACATATTTGAAAATTACGTTCTCACTCCGCATTCGTACCATGTTAATGTGGTAATATCAGCGATATAATTTTCCGAATTTCGAAAGTTGTTTATTTTGGTAAACGCACGATTATAAAATATACAACGAGTGTTACAGTCAAGTGATTTTGTTTATATGTATTAGACTATTTTATCCCTTCATTGCTATTACTGTGCAAAATATTCATGTCCCGCAAAATATTTATCGGAATACAAAAATTTGCGAAGTCTTTCTATTCAATTCAAAAACAAATTTTTTGCAAATTAGAAAGTAATTTTATTAAATTCTAATACTTAGTGTAGAAAATTATGAAATTTTTTGAATAAGGACCCTATAGGTCCTTGTATATTAAATGCATAACTTTAATACAAATTTTTCTGTTTCTAAAACTATCTAAATTTTACATAATTTACACTCCTCCGCTATTTTTTTCCATAACTAATTTAGTTAGAAATGAATACTGTACAATAGCAATAACCTTGAAATTCTTATAATATTTTTATCAGGTAAACAGTTATAAAATTAATGACAAAATTCTCGTTGCCATAATATTTATGGGAAATTTTGAAAATCATATATGCAATTATTATTCGCATAACTTAAAAAAAAGAACAACAAATAACAAGATTATGAAAAAATGAAAAAAACTAAAATATAGGAAAGCAAGGACAAAAGTAACAAAGTTAATGACAAAAATGTGTGAAAATCCTTAATCAGGACCGGAATAAAATTAAAACTTGAAATGCAATTCACATAATGGTCCTTACTCCCACATACATTATTATACATAATTCCGAAATATTTTGTATTTTTTGCATGGAACAACATAATTTTACGGATAATGCTTTTTTACATTCATAGAAATGAATATAAAAGGCTTAATATAAAATATTTATCTGCATATATACATATATACATGAGGCAGTAGATCGTATACCTACAAAATATTTTCTAAAAATCAATATATAGAGAAAACATGTGTTATAGCTCAAATATTTTAAAATATGCTCAAGTCACGTATTTTTTGAATATACGTGTAATTTTGTGAGTGTACATATATGCAAATTTTCGTGTACATGATATGAGCACCATATGCATAATACATATATGCGATTGTACCTTGCCAGAAATTAATGCCAGGTTATTTTAGTGCTTAATTTGTTATTGTTTGTCTATTATTAAAAAAACAAAATTTTCATCAAAAAAAAAATTAAATTTTGTATTCCAAACAAATAGAATATACACACAAATTATGTAAATATGATTATGGTTATAGCAATTTTAGGTAGCACAATTATGAAATCCAAATCTAGTTATGTATATATAGCTTATAATGTATATATATAGGAGAGTCATAAAACCATAGAATCTATATGAAAATTTTAATATAAACCAGAAATATTGTGGAATGAGTGCCACTGTTAAATATTTGCTCTCATTTTTTTTTTCATTTCTATTTTCTGGTAAAATTAAAAAGCTGTTCAGTCATCTACTATCCTATTAAATTATTAGCATTAAAGTATAAAAACTGTTACAAAAAAAAAATTATAATGAGATGAAAATGATTTTTTTTTTGTTGTTTTGCTATGCTCCTAAAATGGCATTGAATGAAAATTGAAGGCAGAAATGGTTTTAATGAATGGGGTACATAATATTTTTATTTATTTACAAAATGAGAAGAAAAAAGTAAATAAAAAAAAATTAATTTAGTTCATTTGCATATTCTCAAAAAAAAATATATATATATAATATCACACACACTTAGAATATTAGACACGTACGAGTATACATGTACATGTACACGTACACATGCTGCATGCTATACTGCATTTTATAATACTCGTATAAATGTACGAGTTTTTGTATGGATGCTTGTATGCATGTGAATTAATATTTATTCAAAACAGAAAATGAAAAATATATTGTGAATTTAACATTAACTCTCACTTGTTAAATGGACTAAAATTACCCAAAATAATGGGCGGTTTATTGAGCAAAGTAATGTTCCTATAGTATAATCAAAACATTTGGCAAAATGCTTTAAAATTCCCGAATTTTATAAATTGTGGCTCTTTTTTAAGTTGATGGTCGATATCAGTAATGGCAGTATTTTCTAGTTTCAAGGATGATAACCGAGTAGTTCAAAAGACTGCAGAAAAAAAAAATTTTCACAAATGAATCTTTAAGTAACAATGAAAATTTTAAAAACAATACTCTTCAGATTTCACTATAAAGAAAGATAGTCAAAGCGACAAATTAAGGACAACAAGTAAATAAACTGTTATTGTTGTTAGTGAGCCCGTAATAAAAATATTTGTTGGGATTAATAAAAATTTTAATTGAAGTGAATTTGGGCACAAGATTTGGCTTATTCCCATGCGTTTATTTTTTGAATTTTATGAAAGGCTATAATATTTGTACAGAAGATAAGAGTTAAAATAATTTTAAAATACACAAAAATATTTTATTATCTAAAATGCATTCAAATAATCTACTCTATGTGGTTGCTCTGCCTTATTTAAGTTTAATTATAATTTGAAATTTATTTCATTTTCTGTTGATAATTTTCTCTTCTATTCCTTAGTTGCATAAATTTTTTTTGTTGACCTTTTTTTTTTTTTAATAAGACCACAATACAAAATGATATCAGTGGAACGCTTTGACGGCCATATAAAGTTGAACGGTATATTATTTGTCTATGAATGAATTTAAAAAATTAAAAGGATAAAAATAGCACTAAGCAAAACTGTTATATTTAAAATAAATATTATGTGGCTTTTTCATCTCGTTATCCTTTAGTTAGAATATTCTCAGAATGGCAGCATGGTAAATGAAAAACGGAAAAAGTTCAATTCAGTGATGGGAAAAGTTTTTGTTGTTCGTATTTAGAATTTTGGTTTTTTTTTATCATTGAAATTGTAGTTGTTAATGGTTATTCTCCCGTATTGTGTCTATTGTATTGAAGAGATTAAAAATTTTAAATAATTTTTTTTTTTGGTTAAAATATTGAATTTTATTTTTAAAGTTTAGGCATAAAATTTCAGCAAAATTTAGTAAAGAACATTTTAATTATTTTTAAATTAATATGAAATTTGTAGTGTGAAATTATTTTCGGGGCTAAAAAAGATTAAAAGTTTTATTTCATTTTAGGAACTTAACAATATTTTAATTGAACCTTTAATAAATCCAAGATGTGCTGCGTTACGGCATACCCTATGTGTTTTTCTTAAATTCAAATCGAAGAATAGACTATTTGCTTGGTCTAATTAAAACTTGCTTTATTGCCCCCCCTTCCTGATTAATCTGAATGCTCAATACATTTATTTCATTGATCTTTTTAATGAAAATCTTGATGAATCAAAATATATTTATTTTTTATGGAAATTTTACTTAAATTAACTACAAAATATTAAAGATATTTTTCAAATGATTCCGAATGAGTTGTTTTTCACTGCCAACTTTAATGTTCTTCCAAAAATATTTTTAAGTAAAATTTCAAATAACACAATAAATTTTATATTAAAACAAAAACGTTCATTCAAAAAAATCGTTCATTCAAAATCCCACACCTTTGTAAAACAGATAAAAAAAAATTCTTTTAAAATTTAACCATCAAAATTAAAGATTAACATCACCAACCAATCAATAATTATAACAAATGTAGTAGTCAAATGTTAATTACAAGATTATTAAAAATATGAGCCCATTAAAAATGCACAAAAACCGGAGAAAAAAAAGAAATCTTAAGAAATTTTATTTTCTCCTCTGTCATTTTATGTAATACTTTTAAGGCGTTTGTGTTGAAGAAACAATTAACGAGAAAAAAAAAAAGAAACTCGTTGTATATCTGGGCCAAGAAGTAATTTTCTGCATACTTGAATCTTTGATCACCCTTCTCAAACTCAAAGCAAAGGTTAATAATATTTTAATTTCTGTCGTAACTCTTTTATTTTAACTAGCAGCGAGTGAAAAAATTTTGTGGAAGGCGATAAAAGAATTTTTTTTTTCTTTTTCTTTAATTTTTCCATTCCTCCATTCTTATAGGTTTCAGGGTGGTAATAATGACCTTGAGATTTTTAAATATTGTAACACTCTGATCATTTTGTTCACAAAAGGAACAAGAATTTAAAGAGAAAAAAAAATGCTCTTTTGTGCCACAAAAAAAAAAGTCCTTCAATTTTTATGAGTGTTCTTTTTTTCGGTTTTACAACAATTAAAACATTTTCACAGCCGCAACACTTAACCGCAAAGCGATTTAAGAACATTTTGTTTTTGCCTTTTGTGTTTTTTATGCGTTTTTTTCCCAACTCCATTCGCTTTAAAACAACGGTATCATTTTTATCTCTTTTATATTTAGTGATGGTTTCATAAAATTTTTTTTTTCTTTTTCTTATTTTTTTTTTGTGTTTATTTTACGCTTTTTAATATTTTAGTATCCTTTAAAAAGAAAAAAAAAAAACAAATGGCTATAAAAATATAACGGAATAAAATGGCGTAAAATTAATTCTGTAAGGTATTGAGGGTTGGTGGAGGGGGGCTGGGGGGAATTGGAGAGAGATGCAAAGCAATAAAACCAGTAAAATTATGAAAAAGGAAGCCAGTCATAATAATTTAAATACATTGCTCAATTCTAATTTAATTTAAAAGAAAAGAAAGGAAAAATATTGTAGATTTTTACATCCTTGTTTTATTAAATAGGATTTTTCTGTACAGCAGGTAAAAATTAAATACATAAGGTATAAATATGTATTTTGTATCGATTGTGAAGTATCATATCATATTTAACAATTCGATGATTGGGACTAGATGGTTGTTTTCTGTGAATTAACTTTAAAAAAACAATATGGAATAGAATTAAAATTCTCTGTGTACAGAAAATAAATCTGTTATGTAATCAAACACAAGTTTAATTTTAATAAACTTGGAAGTTGACTGCCATTTTCCATCAAACAATGATAATTTTATAATAAAACAAATTTTGATATCAAACATTTTTAAAACAAATTTTACACATCATCCGATGATGTGTCTTGAATCGAACATGTTAGCAGTGCTATAATTTTTGTGTGTTGAATGATTAAATTAACTAAAATGTAATTTTAATTATTTTCTATTTAGTTCACAATTTAAAATTTAAATACTGAAACAAACATGTTAAACATTGTAATATTTAATTTTTTAAATTGACGCATCAAACATAGTTGTAATACAAAAATTATACATCCCATTGCCAGTTAAATTACCTTATATGTCTACACAAAAAAAAACGAGCCGACTACATGGTTAAAAAAAAATTTAATTTTAATGTTTTACTTATATAAAAACGAAATTTTATTCTGATTAAACATTTTTAATACTTTCACAGAACCCCTTACAGTTATGGTAAGGTCACTGTGAAGGAAAAATAAAAAAATTTGAAAATTATTGATATCCTTATACTTTTGTACATTTTAAATAAAAATATCATCATCATATTTTTTTTTTGGACCCTTGCCATTATAAGAGCTCTCTGAATGGTAGAACACAAAATAGCAAAGAAAAAAGAAAAAAAAATTATAAATTTTTAGTATCCTTTTCCAAAAAAAACAGGAAGAAAAAAAAGTTTATGATGAATCGAGTTTGGAATTCAAATTTTCATTCATTTTTATTTTACATTTCTTAGTTCTATATTTTCTTTTCTCGAATGTTGATAACTTTAAGTTTGTGTTATTTCGTGATAAATTTTCTAATTTTAAAATGCGACCTGATGCGATCTTTTTTAGATTGAATATTTTTTTTTTTTCATTGCTTAACTTTCTGGCTGATTATTTATCACAATACAAGAAAAAATGGCTGATTTCATTGACCTCTTCTTATTAAAAATGAAGGGGAATTGTTCTAATTAAAGTTATTGACATTTTTTCTTAATAAAATATTGGAAAATTATCCAAATTACGACTGAGTTTTCTAAAAAAAAGAAATTTCCATGTTTTTTCAAAAGAATTATTGGAAAAATGTCAGAAAAGTCTAAAAAACTTTATTGTTATTGTAAAAAATTTAGGAAGAATAATTTTCAATTTCTCTTATCAAAATTTCTTAAAGAAAACTAGGTACAAACATTTCATTTTTCAAAGTAATGAGAAAATGAGAAGAAGAGCTTCGAATCTTTTAACTTAATATTTATTTTTTCTTTTTAATTTTCATTTATTCCATGAATGAAAATATAAAAATGGCTTTTTGCCAAATCTAAAAAATATTTTTTTATTTTTTATATGAAACTCAAACTAAAATTCAAATGAATATTTTGAATTTATTTTATTTTTCAGTGTTTTGATCCCAAAAGCACTCACAAAAAATGTTTTTATTTATGGTAGGTAGTATACCCTTTGTATGATCTGAAGAAATCGGAGTACAATGCCATTATTTAATGCGGTATTTTAAAGTTCATTAACATTTATATGTTCTTGGTTTACTAAATTGGTTTCAAGCACGAGTCTGAGAGAAATCTAAAAAAATGCCTGAAGATTTATTAAATAAAATATTACACTACGATAAGTATTGGAAATACCAAAGTATGAAAACAATATTTTGTGGCGCAAAAATATTTTAATAATATTTTCAAATAAAATTTTGAAAATTGTAAAACAAAAAAAATTCTCAAATGGCATAATTTAACTGATCTAAGGTAAAAAAAATTCGTTTACATTTTGACCTCTTCTATATGATTAATGTGACACATTAATGAAATATTTTTAAGGATATAAGAGAAAAATACTATGAAGAAAATAACATTAAAAGATCAATCAATTAAAATATTTTTAATAATATTTCAGTGTCATCGATTTTGATTAATAGGATATTGGTTTTAAGTTTTGAAATTGGCGACTAATTGGCTTCATTATGGAAGAGTTAACCAAATAGTTTTAAATTATTTATTTAAAATAATATAATTGTGTAGAAAATGTAGTGAAATTAATCAAATTCGAATTTATATTGAAAAATGTAGCAGAGTCTTTTGGACAGAGTTATAATTTTCCAGTAATACCTTTTTTTTATAATTTTACGGTAAAAAATAGAAATGAATTTTTAAATATTATTCAAGAAATTTTGTTTTTTTCTAACTTTCAGGTCCAAATTTTCAAAACTTTTTATATTGCAGTGTAAGGGATCTTAAGGGAGGACGAAACGTATTTAAATTATTATTTTAAACATTTCAATTCTATCGAAATTTTCAAATATTTTTTGTTAATGCATAAAGAAACCTAAAGAACAAATTTTCAATAACCTATGCTTACCTCAATATAGGTCAGTAAATATATTTACTTTGGGTAAAATTTTGCTAATTAAATTAAACATAAGAAATTCATTCACAAGTTGTAAGGCTTATATATATATTTGAAAAATTTTAGAATTTCTATTAAGAATTTTCTAAATTTAATTTCAAATTTTAAAAATTTAGCAATAATAAATCGAAAATTTAATAAAACACATATATCTGCACACAAGTTAGAAAGTTGGTATTTATTTAAGAGAAATATTTTAATGACTTCTAATCTTCTCTTAAAAATTAAGAGATTTTAATTAATTTTTTTCTTATAAGAAATCCTAATAAAATTAGGATTAAATTAAAATATAAATTTTATTATTTTGTAATTCTTATATACAAAAAGCTAAGATTTCCAAATTAAAAAATTAATAATAACGTATAACAAAAGAAACAAAAAAAAATTTATCATTCAAATCAGACTTTTTATTTCCCACCAAGTCATTTATGACTTATTTTTCTTCAACAATTACTTTATTATATACAATTTAAACTCTTCCGAGAAGTGATCAAAAAAAAAAAAAATGTATAAAAAATAAAAATTCTCAAATTTTTTTTTATTCTATACTTGAATTTCTTTTAATGTTATACCTACTTACTTTTATACATACATATAACAGAATGAATTGTTAAAGGTGTCATAAAAAATGAAAATATGAAACATATCCTTTAAGTATAAATACATCCCTATAACAATAATATCCTCAAAAAAAAAAACTGTTATATTGTATAATAATATTATTATTATTGTTGAATATTTTGTGTGCACTTAAAAATTTAACAAAGAAAAAAATTATTATAAAGTACTGTTATAATTTTTTTTTTCTACATATTTTTTCTTTTGTATCATTATTCTCTTTCTTTTCTCTCTATAATATTTTTTGTTCGAAATATAACAGAATGGAAATGATAGTCTTTATATAACGTTCATTTTATGGTTTCCGCCTTTTTTAAATTTTTTATTAAAATAAATGTGGGAGAATAAAATAAAAAAAATTTTTTTTTTTATATTTTTTTTTTTTCATAAGAAAAAAAAAAAATGAAAATTTAAAACAAGACACTTGAAGATTTTTTTTCTCGTGGCGGGAAATAAAAATTTCTTTTTATATTTTCGGTTTAAACTGAAGAAAGTCAAAAAAGAAAAAAATTTAATTTTCTTGTATCCTGTTTGATGCATAAATTGTTTTGCATATTTGTTTTTTTTTTTTTCTTGGTACTATGTAATCCTTATGGTATGTACATTTTATTCTAATATTTTATTTATTTGTTAGTACTTTAAAATGTTAAAATAAATTCACACATTCTTTTCGTATTCATTTAGTTTCTTTTATGGAAAAATATAAGGTCAAAGACAGACTTATAAAAGCTACTATACATAAATTTTGAAGCAAATTTTTGCTTAATATTTTTGGCACATTTTCATAAAATTTACATGAAAAATATGCTTTCTAATTTTCTTATGTACTTATTTTTTTGTTTATTTATAAAAGACTTTTATACTGCACAAAATAGTAAGTTGAAGTTATATATAAGTTACAGTCGAGAATTTAATTCGATTTAAATAATATTTTTGAATTTCTATAAGCTTCTGCAAACTTAGTTCTGGTAAATTATTTAACTGTTAAATTAACCGTTATACCAAAGCGAATTTTCGCATTTAGTATTATATTTTAATTTAATAAATTAATTTGTGTTCGTACCTTTTTTCGTTGATGGTATTGCCGTTCTCGTAATGATAAGCTCTATCAAACTTTTGTAAAAGTAAAAATTTCACAGTTCAAATTATCTTCTCTCTCAAAAGTATAACATTATTCATTTACCTAATTAATTAGCAATTCAAGTAAAGTTTTATATTAGAATAAATTCTACAAGAATTTTTAAGCAAAATAATTATTTGGTAATAAATGAAATATTGGGCAACAGAATTAACCAGTTGAATGGAAATGTGCTATTTTACAAGCCTAATTTTTTGTGAATCACATTTTTATTATTCATCTACTTATTTCATCTGAAGAAATTTTTTCATAATATTGTATATAAAATTATATTTTACGATATTAATTCTACAATGTACTCATACATTGTATATTAAAATGTAATGTCCTTTTTCATGTAATTTGTTATCGTCTGTAAAAAAAATTTATTGTCTTCTTTTTATAATATTATGGGAATTTGATTGTTTAGCACACATGAATATTTGTTTTGAAGCATAAATATTATAAAAAATAAAACCTTAATAATATGATTGTATTTGAGTAGGGTAGATAATAAGAAAGGGAATCATATCTCATATAGATATGTGAGATTTCATTTCCTCACGTGATAGCGAACATGACACTATGTTTTAAAATATGCTGTAAAAATTTTGTTTAATATTACATTAAAAAAATATTTCTAGATTTTTTTCTAATATTATTAATTTAACAAAATATTAATTTAAGCAGTAAAAATTGGATATTTTTTTTTTCTATATATTTGTGAACGATTTTTGAAATTTTAAACTCGTGTCACACATTCTCTATGTTTATATATATATGTAATTAAATCGGGCTCACTTTTTTTATAAATTCTAAGTAGCTACCACCAAAATATCAAACAAAAAAGAATCAAAGAATAAAGAACAAATTAAATTCTTAAAAGAAACAAAAATTTAATACAAAATAATGAAAAAATTTTTTGAATTTTTTTATGTCACTGTCATTACCATTTTATAATTTTATTCGCTTGTTCTAATTTTTAATAGAATAATATTTTTATTGCTTATGCTAAATACTTACAAAATTCTATTTAACAGACACGTGCGAATTTCTTTTCTTTGTTTTATACAATAATTTTTGTTTTTTTTTTTTCAATTTCATCACAATCATTTGAATGGCTTCTTTTTTAGTGAATTTTTGATCAATTGGGTATTGATACCTGAAACATCTATAAATTGTTAAACATAGAAAAAGTTTAAGTTACATATGTAACGAAGATGAATAATAATCATCTATATTCTTGAGACATTTTACTTGAAGTAATGAGATGTTGTTCAAAAGTATCGAAGTTTGTCAGATTCAAAATTAATTTTATAGTGAAAATTACAAAATTTCTTTGGGTACACTCCCTACAAAATTTATCAAATTTTTATATAAAATTGTAATTTGGACTTTTTTGTTTATGAAATAGATATTTTTTTATTGTATTGTATTTTGCATAATTTTAGAGGAAATCATGAAATCATGAATAAAATTTTGCATAATTTTAGGGGAAGTCATTTAGTTTAATTGGTGTTGATGCTTGTAATGTCGAAGAGGATTCTAGAATTTGAGAGTATAATATAGATTTTCGATATTATAGTGTTGTAAAATTTCAAGGCTACATATTGTAGGTAATATTAACTGATCCGGGTAGAATTTTTCTGCTAAAAATTCGTTAAAAAAGTGAATATTTTTGTAATAAATAAAAATATTTTATAATTTATGAAAAATTTCTATATAAATAACGGTTTTCCAGATCCTCTAAAATTTATCTATGGTAAACTTGAATGCACTAATGGTTTTGATTTTTCTTTTCTCATTTTTTATAAATTTTAATTAAAATTTTCCGCTGAAAGTCAATGGTATTGAATTTTAGGTTTTGTGACATTGCTGTTCATGTTGGAATAACTAAAGTTAAAATTATTTAGTCATAACTAGATTCATACATTTTTTTTACAATTTTTTGTACAAATTTTTTTTTTGTAAATTAAATTATTCTATTTTTTATTGCCATACACGAATTTTTTTTTTGAAACATTTTACTGTTCATTTAATCACGATAAGTTAAACTATGAGTTTTATTTATGTCGTTTAACGCGAATTTTTCTGCAAAAAAAATCCCATTTATTGCATTTAATGCCTTTGAAGGGTTAAAAAAAAATTTTTTTGTTAAAGTTCAAATGATTGAATTGAATAATTTTGGAAAGGCTTTTAAATTTCAAAATAAGTTAATAATAAAATTAGAATACTGTTCATAAAATTTAAATTGACTGATTTTAGAGGATAATTAAACTGGAAAATGTAAGAGACATTGACACTATACTAAAAAGAAATTTTAATGCAATTTATTCCTAATTTAAATTTATTAACTAATGTTTAAAAGTTTAAAATGAATTTTAGTTAATAATCGCGTTTTCATTAAATAGAATTAAAAGTGATGCGAAAACAAGCAACACTAATTTATTTGGAAATCAATTTTATTTCTCATTTCTAAGAACTTCATTGCATTTTAAAAGGATCTGAGTTATTAAATCAACTGTATAATATTGAAATGATGAGTGAAAATAAATTTAATTGACTGGGGAATTAATTCAAATAGCAAAAAATTTGAATACAAGTGTTATAAACCTAAAATTGAATAAAACTACGCAATTACGGTGAGTTTACGAATTTTAATAACTATCGTTAAAAAATTTTGTGTTTAATTGATAATTATTCAAATTGTCAATCTATTTTGTAATAAAAAATTCTTAAGTCCTGCTCAAAACAATTCACTCAACCAATTAATTTGATTTGATTATTATTGCCACTATTAAACACAACAGCCTGTAACACTGCAATCTGACTAACATGTAAGAACAGAAAACACCACTCGTTTTGTAAATATAAAACTGCTTTCACTTAATAATTGCAAGCATTTAATTAAATTCAAGTAAATTTACTATCACTATTTATTTACATAATATTTAATAGCCCATGGATTTTGGTTTCTTGTATATAAGAGGCGAATAAATGTTATGTACTATATGTACGACTAATTTATCGAAACACTGTAACATGTTGTAAAATATTTTTTGGAATTCTTAATTTTTTTATAATCCTTCTCTATATTAAATTTTTTCAGAATTTTTCATACATAAGCATTTTATAGCGAATACTCATAAGTGTATGTAAAAATTTCAGTTCCTTATTTTTAAAATAAAATTTTTTTTTCTATTTGAAAGTTTGATGTCGAAGCCTATATATATATATTTAAAGTGATTTTAACATTTTTAACAATAAAATACAAAATGGTGTTATAGAGAATAATATAAATACTAAATACACCCTTTTACAATGAATTTGTATTAAACAAAGTTGTTCATCAACTCATATACTATAGATATATATATATATATATATATATATATGTACAAAAATAAATTATTTTATATTATTTAAAATATTTTAAAAGGAAATCACTTTCATGTCACGTCCTATCGGAAATAGTAAACTTCTGGGAAAAATTGTTTTTGATGTCCTTTCAAAATGTATTATTGATCAAAGGATATAATTAAAAGTAGAAAAGACCTAAAGAGTAATAGAATTACTTAAGTTACAATATTATAAATCTATTAAAAAAGTATATATATATATATAAACATATACATATTATACATATATATTATAAAAAAAATTATATTTATAAAAGAATAATAATCAAGTCAACTGGAACAAAATGGAATTTAAAAATTAATTTAACTTTGATTATAAAAAAAAAAGAATTTTTTTTTTGCTCTTTTCGGAAACCTTTGAAGCAATATTAATGTAGTTAAAAGAAATCTCAAAATCACCATTGTTAAATTACAAATTGTAATTTGAAAATCGAAAACGATTTTACAAGTAATTTGTAGGCTCATAAAATTGTAACATGGTTCATTGGCTTGTTTCTTATTTCTCTCATATACTAAAACTTGTAACGTAGTTTTCGAGAAAAAAAGACTTTTAAAATTTAAACCGATATAAAAAAAGAAAAATAACCAAATAAGGATATTCTAAATTTTTAATAAAATTAATTTGATATTCTACCATCAAAATTTCGACAAGAAATTTTGAATCAATCTGAAATTAAAATTTTTTTGAATTTTTAAATAATTGTCTATACTAGTATATTTTCCAAATAATGGGATATCGAATGATTTGTTCGCTATGTGTAGCATAGGACAATTTGTAGAACAAATTTGATGATGATTTCAAAAATAATATCTATATTACACTAGTTTAATCTTGACTGACTGGTAAGTCTAATCGTGTTACTGCGGATACTATTGAGATTAATTGAATATTGTTTGTTTGAGAAAAAAGTATATTTTGTAATCAACTATATTGTCTATATTCTATTTAAAATTCAGCTTGTTTTGAATCTAGTTACTTTTTGGACATAAAAATAAAATAAAATTTAAAATTGACTTTCCCCAAATTTTCACTTAAAATTCACAGAGTATCAATTAATTCTCATAATACCCAATAGGTGTTAATTTTGTCCTAATTCTATTACATTATAAAAATTAAACATTCCCAATTAAAAAAAAAAAAAATTAGCCGAAAATAAAAAACAACAAAGATCATTTCTACAAAAAAAAAAAACCTAATTGTAATTTGATTCCAAAAAACTGGAAGAATTTCTTTTAAAATTCTTCAAAAATTAATAAGATCTTAGCAGGGATTAAATTTTATTTTCTTTAGAAAATCATATACAAATAAAATATCTAGAATATCCTTAAATTTCTTAGAAAATTTTTTTTCAATTTTCTTTCTTTTTCAATTTTCCACAAGAAAAATATCTGCAAAACTTTATTCGTCGATGTATGTACATAACAAGTCCATAAAATATTCTTACATACCAAGTAAAAATAAAAAGTTGGGTCAAACCAATGGTTTGTATTGTAGCACTTTTCCCTTCAACAAGTGAAAATTCTGCTTTTAAATACAGTCTATGTATACCTATCACACTATTAAAATTATTTTCATTCATATACAAAACTATTTCTAGGATTGCATATATTTAGGATGACGCATATATGAAGTGTTTGAAATAAAGCAAAAATTAATATAAAATGGGGTTAACATAATGCTCGATTTTAAGGGTTAATTGTGTGAGTTAAGAAAAATAATTATATTTTTTAATATCATGGAATTCACCGTTAGCTTTTTCTGTTTATAAAAATTTGGAAAAGCTTGCGGTTTCGGAAATATAAGGTGTCAAAAATTCAAATTTTACGAATTTCCAGAGGTGATAACTTGAGAGGGGGTGGAGATGGAAAAAAATTTTCTTCTAACAAAATGAACTATTTATTAATATCTAAAAGCTCCTAAAATTTCAAGCTTCTACAGTCTGGGGTCTAGAAGAAAAACGACATCAAAAATTTGGAAAAAAAGGACTTTAAATAACGGTAAATTTGAGCGGCCATTTTGTTTTTCTTAAGTTGAACTATAGTATACCGCGCAAGGGGAAGCAAGCCACTGCCTTTCTGCGTTTGCAAAATTTCAAAAATGCTTATGGTTTCATTGCAACAAATATTTAAAAAAAGCCATTTCTAGGGTTTTGGGGGGGTATAACTTCTAGAGGGGGGGAGATAGGTAAAAATTTTGTTCTACGGAAGTAAGTTTCTAGTAAAGATCTATGTACATATAAAATTGCAGCTTTCTATCTTCAAGGGTGTAGAAGTTTTTTAAACAAAAAAAGTGTTTTGACGGACTTATTTGAAAAAAAGACGGATGGACGGACAGAGTGAAACTAATAAGCACTTTTTTCAAAAAATTTTTTGGAAAAGTGCTAAAAATGAACGTATTTTGTGAAAGAAAAAGAAAATCTTTTAAATTTTCAATTCCTTTTCCACTTTATTTAAAAATTCAAATAAATTTTCTGAAATTGACAACATTTTTATCCAATATTTGCTAGTATAATAGTTTAACTTTTATACATTATTTGAGTTTTGAAAATCTTTTATATTGTGATTATTTTAAGAATAAATTTACAATTCCTTAATAAAAAAAATTGGGTATTTAAAAGAATATTTTTAAAAGAATTAAAATTCAGGAATTTTGGCATACTCGTATTTTTTTTTTTTCAAATAAGGAGTCAACAAATTTTCAATATTATATAAAAATTGAAATTGTTTAAATTCGTATGTAATATATACTTAAAGAAAATGAATTCTTCCTTTTTATGACATTCGAAATATTCAATTTTAAATAAAATATAAATTATTAAATACATACATTAATGACTGCAATTCAATAGCATATAAGGTAAGCTTAGACAATCGATGAATTCAGATTTGTATATATTATGGAATTCCATTGAATTTACTAGAAGAATAGACATTGTCACATACCTGAAAAGAAATTAAAACAAAACAAATTATTAATAATTAATTTATTATTGAACAAAGAAAAGAAAAGAATTATAAAAATTGTTTCAATTTAATTAAATAATTAAAAAATATTTTTACAAAAATTATTTAAAATTTTGTAATACATAAAAATCAATATATGTATAAGTGCAATTTCTAAAATAAGAAATGTGGCTACAACTTGTCCTGCCATCTTAACTAATAATGAAATTCAGCAATTCTTTAATACTAAAAAATAATCAAAATGTAATGCGAATTTTTAAATTCAAATTCTTATATGCTAGTATGAAATTAATCATTTAATAAAAAATTCAACATTAACAGCCTAATCTGGTATCTCTCATTTTTATTCACTCTTTATTCACTTTCAAATCAGAATTCTCCGTTTTTCTCGCGGATATTATTCACTACTCATTTTTTTAATATTGGATTTTTGCATTTTTATACAAATTATCAGCTGAACGTATCACTTGCAAAAACTTACAAAGTGAATAAATTTTGTATACATTTTAGAAAGAAACAAGATACGCAATACTTACTCATTGCGTTATACAAACATATAATAGTTACAAATTTTCTTCTCACTTGCTGAATAAATTACCGTGGTAGACAATCAGGCCCTTTTTTCTTCAAATAGTATAAACTCCTTACTATCTATTCGAACAGTAATATCGACACGATCGGTATAAAATTTTATTTATCTTAAAAAAAATAGTGTAATTAAATAGTGTTAACCTTTTAAAAATTTTCAATTAACTCAATTGTTATTTAACAAAGGATATAATTTCTATAAACTTACTCTTGAGAGTTTGAATTTAAAAATTTGCATAAATTTTTGGATTATTTTAATTGCCATTCAATTGAAATTTTAAAATTTATTCATTTATTTAGTTATTATTTAAAATTTCTATACAGAAATAGATTCTACTGATTAAACTCTTTTCCACAGGGTATAAAATATTATGCACTTTTTAAATTTGGCAGAATACCATTTAGAATTATTTTTACCAATAATTAAAAAAAAATTCAATTAAAATTCGAGAATTTTATTTTAAAAAAATAAAATAGAAAATCTAGTTTAAATTTATTTTGACTCTTACATCTATCCGTTTTCGGAGAATTGTAAGAAAATCAAGAGACCATTGAATTTATTTATATTATAAAAATTATTTATTATTAAATCTATAATGCCTAAAATTTTTTAATTTCAAAAATTTTCAAAGGATTACAATCAATTATATTTTTGTTTGTGTATTTATTTTTTATTTTTGTTGCATAAAGAGCATGGTTTTCATATTATTCTCATTAAATTCAATAGATGACCTTTAAATTATTTTTTTATGCTTGTATCCTATTACATTTTAATTTGTTGCTTCAAAATTTTTACTTGAGTATTAAAATTTTTAATTTAAAAATCAAAAATATTAACTCGTTTTTTTTTTTTTTTTTTTTTCATTCATTATAAAAAAGCACAAAATTCTGGAAAAGATTATATAATGGGTGCACAAAAAAATTTTTTTTTTTTGGAATATTTTACCCAAAAGTTGCTCCTCCTCTCTCTCCCTTTCTCTGTTATACTAGTTTTTATAATGTATAGAAAAGTTTAATTTAGTTTTGGAAAAGTTTTTAATTCTAAAGTTCAAAAAAAAAAAATTAATCTCTTCGTTATTATTATTTTTTTTTTGTTTGTATGTCTTCTACAAGAATTTATTATTTAAAAACAAAAATTGTGGTATTTTTATGTATTTTGCACAGAGTACAACTGTATATAACCATGTACATTTTTTTTTTAATGAATTGGGTCAACACAAAAAAAAAAAATGAAATTTCTTTTTTATTCTTTTAAAAACGCATTATCCTTTTTTTATGTAAAGAAGAAAAAAAAAATTTAAATTAGTAGTTTTTTGTAAATAAAAAAAAAAAAAAAAAACAAAATATAAAGGAATGTCCTTAAAATCTACATACATGAAAAATTATGAAAGAAAAACTTAAAAAAAAAAATATTATTATAAAAGAAATTTAGCTAGGGGTCAAGCGTAGGCTCCTTGAAAAAAAAATGTTTAAAAATGCTTTAATACGATTATAATGAATTCATAGGTAAGCTAGAGTTTGAATTTTGTAATTTTAAAGCAAAATTATTATTTTAAGTGTGCGTATTTGTAGTTAGTTAAAACCAAGGGGGTTATACTAGAATTAGTAGACCCGGAGAAATATTAGTGAATGTCAAATACCTAATTATGTTTTTTACAAAAGTCGACAAAAAATTTATTATATTTTTTGTAAAATCTACTAAAAATATATTGAGAAATTTTAAATAAATTAAGTATGTTTTAAATGTGGCAGCGATTCAACGAAGCGAATTGAAAAAAATAGAAACCTGAACTAATACTTGAAAAGTACACTACTAATTTTATTATACACAAATGTTGAAATAGCTCCATTAAATGTTTAAGATTAAACGCTTGTACTGATAGTGTTGCTTGTACAAATCAAAGCCAATTTTGTAAAATATAAACTATTAAAATATTAGTTTCCAAATCGTCTATATATATAGATAATATTCTTATTATTCAAATACAGGGAAGAATACGAAAATACATAAAATATTATTCAAAATTTCGAATAATATAAGTATAATAATTGAAGGAAACCTTCCATTTATGTTACTGAATTTTTATGAAAAACAACGTTTTATTCTCAAACTACTCTTAATTGTTGCCGAGCAAATGCTTAATATTAAAGCAATATACTTGTATTTAACATTCATTGAATACTTGTGGGTATTGGTTGTGTGTATTATATCGAAATCATTATTCAATATTTTAAAACCAAAAAAAAAAAAAACAATTTCTTGCTTTTATTTTTCAGAACAGATGAAAAAATGAGATTAATATTGTAATTGTAGAAACCATACGAGAATATTGTCTTTTTTCCCACAATAACTATGAATAATAATGCTAACATTTATTTGTGTTGGTGTACACGTATATGCAGCATCTTGTGTACTAAATTTGCCTTCCCGGTTGTAACACTAAAAAGAAATGGTCTGAGATATAGATTCAAGTATATTTTTTTGATTAATGTCGAATTCTGAGCCGATTTAATAATGTTTGCCTGTATATTCGTTTTATCCACCCCAAAAACTAATAGAGTGAATTTCATCGAATTTTTATGAATCATCATATTATGGTTCTACAATTTGCTATAAATAAATTCCAGAACCATATTTAAATTTGACATGATCGAAGCAGTGATTCTGACATGATTGAAGTAGGGTAGCTGTCATACATCTTATATCTATGTTACTAAGTTATATTATTCTTATATATTAATCTTCTTTAAATAATATAAATAATTTATTATAATATAATAGAATTTATATTAAAGCCGTTGAAATTTGGCAACTACTTGTGGATTCTGTTATATGCAATTTCATAAACTGTTGATTCATAACTCAGAAACTATTAAGGCTACTAAACTGAAATGTTAAACAAAGGAATTTGAGGGTGTAGTTATCATTTTCATTAGAATTCTTTTAGATTGTCTGAGTTTATATGGTAACTACCATATATGTATAAAATAGCAGTAGACATATAAAAAGCAAGTGGTTGTATAAAACTGTATGTCAATTATCAACGACGTTTAAAATCATTTATTCGTACGGGTATCATAGAGTTGACACGGTCAACTATATCGATTCTCGTTTTATACTCAAAATGATTTTATAAGTATAATAATTGAAGGCTAAAAATTGTACCAACTTTCGTAAAGGAATTTCAATTTTGCTTATTCATATACTCGTATATTTTTTTTTTTCAATTTTATTTCATTCTACGGAATTATTGAATACTTAAACTGTTCAACCGTTCAAAGTTGGTTTTAACAATTATTGTATAGTTTTTTCTTTTTTTTTTATTTATACATACAAACATATGTATATGAACAGTAATGATTGGTGGCAGAATAATGCACATACAGTAAAACCTATTTTAAAAGGAACCAAAGCTGTTCCAGTGTTTCTCGGATTAAGTTTGTTCTAACAAGCTTTTTTTTTAATTTCTTTTAAATAATCACCATTTAAAAGAAATTGAAATTACCTTAAGTAAATCAATAGCACTGAAATGTAGAACTTTTTAATTATATTGAAACATCCTTGATTTTTCTCAAAGAGATTTTGAGAGAGTCCTTTTAAATGTGATTACACTGTATACTTTTATGTATTTTTAGTACAAACGTAAACAGTATTGGGAGAAAAAAAAACTGATATCTAAAATTTCTTATTTATAAGCCTTTTGTTATTGTACCGCAGGAAAACAGGACATTCATTTTTTATTTTCTTTCATTGTAGACATTTCTATTTTTTCTTTCATTATTATTATTATTGTTATATTTTTTTCACTATAATATTGCATGGAATCGTGCATTGTTTCGAATCAATGAATGTTAAGCTCGATGGTACCTATGTAGATAGATCAAAAAATAAAAAAAAATTTTGTTATATTTCAGGATGTACGATTTAAAATAGCATAAAATGGAAATTCGATTGTTCCATTTCAGTCATTGAAAAATACAATGATCCATGAATATTGACGTGAATATTGAGGATGCGGTTTTGCTTTTTTTTTTTGTTTTGCTCGTTCATTCTCTGTTGTTAGTTGTCATTTCTAATTATGTTTTTGTTTAGAAATTCTAAACAAAATCGTGCAAAATTACAAGGAAAACAAGAAAAAAAATTTAAAGCTAGTGCATTGAAAATCCATTGAATTACGCTTTTTTAATGAAATTCGAATGAAATATTTTCAAGTTTTTTTGTTTTATTTTTCATTTCGTTCCTCTTTTTTTTTTTGTTTTCGGCTTAAAAGAATAAAAGAATGCACTGATTGAATCAAAAAAATGCATCGATGGTTTCAATAATGAAAGTATATTATTGGAGTTGTCGTAAACAACAGAAATATTGCTGCAGCGTACAAAATACTGAAATAAAAAAAAAAATCCTAAAACAACAAGAAAAATAAAGAACAACTAAAGTTGCCTGTAAGTCATTCTTCAATAAATAAAATAATAAGATTAATAAAAAATCATAATAATAATGAACGATGCAAAATAAAAGGACTATGAAAAGATATGAAAAGGACACAAAAAAATTTAACCACACTTGTTGTATGTGATTTTCTTTGAAAAAAATTTTTGCTTCACCTAGAAATAAATTATAATTTTACATAGCTGAGTGTTTGATGAGCAACATTAAAATTTTTGAGTTGGAAAAATTTTAAAATTTAATATTTGATATATAAAATAAAATAATACGAAAGTTTTAAAAAGGATTTTAAGGTGAATGAGATAAAACTTTCAAGTAAATCTTACATTGTAATCGTTTTAATTCCATAATTAATAATTAATATTTAATCTTAAGTCTAGGGTTATCTACCGGAACATGATAAATGCAATATTATTAAATATTTTAAGGGCATTCTGATGTAACATTTTAAAATCTTAACTTTTTAAACCATCCTCACTAAATTTTCACTTGTCAATGTTTTAGCAACAAAAAAAAAATGGTCTAATAGAAAACCCTAGAAGTATCTTAAATTTTTGTAATTTTGTACTATAAATTTTTGGAAAAAGCATGGGGCAAAATTAATGGAGATTGTATCGAAAATATGTTGGGCTTATGGTTTCTAAATTTATTTTATTTAAAATTGAAAACTTTATGCTTTTTCTAGGTTGATTCAAAACATAATTCAAATATCCTTAAATAATTGTTCATTAAAATTATAGAAAATAAAATCAAACTCATTTAATTCGAAAATTTTCATATAAAAACGTTCAAAATTATTTTCTAATGGTAAACAAGATCTTCAATGAAGAACTTTATTATCTAGTAAAAGGAAATTTTGTTTCTAAAGTACATCATTCATAATAAGGATTATACTAAAAATTTGTTTTTTAAATTTTCATTCAATTTTCTATTTTCATCTAATTTTTCTTCTTTTTTTTTTTTTTATTAAGATTTTTCATCTTTAGAATATTAATGTAACTATATCTGTAGTTAAAATATGAAAAGAAAGTTTGTTTGTCCACGCAGTTCTTATCATCCAAAAAAATTTTTTAACTAAATCTCTGTAATAGAGAAGCAGAAATATCATTTTAAAATTTTGTAATGAAAATCTATAATATTGTACACATAATATAGTTTAATCAAAGCCAAAAGGAATGAAGATCCTTAAAATTGTTATATAACTTTTCTTAAAATTAATATAGTTTACATAAATAAATATTACCTTAATTTTTTGTTATACAAGTAAGTATTTTATTTATGATATGACGACATTGATGATTGGAAAATCTTTTTTATATTTTTAATTTATTTTTCATTTCCCGAGTTGAGACGAAAAAGTTATGTCTTACAAAATGTAGGAGTTAAATGTTTACCACGCAAATTTTTTTAAGAAGCTTAATTTTCAAATTTTTATCATGAATTTTAGTAAAGGATCAATTAATTTTATGTATCTAATGCTTTAGAAATCTCGACTTTTCAAGTTTTATTATAATACAAATTCTCTTTTGTTTTGAAATCGAACCTAATTTATAATTTTTGTAAATTCATGTAATATAACAGTTTTATGTGACAGTGTTCTTTGTCATATGAAACTGTTATACTAAATGAATATTTATCGTATTCGTTTTTTATAAAAAAAAAAAACAAAAAGAAATCTCATATTTCTTTATAGATTAGATTTTAAGAGAAAAGTAAACCAGATTTTTATTCGTATACGGCTACGGTACAAAGTTTTTTACTATTCTATTCTTACTATTTCATTATTCTTTTTTAAGATTTTGTTATACAACATAATACATCATAGAAGAGAGTATTTACGAACGAGAAAAATACTCATTTTACTTTGATTTTTGAATTAAGAAAGAAGGTAAAATAAAAAGATAATCAGTTATTAAAATGCTATGAGAGATTTTCTTTATGATAGAAGAGCAACTATTTAAAAAAAAAAATGAAAATTAAAGAAGATATTAAAATTTTGATGTTAAGATGAAAAATTATTCTTTTTAAATCTTAACCATAATAATTTGGTATCACAAATTGGTTCTGTTTCACTTTTCATTTTAAAAACTTCATATAACATTAAAGTGAATAATTTCATGTATTACAATTTGTCTTATACAAACTGTACAACACAAAAAGTTAATATTGAAAATGAAATACTTTACTTTTCCTTAAGCGTTCTATAATTCTAAATTTTATTGAGAAAATTTGTACATGATGATAATATGTGTGTGTGTATGTATGAAAAGCTGTATTAAAAGGATAATTGAAAATTAGTATATGAATATGATGTAGAAAATTACTGTGAATTTTCTACAAAATTTCAACAATTCATTTGAAATTAAAGTTTCCGAATTTTATCAAAATGATTTTAATAAATTTTTTTACAGATTTTAAAATGTTCATTTGTAAAAATAATATAAAGAAAGCCTATGGTTTAAAAGAAATTTAGAATTTTGCAATTTGTAATCTCGAAAGCAGAAATAGAATTTTCAACTATAGCATCCTTATTTTAATAATTATTACTGAATAAATTAAAATCGATTTGAATTTTCTATTTTAACAAATTTATTTTCCTTATGTAATTTCCTATTAATTAACTGTACTTATCAAATTGAATGATAATTGAAATTAATAATAAAACCATTTTAAAAGGATTTTTTACGCAAGACCATAATATACACAATTCGGCTTAGATATTTTTCCTTATTTTCCTTTTTCATTTTTATTTTGTGGTAAACGAGTTTCATGCTGATCTTACACTTTAAATGATACTTACGTCCATTATACTATGTTCATACAAATATTCTTAAAAAAAAAAAGCGCCACAATATTCATATATCATCTTAATGGAATCACCATTAAATAGGATTTGAAAACCATAAAAATTTCTCTTTTTTTTTTTTTTTATGCCTAACATTTCTTATGTTTTTCCCCCAACCAATGATTTTTCACACAATATTTTTATACTTTGTTTATAAAGAGGAAAACTTCATTTTCTCAAAATATTCTTTTGTTTTCTTATCCCTATCTATTTCAATTCTATTAATTTATATTTAGGGGAAAAAAATATAAATGATTATTCTTTCACCTACAAAAAAAGGAAAGTAACAAAATCAAAAAAAAAAAAAAATCAAAATGTATTAGTAAAAAGCAAAAAAAAAAAGGCACACAATCAAATATTCTAAATTGAATGAAATGAAAACTAAAAATTCTAAATGTATAGAAAATATAGAGAAAAGAATCTACAATATACTATGTAGATCAATAATCAATGCAAAAATACTATTGAACTGATAAAAACACAAAGAAGAGAAGAAAAACCATTCAATTTTATGTTATTTTAAGAGTTTATAATAAAAAATGATGAATCCAGAGTTCAAATCAGAGCTAAATGTGGTAAAAATGAAAAAAAAAAACAAAAGAAGCTCTTTGGTGATTTCTTTTAACCTCAACAGTTTTTCTTTTCTTTTTTGTTTTGTGTATAGAAAAAAGAGGTCTTTTATCTTTAGAAGAATGAAATTTTTATTATTCGAACCAAATAATTAATTTTAATTTAAAATTAATAAAAAAAAATTAAACCAACGATAAGAAAATAAATATCATCTAGTATATTAACTGAAACTAAAAACTGAGGTCCTAAAATTTTTTAGTCGTCCTTTTAGTAATTTATTAATTTGAAAGTTTTCTCTCAATGTGCATGAAATAAAAATTTAAAAAAACTCGACTAAGGACCTTCTTAATCGATTTATTTCTGCATGTACTCACTTCTTTTTTTTTTTGGAAAGATTGAGACAGACAAAATTAACGAATCATCGTACGCTAATCATGATGTTCAATTCACTCATTCACTTTCTTTTCAACCGGTAGCTGATGATTTAAAGAAAACGGTAGGGAATGAGGAATATAAATGGATTCAAATTCTTCAAATATATAGGAACAGTATCTGATTTGCCCCTTATTTTAATTAGGCACTACTTTTTTTATAGTAAAACTTAATCACTTGTTAATCAAAATGTCTTAAACAATAATAAAGAAGCAAAGACATTTTATTTTTCTATTATTTTTCCATTTTGTACTTTATAAAGAGTAGGGTAATTAATTATGTGCTAATAATAACTCGTTACTCAATATTACTAGCATAAAATTGCTTTATTAATTATTTTCACTAATTATGTGAAAATAAGAAAATTTTTATAGTGACAAGCATTAGTACATTGTGAATGGTTGTGATAACCAAAGAAGTAAGGAATAAAATTACAAAAACGAACATATTTTAGACCTCGTTACATCATTTGATTATCATTTGTCAGTATGCTTTCTAATAAAAATATTTGATTTTATAGTCTAACTATTGATTTGTAGTCTAACTATTATTTGAGTCTAGAATATTTTTAAATTCAAATAATCAATCAAGTTATAAATCCACTAGAATAATTTTAAGCATAAATTTTGTAAAGTTGAAATTTTTATTGTGTGAAAATGGAATTTTAGGGTTAAATAACATTAAATCACAGAAAATAATATAAAATGAAATTGAAAAGCTAAAATAACATTTAAAAATTGAATCAAATATTCATGAGTTTTTCTGTTTTTTTTTTTTTAGTTTTACTGATGGATATTTTTCCCTTTTCAACCTTTCAGGTAAATATCTGTATCCACATTTTAGAAAAACAAACCATCATTATTTCAGAATCTCTTTTTTTTTATCTATACGTACAATGTAAGAGGAAAACATACCTATATATAGTTGTAAGAAAAAAAAAATGAAAAAAAAAAAATTTTTTTTTGCTATAGAAAGAGTTAAAATTTTTCTTCTTATTCTTTCTTTTATTTAAAAATTTTCTATAATATTATATGAGCTTTTTTCATGTTAGTGATAATAACAAAAGAAGGATCATCAATCTAAGTCAAATAGATGTCTAAAGAATGATAATAATACTTTTTTACGTATATTGAGAAATGAAAACGCAAACAGGACATTATGGATTTCTATGTATTGTATGTATGAATGTATTTATCTATTATTGAATTTCAATGATAGAAAAAATTTATTAAAAAGTATTATAAGACAATATACATACACATACTGTTTTTCCGGGAAATCATTTAACGATAAAAATTGTTTGAAATATGATTTATTTATGTACAAATATTTCAAAAGAAAACGAGAATAGATATAGTTGACTGTGTCAACTCTGTGATAGCCGTACGAATTGATATACAGTTTCATAAAATCTCTTGCTTTTTATGGCCATACAATCAAAAGAGTTTCACTGAATGATAATGACCACATCACTAAATTCATTTGTTCCAAATTTCAGTTTTGTAGCTTTAACAATTTCTGAGCTATGAACAAACAATTTATGAGGATGTATAGTAGCTCGTACCACAAGCAATCGAGAAATTTACCAAACATAATAGCACTACCAAACTTTTATCAAACATAATAGCTATAACAATAATTTTCTTGTGCAACTTTTTAAAACTATACGATCAATAATTTTTGAGATTTAGCCAAATAAATTATCAAGTTGTATGGCAGGTACCAGAAGGAACCAAGCAATTTCAACGACTTTTATCAAAAACATTGGCCCTGCTTATGTATTCGTTTATAAGAATTTTAATACCATAGATTCAATTATTTCTGAGATATAGAAAAAATAAATTTTGAAGTTTTATAACAGCTACCCGAACCAGTATCTCGATTATATCAAATTTAAATAGGATTCTGACATTTATTATAATAAATCATTTGTGCAAATTTGGTGGACTTAGCTCAAAAATTTTTGAGTTATCGTCAGGAAGGACAAACAGATAGACATGGTTAAATTGACTCAGAATTTTAAGCTGATCAAAACATATACTTTAGTTTATATCTCAGACCTTTATTCTCTTAGATCTTAAAGGGTAAGAAAAATTTATTATGACGCACGTTCGATTGGGTATAAATAGCTGTCTATAAGAGAATATTTTTTGTTTTTGAATTGTTTCAGAATCATTCACGCCTTAATAACAATCAACGTATTTTAAAAAGTGTGCACACTGAATTTATTTTTTAAAAACTTTAATATTTGATTTGTTAACTGAAGAAATTTAATATTATTTTATGCTTTATTTGATATTATTAATTTATGTCAGTACTAAGTTTAATTGTACTAAAATTGAAATAATTTTATATAAGTTTTAGATTTTAAATAAGTTTTATTAAGGTGAACCTGTCTTCACTTATCAATTAGGTTCTTATCAAATTCTTTCTCCAATTCGCCTTCTCAATTAGATTTCTCATTTAAAAAGTTAGCATATTTTGTTAAAATGAGAAAATTCTATTCTAATTCAAAACATTTTTTCGTTTCTTTTGGTTTACAAAATGAGAAGAGAAGCATGAGAGAAACATAAAAAGAAGCATAAAAATATTCAGCCGTATAATTTTTGATGAATAATAAAAACTTGTCGTACTACAAGATTACGACAATTAAAAACAATAATTGTTACTCAACTATACATACATTATTCAATTTGTGATTCCATGCATAATTATTTTAAATTATGTGTACATAAATTTTATATAAGATGACATTAACATTGACATAAGTACATTTAAGATCTAGATCACTAAAAATGTGAAATATTTTGAAAACAACTATATATATTTGAATTTATAGTAATTTAGTATTAGAAGGACACCCCATTTTATATGGTGTGACATCATATTACTTATACATATTGTATTTATATATTGAAATGAAATTTATTATCGTGCCATCATTAGGAATTTTATAATATATATATTAATAGAAACTATTTAATAAATTTATGATTTTCATGAAATTTATCACGTACAGAATTGTACAATTTAATAGTGTAATAAAATAAATATAACAAAACAAAAATGTATATATGCATATTTTGAAAGCATGTATGATCATAGAATTAATAATTAGTTACACTTATATTTTGTGTACTATTATAATATAGTTTAAGTATGTAACAAATATAATAACGTGTATTAATTTCAAATCTCTCGTTTTTTGAGTCAGTAAATGGTTTCAATAAAGGATTCTCTTAATCAGTAGAGTTAAAATCCAAAAAATATTTTTCGTAAAAAATATATCACATTTTTATTCCAAATGTTAACCATATTGTTTTGGATATTGAAAAATTTAGTCGATATTTTGGAATTTTTAAAAATCTTATTGAAAAATAAGAAAATTTATTTTAAGTAGTGTAATTTGAGAACATTCTGAGAATCCCTGATTTTTCACCTTAAATGTGGGATACACATTGAAAATTCATTTTAATGCTAATCGATAACATAAATAATTTAAATATCAAATTTTTAGATGCGAAATCAGCATTTTCTTTTCTTAAATACATTATTTTTTTTTCATTGTACAATATGAGTTACAATGTAGAAAATTACCATTCCTAAATACAACAAAAAATTCTTGAGATTGTAGTAGACTTAACACAATTTGATTTATTCGGTACTTTAATTTTCTAATGTTAACTTATTGATTTTCAAAAAGAGTAATTTACTGTATTTGAAAAGTAATAATTAAATTTTTTTAATAAAAATAATTGAAAATTTATGTTATTCCTATTTGCTTTAATGTTTTTATGGCCTTAATAAAAATAGGAACAGAAATCCTTATAAAAAATATAAATCTTAATTAAAGAATAAATTTTCGTGTTTTATAAGAGAAATTTTATGTATAACATTATAATATCTAAATGATTGTACAAGTATAACACATAATATACTTAAATTTTAATGTAAATACATAATATTTCATATTAATTTTGTAATTCTATAGAAAAAATATTCTTTCAAATAAATAATAATTCAAAAATAAATTTATTATTTTAAAACAAAAGTTAAATTTCTTGAAATTTTTTGTTTGCATTTCAAAATACTATTATAATTTTCATGGTAAATTGAACATTCAAAGAAAGAATTTTAATTAATAGTTGAATATTACTTAAATAAATAACATAATTTTAAATGTCTACATATATTCATTTGTATAATATTCTTTACTTAAATTTTATTAATATTGCATATAATACGAAACTATTATACAAGTGTGTATGAACCCATTAAATACATTTATAGTTAATTACAATTTAATAAATTTAATTGCTTTTAAACTTAAAATATATAATTATTATAATAACATGTTCTTTATGCTTTCATACACTTAAGTATATGGTTAATAAATTATAAACATATACATTGATAAATAAGTATTAATTTAAATAAATAAAAGTCTTTTATTAAAATAAAATAATTATTATGTACATCTTATATTGTAAATAATAAGTACGAACTAGTTGTTGTATAAATACTAAAGTATGATAATTAATTGCATTAGAATTAAGTTAAATTTATCGTAAATAATTTTATAATAATATCAAAATAATATTTCAAATGTATGTGTTATGTATGTGTGCACATGTGTGTTAGTATTATGTACTTGCATACAACACATTCATTTTAAAATAATTTATGAAATCTTATAGCAATTTTATATTTGATGATGGTTTGTTTGTTTTATTAAATGAAAATCCTTAATGAAATAGTGCTATAATTTATTTTAGGGAATTTAAGATTAAAAAAATTAATTCTTTTTTTTGTGTTTTGTGCAATAAAATTTTTTGAAATATTTCATTTTAATATTAAAATTTCATAGAAATAATGTAGAATGTTATAAATTTAATATATGAGTTTAAGTTCGAATATTTTTTTATTATAAAAAAAAATTATGAATTTATTTGTGTTTTTGAAAATAAAATATCAAATTAATATTATCTGGTCATAAAACAAGTTACACAGAAACTGTAATATGTATTTAATAATTTAAATGGGATTATCCGTACGTTTGTTTTGCTCTTTTACACTGTCTAAAATAGAAAACCAAAATTTCATACATTTAATAAAATAATCTATAACTATATTCATTTTCTCCTTCATTGTTATAGCCCCACAAAATTCTTAAAAATGCGATTTGGATGGTCCATTGTCTCAAAATCACAAAAACATTTTTTAATTTTCGAAAACATAGAAAATAAGCAACTTGTTTCTGTGAGTGGGTGCACAACATCTACTTACACACATATCGATATTTTAAAACTTTAATAACTTCTGGATTGGAAGATCTACTTAGTTTGGAGAAAACTTGATTGGGAGGTCGCTTGTAAAATCCTATAAGTGGATGGGTATGGGGGTGGCCTTCACTTCTCAGCCTAAAAAAATTTTCGTCTCATAGGAGAGTTATAGTGCAAACGATTTAAAAAAAAATGATTAGAGCAGCATAAAAAAGTGTTTTTGGTCTTTCAAGTAAATGTGCTCCTTTAAAAGACTGTCTTAATTATAGAACTGGTTCAGTTCTTTATTTTAATTTTTAGAGAATTTCATCTTAAAATATATACAATATAAAAATTAATTGATATAGGTATTTGATATTTTTTCATCATATTTTCAGAAGCAACAGTAATAAAATAATAATATTAAAAAAATTTTATAAATAGATTTTTGAGATGAAATTCTAAAGTTATTGTATACAAGTATTATAATATTTTAATTAATTTTAGTATGTTTTAATAAAATTGGGTCAAATCAATGATTTGTAATTTAGCACTTTTCCATTCAACAAGTGAAAAAACTTCTGTTAAAAACAATCTGCAACACTATTAAAATTAGTTTAATTCATATATATTTAAAAAATTGCATACTTTTGGGATGTCCAATACTTGATCTTAAATCTTTAAAATAAAGAGGCGTTAAAAAATTAAAGAGTCGTTAACATAATGCTCGAATTTAAGTTGTAATTGCTTGAATTAAGAATAAGAATTATAAGCTTTAATGGCATAGCATTTGAAAAAGCTTGAACTTTCGGAAATATAACGTTTTAAAATTTAAATTTTACGAATCTCGAGAAGAGATCATTTGATAGGGGATGAAGGTGGGAAAACCTAAATTCTTCTAAAGAAATGTACTATTTATGAAAATTTAGGAACTACTAAAATTTCAGATAACATATACATTTATAGTAATTTATGCATAATAAGATTAATATTTTAAATTATATAGATTTCGAACACCAATCTTTAAGTAAATTCTCACATAATCACATATTTATATTTAACTAATCAAGAAAGAATTTAATTTTATGCTTTATTTCTGCAATTAACTATCATCAACTAGTTATTATAATGTCTAATATTGTTGATTATTCTCGATTAATGCTAATAATGTAGAATAATTAAAAAATAATGGTAAATAATGTAAAATAATTGTATTGCAAGATTATATAAACATTAAAAGGTTAATAAGAATGAGAAACAAAATTAATTTCGTTTTCTTTTACTAAAACCTTACTAATTTTAACATTAATTAATTTAAATATAAATATAATATAAGGTGCAATTACGTCATGTTAACCAAAGATAAACAATTAACAGTGTAATTAAAAACAATTATTACATCCTATACACATAATTTACCTTTTACCTTTACATTATATTTGATGGGTATCTACATACATATATAATATGTACGGGAATAAAATATGTATATTATTTTAAGAGACATTCTTAATTGTTTATTTTGTCTAATATTTATTTGACTGAAAAATCCTTTTAAAATAATTTCAAATAATTAAGAAACAATGATGTTAACTTTAACATTTTTTTTATATTTTAAAATAAAAAATTTTCATTTAACTTCATCATAAAATATTTAATTAAATTTGTGTACATAACTACTAAATGTTAATGAATAATATTATGTGTATGTGTGAGGTTGTATCCTTGAATTTGAATATAATATTATGATGGTATTTTTGTTTTAATTTTTGTGTTAACAAAAAAAATATGGGTAAAAATTTAAAAGCTAGTATAAAACTTATTTAAAATTTGTAGCATCACATGCTTCTCGTGCAATCATATTTATACTTTGTGACGTCATGGCAGACGAGGATTTTTGTTCTAATATCCCTTGGCTATCTAATGGCTATGGTTAAATTCTTAAAACAAGAGATTTGGATAAGTAAAAATATTATAATAATTCGGTAAGTCCAATCCAGAGTGAGATAAGTGCGAAGCATCCCACATAAATTTCAGGCAAAAAAAATCCGATTATTTTAAATAATCAGTACAATATCCGCCTTTATTGCGGTACTTTTCGGAAAAAAAAAAATTGTTTTTTTTTTTTTTCATAAATGAAGTTTGTATAAGAACTTAAGAACCGTGCAAGCAAAAATATAACTAAATTATAAGACAAATCTCAACTCTTATATCAAACCTTTAATTATTGATCTTTAAAGGTGAAGATAAATTATAATATAAAGCTTTGTTCTTGAAGGTCCTTGAATTTTTTATACTTTATCACTGCAAATGGTGAAAAATAAAGAAGTTTCTAATGTTGAGTTAAAATCGGATATTTTAGTCGCACAGTATGAATTGAATTACAAAAGGCACCAACGCATATTCATACAAGTATATGCAATCTAAATTCAATATACTTTTATACAATCTAAATTTCTCCTTGCTCTTAATTTTCGACTTTCTAAATGAATATAAAAAAAAAATTTTCTTTTTTATATGCATCCTCACATATTTTTTTCTTTTTTTTTTTTTTCAAAATATAAACATAACATTAATGTCCTTGAAGTTTGTTAAAATATATTTTTTCTTTTGTGTTTTTTTTTCTCTTCTCTTAATTTCATATAGTAGTCAGGCTGGTGTATTTGTTAATAATATAACACATATTGTATAAGGTTAAAAAGTTATTTTGTTTGGAAATAGAAATATTTGTTGTGGTTATGTTTTTCTTATGGTTTCTTGGGTTATGGAAAAAATTGAAAATTCACATCACAAAATAATGAATAAAAGTTTAAAGAAAAGTCAATAAAGCGTGTTTTTGTGGTGACATTCAATGGCAAGAACGATGAATATGTATTTTTTGTTGGAAATTTGAAAATGTATAAGAGAAAATGTATAAGAGTTTATACATTTTAACTATATATAAAATGCTGTTAGCAATTATTTATTGCTGTTATGCTATTATTTTGCTGTTATTTAAAGTAATTTACTTTAAATGCGAATATTAATGAACTAAATGAATTTTTTTGGAATTTTGTGTACAAAGTAAATGTAAATAATTATAACAGATTAAATTAGAAGAAGACTAACTAGAACAAGTTTCAGACAACTTTACTACTTTATTTTAAATGTCACGTAAAAAAAACTTTGGAATTTAGTTTGCTACATTTGAGATAAACTGAACACAATCAATAGTTTTGAATCAACATAATCTTACAGACATATCAACAGTGAGAGGAGCTTTAATTATTTCACTTATACTATAAATGTTTTGAAAACAAGTAATGCGAATAGAGGCACAAAATTTGCATAAAAATAACCAAAGTTTTATGGTTGTAGTTTTTATTTTGTTTGAATGGAAAATGAATTTTCGACAATTTTGTTTTTTTTTTTTAAATAACAGATTTCATATTAAAATTTATTTAATTTATGCTCATATTTTAAAATTTTGTTATTATTTCATACTTAAGCTATGAGCATACATTACATATATAACAATTTATATTTATAACAAATAAAATTAATGAAAATCATTTAAATATTAAAGTAAATATTTTGAAAATTTTTAATACTTGCGCCATATGGAAAATAAAGTTTTTTTTTCAAATAGGAATAATAGGTACAATATAGGATATATATGATACTTTTTAATTAAAATCACATTTCAACGAAATATGAAACCGAAAAATATTAAAAAACAAAATCCTAATTCATGAATATTTATAATTTATTTATAAAATGCGAATGTAATTTCAAAATAAATTTTAAAAACAATTTTTTTATTATACATTTACATATAGGTATTATTTTTTTATATTTCAATTAAAATAGAATACAGCTATGTATGTAATGTATCTTTATATACATTCTAAAAGCCGAAAATCTAAAATAATATTACAAAGAATAATATTATTATTTATTGTATAATTTAGAAAAAAAATGGCAAAATATATTGTATATTAGCATGAAAATAAATAAATATATTTATAGAATTTGTATATGGGCATAAAGAGTGGAATTTATGTAAAATACTTACAAAATAACAATCTGACACTAATTCGCACCAATAAAAAGAAACCAAATTATTCAAAATTTTTAGTTTATTTTATTGTGAAAGGTTGAAATTATCAAAAAAAAAAGAGTTATAATAATAATTTAGGTCTAATGGTATACTATTAAATGCATTATACCTTTTTGTTAGGTATACAGTATACCGTAAATAATATGAAAGTATTTACGTGTTGTGAGTGAAAAAACTAAACGCACTAATTTGTAAAATGAAATTTTATTAATTGGATGTTGCTAAGGTAATAATACTAAAATTATTTTTAAGAATGCACGGATTAAATTTCAAGTTTTTTTTTAGTTCCCAGTACAATTGCCAGTTCAAAGAATAGCAAATATACTTAAATAATAATGGAATCTGACAATAATTCACTGAATGACAGAACAGCTGAATATAAACCAAAAAATGTTTTACATATAATTCATAAAACCGTTTGGAAAGTAATGAAACAAAATCTTAATTAAATTAAATAATATTTATAAAAAAAAGGACACTTTACGGTATCTTTACTAAATTTTGAATTGAAGAATTCACATATATTTTTGGTATTTGCAAATATTTTGATAACCATTTATATATTAATTTATATAATAACAATTTTATTTAATTGATTGTATTCCAATACAAATACCATACAAATACTTTAGTATAAATCCAATCAGATTTAATCACCAAAAATAATAAATGCGGTGAATAAATTGGATGACTGTATATGCATATTATGAGACCTGGAAGTATTCATATTTTTTTGGCTTTTTCTCGGAGTTTTTGAATTTATTATAACACTACTATATAAGTATTATTACAATTGTAATATTATTTTTTAAAATATCTTTGTTTGAATGTAGAATAAATTTTAATAATAAATTTAAATCCATTTTAAAAATTTTGTTATACATTAGTAATGTACTTTTGTAATATTTTAATTCGCCACATAAATTTTTTCACATTAAATAGCAGATGTTATAATAGTACTGCAATAGTGGTCAATGGAAAAAAAAAATTCAAAACTAAATAGTTGAAAATGTACCATAATGTAAAACTACAAAAAATATTTATTATATCTGAGTTAGAAAATTCAACATAACTATAATATAATTATTTATTTATACTTACAAGAAATATTTCACTTATTATGTATTTTATAAATGAAAATATATAATATATCTACTTATGTGAGGCACGTGTACAAAATTAATATAAATTACTATGCTGTATTGCAATTTGATATTAATATAGAGCGGGGTATCATCATTATTATACTTAAGTTATGTGGAAACATTAAAATTTATTTAAACATTCTCTAATAATATTTTTATTTTCTAAATTATATACTATACGATTACTAAAAACTTTCCTATAAAAATAAAATTTTGTATAATTCAAAAATTCATTAGAAAATAAATATGATAAATTATTCACAACTGGTTATTCTTTTCGAAAATAAATTATTTTTATAAGCGTAAATATAATGTAGGTAGTACCTAGTGCTATGAGGAAAATTCATATGTATAGAAGAATGAATAGTTAGTGTATAAAAGTTATTTATTATTATAAATATTCTCATAATGTAGGTGGAATTATAAAACATTAGAAGAGTAAAGAATATGTCATCCGATTCTATATTTATATTTCAAAAATAAATTTATTATTAAATGAGTGTATGTATGTGTAGATGGTAAAATGTATAATGAAGTTATAATGCATACACATACGAGTATATTATATAGATAATATCCTTTTGGAATGCCACAAAATGTATATTTAATTGAATAATAGTGATAAATTGAAACATTCTTTTAGAATAATAATTGGTAATTGCTAATGGTTAAACATATTGAATTAATAGGTCCCTTGGGTTAAAAAAATGCAGATTTTTATTCAATAAATCAAATTTTATAATTATTTGTAAAAAAAAAAAATTTTATTTTTATATTGATATGATGAATTTTTTTTTTTTAACTAAAATTAAGAAGTTAAAATTAAAAAGCCAATGAAAATAAGGGAGGAATTTTTATTGTTTTTATTTTGGCATTCAATTATTATGGTATTATAATTTTAACAGTTCATGCTTAATATGTTATATTTTCATTGTCATGTAAATTGGGTCAGGTTTGCTATTTTCATGAAGCCGAAAGGCTCACTATTGAAAAATGTTTTTAAATTATTAACGTTTAATAAATGAGAGTATGTTTTTTTTTTCAAAAGTAACTAATAATTTTCTTAAACAGAAAAACTACTTTATTGTAATTTTAGTAAGACATATAGGTAGTTAATCCGAAAATTCTTAAATATCTCAATATTATGTAGAAAAATATGACAATATTTTAAAATATTAATAACAAAACACATCAAATTAAGAAATTAAAATTAAGAATGCACTTAAGACGCTATTAATTTCAGATTTTGAATCTGTCCGGCGTTTAAATAATTCGATGTCCGGTGAATAATACCGTCCAAATAATTTGATTTGATGTCTCTAAAACGTTGTCAATGGCGAACATGGATATTAAAAAAATATTAATGGCAACATTCACTTTCAATTATTTTTTCAATTAATATTTAACATACACATATGTATATAAAAATATATACTTGAAATATTATTAAATAAATCTGTAATTATTGCATAAAATTTAAATAAAAATTTTTTTTAAAAATATTTACCTATAATATTACTTAAATAACTGCTGTTTGTTAATACCCAAAATATTTTTAAAGGATCGACCATAACTTTTCTTATGGTGATATTATCCAAAGCTAGTCAGCACCACAAGATGCGTAATAAGACGCACAATAACCATATAATAAAATCAGACATTACAATTAAGTTAAATTGTTTAAAAATAATTGATTTCAATTTAAATATTCTGTAAATATTTTTGTTATTATTCACATTAAATTTTATTGAATTGTAATAAATTAACATAATTAAATCGTGGTGAATAAAACATTACAAACATTAAAGAAATTTTAATAATTTAAATTTTTGTTGTATTTTTCTAAATTTATTTTATTAAATAAAATATTTTTGAGACAAATTCCATATTTTTAATTAATTTTATTCACAAACTTTTTATTCAAATTTTTCTTTTCTTTCTACTAATGAACACTACTATAATAATTTTCCGTTTTTTTATTACACTCGTTGCTGTTATGATTTTTAAATTATTTTTTATTAATTTCTATAATTTCTGTTAAAGTTTAAGTTTAAAGTCATTAACACTTCATGAAAATTACTAGAAAATAAAAAAAGTGCAACATGAAAAAAACGCAATATGAATGGAATGAAAGTATTCAATAAAATTACAAAATTTTCAGTCAGTAATTGAAAAAGTTTTCTTTGCAAAAAAAAATTAAAAGTGATTTAAAAAAAAAATTTTGTTAAATTAAATTTAAATTTTAAGTACATGACCTTAAAATTAAAAAAAATAACATTGCAATACGCGTCAATACAATCAAAACGACGTTTGCTTATGGTAATAATTTTGTCAAAGTACAAAAGTTTGAAAGATAATAAGATTGCCGATTGCAATATTACCGAATTGACTTTAAAACATCTCAACTACTCGTAAATTACACCTTTTTTAGCCTCTGAACGGAGCTCTTCGAGAAAGAGCTTTTTCAGTTAAACATGCCGATCTGAACATATTCAGTCAGAACATATTCATTCGTTATTTAAACCTTTAATTCTTCCCATTCTTAAAAGAGAATTTGAACAACATGAGTAGATCGAAAATATAAAATTCAATATTTAAGCAAGAATTTATTGTTGGTATACACATCGTTACTAGTTTTTCTTGTATACAACGCCTTTTTCTTCCCTCATTAATAAAAAAAAGGTTTGAGATTTATAGATTTGCATTACAATTTTAAGAAAACGAGTTTATTCTTAATTCAGTTTGGTTTACATGAATTATGCATAAAATGTGTAATAATAAAGATTATAATTAATACCAAAGTATTCTATAAAAATATATTAATTAATATTCTTAAAACAAAATTAGTTTGAGTTAAACAGAACACATATAATATATTATATATATATACATATATGTATTTAAAAATATTATTATTTAATTTGATATTAAATAATAATCCAGGCACTTATGAATAATTTATTCAATGAAATTATTTAATTACTTATACAAAATAAATAATAATAAATTTTATGTCTAAAGTATAATAAGTGTTTCAAAGTATGGTGTATAATAAATTGAGTTTAAGTACACGCTATGTTATAATAGTGATTTTTGTGGCCACGAGGGAAATCTCGCATCTTCATGTATTGCTCCTATACTGTAGTTTGTCAGAGGCCTTGGAATGGGGCTAATGTTGATGAGCTTAAGGGTCTCGGTCTCCGAATAATTATATGTGTACATTATTAGTATATGCGTGCAAATTCAGATTGCTAATTACAATATTTTGTAGATTAAAATATCAAGATATCTAATAATCTTAAATGACTTTTACATAATATTAATCATCGTAAATTGATACGACTAATTTAACTTGGATATTTCAATTATCCTAATTATATCAAGACTGTTATATAGTTACTATTTAATATTGTTATAATACTATTATGAATATAATGTTTTATTTGCAATTTGATGTCTATGAAGAATAAAAAACAAGGCGAATTTCATACTGTCGTCCTAAGACTCTGAAGACTTAGAGAATGCCATGGCAAAATAGTTCTTAATATCAATTTTGATTTTCATGACTTTATAATGTAACAACTTGAACTGATTCCCTTTGTATTTTATCAAATTAATTTAATTATTTATATTCCAAATATTATAAAGCAATGTGATCCTTGAAAATAATTTAATTATATTATAACTATATGTATAACAATACAATTATTTTTAAGGAATTTTAATATAAAATTTAAAATAAATAGGCATGATTATATATTTCAATTTAAAATAAATTGAATAATAATTATTAAATGTAATTATAAAATTAATATAATTATTATTATATAGCCTAAATGTAGTTCAATATATAATTATAATTACTCAAAATTATATTATATAGACCTTAGTAATTAAATTTAATTAAAATGGTTCATTTCATTAAAAAGTCATCATTATTAATTTAATTTTAGTTAGTATGAAAAATTTTTATTATTCAATAATTATTGCGATACAAATATTAATACCTTGTGTGTATGTGTATATAATATAATATTATTATAGATAAAATGTTAATAATTATATTATATTTTTTTAATATTCTGAGAAAAAGTTAAATATGATTATAATTATAGATTAATTAAATTATTAAATTAGAGTGGTCTTTAATATAAAGTGGGTAAATAATATGAAAGATCGAGTACCTACATATATACCTAATAATTTATTTATTAAAAAATGCTGACAAAAATATTTTTTTATATAAAATACAAGAGGTAGGTAATTTTTTTCCAGGAAGAAATTATGTTTGGTCATTATTTTATTGTTGAGTTGAATTCTTTTACAAAATTTATTTTTCCGGTAAAATATTCATCGTACTAATGAATTTTCGAATAGAATGAAAATTCTTTTCTCGTTTATGTATATAATATAAGATTATGGTATATAAATATATAGATTGAATATATTTTTATAATGTTAAAACATTATTTTTGTTATACATTTGTGTTCTTGTTTATACACTGATAATATCGAATAGATGATCCTATTAGTTGGTTCAAATGTCAATGATTAATGAAGTGCAATATTCCAATTTTTCCATCAATATATTTTATTGCTTTCATTATGGAATCTTTTTCATTATTTTTGGTTGAAAAATTTTTCTCTAAGGAAGGAAAATGATTTTATTATTTTCTTTTTTTCTTATTTAATAGCAATATTTTCCCAAGTAACAATTTTTAATTTGATTTTTAAAATTTTCGAAAAATAATATTGTTTATCTTTGCTGTTCAGTTACATTAGACTAATTGTCCAGCTTAATGTATAACGATGCTTAATACAACAATATTAAAAATATACACTTAAAATCTTAAAATGTTTGAGAAAAATTTATTAGGCGCCAGTCATTGAATTTAGTAAAATTATTTGCTACAAGTTATTTAATGAATTAATATTTGGTGATGGTTTCGTTGCTTTATTAGATTTAGCACAAAAATTTAGAAAATAATCAAATGCTAAAATATTAATTAATGGTAAATGAAACTTTTAAGCTTTCAATGTCGATATATTTTAAAATATTCTACGATGTTCTTAATAATAGTTATGAGTTTCTTCTCAATTATACCCCGTAAAAGTTAATTTAATAAAATATTACCCAGCAATTAACATTTTTATATTTTAATAATATTGCAGAAAAATTTAATGTAATTTTCAATAAGTACTCAATTTTGTTAGATCTTACTAAATAGGAAAAAAATTGTTACACGGGTATTTATTATAACATTTTACTTCAGTAGTATTTACTTATTATATATCGATATACAGAATTATATTTATGGTGTGGTCAATATTTGGATTCTATATGATTACAAATATTATAATATAGTTATAGGGATGTTGTAATGGAAGTTAATAAATTTTTTGGTAAAATTTAATCTAAAGGCTAAAGTACGTTATAATACAAAATTATATTTTTCTCTCTCATTCTCTGCTTTTTATTATTGCTTCAATTTTTCTCCTACTGGTTCATTTTTTATTCATTTAATTTTTTTTTTGCGTCATGGTGTATTGGTGATGAAATATCCTTGATATAAAATTTATTAATAACATCAATTTATGATTCATTGTTTTTCAAACCATAAAAAATTAGGTGCGGTAATTTTCATTATGTTATTTAAAATATGTTCGTATTCGTATTATAAAAGATGGGAGAGTAAAAGTAAATTATTACAATAGATTATTATGAATAAATCTTGAATGAGTGGAAAAATACATTTTTTTTTTTGTTTGAGTGAGAATACCATAATGAAATAATTTAATATTTTTGTAATATTATATTTTGTAGATACCGAACATGGGAATATATGTATGTATATAAATAATATTACAAGAAATATTAACATATACGTAGTAAAAAAGAAAATAAATATTTTGGTAATTTTGTATAATTTTGGATTAAAAATTGGATATTATTATAGAAATTACCGGAAAATATCGAATATTTTCTTTTGGTATTAGTTTTGATTAATTTTTATAAAATTTTGTATAATATAATAAAAAATATTGAGTATAATATCTAACTACGTGTCTAAAATTTATATTTCTACAAAATTATAGTGAGAAAATTTAATGTGGAAGGCTATAGGTTTTTAACATATGGAACATGATAAAACATTTGCCAATACTTTCAGTTCATTTAAATGATTATAATAATATAGAAGCTTAGTGAGGTAGTTTAACAAAATAAAAATATATTTGATATTTATTGTTTTTACTTAATAATTCATGTTAATGTTAAATAATAAAACGATTTCTTCATATCATATGGATTATGTATTGAATTTTCGAAATTATAATCAGTTTTTGACAATAAAATTCTTAATAATACCAAATTTCTGTTGATTTAAAGAAAAAGCTGGTTTAAGCCGGAAAAAGTATGCATTGAATAATTTAAAATAAGAAGTAGCTTCTTATAATTCAATTTATAATAACAAAAATAGGTGAGGTATATCAAATAAATTATAACTGATTCTAGATACAATTCTATATATAATGACGAATTGAAATCAATTTTCAATAATATTGAAAGTTATGATAAATTGTTTAAGCAAAAGATAAGAAATAGAAGATTTTTCAACATATTGATGCTTATTCTCTACAATATTATGCAATATAATTACTAATTATGGTTTCTTTGCAAAATTTAAACTTTAATTAAAGCTTTTAATTCGCATTTGAATTCATATAAATTATATAATAACCTGAGGTCAGAACGGAAAATCTTTATCATATTATGTAATAAACTTGCAAATAATCATTAAAAAATTATTTTGTTTTGTTAATTTATAGCTTGTAATCTTAAAAAAAAATTTTTGAAATATTTTATATTATATAATTATTTTAAATTACCTTTATTACTTAATTCAAAATCTACCAAAATTTTAATAATAAATCTTTCTAATAGCCCATATACACTGGCAATAAATATAAAATTAAAACAGAAAATAAAAATAAAACCACAAAAAACAAAAAAATAACAAGTATAAAGAAAAAAAAAATATTATTTTAAATTTTAATTATATTATTAATCACCAGGTGCTAATTTCAAATTAAAAAGAAGCTTGATAGTGTTAAATTAAATATTCAAAATAAAGTACCTACGTGTACATATACTTTTATTTTATTTTAACACAATCATACAAAAACACAAAAAAAAAAATATTCTTAAATACAAACATTATTACTCGTATACGAAGACACGTTCATGCCCCAATGTAAAATTTATTTAACTATGTAAATAACATGACCATTTGCAGTTATAAAATTAAATTTTTCGCAACACTTAACACAATTAAAATAACGCGTTCTGTATACCCTCTAAAATATTGCTGCCTTTTTTTTTGTTGTAATTTTTATATACTATAAAAATGGTAGATATTTTCTATTTTCATATCATCATTTTTGAAAATTATTCTTGTTTATAACTTTGTTTATTTAACATTGTATATTATTTAAAACAAAAAAATATAATATATATATGTAGGTACGTAGGTACATACTTATATACATATATTATAGAAATTTAATTTACAGTGAACAAAATATTTTTAAAATGTTTTTGGTATTGTTGTAAGAGCGTAGTATACAGCGTGTTGTTACTCTCTGTTGTTATTTTGGAAAATAAATTTTGCAGAAAAAAGGAAAACAAAAAATTAAAATAATAACCATTGCATATATAGCAATAGAGCATTAACAGTAGCATTATAGTATAGTGTAGAAGTAGTAGCATAGCAGCATAGCAGCACTTCATTTATAAAAAGAAAATTGTTATAAACTGCTGCGCGAAGTTATTTTCTCTTTCTCTTTATTTTTCATTATTTTATAATATTTTTTTTTTCATAAGATATAAATAAACTGAGAGTATACTTCACTCTTATTATAATATTATATGAAATATAATATGAAAACAATGTGAATCCTTGTTTTTGAGAAATTATTGTACGAAAAAAAAAATGAAACAAAACAAAGAAAACTTTTTGACTGGATAACGGAATTTTTCACCTAGATTCCTTATTTTTTTCATTTTTCTTTTAATTTTTATTTCTAAATTTTTTGTTTTTATGTATTTTCATGCATAATTTACATAAAAACATCACATGAAAAATTTAAATTGTGTTGTTGTTGTTGTTGTTTTTCTTTCTAGCCTCTTAAAAATTTTCATTTGTTTTGTTCCAGTTTTTCAGTTGTTGTTTATATAGAATTTTTCACGGTCTGTAAAATCTCTGTGATGATATTTTTTTTTTATATATGTAACTACCTGGCTAGATTACAATAATAGTAATAACAGATAACAAAAAAATAAATAAACTAAAAAGTGTTAATATAAAAAAAATCGTTAACAGTACAGTACATTCCATGAGAATTGCACCAACAGAATTATCGTCAAATGCAATTTAATATGGAATTATGTATTTTTCTACCTCAATGATCCAGTCAATAATGTAGAATAAGGGGGAGATAATAAGAGTGGTACTGCTCTCATGCTTCTACCGAACCCTAGAAGGAAAAATAATTCAATACAAGTAGTTTAGGCATCAGCACATGTAGAAAATGCAGTAGAACAGGCGAAATCAAAATGTAAATTATGCAGGTATTCGAAATATTTTAATTCAAAGAAGATCAGTAATTATTACTAAAAAATAATGGTATTTCATTAGTTGTTCAATAATTTAGACGTGTATTATGTTAAACTTTTTAATTTATTTATTATATAGACTGCAATTACATAATATTTATAATTGAAAGTTAAATATTTTTATTGGTCACTGGATACAATAGCCAGCAAAATATAAATGAAATATGCTATTTCTAGAAATTGTACTGTAAATCCAATCTACAATTAAGGAATACATAAACGATGCTCTATGTTTTATATAGAAGTTATTTTAGAACACAGAAGCGTGAAAATTTTAGTGAATTAAACAAGGAAAAAAAAAATAAAGAGTTAAAAAACTAAAACCAAACACAAGATTTGATAGAGCAGAGTGCTTTCCTGTTAAAACAAACCAGGAAAAAAAAAATTTTCATGCTGGGCTCCAGCATTTTTTTTTTGTTTATTTTTACACATCGTCATTTGATTCTACTTTTGTTTTTGTTTCGTTGTTTATCTATTATTTTTATTCAAAACAATTAAACCTCAAGAGTGTTCAGCAACAATATTCATTTTTTTTTTGTTTTTATCTAAATTTAAAATTTTTGGTGGAACTCTATGAATTCCATATATGTATGTACAACATAGTGTATGGGTATATCTAAAAATATGTTATCAATTCATCGATCGCTGCAAGGTACGTCAGTGGTGCTCTCAAAAAGAAATGTTGTAAAATTTTTTATCGTGAATCGAATGCAAATTTTAATTTTCATAAAAATTCGTAATTTAAAAAAAATTTTTAATCCCTTTGAAAATTATTTTAATCTCCGTTGCAAAAATTAGCTGATAAGATTTTCAATTTTAAAGTGTTATGTTTTGAAGGGCGAATTGTTGAAATATTCATTGCTTATTTAGTTTGCAGTTCAGAAATATTTTTCATAAATGAAAAAATAAATTTCGCTTCCTTTATGAAAAAAAGTGCTTATTAGTCTCACTCTGTACGTCCATGCGTCCGACCGTCTGTCTGTCCGTGTGTCTGATTACAAAACTTCTACATCCCAGCAGATAGAAAGCATTGAATCGAACATTATGTTAATGCCTTTTTCAATTTTTTTTTTGCTCTATTTCAAAGATTGCTTACATTGCTCACCCTAAAGGTATGCAATTTTTGAAATATATTTGCATATGAATGAAAGTAATTTTAATAATGTAGTACAAAACGAGTGTTTTAATAGCAGTATTTTCACTTGATAAAGGGAAAGTACTACATTACAAACTATTGGTTTCACCCAACTTTATTAATTTTAGGCAATAATTTTTTTTAGTTCAAGCAAATGCAATGAAAAAATTAAATAAACTTGTTGATTTTACTCATACTATTATAGTGATATAAGTGTTTAAGATCATGTAGAATAAAGTTTGCCATATATTTAGTATACTAGAATAAAGTCAGAACTATGGTTAAGAAAACCACATTGCTCCATGCTAGTAGCTCAATTTACATTCTCTTTTCAACGCTGGTTTTTATACCCGGACGAACGTATGTTCGAAGGGTAGCTGCCATACAACTTCAAAAGTTATTTGGCTATATCTCAGAAACTATAAAAGCTGTGATATTGAAATGTCACACAAACGAATATATTAGTAGGGCCGATGTGTCTCGTAAAAGTCGTTGAAATTACCCGGCTCCTTCTGGTACCTTCCATACAACTTCAAAAGTTATTTGACTATATTTCAGAAACTATTAAAGCTATGGTATTGAAATTTCACACAAACGAATATATTAGTAGGGCCAATGTGTCTTATAAAAGTCGTTGAAATTACTTGGCTCCTTCTTGTACCTGCCATACAACTTCAAAAGTTATTTGACTATATCTCAGAAACTATAAAAGCTGTGATATTGAGATTTCACACAAGTGAATATATTAGTAGGGCCGATGTGCTTGATAAAATTCGCTAAAATTTTCTGGCTCTTTCTGGTAGGTGCCATACATTTTGCATAAATTAATATGGTAATACGGCAACTTAAAGTCATAGTCTGCCCCATAGTTAGTTATGGCACATTAGTTATTCGCGCATAGGATAACAAATTCGTACGGGTATCACAGAGTTGACAAGGTCAACTCTATTTTTTTTCTCGTTTTTTTATAAAATTTATAGTGCAAAATAAATAATTTGAAAAATTCCCAAAACAATCAATTGAAAATTTCTTGTTGGTTTTAAGCAATTTTAAGTTATTACAATCAAAATTTGCAATCCCACAAAATATTTATAATCCCACATAATTAAGTTATACAATTTGAATCCTTATTTTAGTAAACACAATATCGGACTCGAATGTAGAAAGTATGATTAAGCTTGTTTTTCATATCAAAGATCTCATAAGTCTACAACTGAAACAATTCTTTTAATACCATTTCCACCCACATTTTACTCTTATTTTTAACAGACTATTGTTCAACTTATGTTATTAGACCAGCTTTTGTTAAAAAAATATATATTTTTTTTTTTATTCAATTACAAAAAAAAAGGTAAAAATTCTTTCATTTTTTGCTTTCCGTATTCTGTAATTTCGTTATCAGCATATCCTTTTTTAATAGCTCTAACAAAAATTCCTGTATTTTCTCATTTATATTTTTTTTTTGGGCTAAATTGTATACATATACAAAAATCACATAAAAATCTGTCTATTTTTACTTTTCATATGTAAAAGATGATTTGAGTACTTTTATATACAAGATGTTGCTAAGGAATATTAAAATAAACACCTATGTAAGTACTTTTCGTATACACAATATGCCCTTTGTATGCATTTTAAATCTAAAAATTTTTAATATAATTTCTTCTCAACTTATATGTATTCATAAAATGTTATTTAAGAAACATCTACTTATATTATATAGGGTTGAAACAATAGAAACGTTTGAATGTTCACTTCTTATCAAAAAAATTGACTTACTTTGGATGAATAAAATAATTTTTCTTCTATTTTAAGGATGTCGGCATATACGAATCGACATACGTGTATCTACATCTATAAATTCATAAAGTTACACTCGAATGCATCTTTGTTTTGTGTATAAAAAGTTTTTAAAGCATTTAGGAACAATAAAAATTTAAACAAAGAAAATAAGTATAAGGAAAAAAAGCGAAACAGAAGGAAATAAAGTATTTTTTTTTTTGACTTTTTACTAGCCTTATACTTCTTAACCTATTTATTATGTGCAATCTTCCTTAATAATTATTTCAAAAGTTGAGAACATTTACATCTACATAATATTTACATTATAATATTATTATGTAGGTATGTAGGTATGTAAATATTGTATATGTTCAGAAAAGTGTTGCACTACAAATAAAATACAATAAAATTTGAAAGGAATTTTTATGTTTTACAATACTGCAAGCACACAGAAACAAATATTTTGAAACAAACACAAACAACAATTTAGCAAATATCGGGCAGTATGGCTTGCCTGAAAGTTTATTATATAAGCTTATTCTGTTATCTTATTAAGTATATTATCAGTGGGTATAATCAATATTTAATTCTGAAAATAATTGGTAATGAATTTTAGAAATAATAAGCAAAGAATTGTAGCACAACTATATTATCTCTTAAATTATTAAAGCATTCGTATTTTCGAACTTTTTGACTTGATAATATAGATATTTTGCGATATTATGAAAACAATTGATTTTATTTTTAAAATTCACAAAAATGAGCTTTCAATCTTTGAAAATTTTGAAAGTATTCAGCTCAACCTGCATATTTAAACTCCTTCTAATTGGGATGTCTGAAATGTCCAAAACAAAAAAAAAATGGTAATGTTTTAGTAAGCCAAATTACAAGTCATTACTGTACAAATTGAAAAAAATCAAAAAAAATTTTGCTTAGGGATGCTTACGGAGAAATATAAATATGCATTTATACATTTTGTAATAGTATGTTTTTGAATTTCGAAATTATTTTATAGTTAAAGTCAACAGCAACTGTAACAACAAATAATTTTTTTATGGGAAAATTCTATTTAGAAAATAAATGTAGCCATTATTTTTATACAAGACATAAATTACACTACACAATACATACGTACATATATAAAAATAATAAAATAAAATATATAAGACTAAGTATAGTAGGTAACAAAAAAAAAAAAGAAATGATGACATGGTACTTTCCGGTTTTTATTTATTGTATGTTTGTCAAAATATTTTAATGTCCTTTTTTTTTATTCTGGGTTGTATTTTGTCATCCTTTAGTTTCTAAATAGCTTTAAAACGACAATATAAAATGACATTTAGGTGCATTACATGTAATTTCTTAGAAAAGATGTTGAACCATTAAAATAAAATTGTATTCTAGGATTACAGTATTGTACAAATATATATACAATTGTATAAAAATACATAAAGTCAACCATAGTATGTATACATAATATAGGAGCAACAAAAAAATGTGCGGAATGGTAAGTTACAGTTTACGAGTATAGTTGCATTTAAATAGGAGCAAAAAATTTTAAAGGAAAAATTCAAATCCTCTTAGTTTCGACAGGTTTTTAGTTATAAAAATAAAGATGGTTTGTATAAAAAAAATTTATTTGGAAAATGTTAGAAGGATTACTTTTACTATTCCAACCACTATTTATAGTTGTTGTTCTTTGCTAGGAATTTTATTCACATCGGATGCATTTATGAATTTTTATTTTGTATTTACTTAGTTTGAATTAAATATTTTAGTGAGGGTATTGGACAATTCAATGTAAACTGTTCAATTTTACTTTTCATCACATGTCCAGAAATACATGTAGTTTAGGATTAAAGTTTAATAACATTAAAAAAAACAAATTTTAAATTTTATATTGTACAAAATCATAACATTGCATCATTGAGCAGATGCAATTTCATATTCTAGTAACTTTTATTAGTACAGTAACATAACAGTTGAACACTTTAAGGATAATACGAGTATTTAGGTAAAATTATTAAAAATTTTTAAAAGCAGATTTTGGTAATATTAAAAAACCAATTTCAATATTCGAAAATAAACTAAAATTAATTTTCTGAAATTAGATGAGGGTAAGTGCAAATAAAGTAATAAAAATTTAATTAACATTTTTAATAACAGCATTATTCGTTGTTTGAGAGCTAAAAATTATAAGAGTGAAAATAAAAGAAAACAATTTTTGTTTTTGAAAAAATTAAAGTCACCTGTTCAAACCTATAAATGATATTTTATTAATTTCTCCACTGTAATTTATTCTTTTATAATTTCTCCTAATTTTCTCATTATAAAAGTTCATCTTAAATTCCAAAATGATTTATTTAAAAGGTAAAACAGAATGTGCTTGAATATATATATATGGGATTTTAATTTCCGAACCTATATGAATTATAAATAAACATTTGACTACGTCATTCGAGTTCATTATATTGGTCAAAGAATGAATTAAAAAGGATATACACGATAAGAAAATATATTGAAGCAGAAAATTAAAAATACACTCTTATATTAACAAATTTTAAATTACTTACTATACTATATTTTATGTTTGTATATATAAAATCCTATCTGATAAATCCATTATAATTTCTGATTGATTCGTTTTAACAAGAAATAATATTTATTGAAAAATTCAATTTATGGAAAATTTTGGGACAGGTACTAGCACCTACTATTGACATCAACATTTTTCATTTAAATTAAAACCAAAAAAAAACTATAGAATAAAAAAAAAATTTAATATAAATTGTTTCTTATGTATATATGACCTTTAATTTATTAAAGATGAATGATGCTTGCATACATATTAAGTGACCACAGGACATAGCATTTTAGTGTAGTTATCCATAATATTTTGAATAATAGAGTATAACCCTTAAATAAATAAACTTATATATGAAACATTTGGGTACCATTTTCAAGTGAAGTAGAAAATTTTATGTTTTTATAAATAATGTGAATATGAGAATTATTTTGTATGAGAATATTGTCATAGGGTAAGAGTAGTGTGCTATATATTTATTCTAGATCATACATCAAAGCTTATATTCAATGGTTATAGTAATTACTTTCATTATTTTGTTCTATATGTATGTACTATACAATTCAAATCGTTAATATCTACATATAGCATGGTTAAGGATATTTTTGTAAATAAAATCTGCATAGTTATTTTTATAACAAATATTTTGTAGAATGCATCGTTTTCCTTTGATAAAAACATTGGAAAATTGATCTAGAATTTTTAAATCTTTCCTCATCTTATTTGCAAGTATTTTATAATTAAGCAAAATTTAATTTGTTCGAGTATAATTAAAGTTTTTTGTAATTTTTTTTTTTTTAAATAGAAGTGCAAAATTTTTATCAAAGTAAATATTAATGTCTAACCTACTTCTGCTATTTGTACACAGTCTTGTAACCTTGACTCTCTTATGATGAAACCTCATTGAATAATAAGATGCTTTTAACGAAATTTGCATATTTGATTATAGGAATGCATTTGAGCTTGCATTTTGTTTCTCGAAAATTCTTAAAAAATTGAGAAATTTCATCTTTTCTTTCAAATTATTTGAGAGTTTGTAATAGAAATATGTACATGAAATAAAATAATTTCTGTTCTCTAAGCCCCAAACAGTATCAAAAAAATAAAGTTCTATATTCACAATTTTAATATTCTATAAATTTAGATCTGGTATTAAGTAAATATTTCAACAAATTTTAAAGTCTAAGTTCCTATTCTGTATAAATTTTATGTTGCTGTTTAAAAAGCTATATAGCATTCCAGGTCTTATTATTAAATTTTTGAATACTATATAATATTGATTAAAATTACAAGACTTGATATGAGTTTCTTTTGTTACAATTTTACTTTAGAAATTAATTTTAACAGCATTTCTCTTAAATTTAAAACAGACATTTTATTAATAGAAATATCAAGTACTAAACTTTTTTATATAACAATAAAGAAAGTCAAATAGAAGATGTAGAAAATCTTTTTAATATTATTATAGTAATAAAATATTCAATTTTAAAGGATCATAATTTTCAATTTTGTTGCAAAAATTATTTTGAAACAAGTTGGTATGCATGTAAAAATTTAATTTCTCTGAAATTACAGTTTGGTACGAAATAAGTATAAAGATCCTTAAATATTGTACACGTATCTATAAATTAAAATGTAAATGAATGTTTATAGTCCAAGTCTTAAATGTATTAAAAAATATAAAAAATAAGTGAATTTAAAATCATTATGTGTTGTCTATTCCAATTAGTTCTCATCCCTTAAATTGAAATCACCATATATACATACACACATAAAATATACGAATATACATTAAAATAAATTCAGCTCTCATGTACTAATTGATTTCAATTTTTTTTTCTTTTTTTTTTTTCTTTGTTTATGTGTTCCTCCTATTTTTCACCCACTTTACGTTCTAAAATGGTGTATATACAATTTTCAAATTTAAAATATTTTATACTAAAAAATTTTACAATATATTATAAAAAAAAAATTTAGAATATTGTTGGAATAAAAATTTTAAGGATACAAAAAAAAAAATAAACAAAACAAATTTAATAATAAAATTGAATATCATATTAAGGAAGAAAGAATATAATAAAGTATAGTGTACATACTCGTATATAAAATAAAGGAAGAAAAAAGGAGTATCCGTTTTCCTTTTAGCACAAAATAACCATTTAAGTAAGGAAATGGTATATGAACCAGTTTTATATTGTAGAAAAACATAATATACATATACATTTTTTATATATGGGTACATTTGGAAGAGATTGTTTTCTTTTCTTAAATCAATCAAATAAACAGAATAAAAGATAGAAAGAGAGATAGAGACAAAGAGAATATTTCTGAGAAAGAAAATTCTGTGAAATTATATCAGTTCTATTAGAACTGATAGGTATTTCTAAGAAAAGCAAACAATCTAATGTAAACCAATATTGTCAGTGAATTGCAGAATTATTGAAGGAGGGCAGCTTGAATTTGATAAACTGCTTGCGTAGTGTATACTCATAAGCTATTAAGAAATTAAAATTCTGGGATAAAAACCATCTGGTATAAAAAATCGCAGTATTTGGAAAATATTTTAGAATAGAACAAAAAATTATTTTTAGAGCCCCAAGCGTAAAAAAGAAAATTTCCAACAAATGTAAAGATTTCAAGTTAAAGTAGAGAAATTATAAAGTGTTGTCCTATTTTTAATCCTTAAATAAGGACAAATTTTTAATTTTTTAATACGAGTAAAAGTTTGAATTTAAAAAAAGCTCGTTTTATTCGAATTTATTGAAAAATTTCTACTTCTAATTTAAAGAAGCAGCAAAATTCGCAATGCGATTGCGTGGAAAATTTTTAATTTACAGTTAATTATTTGCAGATTTAATCATATTGCATTGCAAAAGTCTTTTCAAATAAAAATGACCATTGCGTAGCAAATATTTTGGAAAAGAAATTAAGTATGAAATTTCAAATGAAAATTGTTTGGTAAAAAAGTCTACCCTTTTACAAATAATATCAGAAACAAGCGTGCAAAACAGTTTAGCCTTATAGATGTTCTATAATAATTCTAATAATTGGGTCAATTAGGTTGGACTCAAAATTTTAATTTATTTTATTTATTTATTATTATGTTTTCTTTTACAATTCAAAAATTTCTATAAAATTATTCCAATGGCACAAATTTTGAATTTTTAAAAAACAAAAATGTTTACTTTGACTGAATTTTTTCTTGAAAACGTTAGAATACTGATTATAGCCATTAAGGATGAAAATTTATCAGCTATAATTGTAATGGTTTTTATGTTATACAAGGCAAAAATTTATTTTGTGAAAAAAAAAGCAAACAATCTTGTTTTTTTTTTTTTATTAGAAATGAAAATACCTAATAAATGAATAGATTTTACGTTTAAGACTTTGTCAATATAAAAACTTTGTATAAAAATAATGAGAACATTAGAAGGACTTTTTAAAGGAACCAAAGAATTTAGTAATTTAGTAGAAAAAAGTAGAATAATAAAAAGGAAAAATTTGTAAAATTATAGCCAGTCATTGCGATTAATTTGTGTCCTTTTTAAAGTGGATTTTTTTTTGTGCTCCACCCCCTTTGTTTTGTTTATTTTTTGTTTTTGTATTTTTTAAGTGAAAATGAAAAGAAAAATTGTAAGTACAATAATTGCTTTTTTTTTTTTTTTTCGTATTCTTGTTTCTCTTTGAATTCAATTGAAAAATGTTTAAGCCAATATTCATTTAAAATTTATATTATATATGAACGTGTGTATGTTTGTCAAGGCAACGCAATATAAATGAATTAAATGAAATTTAAATTAAATTTAATTTTACCTTCAATGAAGTTCAATTTCAGAATCTTATGTCTTCTTAAATTTGAATATTTTTAGTATAGGGAGAAAAAGCATTTTATTTAAAAGGAAGATCTTTTGATTTTTCGAGGATTTTATAATATAAATTTCTTTTTTGTTATTGTAAAGAGAAATGTCCTCCCACAAATTAAAAATTGAAAATTTCATTGGAAATTTTTTGTTTTTATTTACTTATTTTTGTTTTTCAATAAGAAACTTGAAATAAGGAAACAAAATTTTTTTTTTTTCAAATAATGCTAATTTCCACTTAATTTATTAAATGATTTGTTATACGATTTCAATAAAAATCAAGTACTTATACTGTATAAATTTCATTTTGTTCAAGTATTTTAGAGTATTGAGTGTAGTGCTACAGATATTTTTATACGATTCATGTAATTTATTTTCCTGTATTATATGAGTTTTTTTTTTATTGTTAGAATAATTTTAAATCGCTTTATCCTGAATTTGTTATTGCTTAAAATTTCATTAAAAATATCAATTCTTTAATTGAAAAAGAAAATAGATTAAATCAAATTTCGAGGTTTTCGAGTTTATTTTAAATTCGAATTATTTACGGTTTCGTGTACTTCCTATGAAAATTTGTTTAATGTAACTCAATTTGTAACGAAGGTACGCGGGTGTAAAGGAAAAAGTAAGGAAATAATTTTGAAAAATTGATACTCTTTTAGTGTAATTTTTCAATGTGACTAGTGAACTTATATCGAAAATTAATTTAATTTCAAATGCTATCTAGCTAATACTAAATTTGAATCAATTTTTATAGATGAGTAGTATCAGGGGTAAAAGTATAAGGAGTGGCAATATATCTCAAATTTAATCTAAATTTTGAACTTAATTTATTTGCGAATGTTCGAATCAACAATTTTGATTTTCATTTTGGCAACAAAATCAATCCTTAAAATTATTTTTATCGAGAAAAAATAGAGTTGACCGTGTCAACTCTGTGATACTTGTACGAATTTGTTATCCTATGTTCGAATATATATGTCATACCTGTCTATGGAACAGACTATCATTTTAAGTTGTCATATTACCATATTAATATATGCAAAATTTTAGTACTGTGTTTTCAATATTTTTTTAGATATGGCCAAACTACTATTGAAGTTGTATGACAGCTACCAGAAAGAGCCAAGAAATTTCAACTAATATATTTACTTGTGTGAAATTTCAACACCACGACTTTCATAGTTTCTAAGATATAGACAAATAAATTTTGAAGTTGCATAGCAGTTACTACAATAAATTATTTGTGAAAATTTGGTGAACTTAGCTTAATTTGTTTTTGAGTTATCGCTAGGATGAACGGACGGACGGACAAAGAAAGCTAAATCGATTCAAAATTCGACGCTGATCAAAAACATACACTTGAGTCTATATCTAAGACCGTTGTTTCTTAGCGTTACAAACGGTAAGGCAAGACAAATTTTGTATTGCTATTTAGTAAAGATTTTTTCAAAAAACGAATTATTTTTTTTATTTTCGGAGCATAATATATTTTAAATATTTTTTAAACCAAATTCGAAATGTTCAAATTCGAAAACTCCTTTGTAAAATTTCTTAAAAAATTTCAAAAAATAATCAACACCGTACTTCTTGAAAACCTAATAAATTTAATTTCCTATAATATCTCAAGTGATTAAAGTTCATAACTGTGATATTTGGATACGAAATAACTCATTAAAAAATTATCTAAAGTATTCAAATCGCAATCACTAATGATAAATAAACAAATTGACTAAAGCTACGCTTTATAAATTAAAACAGAATTTTTGATTTATAATTTTCTGTAGTAGTAGTAATTAAAACAAATTAATTGTAATTAAAATCAATTTACCAAATTATTTTTTTTAAATTTCTTTAAATTTACGCTATGGTGATTTAAAATGAACTAAACAGGATGAAATAGAAATTTATTACCACATAATATATCCTCTATTCGCTATTAGATTCATGACAAATACAAAATTCCCGAGGATATTTCATTTTAAAAATAATATAAGCAAAAAAAAACAATAAATTTTGTTTGTATATATACAAAATATATACGTATAAAGCATATAAATACAAGTGTTCATGCAAATATGTTAATAATGAAGAATTAATGAACTGTAGACCGTTTAATAAAATATAAGGGTTTTAAAAAGTTTTTTGCATATATTTTAAATAAAGCATATTGTACAATAAGGGTTTTTGTATTACACATTTAATACATATATAAAGTATTTTGCCTTTTGGATGACCATTATTATGTTCACTTAAATGACGTAGTATTAAAATACCACGATTTTTTGGAAATTATAAATTAAAAAAGAAGATAAATTCTTTAGTGGTTAAAGAGCGCATAATGTACATAATGTGTTTGTGTATATAAGTAGTTTCTTTGCTAATGTTTACCATAATATAAGCTTATAAAATATCAAAGTTTAATTTGAGTATAATACCTGTGTTTTACTGCAAGTTTATTTATTTATATATATGGAAGAGGTTATTTGAAGTATTTTCATTTTTATTTACAGTTATTTAAATGTGATGTTAAGCGGACATCTTGCATTAATAAAGGTTTAATTTAATGAATTGCGGTGATAGTGTATAACAATAAATTTTTGCCGGAAATAAAAAATTTCTGCATTTTTGTATACACAAAAAAACATTTTTTTTTTATTTAACATATGCAGTTTTGGAATACAAATAGTAATATTTAAAATTTATTAAAAGAGAAAAGTTTGTAACATCCCAACCCAATAAACCAATTCCGATTCAGTTTGAATTAAATAAGTAAATTTTTCGGTTTGGAATTAAGTAATTATTGTTTGTCCTTTTTTATAGAGGGCAAAATAAGGTATTATTCCTTCATCCAATTATAATGAGCGGATGATAATTTTGTTGATTATGATGTGGAACGAGAGTAAAATGAAAGTATATCGAGCAATGAGAGCAAAGTGTTGCATTTCCTCTAAAAATTTTAATATTGTTCCCTCTAAAAAATATTTATTTTAAGAGAAATTTCACCCCAAAAGGAATAAAATTAATGATACAGCTCAGTAAGTTCTATACTGAGGCTTATTTTTAGAAATGAATCAACCACTAAGTAATATTGATATTTATCATTATTATCTTAAACACAAACCAATTTAACATATATATATATGATTTGTGTCTATAATAAGAGTTTTAAATTTTAATGATAAATATCGTTATTACTTATTGATTCGCTCTTTAATGTAAGCCAATTTATTAAACATACAACAATTGTATTAAATTTAGAACTATAGTATTTATCTAAATAATGAACTAGAAGACACGTTTCGTTTATCAATAAATTCACTTATTCTAAATCTTTATTAGAAAATAAAAAAAAAAAACAGAACCCTTTAAATTTACTATAAACGTCAATATAAAGTTAATTAAGCGGCAAAAAAATGGAAAATAAGATCCTTTTTTTTTTGTTTTTTTTTTTGAAAAAAGAGAGGGAGAGACAGTAATATATACTTAAATTATTATCGCCAGATATTTTAACCATTATCAATATAATAACATAAAAAATAATAAGACAAAGAATAGTTAAAAAGATAAATATAAAATACCATAAAATAAAATACCAAATAAAAAAACAAAAATAAGAAAAAAAAAATGAAACAAATTAAATTTAACACATCCTTTACTATTACAAACGCAAAATTTATATCAACTTAAAGCAAGAAAACAAAAGGAAAATCATAAAAAATATAAGCAAATAAAATATTGAGACGCGCCTGTACCACATTAAACCCTATGTGGTATGTTGAACTTATAGCAAATCGATTGAAAAAAAAAAAGCAAAAATAATTTTATTTATTTTTTTGGAAAAATATTATCCAAAAAATTTCAGTATGCTTAAGTATTTATGTACATATAGTGACATCTATATATTAATACATACAAACTATACATATTTTATATTCAATATAATAACGTATTTACAGTGTAGAAATAGTTTAAGTTGAATTTACTCTAGAGAATTGTTAAAACTTGAAGTTCATATGAAAAGAAATTTTCTATAGTTTATACTCGTAACATATGTAAAAACATTGTGGGGAAAACTGCTTAGATGATTTAATGCATGTTTCAATAATGTGGCGGATATTATATAAAGTATAATATAACAAAATGATGGTGGGGGTGATCACGAAAAGAAATGACAGTGTATAACGTCAAGTATAAAGTGTATATCTTATTTGTAGCTATAATATTAATACAAACTTGACAGAAAATCTTCAGTAAAAAAATAACAGTATAAGAACAATATTGTAATAATACACTCTTGTTGGGCTTCAATAGTGAAATTAACGTGGCATATGTAATTCAGTTCGAGAATTTCAACAAAGTACAGCTATGATTACTTGAATAGTACTCGTATTTAATATTTAAAATAAAATGCGCATCCAGTTAATTTTTGGATTATTTTGTTCATTAAGAAGATTTTACATTTAAACAAAAATCAATGTTTCTGTGACACACTGGTACTCAACTCGAAAATAAATATATTCGTATTAAAATTTCAAATTTAAACATAAAAAATTTAGAAAATTATTGTATTATCAATATTGTATTCTAAAAATTTTTTTTTATAATAAATATTTTCAAGATCATATTGAAGCAATTTGTACTTCAAAATCTAATTTCAAAGAAGCAAAAATATTAAAATTTTCAAGTAGGTATTATATTTATAAAATTTCAAAAAATTTTCTATATGAGGGTCTCAGAAGCAGAGTAAAAAAAAAATTTTTTTTTTTTGCTGCAATAGGTTATGTACATCTTCTAAAATCAGTAATATTAGTTTCCAATTTCGAAATAGCTTTTTTCCTATTTATTTTTCACAAAAGTACTTTTGCTTTTATAAAAATTTTCTGATTTTGAAAAAATTTTTTGATTTTTCAAAAGCAAAGTGGCATAACCCACATTGTGGGTTACGTCATTCTGCTTCTGAGCCCCTCATATTACATTACCGAAATCGCAACCTCCGAAAAATGGTTTTATTATTGATTCACAAAAAACACTGGTATGAGTAATATAGAGAAACGAATATGGCACACACCGGAGAAAGATAACTATAAGTATATAGAATGATAACTAACATGGATGACTGGTAGAAAAAAAAAAATATATTTGAATTCATCGAAATCGAAAAATTTGGAAGAAAAGAACAATGAGTTTTTCTTTAGGTCGCATTGTAGTATATTTTCTATAAAGATCTGATTTACAATCGATATATTAAAGTTTCACTGTAAATATTTTTAAATATTATATTAAAAATCAGTGTTATATTAATAATACATAGCCAAGTATATAATAATACCAGGTATATACATTCTCTATTGTATATTATACGACAATAAAGTCTATAAAATATATAAGATATATAGAACGACATCATTATTATCCAAGACATTTACTTTAATGTATTTTCAGAATGTGTGTATGATACTCAAATAAATATTCTATTGTTGGAATATAACAGAAAAATAGAAATGAACTTTTGCTCTAAGCGTACAATTTTTTTTGCCATTTTCTACACTTCAAAATACGACAATACAATAGAGTAAAGAATAGAAAAACAGTTAAAAATATGAAAAGAAAAAAAAAATAATAAGAGAATAATACATAAAAAAAAACACTGAAACTTTTCGATAAAAACTCAAAAAATATTTTATTATTTTTTTGTTTTTCTTTTTTTTTCACTCCTTCGAAAATATAAAAGGATAAAAATAGTAATTGTATGGCGTATGGGACAATTTATAAAAAGCAAGACAAAAAAAATGGAATGGAATGGATATTAAACGTAACCAAAGAGCAAGAATGTGTAATAGAAATTGAAAAGAATAAAAATAAAATACAAAAAGAAAAAACAAAAAAAAAAAAAATTCTAAACAGATCCACTTTAAGTCCTTTTTTCCCTTTAGGGTTTCTATCTGCTTTACTATTTTTATTTTTTTTTGTTTTTTTTGTTCTTTTCCTCTAAATATAATATAAGCATACAATTGAATTGATTGAATTGGGTGAAGGAACGTATAAAAAAATATGAAAGCAAAAGTATAAAATATAAAAAAAAAATATCCTTTTTTTTTTTCTTCTCACATACAGAAACAAAAAAAAAAAAACAGAAATATTATTGTCGTATGCATGGTGTGTAGATTTGCAATTTTCTTTTTTCCAATTTTCTCTTTTTTTCTGTCTTTGTATCTTTGTCTTCAAAAAAAAAAAAAAATTGTATATTTAAAAAGTTTTTATCTGTTCTTTATTGTATGTGTATATGTAGATACTATAATAATTTAGTGTGAAAAATTCCTTAAAAATGAATGCCATATGTATTGAATATATCAATAATCTCAATACCATGATATTGGGTCAACCATAATTTAATCGTATGTTTATATTATAATATCTATGTATGTATCTATGTACGTGTAAATTTAGGTATCAAAATAATAAATTGTTATTAGTATATATACAGTTGTATACAAAATTTTGAATCAATATAATATACTGCAATTGGAAAAGCTTATATTTCTGATCATTCTTTTGTACAAAGTAAACCTGCATTTAGCTATAGTATTAACGAGTTATTAAAGTCTCATTAAGAGGTTTAAATATTCGAGTTCTTAATATAAATGATAATGAAAGCTATTAAGAAATTTAGAAGCGTAATTGAAATTTTATTTAGATTGATTTTCAAATAATATCTATTACACTTGTAGACACTATTATTTTTCTTAGTTTTTTTTTTTTTAATATCGAATATTATGAACATTTGAAAATTACTTATATAATATTTATTAGTATTGTATATTAAAGCTATAATATATTGAATATAGTTTTTAATTTTTATAGTGACCTGACCGGGGTTTGAACCCGAGACCTTTCGGCCGTTGCCATAACCACTGCACCAATGGTCAGACAGACACTATTATTATTTTTAATAAATATTTCTTTAATTTCTTGTATTCTTTCATAATTGAAAAGTGAAACCAAATAAATTGTTACCAAGCGTTGAAATTTTTTAATTTTCAGCAATATCGTAACTAATTGCTTTCAATTCAATTTCGAAATGCTTATATTAAAATAATAATATTAATGTCATATAGGATTTGTGTTCCACTGTATATGAATATGTTTTAGAAAATTGTTTTATTCATAAAATTGAGATACTACATATTCATAATATTTATATACTATATATACATAATATTATATTTACAATATCTATGTGTTATATATATTTGGGTAGAAAATGGAAAGTATATACATATAATTATATATATGGCAATTTGAATGGTATAATTTTCTATATTATTTTGACGCCTGAGGAGCTATGAATATTAACTTAAAGACATAAGATGAAATTGATTTTTAATGTTCTTTAAGTATGTATAAATTATAATATTTATAAAGAAAAAAATATAAAAAAAAAATTTTTTCTAACATTTTTGTTTTTCTGCTTTCTCTTTTTTTTTGTGGAAATAACAAAAGTATTTTATTTTAATTTTAAATTTATATTAGTGAAAATCTTTTAAAAGGATATTGTATATGATAATAATTGTTAACGTTAATTTTAGGTTTATATATACATGCATATATTTTGGAAATACATACATACATATATGGAAAACGCATATGTATGGCAAATTAATCAAAATTTACTATAAATAGAACTAAATTTTCCAATTTAATTGAGTAGGTGTGATAATTTAATTTTAATAAAATTAATAATTCGGTATTTTTTAATAAATTTTTCTAATATAAAAAATTTAAATATTTCGAAAAAAAATGTATTGTTCCTTTGAGTATTCAAAATAAAGAAAAAACAAACTGTTATCAACAATTTTAAATCCTTGTGAATTTTATGCGACGTTTGTATGATTAAAGCTAAAATTAAAAGGCTACATTGTACATTAATATTTTCCGAATGATAACAATATATGAAATATGTATAAAAATTTTATAAAAAAAAATAGTATAGATGGATTTTTTTTTGCTACTACACTTGATATTATAATATTGTGTACATTATTCGATATCTAAAGGCAAACAATGGAATATTATATAACATAATAGTGAATATGACGGAAACGTTTCTTTAGATTACATTTTAGTTTTTCCTGTTGAATACATTATTTTGTAATCTATAAAAAATTACGGAAATTATCCAACTCTTTTCTGTATGCTGCGCTAACAAGAACACTATACGATAACACTTTACTAAACAAAAGTATATGCAATTGTATATGAAAAATTTCTATAGAAAATGTACATATATGTATGCATATAATATTATATTTGAAAAAATTTAATAAAAATATCTATAGCAGGAATTTTAAATTCATTTAAATATAAATTTCATTCGCGCAATATCATCAATTTTCAACGATATTGAAAAGTTTGTTAAAGGGTATTATATTACATAATATGCTATAATATGTATATCGTAGAATATTATGGTAAATATGTTTAACGAGACATATTTGATATTTGCTATTGGGTATTATTAAGATTTCATTGAATTCATTTAATTTTAATTATTATAATCTATAAGGGTAAAAACGCACTGATATAACATATTTATTGAGCAGATTTTTAAAATTTTTATTTGTACAAGAGTATGTAAAATGAAGATATATAAGGGTTTTTGACTAATTATAAGTAAATAGTATGGGTAAGTCATAAAATTCATTTAGTGTATGTGATCGAGTTTGGATTACAGATTCAATAAATTTTTGTTTTTAAAAATTACAAATTATATAACAAGAATTTGTATTTATGTCGTATTAATAAAATATTAAAGTTTAATTAAATATTAATATTTTAGTGCTTATATATTATATTGTGTAGGGTTGAGGTTTATATGGCCCTAACTATAGTATTTAATTTCATTATTAACAATTCTAGAATATTTTTACTGCAATCATCTTAAGAATAAAATTTTATATATATATTTTTACACAAAATTATATTAATCAAAATGGTATCTCACAAAATGCTTTACCACTATACATAAGCACTATAAATCCGTAGCAATATTAATAATTTTTAATGCTTCGCACCGCCTATATACGTAACATTTTCAAATTTTCATCTTATATACGTAACATTTTCAAATTAAAGCTGTGATTACCAATTCAACTAAATTACTAAATTATACTGAATATTGTAAAAAAAGTTATGATATATTCAATAAAATAAAAAATAATAATAACAACTTTTATGATAAGTGTGGCAAAGAAGTCATTCCAATTTTATGATAAAAATTAAGGAAATCATTTCTATATTGTAAATAATTTCCAAAGAGAAAATTTTTTTATAAATATAAAAATGTAAAAGTTGGTGAATAACCAAATTATTAAAAAGTTTTTTTTTTTTTCTTTCATATTTTGCTTTTTAATGTTTCTAGTTATTTATTTTCCTTATTATGGTTTTCTTTATGTTTTTCTATTTGTTAACTATGTATATATTATGTAAATGTTGACACAATATGTTGCTAAACACATCATATGTAACACAAAATTGAAATAATAATCAGTAAACTTTTCCAAATGAAAATAATATGAAATAAACATAAAAATTATTAATTTATACATTCATACATACATATATAAATTTTGGATGTGTGTGTGAAAAAGTTTATTCATTAAACAAATCGGTTGACCAAAGGCAGATCATTGGACATGAACTATAAAAATTAGAATTTCTTATTGTAGTAATTTTTAATTCTTAAGGAATGATTTGATTTTTGTAAGTTGATGTATGCTGAATTTTGCTAATTTTAATAATATGCTTATATTACAGTACAATTATTGAATTATTCAAGAGATCTACGGCTTTCATTGAAGCAAAGAACTGAATTTCACTGGAATTTATAACAAAATTTTTAGTAAACGTGATCAGTGATAGGGCAAATTTTCTTTTCTAAATTGTATGATTCTAAAACATGTTAATATTAATTAGAAGTTATAATATGATGATTAACAGAGCCTTATGACTTAAGATCAGATTAAATTCCCATGGAATTAAGAAATAACTTAAACGTTCCAAATGAAATTATTGGAACTATGCTTATATTTTAATGATTTCTTCATTAAATAAGTAAGAGAACTTTGATTCATAAATGGTATATAATATGCGTGCATATATCAAATATGCGTGGTAGAATTTTTTCAAACGTTAATATACAAAAGAAATTTCTCAAAAAGGTTTGAAAATTTTATAATGAAAACTAAAGGAAAACTTTTTAATGCATAAATACAAGCATTAATAATTTTTCTTTTTCTAAAGTTAACTTAAAAAATAAATATTTCCTGTCATTAAGGAAATTTTTAGTTTAACTGTAGATAATATTATAATTATATATAATATAAATATTAAATTAAATACACATGTACCTTATACATACATATATGAATTCATAATAATTCATCCACAAAGAAAATATATGCTCACACATATGTGAAAAAATTCTATTTGAACAATAATTTTATTAAAGGTAAACATAGAATTATGAATATAATAATATTTACTTTTCTTATAAAATGATTTCTTTGTACAATTAGTTACAAAGAAAGTGGGAATCATAAGAGTAAAGCTAAAAAATTACACATTATTTATATACTAGTATACATTCGAACATGTATTGCAAGAGTGTAACATTATTCTATACGTCATATTTATTTTGAAAGAAGTATAAGTATGTTATTTATACTTTGTCAAATGAAGCATTTGCATAGGGCAATCACTATGTTTTTATAGATTAAATTTTTAATTCATACTTTAATTTTATATAATGTTTGTATGTACATAGTTTTAATATTATAAAGTTCATTTTGAAAGTGTTATACTGTCGTAGGCTTAATTAAAAAAGTGCTGACTCTTATATGTTGATAGGAATGCCAGGAAAATTAATTATTACTGAACAAATATCAACAACAAAATTTTCTTCAAAAGTGAGTACATTTTTGAATAGGTAAGTGTGTTTTTTTGAGTACATTTTTGAGTGTGTGAGTTTTTTGAGTGAATACAGTGATTAAATATTTGCTTACCAAATTCGAGACTTATTGTCTTATCATATTCTGAAATTCTTCAATCTGCGATATGATCCGATTGGACATGGGACAATTATATTAGTTGTTGTATCGTATTCAAAATTGAAATTTTTCGATTTGAAGTTTTATGTAAATTGCTGATCAAATTTATTTAATTTACCTTGAATTAATAAAATAAATTATTAGGGTTTCTTTCTTACAAAAGCGATTAAGAATATGCTACCTCTTACATATGGCAACACCACATCATAAAACCGAACTGACCCAAAATAACTGAATTTTTTCTTGCAGTATTTTCTCAACTGTATATTTCGTGACAGATTAAATACATTTAATAATGAACAAAATTAAATTAGATTTCCAGAAGGATAAAAAAAAAAAGAGCTACATATACCTACATAATTAATATAAATTGTAAGTGTACTTCTATTCAAAAAAATATTTTTAGTTTAACGAGACACAGTCAAGTCTAACATTTTTTTTTTTCTCCTTTTATTTATATAAAAATTAAACCCCATTTTAAAATATTATAAGAAAGTTTTATTGAAATTCTATAAAGCGTGTATGTACGAATGTATCTAAAATTTTTACTTATTTTGTATTTTTTGTTGTATTTAGGAAAAAAAAAATTTAAATTGAAACAATAAACCTAATGAAAAACTCTAGTAAAGTTGACACAAATTTTTTGTTTTCTAAAACATATACATGTGCTATTCACATACTATAGATGTGTAGTTTAGTTAGGGCCATAAACGTAAAGTGCACCCAGAAAATATGAATAAAAAATTGCAGTAATTTTTTCTTTAAATGGGGGCAATAAGCTTTGTACAATATACTATATAAACTAATATTTAACATACTTAAATTTGAAGTATGTAATAATTATTATGTTAAGGAAATTTTACAAAAACAAAAAAATTTATCTTAGAACTTAGAAAGCATAAGTATAGGAAAATTTAACTATGTAGGAGAGCAAATATTTTTATATAATAAATGCATTATAATATGCAGTAAAATTTAAATGAAAATAATAAATTAAATAATTGAAAAGGAAAATTTAATTATGTATATTTAGTGGTATATTGCATAATTTTGTTATAAAAGACTGTAGAAAATAAATTTTGTATCTAGGATTCTATTTGTAGAGTTTTATAATGCAAGTTTTAAGTTTTTTTTTATTTTATTTCATGGAATACTTTTAACGTATATACTTTTATTTAATTATGCAATTTTAATTAATATTTTAATAATTTTAATAAATTCTACTTGATCTTATTTTACTTTATGTTACAAAATTTATATGGTAGAAATATCAGAGTATGCATGAACTAAGTAAATAAATAAATTAAATAAAACAGATGGTAAAATTTTTGTCTCAGAATTTGTATTGAGAAAAATGTACAGAATTTGAATCTAATGTTAGCTATTTTTTATAAAACGAATCTAACTCATCTTAAACCTAAGTATATGTTTGTATTTTGTCTGGAAAGCTAAATTGATGTTACCGCATTACTTTCCACATTTTGCAATCCAAATTCCAATAATAATTCAATATACAATTTCTTTTTTTCTATCAATAAAATTCTGAATAATATGACATTCTTTCTTAAAACTTTCATACACATATCTACTTGGAAATTATGAAAATTTAAATTTGTTCTCAAATCAATCGGTTTCGTTAGAAAACATTTCGAAATGTATCGAAGTGTACCTTATGTTTATGCAAAAGAATTTTGATACAAAAAAAAAAAAATAAATACGAAACAAGCTTGTGTCATTAGACAACAAGCTTACGATACAATCATATAAAAAAACTCTAAGAATTTCAGAGAAAAAAATTTTTAATTTTCTTAAAATATTTTTTGTTTTTGAAAATTAAATGAGAATTTTTGTTCTTTATCGTCAATTTATTTATTTCTCTTTTTTTCATTTTAAATTTTTTATAATGAATTAGGTGCGAAGTTTTGCTAAATTTTATACCATTTCATTTTAAAATATCCAAAAATTTCATAATAAGCTTTTATTATCAGATCACTCGAATTCTTTTAACGTAATCGCATGTCACTTTCTTCTCCCCCCCCCCCCCCCATTCTTTTTCCATTTCCTTTTTTATTAAAATTTTTAAGTTTATATGAAAATTTCTGGTTTAAAAACAAAGGGAAGCAAATGTGAATAAAAGACGAATGCATACATGATTACATACTAAGGTAAGTTTTAATTATTATTCTTAAGATTGGAATTAAAATTCAAAATTATTTAATAAATTTTGCAAGAATAATATGAATAATTTGACAATTCCAGCAAATTAAATTTTTGACAAAAGAAAAATTTTAATAGAAAAATTTTTTTTTACTAAACAAATTACATAGCAAAACTAAACAAATAATTAAAAAAAAAAAAAGAGTCCATTTGTTCGTCAATCCGAATAAGATGAGTTCATTTAATTAAAAAATTCACATTGGAAGTCAGGAGGACTCCACAAAAGAATTCTTATTAAAAAAATTAAAATAAAAATTTACATGAAGGAAGCAAAAATTTTTTTATTGCTATTCCTGAAATTATTAATTTAATGAAAGTCCTGTTTAATTAAGAATTCGCAATATTCAATATCCTTTATAGGTAAAATTAAAAATAAAAAAATTTCCTTTTGTTTTCCTAAAGATTTTAATATTCAAACATCAAAAGATTTTCAAAATTATAACAAAAACATTTTTTTATGCAAAGTAATAGACTTTTGATTTGCAAAATTTTTTAATATCCTTTTTATTATTTTTTTTATGGCACGCGGAAAATTTCTTAGTGTGTTTTTCTCTTATTCTTATTTTAGGCATTATAGCACGTGTTTATTCTACTTCGCTTTCTTTTAGCTATTTGTTTTTTTTTTTTTTAATTTTTAACGTCAGAATGTCAGACTTTCTTTTTTAAAAAGTATGGCTAAATTTTTTCATCCAACATAAAAAAGAGAGAAGAAAATGAAAATTTATTTTTCAATTGTTATACAAGAGAAAAAAATTTATTGATAAATTTTTTTTTTCCTTTTATTATTATCAGAAAATATATTATGAGGAGCAAACAGAAAAAAGATATTCATCAGAGCATCAGATGAAATACGAAATATTCACTTTAAATTTTATAAAAAAAAATTTCCAAAAACTAAAAAGCAAAAATACATTTTTTGTTATCCAAGTATGTATTTCTTTCCTTTAATGCCAGAAGTTTCCTTAGTAATTTTCTAAATTTTTCCCAAAACAAAGAAAAAAAAAAATAAATAAATTTATGTTAAAAGAATTGATAAATTTTATTTTCGACTACACATACATACTCCCTATATGTACACGGATGTAAGAGGGAAATTTAAATTTTTAAATATTCTATATATAGAACAAAATCTAATGTAAAAGAAAAGAATAACTATATATATATATATAGAATAATAATGATAATATCACCTAAATAAAATGGAGTCTTATAAATAACAGTATACGAGTATAAAGAACATTATCCTAAAATTAATCTTGTATACAAATTTATATTGTCTACGATTATTGTTGCGTAAAATATATTTTTCAAAGAATAAATTTTGTTGCCTCTCTTTCATTTTTTTCTTCTTCATTCTTTATTGTTTTTCATTTTATTTTTGAAAAGCTAAAGTCAGAATAAAAAGAATATTCTAAATTTTGGCAAATATATCCGAGAAAGAAAAAAAATTTCGTTCGAGGAGAATAAAAAAAATTTCAAATTAGGGTCAATCTTTAAGATTTTTTAAAATTAAAATATTCGTAAAATTGAAATACGGTAATGTTAAATAATAATGGGTGTATTTTTAACTTTTCAGTTTTGAAATTTGAAAAATAATTGTAAATTTATAAGTATACATAAAGAATAAACTGCATATTTAATTCGTAGAAATTTTTCGGTTCGTTTTGGTTTCAATTCCCAATAATGCTTTGTAAAAGATACAGTTGATATTGAATATTCGATACAAAGAACAAAATTTACTTTATCCGAAACAATAATCCAATAGCCAATAATCATATAATTTCGACGGCCATTTTAAATATGCCATTTTAAATACCCAGAAATTAAAATTAATTATTGAAGTTAAGAATTAAAAAAGTGTTGCTTAAATTTATAGAAAATGAAATGGCCAATCAAAGTGAATAAATTTGACCTTAATAATAATCACAATAAAATTATCAGATGAAATGATTAACATGAAAAACCAAATAACAAAAGAAACACCCTATATTTATATTATATAATGTTTAGACAAAACTTGAGATCCAATGCTTAAAAATTCTTTTAATATGTAATAAATATACAAGATAAAAATGGTGTAGGAAAGAATACGGAAGGAAAACTAGAAATGAAATGAATTTAAAAGAAAATAGAAATATTTTTAATAGTTTGTATTTCTTTTAAGTTTATATAAAAAAAAAAATTCTCCCCTTCTCTGTCTTTGCTCATTTTTCCTTTTCAATGTAATAATAATTCTTTTCAAATCATCGCTAATGGAAATTGAAAATAATAATTATTATTTTCTTTTTCTTTAAAGTTTTTGTAGGTAGATCTTTACTTTTGTAAAATATGTAGAACATGCATAATAATAAGAAAAAAGAGAAAAAATATAAAAAAACAAAATTGTTCTACAAATTCGGAATTAGAGAAATTCTAATATTTTTTTTATTACTTTTACTACTTATACAAGCACAGGTATTATACCAGTATAATACATTTAAGTAGATCTGTCTGAAAAGTTAATTTTAAATTTTACTGGGCTTTTATAAATTCTTGAAGAATTTTGCAATAATAATATGGTTTTTTTTTGTTGCATTTCAATTAGACAACCAATTGTTTGTAAAATAACAGTTTTCCTTTAAACAGGTGAAAATAGTGCTTTTAACAACAATTTGTTACATTATTAAAACTACTTTAACTCACGTACCAAAATATTTCAAAAATTGCATATATTTAGGATGACAAGAAAAAAATGTTGAAAGAGGCGTTCACATAATGCTCGAATTTTTAAAGGTAAATTGCGAGAATTAAGAAAAATAATTATATTCTTTGATGACATAAAATTTCCTGTTAGTTTCTTACATTTATAGAAATTTGGAAAATCTTGCAAGTTCTGCCAAAAATTCTAAATAATTATATTATAAATTACAAAAACTTAAACTAAGTGGACAGATTTTGCATTCATGAGCTGTTGTTATATAGTGGTGAAATATGAAATCTACTAAATCAATTAGTTTTGCTTTCATTTTAACATTTTCTAACCACACTTATAATTATGATAAATGATAAATGATAAATGATGAAGAAAATTTTACATAAAAAAAATATACAATCTATATCAATACTGTAGTCATTAACATTTGAAATCATTGATAAATAAATTTCCCATTTCTGGAGGAAATTTAGGCTTATATGTAATTATAAATATTGTTAAAATATTTCGAAAATTTTTAAGAATTAAAAATAAAATAATGATTTTTAAATTTAATATGAATTTTGAAATTTAAAAAAGAAAAATTTAATTATTATTTATTTATTATAATATTTAATTAGCCGACAATTAAATTAAGTTAATTAGAATTTCTCAGTAGATTTTTTAATTTCCCAATAATTTTCTTATTATTATAATTTACTTAATAAGAGGTCGCTAAGTGATAAGCTTCTACTTTTAAAAAACAGTGAATATTATTTGTATTAATCTGTAATTATTGTTAAAATTAATTCAAAAAAAAAATTGTAATTCTTATAAATTTTCAAAAATAGGCAATTATTATATACTTGAAATTGGAGATTTCAAGAAAAACAAACTGATGGTTTATCTGATAAATGGAACCGTAAACTGAAAACATAATATTATGCAGTATAAAAATGTTCCCAATAACTTTTTTAAATTTAATTTTTATATGACTAATTTTTTAATTAATTCTAATTTGAAAAATTTACGATTATCTATTGAAAATTTCATTGAATACAACTTGATTTTCATTACAATTAGTATGTGTTTTATATTGTAGAATAAATCAGTGTGCCGTGCCGCCTTCTCTTATCATTGCTTTTTGTACCGAAATTTAATATGTTTTTCCTATTTCTGTGAGCAATTAAGAATTTAATTAGAATTTATAATAAAATTAACAACTATACTACAATCACATCACATATCGTACACATATATATAATATGCTGGAAGTGGAAATTTTGTAAAAGATAATTTGCATAACATATTCCCAATCTTAAGTAAGGAGGCAGTCTAAAATATAATATTAAAACTTATAACCAATAATACATTGAATACCAAATAAAGGTAAGGCTTGTGATTTGTCATTTATAAAAAATTATGATAATAATTTAATGGAAAAATTAAAATATGATAATTTAAATTTTTTTCTTTAAATTCAACCTTGTCAATATTATTTCATATTTACACAATTTTTTTCAAAAATCTTTGACATCAAAACTAATAAAAAAGAAAACACTATTTATAATATTTATGTACACTTCTTTTTTAAGGTTTATGGCAAGGTCCTTTTTCTGCTTTTAATGGAGAAAATGAAAAATAAAAAATAGCATCTCTAATTACTAAAATAATTATTCAAGATAAGCATAAAAATAACTAGCTATATTTTTTTCTTTGAAATATGCTTTACTCACTAAGGATACTATTTTTTTTCAAATCTTAAGGACATTTAAAGTATATAATAAAAAAGTTTCATTTTTCAAATAAAATTAAATATAAAAGTTAGATTTTCCTTTAAAGTAAAAATATACAATAATAAAATGAATTTTTTCCATTTAATGCTTAAATAATTATTTTTATAAAATTATTTTTGTTCTGAGTTTATGAAGTGAAAAATGAAATTTGCAATATTTTTCTTTTTGTTGTTTTTTTTCTCTCTCTCTCTCTTTTTAAAATAATTTAAAATTTCATTTTATGAATTTAATTTTAATATTATTCAATAGGTGTTATATAAATGTTGTTTCGAGTGAAAAGTTAGTAACTGGAAATTGTTATACAAAAAACTAACAGAGTATATAATATTTATTGTAGTGAACATCAAAAAGATTTTTAAAAGTTAATACTAATATACAATTAAAAATTGTAATAAAAATCAAAAAGAATAAAAATAAAGTTGGGTCAAACCAATGGTTTGTAATATAGCATTTTCCCTTTTGCTTGCGATAGTGCTTTTAAAAACAATCCAGCGTTGTACTATATTATTAAAATTACTTTCTTTCATATACGAATATATTTAAAAAAAAATTGCATACTTCTAGGATTACCAATGTATTCAATCTTCGAAATTTAGCAAAAAAAAAAATATTAAAGAGGCGTTAACATAATGCTCAATTTTAAGTTTCTAGTAAAGATCTATGTATATATAAAATTTTAGCGTTCTATCTTTAAGGGTGTAGAAGTTTTGTAAATAGACACGCGGACATGCGGACTGTCGGACGATCGGACGGACGGACAGTGTGAAACTAATAAGGACTTGTTTTTCAAAAATTTTTTTGGAAAAGTGCTAAAAATAAAAAAAAATTTTAAAATACGAAGGGCGGGTAATAAATTTTTAAGCTGAATTAGCTTTTATTGCATATACAAGTTAAAGTTTTCCTATATAATTTTGCATTTTATTAATTCCAATTTCGATTGCTAATTAAATATTGATGATAATTTCAAATAAAATTGTATGTATCAGAATGAAAAATTACGTATTAGCATTAAAAGCCAATTTTGTAATATGAAGTTTGAACAATAAAATTACAAAATATCACGATTTTCGCCATAATTTTTTTGGGTGTTTATGATCAAATAAAAATTTAAAACAGAGTTAAATTGTAAATTAACTCTTGAATTTTTGTAAACAGTGAGTAACCTTATCTTAAGTAATTCTGTTGGCATAACAATACAATAAAATAAAATTACTTGTTATTTGAAATCAATTTATCAACTTTGTTCCACTTAAGAAGAATATAATGCTATCTACTCTTTATTAATTGGGAAGAATTTATAAATGGAATGCTGCTGTTTACGGAAATTCTTGTTGTTGTATATGTAGAAGCAAAAACAAACCTATGAATAAATATAAATATTGAAAATATTTGCCATCAATTTTCTATATAAAAATGTTAAACTACTGGGATAGATGGCTATAATTATCCTTTCCAAATACTTCAATGAATCGACTGGTGTAGTTGGGAATGTTATATTCCTATATATGCTCTAAAATAATATTAGATTGTTATATGCCCTTGAATTGGACGCTCTAAATATTATAATCTATTATAAAATCCAACTCTTAATATTATGTAATCTCTACCTACTTTTAGAGCACATTACGTTTATTTACATTATAAGCTGTAAGTTAGGAAAAATCTGGGTATTGTTAATATTATTATTATTTTTCCTCTTTTTTTTCAGTTTTTCTTGTTTGTTTCATTTTTTAAATCTACTCTACTTGTATATGTATATACTGAAAATGTACGTTACGTAGGAAAATAAAATAAATATAAATCCTAGAAACGGTCTCATTTTTATCATAACGGAATTATAATATTATTATGTTTTCACTGATTTAACTTTTTATATATACAAGTATGAACACAAGTATAAGATAAGTAAAAAACCAAACAAAATGTTATAAAAGTGTATAACAAAAAAATTAGAAAGGAAAATAAATAAATATGATGGTAAAATTCATAACGCAAAACCGTACGACAATATTGTAAAATATAAACAAATATAACGTTCAATATAACATGTAAACATACATAAAATGTATATTAGTGTAGATATAGATTTTTATAATGTAAATAACAGCAAAAAAAAATTTTACTGTCATTTCATAGAGAAAATTAAGTTATGGAAAATAAACACTAATACAGTGAAAAAATATTGTTATATTTTGTGCTTGCGAAAAAAAAAATATTATAATAACCTAATTTCACTTTAGAAAATAACATTAAATATTGGACATGCCAGCTAGTTAGTTAGTTAGTTAGTTGGTTAGTTAGCTTTGCCAGTTAGTTTGTTATTTAGAGTTTGTTATACATGGAAAATTTTATTTATTTTTTTGTGTTCTTCACATTCTATTTCTTTATATTGTATATTTAGTTTTTTCAGTGAATTTTTTCAGTGATTGTACATTGAATTTTATTAAAATTAAATAATATTTATAAATAAAAGAAAAAAAAAACAAGTTATTCATGAAATTATCTGTTTTGAAAAAAATACATTTTGTTTGGCATTAAAAGAATAAATTTAACTCTAAAGTGTTGTATTACGCCCCTTACGTTGTAATCGATTAACGACTATTCGTTCTCGTATACAATATAATTTTCTAATAATAAGATATGTATATATTTTGGTTTTTTGAGATATTTAGTAGAGAGTTTGTAGAATTCAGTCCATTTGCAGAAATGAAAAAAATGTCAAATTAGAATATAAGTAAATTTATTGAGAAAATATGAGAATTTAGAAAAATGAGAAATAAACTTCTATATTACTTCTTACTCGCAATAAGATATGCGGCAGTCTCTTATTATTCAGCATTATTGAGTGTTATGCCCTTGAAATAGAGCCAATTTGTTAATATTTTATTCATAATGATTTGGAATAGTTTATTAAAAAAATATTTGATCACAAATAGTTTTCTTCTATGTTCTATAATCAAAATTTATTTTTAGGTTTTTTTTTTTAATTTTTCATTTTAATTTTCCATTAGGAAACTGAGAACCCTGAGCTCTTCTTATGTCGACCTATAAGATTTGCTGTGATTCTCATTCCCGCCTACATTATCACTATATCTAGGCCCATTTTCAAACTAGATCGCTTTTTAATATAAGATTAAGGTACAACTACTTAGATAAACTTCTATTAAGTGTAAACTTTTTAGGATTTGACAAGTCTACGCAAGTAAAAAATTAATAGGCAAAACATAATATCGCATAAATAATTTCAGAAATAAATTTATAAGAATTTCAAACTGAAGACTAGTGGGATCACAGACTACTTTTCAAATAATTAAAATTGAGAAAATTTTAGAAGAAAAATATTTTGCTGCAGTTTCTAGAGTAATCTAGCCAATTTAGCCAATTTTAATAATGAACAACGAAAGGAAAGATAACGAATTTCAAAACTATTTCTTTCAGCACAATAATTATATTTTTTTAATGTTTTTATGTCATTCTGTACGACTTATAAAATTTGTCTAACTATTATAGTGTCAGAATGAAAAAATATTTAAAAATTAAAAAGAAAAAAATAAATTAATTATGAATTTAAGACTTTTCACCATCATTTCACATCAAATTCGAAAAATAATTTATGTAAATGGAAAAACAATAACATTACGAGAAATTAACAAAAGAGAGACAGATGGGCGAATTATAACAAAAAAAAAACCAAAAAGAAAAAAATTTTCTTATAAACATTCAAAGAACTAAAAAAAAAAAGAAACTAAAAAATAAAACGAAAATGTGAACAAGAAGTTGGTAAACCTATAATGAAAAATCTGGAAAAGAGAAGAAAAATAAAACTGTTAAAAGGAAATTGAAATGAGAAACGAAAGCAATAATAGAAAAAGACAAATATACAGTAATAATATTAAAAGGAAAAAAAAACAAAACAGAAAAAACAAGGACAACTAAAAGAAAATATTTATTAAGATAAAGCAAATCAAGTTTTTTTTTCATTATTTTAAGTAATTTAGACAATAAAAATTAAAGTAATTTCTCTTAGGAAGTTCATTTTGTCAGTCCACTTATAATATGTAATAATAATAAAATTAAATTTGAGAATTAACCTCAAAATTTTCTTATATAATTTAATCATTCTTAATAAAATTGAGAGAAATGTTAAAGTAGATTGAAAATAATTTTCAAGTATTTATATAAGTAACCAAATTAATAAAAGAATTTGGTTTGTGAATAATTTAATAAGAAAAGAGAAAATACTATTTTAGTATTTGCACTTTGAAACTTTCTCAATAACATTTTTTATGTTAGGTTTGATTTAGCAAGACTAATTTTTTATCTGGACAGATAAAAATTATTAAGTTTTCGCACTTATTAATAGTAATTTTTGCAATGAATGGTTTCAATTCCCTTTCAATTTCCTATTTGCTTTGCAACGCTGTGAAAGATTATCAAAAAAATTATTCAGAAATATTTTAAAGTCAAGAAAATAATAATGAATTGATAAATAAATATTCTATACTAAATGATTGATGCGAACTAAATTATAGCTTCCTTAAAATAAAAATTCCAAAAAAAAACCATTAAAAATTTAAGGCTATTTACGGATCATAGATAGTTACAAAGCGATTTTTTAAAAATTCTCTAATCGAAAAAGGTAGAGTTTTTTCCAAATTTCTTTTGCGATATATTTGCCTAATTTTAATTGGTATCACTGAGAAATTTTTAAGTTTTTTAAACTAGTTCTGGACCGTTTACAATGCCTAATTAAGGAAATATTTTTTAAAATCTAAAACCTAAAAAATTTCTGCATATAATTTGTGCATAAAGCTTTTACTGCTTTGCAAATCTTACGCATAGAGCATAATTTTCTAAAACTACTAATTTGTTATAAGACTCCTACCAGAACTGTTTCGAATAATCTACTAAGTAAGTATTAAACTTTTAAGACGATCCATAGGAATATTATATGAATTTGAAGTATAAAGATAGTAGGGAAACTTTTAAACCATAAAATGAAGAATCATCAAATTTGATTAAATGATTAAAGATTTTATTTCGTCTTGAGTTTATTCTGTCTTATGCAAACGCAATGCGGTCACAAAAATGCATTTACAAAAAATGAACATTACAATATTTTTTTTCGTAATAAATTTTCCATTTTAATTTATTTAAAATGGCAATTTTTCCCTTTTCTTTCATTCTTTTTATTTCTCATATATTATTTTCTCTAGATTGCCAGTAGCATTTATTTTCAAAAATTTCGGCTTTGTTTTACTATTTTAATAATTATGTAAATTGAAAATCAATTATTGGCAACATTATTTCTTGATGACATTTTTGACCTATTTTTCATTAGTTTCATTTTATTACGGTATTAATACAAAAAAACAAAAGAAAAAAAAAAGGAGAGAGAAAAAAAAATAAGAAAACAAAGAGAAACCGCATAATGCTGTCATAACAAATTAACGGTAAAATATATTTTTCTTTTTCATATATTTTTCGCATTTTTCGTAATGATTTTTGTTCCTGATTTTGTTTTTTTTCTCTTTCTTGTTGTTTACTCATTTTTTGTTTCTTCAACAATTTTTTTTCTTGTTATTTTTGTTTGCCTCTTTGCTTCTCTTTTAATTCACTTTTTTGTTAATTTTATTTTTCTTTATTCCCGTTTTGTGTTGTTGTTGTTAGCCGCTTTACTTACATTACTTTTTATTTTCCTTTATTTATTGCATTATCTTTGGTTTTTATATTATTTTTTTTCTTCTTCTTATTTATTGTTATTATTTTGTTTTTTTTTGCTGTTACTTAGGAATTTCTTAGAATTTGGTTTTTTTTTTTTTGTTGCTTTTCATGTTCCTCGAAATTCTTATTTTGTGATTTGTAACCGTACTTAGGGTGAAATGACAATATGAAGTTTTTCTTTTGTTTTCAACTTATTTTTGTTTGTGTATTTTTTGTTTTATATATTTTGATTGTTTTTTTTTTTTACATATCTACTACATTGTGTGCTGTTATTGTTTTGGGTAAAATTTTGTGTTGTGCATGTGTAAAATGAATGTGTGTATTTTGTTGTGATGTATGTTATGTACGTGTCACTTTTACTTGATTTTATTATTTTTGTGAATTTTTTTTATTCTCTTATTTTTAAATTGCTTCTTTGTTAGTTTGCTCTTTTCTTAGTTGTGTTTTTTTTTATTATATTTTATGTAAGTACATTATATAGGTGAAGATTGTTTTGTGTTGTCAAACTTGTTTAATTTCTTTAGAAAAAAAAATATAATATGAACAAAATCAAAGAAACACAAAAAAAAAAAAAAGATTACAAGAGCAGGAGAGTAAATGTTTCTAGGGGTTCAATGATATATTAATATGGTCGACACATTGTTTTTTATTATTTTATAAATATGTTGACTTGTATGAGTATTTGTGGGATAGGAACATACGTATATTTAATCTGTATTATAAAAAACAATTGTATATGAGTATATTTATCCTGTAATATTCTATGAAATTTATATGGGGTATGAACTAGAAGGGCAAAAAAAAGACATTAATTTGAATAAAATATTTATTAATTTTCGTATATAAAATGTAGAAAAACAATAAAATAAATAACATTGAATGAAAAAATGAGCAAAAGGAAAAAAAAAATAAAAAAAACGGAAACTAAAGCAAAATTATAAGATTTGATTTGTTTTTCCTGTTGATGACATTAAGATCACATTTATTTGACAGATGGCAGTGCAGTATAAAAATTAACTTTTTTCTTAATTGTATTAGAAACGTGAAAAATATATTTAATAAGTGTTTTTGTGAATTTTTATTTTATTCCTTATTTGATTTTATTTAACTTTTTTTTTTCGGTGGAAAAAAGGTCAAGTTCTCAAATTATTCTTTCCCATCTCTTCTTGTTATTTTCAAAATGTTTTCTGTTTTTGAAAGTGATTTAAATTAAATATATTTTTTTTTTGTATAATAAATAAAATTTCTATTGTTTTATTTTTCGTAATTTTGCTTTATATATGATTTTTTTGTGAGAATATTGGTATATCTGGCAATTTTAATGAATAATAGATTTTATATTTGAAAATTGTAGAATATTTACAAAAAAAAATTATTTATAATAACTATATAGAAATGAAATAATTCCCATCGAAAAAGAAATCTTAATTAATCATTGACGACAAAATTAGTATAAAGAATCAATCCAAAAATAGAAACATTTCAAATTGAAAAGGACAATATACAAAAAAATTAATGAACAGCTTTCTACATATAAATCAAAAACACAGGGGTTCAACTTTACTTACATAATTGGTTGATGGTTTTTGAATTCAATCTGTACCACAATATTAATTGAATTGAATATAACTATTGTTTTTCGAAATTGATTTTTAAATGAAATGAAATAGAATGACATTTACCAGTAATTAAGTTGAAAAAATCAAGTTAGAAATTTGATAAATTGTTATTTCTATATGTATTATTGGTATACACAGTTTGGTTAACTATTAAAAATTCAATTGAGAAGAAATTTGGCCTTGAATTTGTAATGATTTTTCTATTAAAATTTTTCATATTTCATATGATTCTTCAATTTTTCAAAAATCGATTTTAAATTCAATAAATTTTAGTCTATACAAACCTATCGAAAATTATCTATATTTTGTTACCTAGTACCTCTAACACAAATATTTTTGAAATGTAAAGAATTCTGGCATTGAAATTAAAATAAAGTGTAGGCAGTATAAAAAAATATTTTTCCAACTTTGAAATTGAATCAACTATATGAAAATTTGTGAAAATAACATTTCCATTGTATTTATGAATTTTAAGGTTAGGGTAAAAATTTCACGAAAATATTTTTATAATTTTTTTGCTTTTAATTCTATACAAAAAAAAATTTTGTTTAAATTTTTTAATATTTTTTTATGACCTTGTTTACGATTTTAACACACCTAATATGAAAACCTGAAATATTGACCTTTCTCAATGATAAATGATAAAAATATTTTTCGAAATTCCGTGGGAAGCAGAAAAAAAACATACTTTAAGATAATTTGACGAAAATCATAAAATTTATAAAAATGATGTTATGATTCCCTTGATTTGGAATACAAAGAAAATAACAAAAATATTCTGTTAGAGTGTTAAGGATTTGATAGCAATCAAATTAGATGGGAATTGGGAGTTGAAAAAGGACGTTAATAATAATAATATTTAAGTTAATTTCTCAAAAAGATTCATAAAAGGTATTCCTAGTTCTTAAACTATACACTTTAAGTTCAAAACATGTTATTATAAATTTTGTAATAACTTGTACTCTATTATTTGTAATACAATCATCTTATATTATGTTTAGACGATTAGGAGAAAATTTTGTGGCCACTAGGACATTACGATCTAAAGATTTGCAATAAGAAGAATTTCGGTGTTGTGAAAATTTTCAAAGTAAGCAAATAAAGAACTTTTCATTAGAATTCAATTTATAAAAATTTCTGTTAATTCTTTATTTCGTGTTTATTTTTTGTTTCGCTTCCGGTTAGATGAAAGGAATTTGTTTTTAGCTGAAACAAAATGGTAACTAACAGAAAAAACTACAAAATTACAAGCTAATTTATATTCTAGAATTTTCCATTACATGACATCTCACCAATGGAAAATTCTAAGATAACTCAGGTTTTAAATTCTACTCTAATAAAGGCCAACATATAAAATAATCCAAATTTATTGAAATCTTATTCAATTGTATTGGCATGTAAAATAAAAGTTTAAGGAATCAAATTTAATTTAACCGGATCAAAAATGACTTTACATTTTTTAAATCAAAATCGAACAGCCTTGATTATTTTCGATTAAATGAATATTTTCGTTCTTTACTTAGCAACTATATGTAAAAGCCTTATTGTGAATTAATGAAATGGTTTGGTTTAATTGATTTAATGGAACAGTTTGCATACCATCATTAAAGTATGATGATGAGCGCGATAAAGGCATATCTAATTGAAATTTTAAGTGGTAAGATTACAAGTCAATGATGTTCTAAAATCTCATTTAGTTATTATAAATATAAATAGTAACTATAAAATAGCTACTTATTTAAAAAAATTTTATAAGTTGATCAATTTTATTAAATATTCATTCCATTTTACTGACTCTAAGATTCAGTTTTCTAAAAGCATTCAAATTTTTTTTGAATTCATTCTCTACTTAATCAAAATATATTCAATAAAATATTTTATTCAATATTAATACGGGTGTGTTTAATGAAATTTCCATTTTATCGATCACATTTTTTATTTCGTAATCAAAAAATAAAAAAAAATTTTTTTATTTTTTTTGATAACTTTTTCGTTTTAAGAAACTCGAAGGTGTTTTTTATAATATTTTATTGCGTAGACAAAAAAAAAAAAAATTTCTTTTTTCACATAAAATCAAACTTTGATAACTTTAATAATTTATTAGGTGATGTTTTTTTTTTTTGTTCGTGCTTCTTTAATATTTTGATTTTTGCTTTTTTATTCTAAAAATGCCCTTGAATACAGGGATTAAAGTTTTAAGGTTTTTAAAACAAAATTAATTGAAGGACTAGAAAGAACAAAGAAAATAAGTTTTTGCTACATTAGAAAACAAAAAAAAAAACGAAAAACTTTTAATTTTTGAATTTTATGAATTTTACGGAGGACAAGGGAGTGGAGGAGGATGATTAGGAGATAGGGGAGAAGACTGGCGTATCGGTAAAATGAAAAAGAAATTATAATATCAAAAATTTTTTTTGAATATCGATAAGGCAATTTATTATTCTTTTATAAATTAAATATGAATAAAATTTAAATAATAGATAAGAAATTTTTTATAAAAAAAAAAAAATTTTTTCTTTTCATTCTAAATTCATGGAATTTAAGGTTCAATATGATAAAAAATAATTTTATTTGAATGTAATACTGAGAATCAGTGGTTTATGGTTAAAAGTTTGGAAAAAAAAATATTTATTCGTAATTTTTTTTGTTTTGTTAGACAATGACTTTTTGGGAAAATTTTTTTTTTTACTTGAATTATTTATAAATTAATTTTACATATTTATTTATAAATATTTATAAATTCAATTTTTTTTGGAATATTATAAAGTTAATCATTAATGAAATTCATAATTTATAATTAATCACTTGAATAATTTATTAATTAAATTTAAAATTTTATAAAATACCAAAATAAAAAAAAAATTTATTTTATTTTGTTGGAAATATTTGCAGGTTTTTTTTTTAATAATAAATAACATTGAAATTTTTTTGGAATTTTTCATAAATATTTAAATTAATTATTTAATTTAATTAAAAAATTTTCAATAGAAAATTTTTATTTTATTTAAAAAACAAGTGAAAATATTAAAGAACAATAATTTTTTTTTTAATTAGGAAATTTTTAATTGAATTTAAATTTACGATTATAAATTTTTTTTGGAGTAGAAAATGAATTTATTTTTTTCATTTTCCAGAACAGAACACTTAAAAATATGCTTACAATTTTCAATTCAAATTTCAATTTTTTTTTGAAAATTATTCATAAATATTTTTTTAAATTTTTGCATTAATTTTTTTTTTTTCGACACCATAAAATTTTTAATTAAATTTATGTCTTAATTGCAATAGACATAATTAATTTCTTTTATTAATATATATGTAATATCATTAACACACAATGAATTCTTTAAATTCTTTTATATTTTAAATAAATTACGTAAAAACTAAAACAAAAAATTAAAGTGATTTTTTAAAACAAACACAATATACCACCGTTCTCTAATCACATTTCACTATTGATAACGGGGTAAGAATAATACTGTAAGTTAAACTAAAGCAAAAAAAAAAACGAAAACCGCCAAAGAAAAGGACGAACGAAATTAATATTTTAATTTGTTTTGAAAATTATTTTCATATTTTATTAATTTTAATGCCATTTATAACTAAAGGATGCAGCAAAGAAAAATAATTTTTGCAAATAAGAATTAAAGCAAATGTAAAAGCCGATTTTATTCTTAATTATTCTTAATTTTTTTCTTAATTATTCATTGAACGTGTTTCTAATTTTAACTGATTATTTGATCTAATTAAAACACTGATTAATTATTAATATACAATTCAATATTTCTTAAACGTTTTTATCATACACTTTAAATATTGTCGTACTTTTATATGTTATCACATAATGCGTACATATATAGAAAATTTAATATATTTGTATTGTGGTATCACTATTATCAATGTATAATTATATTATATTTTGAACGAATATTGAAATTTTTTTTTATTTTTCTTATAATATGGCATTATTTTTTTTTTTTTTGTATATTCCCCCGCTATATTGCTGATATGCTATATAACCGCGATGGAATTAAATAAACAACTGAAAATTGTTTTATTCTAAAAGGATGCTGTAAGTATTCTTTTAAGGATTTTTATTCATCTGTTTTTTTTTTTTGTTTTTGTCTTGTTATTTCTCTTCTTTTTGTTTTTTTTTTTTCTATCAACCTATTATTTGAATACCTACATATATATTTGTTATAAAAAAAATTTTTTTTTCTTTTCTACAGTATACATACATAGAAATATAAAAAATATTTTTTGTTATAATATTCAAAATATAAATTTTATGTGTATCCTATGAAAAATACCTAGAAGAAGAAATATTTATAGAAGAGAAAATGAGGAAAATTTTAAAATGAAAATGAAAACGAAAAATTATTAAAAATGAATGAAACAAGAAAATATGATGCTTAAGATTTTTTTAGTTTTTCAGTTTCCTTTTAAAATTCGTTTTTTTTTTTTTGTTGTTTGTCCTTTTTTTTCATGCTTTTAAAATATCAAATCTTTTAGTATTTTGTATAAAAGTTTTCTCAAATATTTTACATATAAAAAATGTTATATTAAATTAAAATTATTTGAGAGAATTGAAAATAATTTTTTTTTTGGATTTTGCGTATTAATTTCATAAAAATTAAAAAAACAGGACGAAAAATATTTTCAAAATAATTATAAAGCACAAATTTTTAGTACTAAATTTAAAATTGTTAAGAAAAGTGAGATTTGTTAGAATGATAACAGATTATTTTATATAACAAATAATATGAATCTGAAAATTATGAGAGAAATCTGTTATCTGTTTCTGTATTTGACCTACATTAAGGCCGGTTTTTTCAAAATTAACACATACATTGTATAATATTTACCACTCTCAATTAATTTCCCTCTCTTTTTACTCCAAATTAATTTTAACAAGTAAAAGTCGTACGCAGAAAATGTTAGCTCAACAATTGCAAGTAACAAAATACGTTGTATAACAGTTTTGTATAATAACAGGTTTATATTTTAATAACAGAAATGAATTTTAATAGTAATAAATTGAATAAGAGAAGAAAATTTTTACTCTGTTTAAAATTATAACAGTTTAGAACTTATTGTTATACAACAAAATAATTTCTCTTTAAATGCATTTCTAACAGTTAATTAATTTTCCATAACTATTACAAAAGAGAAAAATATATTTTTCACCTATACGTAGTACTAGTAGAACGTATTACAGAAATGTTAATGTTACAAAAGCAGTAAGTAGAAAAAGTAAAATGAAGGAGAAATTGAATAGACGAGACGAGTTATCTAAGTTGTTTTTATAATAGAACAAAATATCCTTATGAATTGAAAAATTTTTGTGGATATATATTTTTCTTTTAGTTTTTTTTTTGTTATACAAAATTTTTGAGAAAACTATGCCATTAATGAAAAAATTTTTAAAAAATATCCTTTACATTTATTTTTTTCCGCTCTCACTGTATAACAGTATAATAGATTACAATTCGCTGAAAAGAACATTAAAAAAAATTTTTTTTCGTATCTCGGCTCAGTTAGTATTGTTTCGCTTCAAATTTTCTTTACTTTCTTTTATTTTTCCCCATATTTCCATAACCATACACAATATAAAAATTACTGAATAAAACCTAAATAAGGACGAACAATAAATAATAAAAAAAAAAATAACAACAACATTTTTACTTGTAGAAAATTGCGCCAAATATTATTAGTACGCCGTTTATATATTAGTTTTTTTTTTTGGACCTGCATATATGCGAACATAACCAAACTATGTAGTAAAAAACTAAACAGTTTTCGTTGGGTTTAATAATAATGCACATTTCTATGTTATAAATACTATATTGTTGTAATTAAAAAATAAGCAAATAAATTGGCGACTAGTCATATTTTTTGTATGTTAAAAATTTTGATTTTGATTCCTCTACTATGGCATTGGTGTTGCTTATATCTCTCCCTCAATTCTCTTATTATGTACCAAAATAAAATAATATTACAAAAATTAGAAATTCCCCCTAATTTTACTTGACTGCAAATTTTAAATATGTTTATAATTTACCTTCAGAGTATTCACCTACAACATGCTTTGAGAAAAGTTACCCGACTAAAAAAATTTTTTAACATTACTAAATTTAGATTTTTATTTTTAATACATTTTACTTTAAATACAATATTTAAGTTTTATCACCTTAACTATTATGTAATAATAGAAAAGTCCAACACATACCTTTATAAATGAATAGAAAGATGCTACCATTTTTACTATTTGAATATATAACAAAGTAATATTTAATGCGACAACACTACAACTAAAGGCTCATTTAAATAATTAAGAAATTTTTTTTAAACCTAAAAGTTAACAAAACAAAAGAGATATTTTTAACTCGTTTCTTTATTCATATGAAATTAGTTCACATACAAGCACATACTATATTTCAATTTAAGTATACATAAATAGTACATTAGGTTAATTTATTTATACCTACAATAATACAGTTAAAATGAAAACATATTTTTAAAGAATATTAATTATTTTGTATTTTTTTTTTATTTATTATATTAGGTACCCATACGTCTATGTATTAAACAGAGTGGTATAGAGAGAGAGGGAGAGGAGCAGGAGAGAAAACAAAAAAATTAAAAGAATTTTCTAGGTCAACAGCCGATTTTACACGTCAGTGCTTTAGAAAATGGATTAATTTATAAAGTAAATAAACTCATTTACGTCTATATTATATGTATATACGTGAGAATAAAAATAATATATATATATATTGTTGTTGTTTTTTAAGTTAAGGTGTATTTTAAAGTTAAAAAGTTTACTTTTTTGTTTGGTTTGGTTTTCATAATGCAAAAACTTCAAATGTGCATTCTAATTTAATTTTTTTCTCATTTAAATACGAAACTTTTTACTAACATTTATGAAATATAAATAAAGGCTATATAAATGTCTTTATACATTTTACAACTACTACGTCTTGTATTGTTTTAAATGGCGAAAAGTTTTTTAAAACTATGATGTTTTAAAATGCAGACATTTCGTTTTTGTTGCGCTGTTTTAAGAATTGTTTTAGCGATTAATAAACAATTTCAAAGTGATTTATGATTTCAAAATTTTTGTACAATATGTGATCCGGTTTATTAAATGAATTTATTCAACATTCTACTTTCTTAAATTATGGACCATTAGAACTAAATTTTCATTAAGATCTTATCAAAATTGGAACATATTTCAAACAATTGAAAAGTTATATCTAATACCAATATTCTTTCGGTATTAGTTCAAGTAGAAAAATTGAAATTTGAAGTTATAATCTTAAAAATGTAATATGAAATCAGTTTTTTGACGGAGAATGCTTTTTTTTTTAATTTTTTTTTATTTTTCTTACGTATATATTAAATACTAATAAAACAATCAACACCTAAAATTCTATGTACTTTTCAAATTATTTAGCATTATTTTATATAAGCCCGATCATTTTATTCTTCTCGATTAAAAAATTCTTTTAATTTATGAGTTCCAGTGTAATTTCTCATAACACAGAGAATTTTTAAAATTTGCATACTTCTGGGTGCATTTTCCATTACAATTCTACGAAATTCAATAATTTCCAATTCCATAAAATTGATTTAACTTGATAATTGATTTTCTTATTTACATGACTCTCTTTGTATATTTTTTTTTACCTTTATAATTAAAATTACGTTTACACAAACATTATACAATTATGTTTATTTAAATAAGTAAATAAGTAATAGAGTATATACATATAAGTAATGCAAAGTATAGAAAGAAGAGAGGAAAAAATAAAACTTTCAAGAAAAGTTAAAAAAAGGATTTTTTTTTAACGTACAATATTTAGTTTATTGCTCCATTAAAAATTAATCGAAACCTCAAAAGTCTGCTGAAGTTTTTAAATTTTTTATTAAGCAATTTTTTTTTTTATTTTTCATTTTTACTTTTCAAAGAATATGCAATTCCTGTACAATCCTTAAAATACAAAATAAAGTCGGAAAAATTATTTGTTTTTTTGTGGTTACTTATCTACTATTTTATTTGTTTTTCTGATTTTATTGTTTGCTTTTTTAAGGAAATATACAAATACTGTAGAAAAATATAATATAGTTTGTATATATATAACCAATATTATAGTCCGATAGTGCAATTGGTATCATATTATAAAAAGATCAATGACTTTGTATGTGTTAAAGACTTTTCAATTAATTGAATTTAAAGTTTTAATAAAGTTCCAAGAAATTGTTGAAAAATTGATGAACTAGCTATCGTTGTTTAATATTAAAAAGTTTTACCTATATTATGTAATTCTGATTTAATTAATCACTTTTATTTTGTAGGAGTTTTCAATCAAGTTTATTGATAGGTGCGCTATTACTGTCGCATGAATTAACAAAGTTGATTGCACCCGAGAAATATTTGTATTAGCAGTACAGTTTCCTTTTTAATAGCAATTAACAGTATTTATTCGTTTGGTTTATAATATATTTAACAATGTACCGACGATATGGCGCGTGTTTATTCTAGAGAAATTTATACTTTTAAATTTTTTATAATATTTCAAAAAGTAAAAATTTTGTATATAAAAAATAAAAAAATTTCACTTTTAATATTTATTTCAAACAAATTAAAGGACTTAAATATTTTATAAAATTTTATTGTCTATCAAATTTCAAGAGTGGTTTTAGCTTTCAAAAAGACTGTAATAGAGAATTTTGAATGTAAATTACTAAATTACTAAATTCTTTAAGTATCATAATTTAAAATGTTTATTTTCATAATTAAAAGAAAAATTAATTTTAATATTTCATCTTTTAGTCAACAATCAAAAATATTTGTATATATATATATATTAATTTAATCAATATCATATTTGGAAATCTAGTGCACATCTTCATATAATTTATTACAGGTTACTACCAAATGTATGCATTTAAGTATACATATATTTCAAAAATAAACTATTTCAATTAAATTAATATCAACTATACAATTTAATATATTTTTAATCTGTGATAAAGTTAATTTCATGAAATTTAATTAAATGATTTTTCTGAATGAGCAATCACTTTGTACTTAATTTCAGTCCAAAAATTATATAGACTTGCTTATATTAAATTATAAATTGCATGAACGTATGAAGATATTTATTGCAGATTAATTTAAAAAATATCAATTAATTTTTAAATAAAACAAATAAAAAAATTTAGTATCAATTCAGCCGTTAAACAACGTGCATCATTAAGTAATAAAAATATGCTGCAAGTAGGCGTATATAAAAAAAATATTTGATATGGTCAGCAAACAAATGATTGCAAGGACTATTGTTTAGTTTAGTTTTTAAATATTTTTACCTAAAATAAAGTGTCTTTTAAACACTTCTTCAAAATATTAAGGATGCTAGTCAGCTTTTACTTTACATACCTAGAAAAATGTAAAAATTTGGCTCTTAGCATTGTTCCGCTTTGTGCCATTTGAATTTCCTGAAAAGTTCGCCAGTTATTTCAGGTACCAAAAAAAAAATCACATATTTAACTTCAAGAAGTTTCTTAAATTAGTTCTTCAGCTATGGTAAAAATTACAAAATCAGCCTTAAGTGAAATTTCAATTTCCGAGCCCTTATATTCACAAAAATGTTCATTGTTTTCGAAACTCAAATATTAAATTTCAAATTAAGCACTTGTTGTTTTCCCTATATATGTTCAAAAACATAAATTTGACATATAGTAAAAGTTCAATTTCTGATCTCTGATTTCTTTAAAAAGTTGTATTGTTTCTTGCACTATCAAGTGAATATTATATAAATACAAAATTTTAAGTTATTCTCTCGAATATTTTCTTAAAAATAATCAAAAATGAAACATCGACCAAGGTAAGTTCATATAGAAAATTTTATTACAATTGATTAAGCCAAACTTGAGATACTGATCTGACAAGCAAACTGACAGACAGACCGACAGACATCTCTCTTACGCCTCTCTAGCATAGAGAGTTTAATCACCTCTTTCTAGCATAGAGTATAATAATACGCCGGAAACTCCAAATGTGAAATTTGATACCTTCACATAACCTATCTTATTTAATGAATGCGGTCGGTAAAAAGTAATTCTTTTTCCACTATGAATATTTCCTATTCGTAAATAAAATATATTTTAGGCTAAAAATGATAAATGTATTCACCACCGGTAGGTGTCTAATATATTGTTGTATAAATTTCAGAAGAAAGATTTGTCATTAATAAAGCGAACTTAAAAAAGATATATTACATTTAGATCAAGGTCTCCAATACTATCAAAACCAGTCTAAGTAAATTAATTAAACTCAAACATAAAATTGAGATCTTTATAAATTTATGGACGTGAAATTTAGTAAAAATTTTTAAATTTACAAATAAAGTTTCCCCTCAAATTTATTTTAATCGCTTGTTCATAGTTAATTTAAATAACTGCCGACAATAACGATTACATCTAATGACACATATTTTAAAATTATTATTAATTTCTCCCATTATTTTATTATTACAATAATGCATATTGTATATAGAATAATATTAATAATTTATTGTTACATAATGTAGATTTAGTGCATATATTATTAAAGCATATTTACATATATTTTATAATTTACAAAAATATACCAAAAATACATTTTGTAATCTCTTGAATTTATATGTTAAATTAAAATAGGAATTATAAATTAGAATATTTAGTATGTCCTATTGTTTAATAATAAACATTAGGATATTGTGCATTAGTGTGTTAAATACCAACAGCAATATTATTCATAAGAATACACGTGCGATATAATGTGATAAAATGCCCAGAATATTTTCAAATATAGCTTCTAGCAATAGGGGCTATTGAATTTTAGATTAAAAATTCTGTGAAAATTCTGTATTAGATTAGGGTTTTTACACTACATTGAATTTAGTTGTTTTTGTTGATATACTTTAACTAGACAGGAAATAATTTCAATAAATTTATTTATAAATTTATTACAATTGCACATATGAAGCAAATTAGTAAATTTTTTTAACACTTAATACTGTAATAAGTGATTGGTGACCGTCTGAATTTAAAACAAACGTGTGTCTGAATTAAGTATATTATATTATGTACGTAAGTTTATATTTAGATACAATTTGAATCAGTTTATGAAGTGTAATGTACCATTTGCCCAAATGACATGAGCATAGATGAAGCCATAAGTTATTATCAGCTATATTAACTCACATTTTAGTATTTGCTGTATCAGCGCATTTATATTTTCAATGTTGTTCAACTAAATTGAAATTGTTATTTGAACGGACGAAATAAAGGACATGTTTTTCGTATTCGCAAACGAAACAACTCACAATAAAATAATTTTAATTTAGAAACCCAAGTTTTAGCAAATAGTAGGATGAATTCGGTGAAATTCAAAAACACCTTTACTCACCGAACACATTCTTAATGTTTATTTATTATACAGAATATATTAATAATTTGGAAGCATTTCTAAGACGTCACTTATTCTTAGTAACGTTAGATATCAAAATCTCATTTCATTCAAAATTATATTATTGACTTCCTCTCGACTTAATGTTGTCATAACAACTTTAAAACTTCTTCATCATTTATTTTTAACATTTATTAAAAAATAAATTCACTTTTGAAATATTTTAAATATAGAATTAACATAAAAACCCAGAGATATTAGAAAATAAATCATTTTACAATCTTTATCACCATGACACTTCTGGAGAGTCACTTGAAGATCTTATTATTCATCAATTAAATTATAAATTAAAATATTATATTATTAAAACATGAAGGTTACTAAAAAATTATAAAATCATATTACATAATTATTTATTAAGTGTTTGTGATTGAAATCAACTGCAAAAATGTTAATCAAATAATTCAAATAATTTCATCATTTCAACAATACTAGTGTAATATAATCGTCACTCAATTAAGTACACGCACATTATTTATCTCAACAGGATGTTCCATTTGTAAAATTTTAATCGAGAGAAATTTATCTTGAATATATCAAAAAATTTTTTTTTTAATTTCCAATAATTATAATGAGCTGCTGTAAAAAAGGAAAATGCCAATTTTTTTTCTAAAACTCGAAAATTTTTCGAAATTATGTTCCGCAATTTTTATTTTCGTGTATCTGTTAATAATTTTATGTAACAGAATCTATAAACGTAGCTGCGGAGTCACGTTTAAAAAGTGATCAGGTCTAGGAGGTAATCCGCTGAAAAATGAGGTAATTATTTTTCATAATTTGATATGAACCAAAATTTTTAGGCTCTGATTTTTGTTATTGAAAAATAATTTTTTAGTTTTTCTGTTTTATATTTATGTCTGTCGACTAGAATTTTTATACATATTGTACTTTTAAAGAATAAAACAATGATAATTATATGTACACTTGAATATATATATATATATACTTGAAAGGATATTAAGTGGGTATAGTTATGAAAATATGCATCATGTCAAAACTTGAATAACTAGAAAAATTAATCAAAAAGAATAAATCACATAATATACTTTCCGATAAATCTATAACATTCATCTATCAGTGTGATATATGTATATGCATGTGTATATGAATGAAAAGATAAAAAAAAATTGGTGTGTCATAAGATATGGTCATTGGTTAAGGGTTTTTCGAAATATAATATTGTATATTAAATGGTTCATATTTTATATAAGCCTACACGAAATATGTATAGGTAAAAAAAATTTTAAGAGCTTCATACAATACAACAACTGTATTTTAAATTACACTGTCTAACAAATTTTGAACAAAGTTAATTAAAATTTGGTTCCTTTACTGCCTTTACATTTTATAAAGACCAGAAAGAATTTGTGGTCAATTATGGATTGTACAATATATTATGGTAAGTACTTTAAGCAATTTCATAGAAGAATGAAAGTATATGAAGAAATCCACTTACGTAATAGGATTTAATTTAGCAGGGCCATATAAGGTTGGACTTTTAATTTTCAATATTTTATCAACTTTTATTTACAATTTATGTAGATTGTAAGAAAATTACTTAATTATAGAAAATTACTGTGAATGGTTTAGTAAAATATTTTGGTGTTAAATTATTTAAAATTAATGATGAAATAGTATTTTTACCACCGTTCATTGAATTGGTTATTTTGGAATAAATTATGTCATTCGAGCCTGTCAATAATGTTGCCTTTATTATAAAGATTTCGTTCATCTTTACTTCTTTTGGAAGTGAATTTATTTTTTTTAATTTTTTTTTTGAAATTTTATAAAAAAGAACCAATTGAATTAATTGGAAAAAGAGCTATTCAGTGATTTGAATAGCCTTGCCAAGTATATCTAATTTCAAAGCAAATTCCATATAAAATTTAAGATTCCGGTTTGATTTTCTCGGCTTGCATTAATTAATCTCAAAATATTGTATAAGTATACAAAAATTTTTGTTAAAGGAATTTGAAGAAATCCCATTTATAAAATTTCCACTTAATATATTTTAGTTTAGTAACTTGATAAATGTAATCAATATTTTTACTTAATGAAATAATTGAGGGGCTCAGAAGCAGAGTGGCGTAAACCACAATGTGGATTATGCCACTTTGCTTTTTAAAAATCAGAAAATTTTTACAAAATCAGAAAATTTTTACAAAAGCAAAAGTACTTTTGTAAAAAATAAATAGAAAAAAAGCTATTTCGAAATTGTAAATTAATATTACTGATTTTAGAAGATGTACATAACCGATAGCAGTAAAAAAAATTTTTTTTTTATTTGTGGCTGACGCCACTCTGCTTCTGAGACCCTCAATTAATTTTCTCGGTTGAAGTCAATCCAGTGCTACCAATAATATTTCAATAAGAGAAAGCATGACGCCTAATTTATACATTATACGAGTATGTATAAAAAACATGAAAAGTTAATTTTTTTTTTTGGATTAGTTTCTTTCTTTAGTTTTAACACCAAACATAAGAAATATAAGTAAAACTGGAATTGATTGATATTGAAAATTTAATCCTTAAATAATTTACATAAAATAAATATATTTTTTTTTTTACTATTTACCTCCCTTATTGTTAAACAATTAAATGATTGGCATGCATACTATTGATGTTAAACCATATCCGTACAAATGTTCGAAATGTATACTAAATTTGCCTTACCATTTGTAACGCTAAGAAATAATGCTCTGAAACTAAATTATATACTTTTGATCAGCGTCGAATTCTGAGTCGATTTAACAATGCCTGTTCTGCCATCTGTCTGTCCGTACAACTCCAAAAGTTATTTGGCCATATCTCAGAAATTATTCAGGGTATAGCTTTGAAAATTTGCACAATCAAATATATTATTAGGGTTTTTTTTTTGTTTGATAAAAGCCGTTGAAATTCCTCTATTGCTTGTGAGTGGCAAACCCATACAACTTCGTAAGTTGTTGTTTCATAGCTGAGAACTTTTAAAGCTGCAAAGCTGAAATTTGGTGATGTGGCCATTATTTTGAGTTCTAAATTCTTTTAGATTGTATCGGTTTATATGCTAACTACCATCTATGTATAAAAAAGCAGTAGACATATGTATAAAAGGCAAGTGGTTGTATAAAACTGTATGTCAATTATCTTCGTTATTTAAAATCATTTTTTCGTACGGGTATCTCGGAGCTGAAACGGTCAACTATATCTTTTCTTATTTTTTTTTTTATTTTCTATTATTTTTGGATACGTAAAATATCCTTATGCAAAGTATATACTGTACAATACCAGTAAAAACTCCAGACTTATTTACAATTATTGTACACATAAGTGTTTAAGAGCAACTCTTGTGTGGTCTAGCCAATATTTTTTTTTCATTTTTTTTTTGTGGTAAAATTAATATAAAGGATTCATTTTTATATTCTAAAATAATCAAAAAAAATTATACAAAACAACTATTACAAAAGAGAAAACTAAAATTGGTTTTTATATTTTTTAATTTTTTTTTCATATAGCCCAGATTAAAACCACAAATTCTGATAAAAAAATATAAATTTTTTTTGTTGTAAATTTTTTTCTAATATTATTTAAAAATTTTATTATCAGAAAAGAAAGTGTTTGAGTTTACGAAATACAATAAATTTTTTCTTTCAGTGTGATGAAAATTTGAGTAGCTCAGAAAATTTAAAAAAATATACAAACATAGATTGTAGAAACTGATAAGGTCAAAATAAAAACAAACACTTAATTTTTAGTCGGTAACGAATTTAAAAATCTCCTTGTAATGTCAAATTTTCTGTTAAATAATTCCTGTTTATAGATAAACAGAAGAGCGGCCGAGCCAGCATATTTTAATACCTTCCGTATTACAATGTTATTTTTTAGTATAATATGATTATAACATGAAAATAAAATTGGGAATACTTGCAATATTAGAATTTTGTACTACTTAAAAGAGAGTTAAAAATTATTCATTTGGCAATATTCGTTTAACAGTTTATGACTCTTACTCATCTTATTTTTTTTACAATTTTTACAAAAGATTCAAAATCAGAGCAAATGCTCCTTGATGAAAACTTCGGTTGTTAATAAATACTTTTTTAATGAAATCCTTGACAAAGAAACTCTAAACTTAGATAAACCTTCCTGAAGAACTCTAGACTTAATCGGAAAAGAAAATATTCATACAGCTTTGGATCAATAAATTGAAATTTAAAATTTAGAAACTAAAAATTTATTATGGGGTCACAAATTTCTAGTTAAACAATATAAAATAATTTAACCATAAAAAAGATTTAAAACTATAAGCATGTATTTTAGTATTTGGTAAACTTTAAAAATCAAAATATTTAACATATTATAATAAAAAATAAAATTGGAAAAATCTTGGTTCTTAATTTAAAACAATTTAAATGAAAAACTTAAAAGCATAGAAAAAAAATAAATTCATAATTAATTTAAGGAATATTCCAAAATTTTGTATATGTGAATATATTTCGATACACATTTTGAACAAACCAAATCTGAAGATCTACATCTTTCTAGAAATATTGGTATTTAATATTGCATACAATCATATTGAATATGTTATATTTGAATAAGAATTTGAATCCCAAATTATAATCACACAATAAAAATTTTTTTTTAATCTCCATCCATTTTTTTGTCTTGAACATGTTTCTCGAAAAAGGGATTTAGTTTAGAACTAAATAGAAGCAATTTTATGTTCGAAATCAAACAAAAAAAAATTATATATTTTATTCTCAGAAATTTAAATAAAATTAAAAATACCCGCAATTGAAAGTAAATTAAATTCAATATGAAAAAATAAAATATTAAAACCAGTACAAAGATTTTCAATTAAAAATTTTATTTGAATTAAATTATTTGAAATTATCAATGATTTAAGACGAAATTTTCAATGATTGCTATAATTTTAAAATACTTTCTGATTATTTATTTAGCAACCTTATAATATTTTATACATTACGAACTACATTTTCTCTGAAACATTTATCAAATAATATGAATTTCTAAAATTATAATAATTTTGATTAATTTCAGCCGAATATCACATATCCTATTGTGATCTCACTAACATAATCTCTTATTGGATGGTATTAAGGTTTACTTGATATTCAAAATTAATAATAAAGGTAAACTAACCTGGTGGAGAGCGGATTATTAGATTTAATTCAACTGAAAACACATCTGTTATACAAAATGTCTATTTGAAATTTCAAATACCTAGACTTTTACGTCAATTTAATTCTCTCACTTTTGCGATTGATTACATTTTAATTTTATAAAATATTCTTTAATAACTTTTAACAAATTCAACGAAATAATGATTAAAATTACATAATAATTCGATGGATTATATTTGTTTAAGATCGTAAAAATTTCACTTTTCTCCTTTGGCTCTATTCCATAAACGATTTATATTTTTGAAATTATTTACTATTAATTATTAAAATGTAAGAATCAATATACTTACTTGCTTCTTATACCCTACTATAATTATTTATAACATCAAATTGCATCTCAATATTAAAATAGTAATATTTATAATATTATAAAGAACGTACCTGTAAAGAAATAAAAAAAAAAAATTTTGATATTAATAAAAAATTATTTTTTTATTAATAATAAAGATATAAGTAAATTTATGAAAAAGCTTGACACGTATTTTAAGTAAAATGAAGGGAATATAGTTTAACATTATTCTGAATTTAATTTAAGAATCTAAGTAAAACAAAATATTAAGTCTTAAATTTATCGGCCTGAAAATTTTCAAACTGAACATGATCCAAGAAATTTGCTTTAGATATCTAACACCACCCGCTTATGGACACTAGATGGTTAACATTTTTACATAGAAAACTAGGGTTAAATTTTTATTATATTTTATCATTTGAATATAGGTAACCATTCTATTTTAAAATTTCTTAATATAATTTAAATGGTGTATCTAGACTTTTATATTTTCATACAGTAATATATAAGCAGCATATTCAACCATTCTAAAATAAAATTTTTAATGAAATTCAGGTGCAAAACAATTAATTGAAATCATAACCACATAATATTTTAAAAATTTTACTCTCCCACTTTATGAATTTCTATGGATTTTAAGCTATAATCTAGTATAATATTATAAATGAATCTACATAATAAAATAGTTTTAATTCTAACACTATAAAAAAATATAAAGTGGTTTACCTATTCTAATTTTTCATCATAAATGAAAATTTTAATTTAATTTCCCCTAAATATTTTCATTATTTGTTTTTTTTTTTTTTGCAATTTACTTTCACATAAACTGTAAATGGTTTTCTGTTAAAAACTGTAGATGTAGATTGTAGATTTTAGATTTTAATGTACTCGTATGCACCCAAATACATTAGAAAAATTTGTGAATAAAATATTCACCACACATTCATACATACATATGTATGTTAATATGACTTAAAATTAATATTTTTTTTTTTTTGGTTCTTAAATCCTTTAATTATAACCAATTTATAATAAAAATGCGACAGTTCTCTATGGTATTATTATCTTAATGCCCTAATATAAAGGATTTTAAAATTTAAAGCGATAAAAGTATTTCATTGGAAAAAAAAACTCTTAAATATTTTATATAGAGTGAGTGAGATAAATACTAAAAAAAAAGAAAAAACACAAAATGAAAATTTGAATTAAAAATTTTATATTAGATAGAAAATAATTTTTAATCTTATTTAAAGTAAAAATTAATATTATATAGGGAAACTATGAATGAAAAAATGATTGTGAATTAAATATTATTTAAGTAGGTCATTGTTAAAATTCGATTTTCCACATATTCATGCCATTTAAAGCTAATGTAGGTAATTTGATTTTAAAAATTTATTTTTAAAGTGATGATCTTGGTTTATGATTACATTTTACAGAGATTTAGCTTAAATAGTAAAATTCTGGCTTGTTCATAATCCAAATTGATAATTATTATGCATTATAACTTTGTGAATGAAAGTATGATTGAAAATATGGTAAACTTATTCATTCTGTGTTTGAAGGAAACAATTATGACTGGCATTTTCATACGCCATTTTAAGATTTTAAAATAGTGTTGTTGAAAAAATAAATAAGAAAACAGAGCAAATCTATAATATAATTAAAAGACTTGAAAATTCTAATTCAGATGATGACGAATAGGATCAGATAAAATAGATATTTTCAAAGCCCCGTTAATAATAAATTTTATCACCTTTATACATTTATACCATTTATATCAAGCTTTACTAGAATATTTTAAAAATAAATAATTTGTTGAGCTAGATTTTCGGATAAAATACAATTTTTAATATTTAATTATTCAAATTTCTGCTAATACGCTAAGTAATATCGTAATTTATTCTGCTTTAAATGTATGTTGGTCGCCTGATAATCTTGTCCTAAAAACTGACTTTTTCAATAAAATAAAATTTTTTTTTTAGAATTTTATTAATAGAACATACCACACACCCTTACATTTTCATTTAGATAAAATTCTTTAAATATTAAATTTTAAGTAAAAGTTAATGTAAAAAGACCAAATTCGGTTTTAAAGGATCAAGCAAGAAAAAAAGGACTAAAATAGAACTTATTTTTAACTATGTGATTATTAAAACAGTGTAGAAAAACAAAAAATTCCTTTTTTTTTTTACTTAAATTTAGATTTTTTTTTTTTTCAATTTTTATTTTTCCTTTTATGCAGAATGTCTTCTAACATGACCGTAATAACAATAATAACAAAATCGTTACGAACATCTAAAACCGTAATATTTAACATAGTTATTATGAAAATAATAAGACTATAGTGTATGTACTTTAAGAATTTTTATACACGCATATTATATAACATATTTAGGGAATATAACAGTTATATACCTACAATAAAGGATATTTGGAATGCATACGTATTATATGTGTAAAACATGATTCGAAATTATAGGGTAGAATAAAATTGAAAGATTTTTATAATACAGAATTTTATAAAAAAAAAATTCGAAAGATTTTAGAACTACGATAAGGCATTCGACATTTCATATTTTCGATCGATGACAAAAATTTTAAAAATTTAATTTTTCTATAGATTTTTTTATTAATAACTTTGTAAATACATTTCAGCTGTCATTTTGATTTGATATTGTATAAAATATATTATGTTTAAAATATTATTTTAGAGAATACAAGTCTTAATTTTAACAGCCGACTTCACGAATTTTAAAACTAATAAAATATTTCAAGCTTTACTCAAATTATCCTTCCAATTTTTGGTATACTTGTAATTTTCGCAATAACACCATACTTATAGAAATTAAATAAAAATTTAATTTTAAATTTCTCAGTTAAAAATATAATTTTCTCCTTGGCACCTAAAAATATTTCTAATATGATAACACCTTATATAAAACGCATATCTATATTTACCTTTATAATATGAGAGTATTATACAAATAAGTGTTAAGGTTTAATACAAGTAGTAGGTATGTATACAAGTATAGCGTGCATTTATATCCATACTTAACAATTTACATGCTTTGTATGTGTCATGTTGAGGTTATGTTAACATCCCTTCACTTTAATTATATAATATGCATATACATACAAATATTATATTATGTTATAAACATAAAATACATTTTATTATTATGCTTTGACTACAATATAAAAATAATAATAATTGTTCTATGTAAATATATAAGTGTATATAGTAGTATAATTATACCCGTACGAACGTATGTTCGAAGGGTATACTAAATTTGCCTTACCGTTTGTAACGCTAAGAAATAACGGTGTTAGATATAGACTCAAGTGTATGTTTTTGATCAGCGTCAAATTCTGAGTTGATTTAGCTTTGTCTGTCCGTCCGTCCGTCCGTCCGTCCGTCCGTCCGTCCGTCCGTCCGAACGATAACTCCAAAACTAATTGATCTAAGTTCACCAAATTTTCACAAATGATTTATTGTAGTAAGTGCCAGAACCCTATTTAAATTGGACGTGATCGGGGTACCGGTTCGGGTAGCTGCCATACAACTTCAAAATTTATTTGGCTATATCTCAGAAACTATAAAAGTTGTGGTATTGAAATTTCACACAAATGAATATATTAATAGGGCCAATGTGTTTCATAAAAGTCGTTGAAATTACTTTGCTCCTTCTGGTACCTGCCATACAACTTCAAAAGTTATTTGACTATATTTCAGAAACTATTAAAGCTATGGTATTGAAATTTCACACAAATGAATATATTAGTAGGGCCAATATGCCCCATAAAAGTCGTTGAAATTACTTTTCTCCTTCTGGTACCTGCCATACAACTTCAAAAGCTATTTGGCTATATCTCAGAAACTACAAAAGCTGTGATATTGAGATTTCACACAAGTGAATATATTAGTAGGGCCGATGTGCCTGATAAAAGTCGTTGAAATTACTTGGCTCCTTCTGGTACCTGCCATACAACTTCAAAAGTTATTTGACTATATTTCAGAAACTATTAAAGCTATGGTATTGAAATTTCACACAAACGAATATATTAGTAGGGCCAATATGCCCCATAAAAGTCGTTGAAATTACTTGGCTCCTTCTGGTACCTGCCATACAACTTCAAAAGCTATTTGGCTATATCTCAGAAACTACAAAAGCTGTGATATTGAGATTTCACACAAGTGAATATATTAGTAGGGCCGATGTGCCTGGTAAAAGTCGTTGAAATTACTTGGCTCCTTCTGGTACCTGCCATACAACTTCAAAAGTTATTTGACTATATTTCAGAAACTATTAAAGCTATGGTATTGAAATTTCACACAAACGAATATATTAGTAGGGCCAATGTGTCTCATAAAAGTCGTTGAAATTACTTGGCTCCTTCTGCTACCTGCCATACAACTTCAAAAGTTATTTGGCTATATCTCAGAAACTATAAAAGCTGTGATATTGAGATTTCACACAAGTGAATATATTAGTAGGGCCGATGTGCTTGATAAAATTCGCTAAAATTTCTTGGCTCTTTCTGGTAGCTGCCATACAACTTCAATAGTAGTTTGGCACAACCAGTAATTTGAAAAACACATAGTACTGAAATTTTGCATAAATTAATATGGTAATACGGCAACTTAAAGTCATAGTCTGCCCCATAGTTAGTTATGGCACATTAGTTATTCGCACATAGGATAACAAATTCGTACGGGTATCACAGAGTTGACAAAGTCAACTCTACTTTTTTTCTCGTTATTTTCTAAAATACGGTGTGTGTGTGTATATAGCATAAGGGGGACAATATTATAATAATGTTAATAATTGGACGATATTTGATGCTTTGATTATAAAAATAAGAGTAAATGGAATTGTTATGGAAGGTAAAATATGCGAATATATCCATTATACGTTCTTGCGTTACGTATATAATATATAAGTGTGAATATATTGCACATATTTAAATTCATTTTTTCAATATGATGTCCTTTAACTTGGGAATGTAAATATGTGCAAAATTTAAAAAAAGATCTTAAGAAATTCAAATTTCTATAACACGCCAATGTTATAATGTACAAATACGATAAAATAGTAAAATAAAAATATTTCGTATGATTATTTTTGGATCAATTGAGTGCAAGAATGAAAAATCGTTGTTTAAAGAAAAAGGAGGATTTCTTGTCAAATTCAAGGGCATGCATATTAATATAAGTAATATGAGAATAGAAAAAATTGTTAAATATTGTTGCAGGATCTTATAGAATTCTTTATATTAAAATATTGCAATCTTTCCTTTCACTCCATATATTTTCTAGCAAAATATTAATTTTTTAATTTGAAAAACTCTGCTTACATACACACATACTTACAGTATTATTAAATAAGTACATAAATACATTTTATATTATATTATGTATATGTAAATATCATAATGGTATATTTGATTCGGAATTTTATGACCTCATGAAAAATTTAATAAAATATTAAATATAATATTGTATTCTGTATAAGACAAAGACCTCTCTTCCTTTTAAAATTTTTGCTCAAGGCTATAATTTTATCCCCTATATATAACATTACTGTTGTTATTCGCCATTGACATAAAAATTCACTATAGAATTTTAATATTGTCTTTCAATTTATTCAGTTGTTTTTTCACTTTTATTATATTATGTACATATATACAAAATTATGTACCTTTAGGCATATTATATTATTATATTGTATAATGTATAATTATGATGATATTTCCGGTACAAATAACAAGGAAGGATATATTTATTATATTAATATTTGTGGTTAATGAAAATGTTTTACATATTATTTACAATAACAATGGGTTACTCGTGCTATGAACTTACGCAATAAATAATATAAATAATTAATAATATTGTATATAATATATTAGGAAAACTAAAAATAAAAAAAAAAATTCAGTTCTTTTTAGCACTTTTCCAAAAATTTTTTGAAAAAAAGTGCTTATTAGTTTCACTCTGTCCGTCCGTTCGTCCGTCCGTCCGTCCGTCCGTCCGTCCGTCCGTCCGTCCGTCCGTCCGTCCGTCTGTCCGTGTGTCTGTTTACAAAACTTCTACATTCTTAAAGATAGAAAGCTGAAATTTAATACGTACATAGATCTTTACTAGAAACTTATTTTCGTAGAACAACATTTTTACCTATCTCCCCCCCTCTAGAAGTTATACCCCCCCAAAGCACTAAAAATGGCCTATTTTAACTATTTGTTGCAATGAAACCATAAGCATTTTTGAAATTTTGCAAACGCAGAAAGGCAGTGGCTTGCTTCCCCTACCGCGGTATACTATAGTTAAACTTTAGAAAAACAAAATGGCCGTTCAAATTTACCGTTATCTAAAGTCCTTTTTTTCCAAATTTTTGATGTCGTTTTTCTTCTAGACCCCAGCCTGTAGAAGCTTGAAATTTTAGGGGCTTTTAGACATTAATAAGAAGTTCATTTCGTTAGAAGAAAATTTTTTTCCATCTCCACCCCCTCTCAAGTTATGACCTCTTGAAATTTGTAAAATTTGCATTTTTGACACCTTATATTTATGAAACCGCAAGTTTTTTCAAATTTCTATAAACACAAAAAGTTAACGGTAAATTCCATGACATTAAAAAATATAATTATTTTTCTTAACTCACACAATTAACCCTTAAAATCGAGCATTATGTTAACCCCTTTTTATATTAAATTTTGCTTTATTTCAAAGACTGCATAAATGGTTCATCCTGAACATATGCAATCCTACGTAGAACGAGTTTCGTATATGAATGAAAATAAATTTAATAGTGTGGTGGATATACATAGACTGTTTTTAAAAGCAGTATTTTCACTTGTTGAAGGGAAAAGTGCTACAATACAAACCATTGGTTTGACCCAACTTTATTTAAAGACTGAACAGTTTTTTTTATTAAAAGTGTTTAAATTTGCGGTTTCATTTTAGAGGAAATGAAAATTATTATAATGACATCATCATTAGAGAAGAATTAGAAATCATCATAAGAGAAGAATTAGAAGAATAGAGAATTAGAGAAAATTAGAAATCAATGTTTAAAATTATGGATGAGTTCAAAATGCTTTTGTAATTCGCAGTTCATTCTAAAATAGAGTCTTACTTTCTATATTTCATACTATGCTAATTATAAGAAAAAAGTTTAATTTTACGAGTTCAGAACGGAATATCATTTTTTAATAAAAAATGGATTAAGATATTGTGTACTCTTGTAATTTCTTACAACATTTTTTACTCAGAATGCAAAAACATTGTCATTCTATTCCAATTCACTTCGGAGAAATTGCCAAAATATTGTAAATATTCATTAATTTTTTTTTTTGTCAAGTTTCTAATTTGTCAAAAATCATATAAAATTCTCCTTAAGAAATTTAGTTCTCAATATATAAATACAGTATAGGACGAACTATGAAATTTTATTCTTACTTTGTAGTTGAATGTTATTTATTAAACTTCTCTTTAACTTGTATCTATTATGTAACTCAATTAAGTTTAAAATTTTTGCGATTTTTGTCTTTCATGCACTCATTATATCGTATTGAATTATTAATTAATTATTAAAATAATTATTGTTTTGCATTAATTGAAATCGTATTAGCCTATTTTATGTATAGAGTATAAACTGTATGTTATTTAATGTATATTTATATATTCTGATTTATTATGTATGTACATTACAAATATATTAAATTGATACAAGTATATAATAATCTTGTGATTTTAATTTCACATTTGAATAAATTAACAATGTATATTAAAAATAATGAGCAAAATAATATATATATATATATATATAGATAGGTAATTTGAATAACATATATAACATATCAAAGATATATACAAAGATATTATGATGTTTGCATGAGAGTTATTTAATAGCTTGTATATTAATTTTATTTTAGTTTTATTATTTAATATTTTATTATTTATTTTAAGAGAGAAGGAGTTATTTATTACAGAGTGTGATGGAAATTGAAAATATTGAATTACATTGATAAGAAATTCGATAATAATATGCAGACATAGTATATTGCTCAATTAGAGACAAAAAAAAAATCTATATACCTAAAGTCTATATACCTAATGCATGTGAGCATATGTATGGGAAATTCTTTAAAATTTAATTTTTTATTTTGCATTTTAATATTTTTTATTTTTCAATTTAACAATCTTGATTACTGCGATTAATATTTTAAGAATAGTGTGTATACGCAATTTATATGCTTTTGAATTTCCATAAATCTTATAAATATAAGATTTATATATATATATATACATATATACATACGTAGATGTGGAAAAATGCCTGACAATATTTACACACGACATTTCGAAAATAAATTCAAAAATTCTTGATATACTTGTACACTTTTTGTAATATCACAAATAATTATACAAACATATGAACTCATTACTTACAAATATATGAACATTGTACTACATGCAAACATATCGATATATACACGGTATGTTTGTCAAAATGAGAAACACAATACATATTACATTATACACGTTAAGGCATCAAGAATCGTCATCATTGTCATATACATATTTATTATACATACAAAATATCCCCAAAGAAAATACATACATATATTATTATAATAAAAAAATAGCATCAACAATAATGAAAAAAAAAAAAATAAAAAGAGGAAACGTAACAAAACGGATTTCACTTAAAGGATAAAATTTTGAACATTTTTCTGTTAGAAATATTCAAAATATATTGCATATCGTATAGGCGTAAGTAAAGTAAGCGCCCATTCAATAAGTATCCAGTATATGTATTTATATACATACATACATATAATAATATAGTAATGGTTATTTGTAAATGAATATGTGTATAAATTGTTGAAATTCATTTTAATTAAAATTTTTGGTCATTGCCGGAGCAAAAATTCATGAAAAACAAAAAGGACCAAAAAAAAAAAATTAAAAGAAAAATCAACATTAAAGCAATAACCAGCAAAATCAAAAAGAAAAGATATACGTAGATATTTAATGTTAGCCTAGCCAAATTATGTTGGCTCATGATGCAAATTACATTTATTAGAGTTGCCATCGTATTTCGAAATATATATAGAATTATTATAAATGGTGGTTGTTGTCGAATGAAAATTTTCTTAAAACACTATTATTTCATACAATATTTGTGTGTAAACAAACAAATATTTAATTTGTGGATATTGTTGTCTAAGAGTTTCTTTAGTCTCAACCAAAACTCTTACCAGCTTCTGCAATTTTTAATTGTTTTCGATTTAAAGACGAATTGAAAATAATTGTACTGTTATAAGAAGCTTCTAATTATTAAAAACTGTTAATTTTTTTTAAGAATATCGAATCCCCCAGAAAAAAAATTACATAGTGTACCTCATTTCGGGAAATCTGTGATGATCATTTATGTGAACATTTTTTTTTATATTGCTATAAAATCGAATATAAATTCTAATGCCAATATTTAAAATTAATTATAAAATTTGGAGATTTTTTTTTTTCTTTGAAAATTGATAACTATTGGCAATCCAAATTAATATGGTCATAAGATTTTATTATATGTATGTATTTCTTTTTGTCAGAAAATTATATACTTTTTATTTTAAGTGTACAATATAATTATAGTTATTTTAACATATACGTACATTCACGTACTTACATATAATGTTATGTGTACACAATAGTATGTAGGTGCATGTGTACCTATATTTATGTACATAGGTAAATGAAATTATATAAATAAAATCAAATTGACATATAAAATTCTTATGAAATTGTACAAACTGGTGTACAAATCCTAAATGAATGATGGTACTACACAAAAATGTGTGTTTATATAGCGATGTATGTATGTATATGAGAATGTAGTTTTTTAAGAATACTTTTTTAATAGTGCTGCAGTTCTTTTTTTGAAAATAATTTCTTGCGCTTATTTTTTGTCGTAATTTAGGTCTCTGCATGTTCTTAATTTACACAATCTTTTTGTATTTTTTGACAGAATTTCATATATATGTATATTTTTTTGTTTTCACATAAATTATTTAGTTGGTTTTAATGATTTTGTTTGCTATTTCAACTTCAATAATTTTGCGAAATATAGAAGCTTGGATTTAAGGAAAAATTTAGAAAATAAGAGTAGACCGAAAGTCGGTGTTTATTATAAATACGTATACAATCACTGAAATAATTCCATAAAATTTTTGAGGGTCTTGAAAATTATTCTAATTACATTTCGTGAATTAAAAGAAATTATTTTTCAGATTTCTGTACTATTTCTGACAAAAAAAATAATTATTTCTAATTTTGGCAGGAGTATAGTTTTTTTGATATTCTAATAGTATTTATATGCTATCCAATTTCGTTTTAGGTGTTGATATTTGATTAAATTTTTTCGCTCTTACATTTGCCATAATATATTTTCAAGTTTTAATCATATACATATCTTCCTTTTTATTCTGCATTTATAGAGGTCGAGTTAAGAATTCAATGCATATAATATAAAGACGTAATAAAATAGCTGTAATACACTGTTAAGAATTGGAAGTTATTTATATTAAATTTGATTCCCTTGGTCTTCATTATTAAAATTTTCATTTTATATTGAGTATTAGACCAGCGCGTTGACTTTGTTATGTTTAATATTTGGTTCATAAAATTATTATTAAAAATCTGTCAGCGAGCACACGCATCGAAATTTAAATTATTTTCTATTCGGAAGAAATCTTATATTTTAAAATAGAATTGGATTTAATAATAAATTTCAATCTTATTTTAATAACATAAAAAATATACCCTGAAATGCAATGAATTTTTTTCCTTATATTTCCTTATTACATCAGTGTAATAAGAAATGCTTAAAAGTAAGAAAACTACAAATCACGAACTCAAAATTTCGACTTACCATTTTTCAAAATCACATACTAGTATCTGTTATTTTATTTGACAGATAATAATAAATTTTATGCATTATTTTTCCGCTTCAATAATGAATATAGGTTTCCATTTTTCTTATTCCATATTACAGGTATTATTTATAATATTATATATACAAATTGTACAAGCTCTACAAATTTTTACAATTTTAAAATATGGAAATTTATTTTTTTTTTTGTATTTTATTTTTGTATGTATAAATGACGTGTTGTTTTTCATTGAATTCTTAACTATATGCATATATAAGCAGAAAAATAAAAAAATTATTGAAAAAATTTGTTTATCAAATTATATTTATAAGAATGAAATAAAAAATAATTTTTAAAAGAGAACATAAATAAAGGAGTACACAATCTGCATTTAAGTGCTCGCATATATACTCGATAAGTATTCAATATTCACTTAATTTCACGCCAGTTAAACGCTTTTATTCTTATCCTTTCAAAGTATAATTTACTTTATGCTTTTATTTTTCATGGTATACTTTCCTATATGGTAATGAAAGAAATACGAAAAAATAAAAAAAGATTCATCATTGTTCTGGTAGGATATTTCATGTTTTTTTACCTTTACGTTAGCATTACACGATAATCGATAATCAATAGGGTTGAGTAAAACGAATAGTTTGTAAAGAAGCAATTTTCCTTTTAACAAAAATTAAAATAATGCTTCTAAAAGCAGCAATCTACTATATTATTTCATTGACATAATTTGGTATTATGTACAAAAATATTGCATACATTTAGGATGAGCAAAGAAAAAAAACAGTTAAAAGAAGAATTAACATAATGGTTGAATTGAACGTTAATCAAGGGAGTTAAGAAAAGAATTGTATTTTTTGATGGTACGATATTTACCGTTAGCGTTCTGCATTTATAAAAGTTTAAGAAATATTGCAGTTTCGAAAATACGAGTATAAGGTGCCGAAAATTCAAATTTTAGAAATTTCAAGAGGCAATAAGTTCAGAGGTGGTATTAAGTTAGAAAATTTTTTTCTAGCAAAATGAGCAGTTTATTAAGGTTTCAAATCTGTTAAAATTTGAAACTTCAACAACTTTTCGTCTAGAAGAAAAAATTTAAAAAAAAGAAGAACGGATTTTAGATAAAGGTTAACTTTTACGGCCATTTTGTTTTTATAAAGGTCAACAAAGCTTTGTTGCACTACAAAAGAAACAGCACCAGATTTCTGGTTTTACAAAATTTAAAAAATATTTTTGAGTTTTTTACAATGAATATAGTCAAACAAAAGCATTTTTAGAATTTTGGGATGCTATAATTTTTATAGGTTAGGAGATCTGTAAAAATTATATTCTAAGAAAATAAATTTCTAGTAAAGATCTATTTATATATAAAATTTCCACCTTCTTTCCTAAACGACGTAGAAGATTTAAAACAGAGTTTTGTAACTGACACACGGACAGACGAAAGGATGAACGGATGGACAGAGTGAATAAGCACTTTTCAAAATTTTTTTCCGAAAAGTTCTGAAAAGGAAAATATATTTTTTTTTTTTTGGAAATTATAAAAAATTTTTTACATAAAAATATTTACACATGTGTAACTATTATTATACGAGTACATTATTACGTTAAGTAAATATAACAGTTTATACCTATATAAGAAAAAGTAAAAAGAAAATTAAAATGAAAATAAAATGAAAATTAAAATGAAATTCAAAGGAGTTGTTGCTATTGTATGCATTTGTGATAAGGAAAATTTTTATTTTGTAAATCATGCTTTTGTTTTCTCTTTCAAACAAAATAAAAATAAAATAAATAAAAACGGATCATCCTTTGAAGGATGTTCATTCAATTTTCGTCTTATTAATAGAATATAAATATTATATGCATATATAAACATAAACGATATTATGCAGAATAAAACTTTAAGGTAATGAGTTTTAAGTAATTATGTAAACTTGTATTATTCTTCCATTAATGTAATTTTATTGTATATAGGCAATTTTATATTAAGTTGTAAGATAGATTGTGAAGATACAAGTAAGTTAGCTTAACTAATTTCAGATTATTCTTGTTATTTGGATAATGTTTTCAAATAGACATGTATGCAGGTATTATGAGGCAGACCATTTAGAATTTCTATATAAAAAGGCATTAGATAATTCAAGTTCACTTATACCTAAAAAATAATTTTAAATTTAATATTGTAATTAATGAAAATTAATATGTAAAATTTAAGGATTCACTAGTAAAATAAAAACTCTATAGGAAAGTACTTATTTTGTTAATTTATATCTTAACAACTTTTTCAAATTCTACATACATAATACAAGTGATTTGATTTATTAAAGGAATAATTGATTTAATTTCTAAAAATAAATTTAAATAACTAATTTAGAAACTTAGATCAATAAAATATAGATATAGACAAAAAATTACTAAGATTATTTTGTTATTCACAGTTTCCAACATAAAGATTTTTTTTCCTTTCTATTTTTATTTCCAGAATATCATTGCTATCAGTTTTAATTTCCCACCAATGACAATAATTCTATTTATTCAACAACACTTTTGTTATTGTTCGTTGAATATCCTTAATACCTTTTGTCCTATTTTAATATGACATTTTGTATTATAGTGCAACATTGAAAATGTTATATAATAATATTTTTCTTGCAGTACTTATTATATATATTTAATATAATTTAAATATTATTGTATATTTAAAGTAAATAATAAATTTTGTTTTTATTTCATTTTTAATTCTTATGAACACAATATGAAGCTTACCCTTCTCTATACGCATTATATTATGTTGTTTCTTTCAACTGAACATGTTTAATTGGAAAAAAATATTAATAAGAAAAAAAAATGTAAAAATTTTTTAGTTGATCTTGTCAGTGCTAAGCTATTTGTTAAAATTTATTCAACTAACAACATATAAGTATTGCTAAATGTGTACAAATACGACCCAAATTAATATTGAAATTTTTTATAACCAGAATAAATTAAAGGATATGATCGTCATGAAAATAGCTATAAAAATCGCTAAAGTAATTTTAAATTTCATTAAATTTTCAATTCCGAATTTATTATGAATGAAGTAACTACTACCTTTTAGACATACAATAGACTTAATATGGGAAATAATTAATCAATATTTATTCCCATATTATTAAGTCTTCTAATTAATTATTTTAATATGGGAATAACTCAATTTAATTAATTTACTAAAGCAAATTCAAAGTTTTGTTATATTATAAACGTATCAGGAAATTATATATACTTAATATACGTTATCCAATTTCTAATCCTTTCGGGTATAATAAAATTTTTTAACATAGAAAAAGGCACAAAAAAAAATAATAATATTATAAAGTTACCATCTTCTACATTTTATCTGTGTTAATATCTTGTATTTTGATTTAAATCAATATGAATTATTACAGGATAACGAACAAATAAATGGAAAAAATAACGATATATAGATTTCTTGACATCATAACAAGAATAATATGCTTTCTACAAGAAAAAGTAAGAGAATTTAATGACAATATTTTTATTTTTCTTACATGCTTTTCTTTTATTGCTCGTAAATTTTTCTTATAATATAGAGGAAATTTTCAATGCACGCATCCTTTATATTACTTACACATATAATGGCATTTATATAATATATACATATTATATAATTGGAAATACAAATGAAAAATGATAAAAAAATCCGTTTATATTTAGTTATTACTGACTTTTAATAAAAAAAATAAAGAGAATCAGAAAATAAATAAATATAAAATAATTCATAATAATAAATGCAATAAAAATAACAAAAAAAAATTTTTTTACAAACAGAAAATTATTCCTTACATTAACATATCCTTTTTATATAACATTATTTACATATTTATATATTGTTAATGACATTATATTTTTTCTTTAGAAATTCCTTAAAAGGGTTTTTTTTTTGCATTTAAATGGATATGCTACTTAAAGATGAAATATAAATAAAATTCAGGAGGTGTTTTGCAAAATAACCGAAAAAAAAAACAAAATGGAAAATGAAAAATATTCTAAAGAAAGCATTCAAAAATCGGAATGAAAATAGAATTAAAAAGAAAACAAAAAATTTAAATAAAAAACAGGTTTTTATTTTGTTTACCGCAAAAAAAAAAAATTTAAACAAAAAAAAAAAAAAAACCAAGCAAAATAACTTTTATTCAATTTATCTAAATGCATAAATGTACTAATTTTCCATATTTTTCATTTACCGAATAAATTTAATACAATTTTTTCTTTTACAATAAAAAAACCAACACAAATCCTTAAAAAGGAAACAATAAGAAGAATGAGGAAGAAATATGCTTAATAATTTTATTTTTGATGTCTGTTGCTCTTTTTTATATAATATGAATAATATAGGGGAGACCTTGGCAATTTCATTTAAAAAATTTCAAAAAAAAAAAAAAATTCAATTTAAAATTTACCTATTTGGTACAAATATGATTTTAAAATATTTGGTAAAATAAATTTAAAGGATATAACACCATTTAAACATAACCTTAATTTAATCAAATTTGTCCTGTCTATAATTTAAGATTATAGTAACAACGAAATTCCGTTCAAATTGAATTGTCCTGTTTGAAATTTAAGGACTCAAAATAATAAATTTTTGAATTTAGATTCAATAATATCATTTTTATTGAAATAAATTGGAATAATTATTGATATTATTGACTAGTTCTTTACAAAATGTTCGAGGATCGATAATTTGTACTATTTACAAGATTCAGCGACCTATGGAATTGAATATACAATGAAATTGAATTTTAAATATTGAATTTAAAATCCACAAATGGGTAGAAAAATTTAACATAGAAAAAATTTTCCGAAATATATTTCTATTTTTACTGGCTTTTACTATCAAACAACAAATTCAATTTTCAAATGGCTCTCTTAACTATTATTGCGTATTCTCCCAGTTGTCGTTCTTAATAACTAAATATTTCTCAAAATACTGTTCTAATTATGACCTTCTATTATTCGCCAAGTTTTCTAATTAAACTTGTTTTATTTCAAAAACTAATTATTATAAATATTATTTGTTATAATAGTATATTATGAAACAAAGGGAGTAATAATTGTAAAAATTGCAATTTATATTACTGGTAATAATCATAACGACAAATATTTCCAATTTTTTTTTACTTATAACTTTTTTCTTTATTTTATTCATTGTTATTATATTATTAAAATGCCTTTGAAATCACTTATTTTACTGCAGGATATTTATATATTATAAAAATGTGAGCTTAACACACAAACATTCTTATAATTTTGTCTCTTTTTATTTAATTTCACATTTTTTTTTTCTTTTTACTTCTCGCTCTTTATTACATTTTTCTTATACAAAGAAATGCCATTTAAATTTCCCTATTCATCCTATTCATTCACTCATTCATTCACTCTTCTTATTCATTCATTTATTTTGTTTATTTTTTGTTTTTTTTTATAATTCACTTTGACATTCGTTCAATTCACACTCATACGTTAAGATGAAATGAGATAAAAGAAAAATGGAAAAAAAAATAAATGCTTTTGTATTGAAAATTGTTTGTAGCTGGCTGTACACTTGTAGATAAGAAAGGATTTTACAAAAAGAAGAAAAGAAAAAGAAGAAGAAACAGGATATGCAATAGTAATGGAGTTATGGTTGTATAAAAACTGCTCATATGCTATATATTAAATATTGAAAAAAAAAGCGAAAAAAAGAAGAAGAAGACAAGAAATTGAATTCTGAATGTCAATATAAAAATTATCTTGAACGAAATGAAAAGGATGAAAAGGACTTCAATTTTTTTTTTTTTCATTTTTTTCTTTCTTTCTTCCTAATTTTTTTTTTTCTTTTTTATTATTATAGCCTGGCTTTATTAATATTATTTGATTTTCTTTTTCATTCTTTTTATTTGAATAAAATTTCCGCATACTTGTTGTTGTTTTGTTGTATAATGTCAGCTAACAAGAGACAATTTCACTTTATACAATATTAAATACAAAAAGAGAGAGAGGAAAAAAAACAAATTTGTATTGAAATTTCTCACTTCTATTTTTTATTTCTTTTGATTTCATAAAGAATTTTTTCTTTCTTTTCTGATTTTGTGGTTGAAATTATTTTTGAAAATTTAAAATAAACATTTATATTATAGGAATATATACAAGGATACATATAAGGATATAATATATTAATAAAAAATCAAACAAAAAGAGAAAATGAGCAAGAGTTAGAATTGGAATTATTCCTAAAAGCCTACTTCTTAATTAGTGTAAACGAATTAATGTTAAATTTAATTTATTCTTTTATTTGTGTGGGTATGTACGTATGTTAGATTCAAAATGAAATAACAAATTGAACTTAAATGTTATATTGTTGTTTTACAGCATTTTTATTAGGCTCTTTACGCTCGTTTCATTATTAAATTATTTCAATTAAATTATTTTTAATGTGTTGTAATGAATTTTGCTTCACCATTTACAGCTTTATTTTACTTTAATTAATCTTATTTATTATAAATATGTGAAAGTTATTAAATATGATAAGTAACAATATTATACATGATGTGGTGTTCGAATTTAGATTTAAACATCACATAATTTTCTATGTTCAACAGTAATTTCTTTAAACCAGTACTAGTTTTGTGTTCATTAATAATGAGAAGATAACGAAATTTTAAAAATCCCAAATATTAAATTAATTTTATTTTTTAATTTTCTAATTAAAAATTCTATTCGGAGAACAAATCAAAAATAGTTGTGATGGTAATTAAACATATTTACTGATATTTTAAACAGAAAACGAGAATAGATATTGTTGACCGGATCATCTTTGTGATACTCGTACAAATGAACGATTTTACATACCGGATATAAATAACATAAAATAGCCCTATTGTAATAATATATTTGCTTGTGCGAAATTTCAATACCTTATAGTTTCTATGATCTCTGAGACATAGAAAAATAAATTTTGAAGTTGTATGGTAGCTACCCTAACCAGTACCTTGATCATATCGAATTTATAAATAGGGTTCTAGCATTTACCATAATAAATCATTTGCAAAAATTTAGTGAACTTAGCTCGAATAGTTTTTGGACTAAATATACGAATATACGGACAGATATGGTTAAGTCGACTCAGAATTCGATACTGATCAAAAACATATACTTGATACTATTATTATGTCAGACTATAATTTTATGTCAGACGAACATACATTCGTAAGGGTATAAAAATTTATAAAGGAATATTTGGGCGGTCGTTAAGTTTAATAAACAATATATTATAGAAATTAATAAATTTTGTATAATTTTTCCAGTACACGAAAATTCTACGAGAATGGGAGGCAATATTTTGTATAAAAATTTTTTTCTTAATAAAAATAGGGATACAATTTGTAATTAGAAGCACAATTCGTAAATATCCTATTTTTGTTACAATAAATTAATCAATATAAATATTAACAATGATAATATAGAGTAAATTTTTTTCTTAAGAAATTTTTATGAAATTTGAAACATTATTGTTATTTACTCCTTTAGCAAATCTCAAAAAACAGAAAATCATAAGTATTTTAGAAAAAGGACTTTTTTTTCTAAGAATAAATCCTGATATCCTACTCTTATTTTTATTTGTGCTTCTTTTTAAGTAGTCGTCTAACATTTCATTCTATATAAAAATAATTTTTCATTATTTCAAAAAAAAAACTGAATTGTATAATAACTGGCCCAAAGGTGAAATGAAGTCACCTAGAATAAGTGAAAAAATTTAGGGATAAAACGTGCCAAAATTGTAAAAATTTTTATTAAATCTATGTTGAGAAAAAAAAAAATAATCTTAAAGCTCCTATGACTATGGATATTATATTGCAAAGTAAATAATAAGAAAAAATAAGAGAGAAAAAGAAAATATTAAAATCTGCCTAACTATACTTCTACGTATGTATGTATATGAGAATGTGATTCTTATTATTATGTAGATATGAAATGTGTATATGAAATCACACTTATAATAATATTTAAAGTCAAAAAAAGGGTCATCTACGATAAATTTGTAAAAGGGAAACTAAAAAAGCGAAGAATCAAAAACTTTAAAATAGTTTTCATTTTTCTTTTTTTTTTGGTTTTCTTCTTTTTTTTCCAGGATCTTTGTTTCCTTTTAGATTCTATACTTTCTGTTTTTGTTCTGCTAGAGTGTATTTATAGCTTTCTCATTTTGTATGCTAGTTTTATCTTATATTCTTATTTTCTTTTTTTTCATTAAGTCCCAGTGGTCTTAGTTTCATTTTCTTTTTTAAAATTTTATATTGTGTGGTGAATCTCTCTGTGAGAATCGTCTTTTTATTTTTTACCGCTTTCAACACGTTATCATCTAAAAAGTCATTTTTAGTCAGAATAACTTTAAATAATATTTATGAAAAAGGTTGAAGATATATTATTATGTTTGTATAAACAAACTAAATAAAACCCAATGGTAACAAAAAAAAATCTTTCATAATAATGAAACGCATTTATACTTACTTACATATATATTGTGTATGAATTCTAGACTATGCTATATATACCATTTAGGTATGGTCGAGAAAATTTTTAAAGTGTGGCAGTAAGATGGTGTTTAAGTGTAATTTAGAACGCATACTGAGTGTACCGTACATAAGGAAATTAATTTAAAAAGAAATTATAATTTTTTGAAACTTACAATTAAATTTGTTCTCGATTGACTTTGGAAATTTTGATATAGATAGGAAAGTTTTATTTTTGAATATGTGAAATTGAATACGAGAAATTTGAATAGGATTATTTTTTAAATTCTTTGAGTCTTATAACAATTTTATCTCAAAAATTCATTGAAATTCAATAAAACCGAGCAAAAGCGTATCATATACAATTATAATGAAGCAAATGATCTCGTATCGATGCCAAAAATATTTACATTTTTTGTGCATTTTTTCTTGAACGTAAATTTGGTCTATGATTAAGCCTTATTCAATACTTTTTCAAAAAATAATTAACGAAATAATTTATAAAAATACATTCTATACAATATGTTGTTCAATATAAGGTGACAAATAATTTCAGAAATGATTTTTTGATCTATTTCCACACTTTGATGAGTTTTATCTCGAAAGCTAAGGCTCAAATCAAATTGATTACAAGAATGAACATAATGAATAATCAATCGCCTGTAAAATAAGTCTCTAATGGTTATTCTATATTTCCTGGTTCTGCAGTTATAAGCATTTATTTACGTGCATGAAAAATCTGGTATCTTTTTTTTTAAACAGGCTGTAGCTTGAAAATGGGTACATTTACATTCCCACCCATACAACTTTTTGCTGGATATTGATTAAAGAATTATCCTTGAAATTAGTTGTCACCTTATGTGGAACACTTTGTACACAAATCTCCATGGCATGAACATACACATATTATTATTATTATGCACAAAACACATATGAATACTCAATACCATGTTATAATACCTTAACGTGTGAATAATAAGCTTACAAAAAAGGATAACCAAAAATAATATTTATAATTTATTACCATCTTGTGTTATAATAAAAATCAAAGAAATGTTAAAACAAGTAAAAACGTTTCAGTCGGTATAAACCGATTGAATTATACCCTGCACCTTTCATTGTTGTATAGCAATTACTCAAACCTGTGAAACCATTCTATAGAAACTTCACGGATATGTCAGACCTATAACTGAACACACAACTACCAAGTTTCATGAATCTGTCTTTATTATTTTTCCCAATATTTAAAATTAGCTTTTGGAGTTGTATGGCAGGTACCCGAACCTGCAAAGCAATTTCACTAAAACTTCGCAAATATATCTGATCTATAATTGGACACACAACTGCCAAGTTTCGTGAATTTGGCTTTATTATTTTTTCAAATATTTAAAATTAGCTTTTGGAGTTGTATGGCAGGTACCCGAACCTGCAAAGCAATTTCACTAAAACTTCGCAAATATATCTGATCTATAATTGGACACACAACTGCCAAGTTTCATGAATTTGACTTTATTACTTTTTCAAATATTTAAAATTAGCTTTTGGAGTTGTATGGCAGGTACCCGAACCTGTCAAGCAATTCCAATAAAACTTCGCAGGTATATCTGATCTATAATTGGACACACAACTGCCAAATTTCACGAATCTAACTTTTTTATTTTTTCAAATATTTAAAGTAAGCTTTTGGACTTGTATGGGAGCTACTCGAACCTGTCAAGCAATTCCACCAAAACTTCAGAAATATCTTTGACCTATAATTGGACACACAACTGCCAAGTTTCATGAATCTGACTTTATTATTTTTCCAAATACTTAAAATAAGCTTTTGGGCTTGTATGGGAGCCACTCGAACCTGTCAAGCAATTCCACAAAAACTTCAGAAATATCTTTGGCCTATAATTGGACACACGACTGCCAAGTTTCATGAATCTGACTTTATTATTTTGCCGAATATAAAAAATTTTCTTTTGGAGTTGTATGGCAGCCACCCGAACCGGTGCAGCTATCTCATTAAAATTTTTAGAGCATATGTGGAATATAATTGGACACATGTATACAAAATTTTATATTTGTACCTTTATTAGTTTTTGAAATAATTAAAATAAACTCTTTGAGTTGTATGGCAGCTACCCGAACCCGTTGTCCGAATTGGTCCAATAACAATAGGGTTCGTCCTTGGCAGAAAAGAAGCAACTTGTGAAAGTTTGGTGTCGATTGCATTATTCATTTTTGAGTTATCGTGCGATCGGACGGACGGACGGACGGACGGACGGACGGACGGACGGACGGACGGACGGACGGACGGACATGTCTAAATCAACGCAGAATTTTACGCTGAGCAAGAATATATATATATGTCCATACCGCAGATGACTCCTTCAAGTAGTTACAAACTCCATACCAAAGTTAATATACCCTTCACGAAGTGCAGGGTATAAAAAGAAAAACAACCCTTAAATTAGAAAGCAATAAATAAACAAGTAAAAACGTTTCAGTCGGTATGAACCGATTGAATTATACCCTGCACTTTTCATTGTTGTATAGCAATTACTCAAACCTGTGAAGTCATTCTATAGAAACTTCACGGATATGTCTGACCTATAATTGGACATCCGACTGAGAAGTTTCATGAATCTGACTTTAATATTTTTCCAAATATTTAAAATTAGCTTTTGGAGTTGTATGGCAGGTACCCGAACCTGCCAAGAAATTCCACTAAAACTTCGCTAATATATCTGATCTATAATTGGACACACAACTGCCAAGTTTCATGAATCTAACTTTATTACTTTTCCAAATATTTAAGATAAGCTTTTGGACTTGTATGGGAGCCACTCGAACCTGTCGAGCAATTCCACCAAAACTTCAGAAATATCTTTGACCTATAATTGGACACACAACTGCCAAGTTTCATGAATCTGTCTTTATTATTTTTCCAAATATTTAAAATTAGCTTTTGGAGTTGTATGGCAGGTACCCGAACCTGCGAAGCAATTCCACTAAAACTTCGCTAATATATCTGATCTATAATTGGACACACAACTGCCAAGTTTCATGAATCTAACTTTATTACTTTTCCAAATATTTAAAATAAGCTTTTGGACTTGTATGGGAGCCACCCGAACCTGTCAAGCAACTCCACTAAAACTTCGCAGGTATATCTGATCTATAATTGGACACACAACTGCCAAGTTTCATGAATCTAACTTTTTTATTTTTCCAAATATTTAAAATAAGCTTTTGGACTTATATGGGAGCCACTCGAACCTGTCGAGCAATTCCACCAAAACTTCAGAAATATCTTTGACCTATAATTGGACACACAACTGCTAAGTTTCATGAATCTGACTTTATTATTTTTCCAAATATTTAAAATAAGCTTTTGGACTTGTATGGGAGCCACTCGAACCTGTCAAGCAATTCCACCAAAACTTCAGAAATATCTTTGACCTATAATTGGACACACGACTGCCAAGTTTCATGAATCTGACTTTATTATTTTGCCGAATATAAAAAATTTGCTTTTGGAGTTGTATGGCAGCCACCCGAACCGGTGCAGCTACTCCATTATAATTTTTATAACATATGTAGAATATAATTGGACACATGTATACAAAATTTTATATTTGTACCTTTATTAGTTTTTGAAATAATTAAAATAAACTCTTTGAGTTGTATGGCAGCTACCCGAACCCGTTGTCCGAATTGGTCCAATAACAATAGGGTTCGTCCTTGGCACAAAAGAAGCAACTTGTGAAAGTTTGATGTCGATTGCATTATTCGTTTTTGAGTTATCGTGCGATCGGACGGACGGACGGACGGACGGACGGACGGACGGACGGACGGACGGACGGACGGACATGTCTAAATCAACGCAGAATTTTACGCTGAGCAAGAATATATATATATGTCCATACCGCAGATGGCTCCTTCAAGTAGTTACAAACTCCATACCAAAGTTAATATACCCTTCACGAAGTGCAGGGTATAAAAAATAAATAAAATGATTAGTTCTCGTTTACTTTAAGATTAAGTAAACTAAAAATATTTTTAAATTTACTTCAAATTTATTTTTCATAAAGGATTTTTTAAAATTAATTATAATTGTTAATAATGAGAAATTAAATTAAAAATTTGCTGAACGAAACTAAATTTTAATTTTGTATTTAAATAAGTAGTTTTCTTGTAGGGCTAGTTTGAAAATTTTCTATTATATTAAGAGAAAATTGTAGCAATGTTATAGTTACTCATCACTCTTCCCTAAATATTTCGATTTAACATACCCATTCGACAATGGCAATTTTTGGGTGGGATACCCATTTCGACATATTTTATTGTTTTTCGTCAAAATATATTTTTTATATCGAAAATGAAAACTTTTATATATCAAAGATTTTAATTCTTATACTGAAAATTGCAATCTGTAAGCAATGTTAGGCCTGTTTTTAAACTTAATAATGAATTAATATCCTTTACATATACGGAATGTATGACAATGAAGGAAAATTGTTGATCAGTCTAATAATTTATTAATGTAAATGAATGAAATCGCCTCCGTTTCTTTTAAAATATAAGAAAACGGACAGATACGTAATAATTATGTGTTCTTGTATATGATATAAGAGATCCAATCAGTAAACATCCTATAGAGAATAGTTACCATAAATTCCGTATAAGTGTTGCATACATATTCATACATGTTTATCTACATAAATACATGTATGTATGTCTATGCTTGTATATAAAATTTGAATTTAATTTCTATTTTTATTAGGGATAAAAATTTTTTTCTGTAATCGTCGAAAGGAAATCATAACCTTTTTTAATTTTTTTTTAGATTTTTTTTTTGTTAACGACTTACCTTTCTTTAACTTTAACATTTTTATGATACTACGCAAATATACGCAAATATATACGCCTATAAGTATGTAATAGAAATATAGAATAAAAAAAAAACAGGTTTCCATACTTGCTTATTTTTTATTTTCTTTCTTTTCTTTTAACTCACTTGCTATAATTTTTGGCTGACCTAGAATTATGTGACTGAAACTCTTAAATAACTTAACTAATAACAATATTTTGAGTTTGATTTCAAATATTTTTTTTTTTTTTTATTTTTATTATTTTTAGCTTTTCATATGTATAGCTCTATTATTTTGGGAATACTTAAATTCTTCTTGTAATCTATAAAACAGTTCTCAAAGGATATGTTAAATCATGAGGAAAAATAATAATAAAATTAAAATAAAAAAAAAATCATGCCACTATTTTTAGGAATGTGAACGTTTTTACATAATTACATAAAAACCAGAATCATATAGGTATATGTATAGCACATCCTATACCCGTAGTGGTATACATGCATAGGTGCTATACATACAAACCGAGATCAGTGATTTTATTTGGATATTATTTTTATTTTTGAAGATTTCTGAGAATATTTTTGAATCCTTGTAAATATCCTTGCATATTTACACCATGTTACATTTATATATTTTAATATATTATGGTAGGAATAGAATTAAAAGGGACGAAGGTAATTTATTAAAAAAAAAAAAAATGAAAATTTTGTTCTTTTTCTCTTGTAATCTTTGATTGGAAATTTTTTTTTCCTTCCCATTTTTTTTTTTTTTACAAGGATTAAAATAATTTTACTAAATTACCATAAACATCCATGTGTATATATGTGTATATATATATATATATAATTAGTATGTGTTAGAGAAAATTCTAAAGCATAATACGAATTTATTTTTTTTTTAATATTTTGTACGTGATATAAAAAATTGTTGTAGATAATATACGGAAATTAAAGATTGTTTTAATGTTTATATTAGGATAATATTATGAATAATATAGCTAATATAAATTTTTATTAAAATACTTGTATATACGAATATCTAGAATTAGCTATAAATATTATATAGATGCATAACATTATATGTGATTAAGGTTTCTAATTGGGTTAATAAACCCACATATTATTAAAGAGACTAGAGTGATGATATTAATTTTGATGGTGTGTAAAAATTATTATACTTTCCTTCCTTCTTTTTTTTATTTTATTATGGATTAAAATGGATTTAAGCACGTGATATTTAGCTTGTTGTTAAAATATTTTTGGGAGCAAAAAATAACAAAAATTAAATTGATTTTGTATTATTTGGGCAAAGATCTATATATACTCGTATTGGTATACTATATTACCCATATAATATTTATCAGTAATATCCTGTACGGCCATTTCGAATATAATTAATTTGAATGTATCGAAAGTATAAATTAAATTTCCCAATAAAATTAAAAATTTTTTTCTTTAGTCAAAATAAATTTGAAATTTTTAATATTTCACAGTTTACCTATAAATATTTGAGTTTTTATTAATTTTATACAATAATCATTATTTTAATATTTAATAATTTAATTTTTATTATAAAAATATTTATAATACCTAAAACTATATAATATATTTTACAGTATAATTTATAAAAGCACAACTTTAACATCAAAAATTCTTAAACTTTCATAAAATCTTTTTGGTTTAAAAACGTTAATGTTGTACCATCTTGAGTACACTCTTAAAGAAGAAAATTTTCACATTAAAATAACAATAACAATAATAGTGAGAAAGTTGATTGTTATGATAGTTGCTGTTCTTAATTTAAAATATAAGTTTAATAGGTTCAATGTTCTAATGCACTTTACAAGAGATTATCACGAGATCAAAAGTATAAGAAGTTTTTTTTTTCTTATCGTAAAACTAAAGTTTAACCATTCATTTATAGGCTTTCTGTATTCATGTTTTTTTGAAATAATCAACTGATAAAAACCTTCCTAAGAAACTTGTAAAATTTGTTAAATAGTATTTTTTTCCTATTGGCTTATAAGTTTCACAGTTCATTATAAAAATTCGCTTTAACGATTATCATTATTATAATTATAAGACGAAAACTTTTTTAACTTTAAAGTTGGTTGAAGTTTATACCGCAAGAACATGTAGTGATGCTTAACTATGGAATACTGGAAATTCTCTTTTGGATAACTTATAAATGAACTATAAAGAAATTTTTTTTTATAATTAAAAATAGGAGCTATAGTTAGTCCCATTGTTAATGACGAGTAAACAATCCTTGTATTTCCTTGTATAATAATATTGGTACTTTTTACTTTTACGAATTTTTCAATCCATGAAGAAAATACAATTTAGAACGTAACTATTTTATTAATGACTTATGTCACAAATATTATTAGATAAGTGTTTGTGCCCTTAATGGAACGCCAAACTAAATGTTAAAACTATTAATTAAAATAGTTTTGAATGTTAGTTCATTGAAACTGTTTAATTGCAGTCGTTTTTCCTTAAAAGAGAAAATAGTTGAATAAGACGAATGAGAATATTGTTGTTATGAACTACTGCTTAATGATGTTGATGCCACTGATTGAGGCATCGGCTACCAGCTACTCCAGTGTGCATCTGGCTGTGTCCCGGAGCTTCAGCCTGGGGTGGGTTAAATAGAATTAGCAGGTTGCCACCAATGGCTACATATCATAACCAGAAAAAAATGTTAAGTGCTTATACCTAGCCCATAACATTGTCACAAGCTCTTCGAAGTTGCTTAGCATAATTTCCAGACTTATTAACAAAATAACGGTCATTAGATTTGGATTGTAGTTATTGTGGAATTTGTAAAGTGAAATTAAAATTAATTTTTATGAAAATTAGAAAATTTGATCTTATAATTTCACATCCATTTCTAGTATGATAAATTTAAAATAATTCGTAATTATGTTCCAGAAACATTTTATTCTAAAATTTCTGCATTTTTGTAAAGAAATCAGTAGATCGCTTATTTAACGCAAACAAAAATAAAGTTTCCAATAAAAGTGTAAAATTGCTTTAGTTTCAATGCAATTGTTTTAATCTTTTAAAGTGCTTAATGTGAAAAGAGAAAAAAGAATGTATTCCAAAAACAATATTTTTTCTCCATTCAATCACTATATTATTCTAGTTACTTTTAGAACAGTGCTTCTAAAATAATCTATAAACACAGTTTTAATTTTTTAAATTGATTTTTAATTAAAAATATCCTTAATTTTCATCTACAAAATTTTAATGCTTTAACTCTTTTATTTCTCATTGATTTGCTTCTTAACTAATAAAAAAAAATTACCCGGTCTATCACAAAACATATAATTTTCAATTGAAATCATCTACCTTAACAGTCTATTTTCATTTAACTAAAATTTACATTTTCTTTTAGAAAAAAAACTTCATCTATTATTCATGAAAAACCCAATTTCATAGAGCCTAATAATGTTGAATATAAACTTATTATAGAAAATGTGTAAATAACCACCGCTATACTGTTACTTTATAACAAAAGAATTTTTCCATATTAAATTTTAGAAGCTCGAGGCAATAAAAAAAAAAAACTTCATTACAATTCAAAGAACACATTGAATCGTTTATGGCAATTGCTATATAGAAGCAATTTATAAATCAATTGCTATTGCATTCCAATAGCCAGAAGGCTATATGTGTGTCTCTTATAATATGTGTAAGCTATATTTTAACGTATGATACTCATATATTAATATTAATAGAATTATTAATCAATAATATTACCAACATGATCACTATATAATCATCGTATGTTATCATTACTTAAACCAATAAAAAAATTTTTTTTTTCTGTATCATTGCAATTTATATAAGATTTTCAATACTATTGTAGTAATAAATAAAATGCATTAAGCAGCTGTTACTTTATTTATTTTTCTTTTTCCCATATGTAATAAGGTACATGTTATTTTTATATTCTTATAGGGTTCTACTATGGAGGATAACCCTTTTATGTATTGAATGAGTTTTAGTTTGCCATTTTTCAAAACTTATTCAATACAGATAAAGCGGATAACATGGTTAACTTTTAAAATCATTTTTATTTTTATTTTTTTGTTGAAACTTTGAAGGAATAATTTAAGTTTATTATTGACTGGACAGGATTACAGAAATACGTTAAAATAGAATAAAGGATAATCAATAATAAAAGAAAATATGAAAAATTCCGGAAAAATGTGAAGTTTTATTTGAATGGTTTTACAAGTATGCTAATAATAGCATCAATTCAGTTTATTTAAATTAAAATTAAGTGTGGTACAAAGATCAGCGATATTTTTTTATCGTATCTGAATGTATTTTTTAATTTTCGTTTAGTAAAATTAAAAGTTACTATAATATTAATGGTTATGTAAAATTTAAACTTGTATTAAATTTGTAACAATTTAAATGAGGAAATTAATTTATAATAAAAAATTATTTTTCTTACCTTATTTAGAGTTTAAAGAATGATATTCTATTAGCATTCATATACATAATTTCTAACATTTTAATGTTAACATGGAATACGTTTCATATGGCATTATAATTAAACAAAAGATACATGGATTTTAAAATTAATTGATTTTTAAATAAAAAATATTTAATACTGCGCTTCTTATTCAAGAATTTAATTAAATCCTAATTCAAGAAAAATATTCTCGAACACTACACTAATTATAAAAAGCTAACACTTTAATTAATGGTTTGTGATTTCCTAATAGCACGGAAACTAAATAAAAATATTTGAGAGTTTTGGTGGGTTTGTATTTTTTTGCATTAATATTTCGATTTTAATTATAGTTACCTTTAATAACTTATTTAACGTGGTGTTTGCCAATGAAAAACATTGCCTTTCTCTCACCAAATTTTTTTTTTTTTTAAATTATAGCTATATATGCCTCAACAATTCGGTATGTAATAAAAATTTGCGCTCATTATTTACTTGAAAAAAAAATTTTCAATTAAAAAAAGGAAAAATAATCATAAAACATAGAAGCAATGAAACAAAATTTTAAATTTTATTGGAAAAATAAATTAAAATTTTCCAAATTGAAGTAATTCCAAAAGAAAAAAAACAAATAAAATTAATAAAAACTATTATTTCATATAGAGAATAAATTAAAAAATATTCACAATTACACCATGCCTACAATGGAATTTATCAGATCGCATCACGTCCAAAATACCACAAAAATATCTCTGAACATATTAACAAACCTAATTTTAATGCGAGATATTGAAAAAAAAAACATTTAAGAGTAAAAGGAATAAAAATTAACGATTTTGAATAAATTTTAACGAAATATACATATATATATATATATATGGATTAATAAAAACGATAATAAGTCAAAATATCAAATAGGATAATGAAAATAAATATGTACTTACCTATCTGTACGAAAAATATGTATTTTTGGTTGAAACTCATTAATAAAATAAATAAAAATTTATGTAAATATCAAGTTACAGTGATAGCAATAAAACAGTGATAGGAAATTTTTGAGATACGGCGAATCATAAATCAAAATTGCCAAAATAATATAGTGACTGTACGGGATATTCATAGAATATTATTTGAACTAATGCCATCAATTGTCCATATTCAACTGAAATGGATCAAATAAACCAGATGAATAACAACCCAAGCAAACTGAGAAGTCGCACAATTTTCCCAGAAAGATATGCCGAAAGGATTACGCCTCTAAGATTTCTTTAAATTTGTCCCAGGACTGTGAGTACAAAAAAAAATTTCTATGACTTTACGTAACCTCCCCAAATATTATTAATATATTAAAATTTTCGATGGCTTTTTAAAAATTTCGTTGGTTCTTATTCACATTTCTCGTAATATAATTGGTCTTATTTTTTATACTAGTCAATTTAAATATCGCTAAGTTTTAATCTACAAGAATTAAAGAAAGCTGTTTGCATATTACGTAACGATTATCAGAAGAAAAGGAATGGTAACGGAATATGTAAAGAAATAAAACATAGAATATGGTTTAAAAATGTTGTATTTTCCGATATTTTATATACGTAGTAGTCTTTAATCTTATATACATAGATTATGAATAATTAAACCGTACTTAAATGGTACTTGTATATTAGGCGACTTCATTATGTGTTTTCTTTCTCATATATGCTTATTACATAAAAAAAAATATTATAATATTGATGTAGAATACACGATTAATAAACAAAGGATACTGATTTTTTTTTTTTCTGATATAAAGGTTTATTCTAAGTTAATAGAAAAATTTTTATGTTAAGAAATTAAATAGAAAAGATATTATAATTTTTGAAAATGGGTTAAAATATTTCAATGTATATACCCACGTATGTATTTAAAATTAAAATTAGGCTGCCTTTATTTTTCGAAAACGTATTATGATAATATTTGGAACATTTATAATTAGAATTTTCTACAAAATAAAGCATTGAGAATATCTAACCGTGTATGTACTATACCGTGTGTATAACGTATTGGTTATACAGCTAAATTTTTAATTAATTTGCTTTCAATAAATACGATATTTCTTTAGAAAGAGAAAAATAGAAATAATAATTTGTGATGCGTACAGATCGGATTTTTAAAGGATAGTTGAACAAAAAAACAAAAAATCTTTTACGTATTTATTCCAATAATGACTATTTTTGTAGGATGGTATACAAAAGAATAAAATTTTCTAATATTATGTAAATTTTGAGTTTTAAATGGAATGAATATTTTGTTTTTTTTTTTTTTTCAGAATTTCATTTCAATTCCAATATTTTGTCCTAAACAGAAGATATTCCTAACAAATAAATCTAAGTTTGTATTATAGAAGATATCGAAATAATAACGTGCTCATAACAAATTCGTTATTGTGTCGAATTTATTAAGTACATAAACGCATTGTGTTTTTCGTCCGATTCTTTAATAAAAATTTTTGTTTTATATTTTAGTCTAATCTGATGAAAAATCCATTTGAATAATAGAAATGGTTAAGTAAATGTTACATAATTTTTCAAAGAATAATGTTAGAATTATTTTATTAATTTATTAATGATACTACTTTTATATAAATAAATTTGAGTACAGAAAAGGAAGTATTTTAAAAGTTTTACTGAGCATAAATTTTACAATTGTATAGTGAATAAATTATAGATATTGCTTTCAATTCTCAATAATTATTATTGTGTCATGAAAATTAAAGGATTAAGGAAAATTTGGCAAAAACAAAAAGTAAATGTTTTTCAAATTTTTTATAAACGAAAAATATTTCTTTGAAGTTTTCGAAAACTATAAAGCAGCTACATTCCCAATCATTTATTAAATATTTAATTCAGAATACAATGGCTAATAGATCGAAATCAATAAATTAGCTGTTCTATCTTTACCATATTACTTCTTTTCTTCTACTATTTACGTAACTGGGAGCATTATACATTAACGTTATTGAACTCTAAAGAATTGCACCAACTATTAATTTACTTTTGGATTATATCTTTAGAAATGAGAAGAGAACGCTTAGAAAACGAAATGCTCAAGAAAATCATGCTCAACGTTAAATATGTATCTATTAGCATTGAACAATTCTAGAAGATTTATGAGATCATAGTAATAATTGTTATGAGTTCTCATGTCACAAACAAATATGTAATAATAGTAAATTACTCTCCATAATAATTTTTCGTTTTCAATGTCTTTAATAATATAAAAGAATATGGTGTTTTCTCATATAGCTATATACTTTAGTTGTGCATGAGTATTATTCTCATATTAGAGTTGAATTTCATGTAATTTAAAATATTTTCAAAATGCAATGTGTTTGAGTTGAATTAAAGGGAAGTGAAAATCCCAAAATTCATATTAATGTCTAATGTAAAGTGCTAATGAAAATTCCTGCAAAATTATTCAAAACGTTTAATTATGCATTTTGCTGTACTAATTAAAGCAATTTAAAAGATTTCTTAACATAAGATTGGAAATAGAAATTGGTTAAATTTTTTCATAAAAATATTCCAAGAAGTACTTAACACTAATTAGGTATTATTGAGTGAAATTGCTTTAAATTATTCTTAAAATACTTTTATTTAACACAAAATATTTAGTATCAACAGTATGTTAAGAATATCATCAAAAATATTTTTAAAAAAGAGTTCAAAGAACAAGCTATATAAATTTGAAATACGCATTTTCTAAAACTCTTACTTTGTAAAGTTACAATTAAATGATTTACAACTTAAGTTTCAGAGATGTAATTGCATCAAATTTCAATCATGTCAGCTTCTTATATTATTTTGTAAAATCTAATGTACTCAAATACAATACTTTAATATGACATACTTTATTAACTTGGATCCTTGTTGAAAATTTTGTATTCTTTATTAAAGCAATAGTGTCTAAATTTTATACCCGAAATTCCAAAATTTCAAAGTCATATTAAAATTTTCTTCATGGAAAATTTCCCTTTCATTTTTTTTACATTCCTAAATTTTGTATTACAAACATATCATTAGTAAATTAACTAATTTTCCACATTATTTCACTTTTTGATCAACATAAAAAGAAAGATTAACCATAAAAGTTCATTCAATTCACTTTAGGATACCGCAAGCTAAAATTTAAGAAGAATTTTAAGAATTTTTTAATTAAATTCTTTAAATTCCTTTCTGATTCAATTTATTTTTGGATTATCGCCTTAAGGATATAGGTTTTAAGTAAAAGAAAAATTCTCGTTCAAATTAAATAATTTGCAATTGATATATAAGTAACAAAATTAATATGTTACTGAAATATTTGTGATAAAAATAGATTCACACAATGGTTGCCGTCAAGTCTTCGACCATTAACTATTCGACTATTAAATCATAATAATATTATGTTAAAGAAAAATTAAATTTAAAAATAAAGTTGATAGAATTATTATGAGTAAATAAGAGTCGAGGTAAAATTAATTTAGAATAAAGAAAAGAATAAGTATATAGTTGATCTTAGCAACTATACGATACCTAAATAAACTGGTCTTTCGATTGACTACAAACTAAATATCGTTTTATATAATCCTATAAATAGAATTTTCAAATCATTCTTAAAACAAATAATAGGACACTGTTATAGCATTGCAAATCATATAAAGAATAATAATAATTTCTAACAATGATTGTGCTTGTATACTTGCATGAAAATTTTATGAGAATAATTAATATTACAGTTTGAATTGATTTAAAATTTGTATATAAAAATTTCAGTTGTATAAAAGTTTCAAGTGCTGTTATTTTCCCGCTAAAACCTAAACATAAAAATAAAGTTCTGGTGAACAAATAGGCTTTACAAAATTGTCTGCCTGTATATTTACCATTTTAAGTTATAACAGTGTATCAAAACTGTAATATAAGAAAATAGTATTGAAAAATTTGTCTCTTATACTCAATTTCCGACAAGCATTATAAAAGTATAATCAATTTCAATATTTCTTGTAAATTTTTAACTCAAAAGTGTTATACTTAAAAAATAATAACTGACAATCATTATTATTTGTTATTTTTGTTTTTATTTTTTAAATAGGAAATCTACTTAAAAAAAAAGGAACAACTTATTACAGTTAAAACGTTAAAAGAATTATAACTTGATTTTCTACTTCATTTATAAATTTGTAAAAGATGATTTTGTAAGAAAAGCAAAAAAAAAAAAACAAAAAAATCCAAGGAAATTTTTTTTGTGATAAGGGAAGAAAATCATTCAAACCCACAGAACCATATCTAAATCAATTTGAAAATTATTCCTATATATAGAGAAGAAAATATACATATACTTACATTCTCCAACAATAATAATAACAACAAGAAAAACAGAATAAAAAAAAATAAGATTGAAAATTCAAGAAAAATTAATTCAACAAAATTAGGTCAATTTTTCTCTATTATTATTTCACATTTTCTCTTCTTGTTTTATTGCTTTTTTTTTTGTTTTGTTTTTGTTTTTAATGAAAATTCTTTATTGGTTTGTTTTCCCAAGAAAACATTTTGTAAATTTTCTAGCTGTTTCCCATTTATATTTTTTATTCTCGTTTTCTTTTTTTTTCGTTTTTATTAAAATATTTCATCTGCGACTAATGACTTAAGAATTGTGTTAGGTTACGATAACAAACCATTTTCAAATATGAAAAAAAAAAACCTACGGAAAACTTAATATGTACGTAAATGTAGTTTAAACAAAAAAAAAAAAAAAAGAAAGAAAAAATAAGAGTACCAGTTGTTCAAATTATTTGAGCCATAATATTTTTTCAAGTTAGCTGAAGAATTTATAATGAAATTTTTTTTTTTCCATTAACAAATGATTTTGCTGTAAGTACAAGGAGACTGCAAAAAATTTAAAGGATTTTGAGTGCGTAATTAGTTATGTAAATAAAAATTGGCCTAAAGTTCTTCTTGTTAGTTTGTTTTTTATTCGTTTTCAAATTTAGAAATCATTGCCTTTTACAACAGTGGAACAGAATTGTTAATGCAAACCGATTTGCTGGAAAATTGGTAGCTAAAAAGAAATTTTCTTTATATCATATTAAATTTTTAATTGGAATAATTAAAATTTTAGGAAAAATATTTAAAAATTTTTAAATTTTTCAAAAAATTATTGTGTAAAATTCAAGTACGCATGATGTAGTACTACGAATGAATAACTTTATATTTAAAAAAAACTCCAACAAAAATTTGAAAATTTGACCTAGACTACATTAAAATTATAGTAAATGAAAGAAAATATTATATACCATACACACAAATTCATTTTTTATTATAATTGCATTATGAATTATTATGCAATTTTATTAATATTTTGAGTAAATCAATAAATTCAGAGAAATATGTGTGAAAATTTAGAGAATAGCTATATTACGTCACATTGTGTGAGGAAAAAAATTTAACTTTTTTTTTTTAATTTTTTCCACAAACACTTAAATTTTAAAAATCAAATAATTTAATAAAGGACTACAGCTACTTAATTTTTTTCTGTTAATCTTTTAATTTTGGTGCACATACCAAAACAATAGGAATATTGTTTGATTTGACCTTAAAGTTTGTGTCAATACACCAATATGAATGGAAAATAAAATTGATTAAGCATCATCTAATTCTTAAGCCGTTTTATCTCGTTAATCTCTGAATTATTTCCTAATTACTATTATTATCATTTTTGGCTACCATTAGCAATAAGAAATTTTTTATTTGACAGTAAGGTATTAGGATACAATGAAGATCAATAACTGAATAGTATTGTAAGTTTTAGCACTTCATTATTTTTCAAAAAGTCTAATATAAGAATAAAAGGCAAACAAATTTTTTATAAAACAAAAAATTCTGTTTGTGTATTACAAATTTTTTAAGATCGTTTCATAAATTTCTAAGTCCAAATATATGAATAGCAATATTACATGTAATTCTAGTTTCTTGAAGAATTTGAAAATTTTTTTATGGACTAATAACTGTTATATTGCAAAAATATCTTATTTATACAATTTTCAATAAAAATTTTGTCAATATTGAAAATTTTGAAGAGATGGTATTTTACTTTTGAAAACATTAAAGAATTTTTAGCAAACACATTTTCAGTACGTAGCTTACCTATATAGTAATTTTTTTCAACATGAAAATCGTTACACAATTGGTTACACAATGTTTTTAAAAATTCATATTAAATATATATATATATATATATATATACAAAATAACATTATATACGACAGAAAATAAAACAAGAAAAGTAAAAAAAAAACTAGAACATTTAAAAAGGAATAACCCCAATTGCGATAATATCCTGAACAGATTTTAACCTCAAGAAACCTACACACTAAATGAAAATTGTATTATTGAAATAAAAATTATCATTTTCCTTTCCTCATCTTTCATTGTAAAATTGTTTTAACATTACTATTTTTCTTTTGGTTTTTTTTTTCTTTGCTTCTTTTCATAATGTCTTTATCTCAGATCCTAGATCCTTTCTTTATTTCGTCTTTTTTTTGTTGTTTTTTTTTTTGTCTCCTCTGATTTTATTGGGGTTTTAGTTCTAAAAACTTGAAATTATTAAGAAAATTGCAAAGAAATGTGAAAATAAAGTAGAAAAATGAAAGCGAAGAATAAAAAAAGAAAAATAATGAGAAAAACTGAAATTTCAAAATGATAGCACGCAATCCGGGTTAAAAAAATAAATAAAAAGAAAAACAATAATGGAAAAAAAAAAGAAAAACTGAAATGTTCATCGATTTTTTGACAGGATATTTTTTCACATTTTATTTAACTCAACTTCATGAAAGCTGACATTTTACATTAAAAAATGAAATTGTAATGGCAATAATAATAATGTTAAAAGTCAGTATTTAAAATTATGAGCACGTTATGAAGAGAGCAAACAAACAAAAAAATAAAGAGAAAAAAAGAAAAAGAGAACAAATAAAATTTAATTTGTTCTCTTTTTTTCTTGTGGTCTTCTATTATAAGTAAGTAGTTCTCAACTATTGAAATATTGTAAACGTAAATGTACAGTGCCGTTTCAACATATTCAGCAATATTTTGCTAAAAGTCAAGATATTAAAAATTCTAGCCTTGTACAATTATTTTCAGTATTGTTAAAAAGTGGTCAAAATATGTTAATTATTTGGCCCAAAATGGAGACAGATAGAGAGGCTTTGTGAAGGCTCTATGCTCTTAACAAAGAGTTCATAAAGGGAAAACAAAAGCTTCAAGTACAAATATCACGCACAATATAATTCGTGAGCCGAACAATTACGACTAAGAATTTTTCTTACCTTTAAAGCAGGTAATCGTGGCATATATAACTTTTTCCGTTTAGATCCCTGTCTAGGAGGGCTCCAATATTGCTTCCTGGTTATGAATGATCATAATTTTGAAAAAATTTTAAACTCAAACTTAACGATAAAGATTTGGAAGGACAATATAAATTACCCGATGAAAGATTCTATTCATACTCGGTGGTTTTCTGGTGGTATTACCTCGAATAAATTACCTTTAATAATTACACGTGGCGTGGGTATATCGAGAAAGAGCTCAAGATGGAATACACTTATCATTCAACTAATCAAACCACAATTTCAATTTTAGTTTTCCAGCATTACTTGTTATAACCAATAACAAGAAAATTGTGTACAGCACTGTTTCAATTTCTCTAAGTACATAATTATATCAACATAATTTTCTTAAGAAGTGGGTAGAATTGTCTTGTCTGAATTTTTAAGAAAAGAAGAGACCCTTTGTTATTTTATTATGCTTACTGTTATTTTTTTTTTTAAGTTAATATCATAATTACGAAGGATAATCTAAAATTGAGTTTTATATTCCGTATAACTTTTTATTTACCATTTACATATAGTATAATTCTAAGGTTTAATTTGAGGTCAAGAAGACATGAAGAATATTATCAAATACTATTCAATTTAGAAAGCTTGGAATAGAAGACAATCTTTAAATATAATAATAATAATTATCTATAGAGAATGCGAAATTATTATCTGAGCAAAATTTATATTATTAAATTGTTAAAAATTTTTTTTATACACTCTATTTAGCTCATATTTTTCTGTAGTATTTTTTACAACATTATGTAAGAAATGAGCTTAAATAACCGGAAATAATGTAAAAATTTATTCTTGCGGGATTAGTTCTCTAGTTGACCGGTTTTCTTTTATGTTGTCAAACAAAGTATTTAAAAATCTTAATTTCTTCAGTGAATTTATATTGCATGAAATTTATTTTTAGTTCGTGTTCATGATGATATGAGTATTTAATAGTTATCATAATTACTAATCTTAAAAATTATTTTTAGAGTACACGCACTATTTAGTTTGCGGGCATACTAGTTGAAGTTAAAAAATCTTCATTCGAATATAGTTTCTATGGCAATATAAATAATTTTAAATCCCATTTTTTTTAAGAGAGAAAAACAAAATATTACCAAAACAACCTGACTTAAATAAAACAAAATCGAGGATTATCATAGAAACTCTTATTTTCTATAAAAATAATTCAAAAGCAGGGGATACAAAATAATATAATGGGTATACACTTTTAAAATTTTCTCGGTATATTTTAATTATATAGATGAATAATAAGCTTGAAATACTTATACTAATCTTGTATAATATTTATCATGTACTCGACATACTTTTATCCATTATCCTGACATAATATCTAGATTACTGATGGTATACTATTAACTTAATCTATCTACACTTAACACATAAAAATAGACATAATATTATTATGTATGTCACAACACAATAATTTAATGCAATGAATTTCTATTTTTTCTATAATTGATAATAATTAATTTCTACATTATAGGTATAATATAGGAGTTTCAATAAAATATCTAAGAAAAATGTATAAAATTAATTATATAATTATTATCAATATTATTTAGGTCACAAATCTTTTTTTATTTTCAAAGCAAAATGAACAAAATCTTCACCCATATATATAGCAAGTATTTAATTAACATGTTTACATCCATACTTTTAATTCAATAAAAAAATAAAAATAGTTTGAATTTAACCCCCTAGTTTTTTTGACTTCTATTCAAACTTGAAAAATTAACCCGGTGTGGAAAAGTTAATTTACATTATGTGCAATATTTGTGTACAAAAATTGAAAATTGAAGAATCTTTGAGTGTCATGTGCATGAATGATATAGAGTAAATGATTATGGACCCTATCATTCACACATCACCTGTTATTATAGCAAAAATTACTGTTATCTCAGCTATTATTGAAATAATTTTGTTTAAACCCTTTATTCTGTATTATGCTTCTGCCTTTTTGAAGTCCACTAGTTTTATAAGACAATGTGTTCATGTAATAAAATTCGGAATTAGTGCTTTTTCAATATTTTTAATGGAAAATTTTTATTACATTTTCCTTTAAAAGCTGGTATAATTTTGCACTTTTTATTTTAATATTTTACAATTTATTAATTTCATCTAATTGCCTATAATCCTTTTTTACGAATTGATTTAAAAAAAAATTGGATTTTAATCTGATTTTTCTTTTTATTTTGTTTTCATCGTATAAAAATCATATATGAAAAAATTAAAATTTACTCGCGTATTAAAAAAAAAAATATTTGATTTTAGTACCTCTATTCATTATTGCTAGGGAGTTATCCTTTTTTATGTAAAATTAAATACAACCATTGAATAATGGGGTGGGTTAGTTTTTTTTCGTAATATGAATAATAATTTTATGTTAACATTTTTTGAATTCCATTACATTTAATCTCCGATTAGAAGAATTGTTCGAACATACAAAAATATTAAAATATAAAAATAAAACAATAGTCTCAATGAGACCACTTTTATAGTAAAATCGCACTTTTACCGCGTAATTTAAAATTTGTTCTAATAGCATTTTTGGATAGCGTCGTTGTTCTATAACACTCTAGGAAAAGGTAGTTATATATGATTATGTAAAATAATGATATTATATAAATGATGTTATAAAATATTGGAGTTGTTAATGATAGTAAGCTGAAGCAACAGAAAAGTAACAGCTTTTAAAAACTATACTTTTTAGAATAATACACAAAGAAGGAATGACTATGGCATTCATTTTTCCATTAAAAATCATGTACTTTGAACCTTAATTCAAATAATTTTCGATAAACCCGATTTTTTCTAAAATTTCAAATAAAACATAACATTATAGTAAACAGGAATGAAAATTCTTATCAAAATTGCAATCATTGCTATTTTCCATATAGAATTGAAAAAAACTTTTTTAATGGTTACCCGTTTCTGAATGAAAAAAGATTATATTTTATTTAATTTCATTTGATAATAAAAAACTTCATTTTTTTCATTTTTAGAATTTTAGTACAACAAAAGATTAATAGAAAAATATGCAAACTAAAATAAAGGATTACACAAAATAATCTTCTTTTCTAACTAAATTTAAAACTGATCCTCTTAAAAAAAAAATTTGCCTACATACTACGGAATATATGCGTGTAGACTTGTTTGCAAAATAATTATAGAAAAATTGCAATGGTTTTTGTGATCGTAATGTGGAAGAGGTAACTTTGCAAATACCTATACAAAACTACTTATAAGGCAGCTAATTTCAATGAAGAGAAAATAGTTAAAAGTAAAAAGTGATTTTTGAATTTGAGTATGGATAAAAGACTTAAAACTGCTTTGGAAAACTTATTTTATAAATAGAAAAGTTAAAGAAAAAATTTATTAAAAAAAAATGTTCCAATATTGCAATAATTTGAGTACTATTTGAAAAATAGAACTCTTCCATACTTTATAAATAAGTTTATGTGATTTTGTTTGCAATTATTAGACCATGAGTTAAAAATCTCTGTCAATATTTTAATCATAGTGTTAGAACATTATGATAATTGTGTCAGACTCTCATACAAAGTTTAATGGGTGTAATGTGGTTGGTCTTTATATTTTATGATTAGGATTAATCAATAGAGCTCAATAGAGCATTATTACAGAAAGTTGATAAATCAGTAGAAATCCAAGTTCTATGGGAGTATATTGAGTTTGAAGAAATTTGTGATTTAATAAAAAATTATCCATATTGTTATATTCTTGAACTCACAAATTTAATGAAACCATAAAATATGATGAGCAAACAAAATTTACAACCATAAAACACCGCCTAAATTCAGAAATTGAACTAGACTGACTATATAAATTTTTAAAATAAAAATTGCGTCAACAAAGACAATTAGACTTTATTTTTAAGACAATAATTTGCAATTTCATTTTCATATCTTCTTGCTCATATCACAATAATTTTAAGCAATAATATCAAGTCATATAACAGAACAATGTATAGAAATTCTATCATTTTGAATTTTTCTACTTTTAAGTTGATTTTAAAATTAATTTTTGAACAAAAGGACTTTCAATCCAATTTAATAATGCATGCTTTTCAAACAGAAAAGGAAAGCGCGTGTAATAATAAAAGAATATTTTTGTCAATTCAAAAATATTGTTTTTTATATGAAAATATTCAGATTTTATAAATTCAAAACAAAAATTCCGTGGGTTTTCACGAGAACAGATTTTTGTAAAGTTATACAAAAAATCTGTAAAATTATCCTGAATTTTAATTATATCTAAAAATATACTAATAAAATAAAGGAATCAAAATTATATTGCTAAAAGAAAATCTGCTTGCCTTCTTTGAGTAGTACTTTTATTTGTATAACAGAATTAAATTGAATTAATATTATAGAGTTCAATAAATAACAGTAATTGTGATAATCAACTATCAGTCCTTACTGTTGCTTTTCATAGTTAATTTTCTCAATAGTTCTGAATTGTTGGTTTTGTTAAATATTGTTGTCCTTTATGCAAGTAACAAGTAAAATCATTTCATTTTCTTCTTTAAATGTGCAATATCTTGTTGTATTAGATCGTTATAAAATCTACACCTAATTCTTAAGGCTCAGTTTTAATTCAAATTACAAGTTTGTGTCGAAACTTCTAATATAATTAGAATTATTTTTTTAAAACTCAATTTTTATTTCACGAACTTTTTTCAATTCAAAGCAATGTTTATTGCTATTAATTATTTTTTTTTTGTACAATCCTGGATCCTGGACAATTTTCTTTTTGTCTTTTAATAATAATGATAATTTTAAATAATTCATTACAATTCGTATAACGATTTAATAAATGCTTTAATAAATTCTACTTTTCAAATCCATTTCATATTATCCTTTCTTTAAGTTTGTATAATTGTGTTTATTTTAAAGAGAATCCCTGCTCATTCACAATAAGAAATATAATATCTTAAATTACGATTATAGTTACTTTAAAATTATATATAAAAATAATATTTAAATAAAATACGAGAAAAAGGTGAAGAGAGTTCATTTTTTATTATAAATTAAACAAAATCTATGTACAAACTTATTCTTTGTATATACGGATACATAAAAATGTGTTTGTGTATACACGAGTTTTTAGTATATATAATGTGTATATGTTTACGTAGCTTAACAAGAAAATGGAAAACCAAAAACTGATGGTAAATTAAAGAAATTTTCTTCTTTTTCATTTCAACATTATAAATTTTTTTTTCATTTTTTTGAAGGTTGCCGGATGGACAGCTTAAAACAACTAAAAAAATTTATGATTAGATTGCATTTTGTATAAAACGTAATTTTATATATTTTGTAATTGAAACGAAGTGGGAGCATCGATTTTCAATTTCACACATTAAATGATATCGGAAACATGTGGAAATACGTATTTAAGTTGTAATTTATTTGCCGCCCGACAAAACAAATTTCGCCTGTTCGAATTCAATCCAATTCGAATTTTGGAGGAAAAAGAAAACATATGAAAATAGACTTGTTATGAATTGCTGAGGGAATTTAAGGAATAGTCAAACAAGATTTTGATTAATGAAACAAGATGGTAACATTAAATTCTAACTGTAACCAAAAATTGTATCATTTGGTGTGAATAAAAAATAAAAATTTATTTGAAATAAAAATTATAACAAGTAAAAACGTTTCAGTCGGTATAAACCGATTGAATTATACCCTGCACCTTTCGTTATTGTGTAGCAATTACTCGAACCCGTGAAGTCATTCTATAGAAACTTCACGGATATGTCTGACCTATAATTGGACATCCGACTGCCAAGTTTCATGAATCTGATTTTATAATTTTTCCAAATATTTAAAATTAGCTTTAGGAGTTGTATGGCAAGTACCTGAACCTGTCAAGCAATTCCATCAAAACTTCATATATCTGATCTACAATCGGACACACAACTGCCAAGTTTCATGAATCTGACTTTATTATTTTTCCAAATATTAAGAATAAGCTTTTAGGCTTGTATGGTATCTACTCGAACCTGTCAAGCAATTCCACCAAAACTTCAGAAATATATCTGACCTGTAACTCGACATACAAGTGCCAAGTTTCATGAATCTGACTTTATTATTTTTCCAAATATTTAAAATAAGCTTTTGGAGTTGTATGGCAAGTACCCGAACCTGTCAAGCAATTCCACTAAAACCTCACAAATATATCTGATCTACAATCGGACACACAACTGCCAAGTTTCATGAATCTGACTTTATTATTTTTCAAAATATTAAGTATAAGCTTTTAGACTTGTATGGGAGCTACTCGAACCTGCCAAGCAATCCCACCAAAACTTTATAAATATGTCTGACCTATAATTGGACACACGACTGCCAAGTTTCATGAATCTGACTTTATTATTTTTCCAAATATTAAGAATAAACTTTTAGACTTGTATGGGAGCTACTCGAACTTGCTAAGCAATCCCACCAAAACTTCAGAAATATATCTGACCTATAACTCGACATACAACTGCCAAGTTTCATAAATCTGACTTTATTATTTTTGCAAATATTTAAAATAAGCTTTTGGAGTTGTATGGCAAGTACCCGAACCTGTCAAGCAATTCCATTAAAACTTCACAAATATATCTGATCTACAGTCGGACACGCAACTGCCAAGTTTCATGAATCTGACTTTATTATTTTTCCAAATATTTAAAATTAGCTTCTGGAGTTGTATGGCAGGTACCAAAACCTGTCAAGCAATTCTTCTAAAACTTCAGAAATATATTTGACCTATAATTGGACACATGACTGCCAAGTTTCATGAATCTGACTTTATTATTTTGCCGAATATAAAAAATTTGCTGTTGGAGTTGTATGGCAGCCACCCGAACCGGTGCAGCTATCCCATTATAATTTTTAGAGCATGTGTAGAATAAAATTGGACACATGTATACAAAATTTTATATTTATAGCTTTATTAGTTTTCGAAATATTTAAAATAAACTCTTTGAGTTGTATGGCAGCTACCCGAACCCGTTGTCCGAATTAGTCCAATAACAATAGGGTTCGTCCTTGGCACAAAAGAAAAAACTTGTGAAAGTTTGGTGTCGATAGCATTATTCGTTTTTGAGTTATCGTGCGATCGGACGGACGGACGGACGGACGGACGGACGGACGGACGGACGGACGGACATGTCTAAATCGACGCAGAATTTTACGCTGAGCAAGAATATATATATATGTCCATACCGCAGATGACTCCTTCAAGTAGTTACAAACTCCATACCAAAGTTAATATACCCTTCACGAAGTGCAGGGTATAATAAAAATGAATAAAAAATTTTTGTTTAAGTTTTTGCTTATTTTGGAATATTCCCTCTTCCCCACTCCAACCAAGTTTTTTTATATTTGTGTGATAATCTTATGATTATTATTCTTATTTTCTCTTCTCCTTTTTGGAACTTTACGTTTATATACTTTTATCTAGCCATCTCTTTTCCAAATAATTTTTCTTTTTGATATTTCAATAGAAAAACGAAAAAAAAAAAAATTAACTTGTAGGCATATAATAAGGGCGCCATGAAAAAGATGAAGAAAAATAATTGCCACTCAATGGAAAGAAAATAAAAAAAAAAAAATGTGAAAGAGTAGAAGAGAAATACAATTAGAAAAACTTAAGAAAATAATAACAATAAAAAAAGAAAAGTAGAAAAAAACAAAGTTAAAATATTTGTGGCGGCCAAACAATCTGGTATACTAATGAGATGGTCGTTCATATTATATACCAATTTGAGGTTTTCTGTATTACAGAATTACAACTTTTTTCTTTTATATTTTACTTTAGAAGTCCAAAACAAAATGTGAATGTATAAAAATTTAAAATTAATGGAAAGAAATCATTAGAACCTAGCAGGTTTTCGTATCCTTTTTTAAAGATAAAAAGAGTTAAATTTTGTTTTTTCTTTTTTGATTTTTTTTACTAATTTTCTCAGAAATATTTTCAATCTCATTAAAGTTTTTTTACCATTTCGGGTGTGTCAGTCTTTCTTCCTCCCTTTCTTTTTCACCACCATTATTTCGTTTTCATTTCCAAAATAAAAAAATAAAGTCAAAATGGCAAAAAAAAAAAAAATAATGACGATAAAATTCAAAATGTGGTTAATTTTTTTCTCTGTATTTTGATTATTTTTTTTCTCTTTAAACTTCTTTCCAACCGTCTCTTTTCTCTTCAATTATAGTTTTCTCTTTAGCACTCTTTTTTGTTGTACTATAGCTCTGTTTTGGCTTTAATGTTAATGTATTGTTAAAATTTTTATTGAGCGGTTAAAAAAATTTTTCATTTGTTTTTTCTTTTTTTCATTTCGGTTTCAGTCGAGAATGTGGTTATAATAAGCATGAATAGTGCAATTTATAAAGTCTTTCAAAAATGAATATCTATAAGGATAATAAGGATATAAAAGGTATATTCATTCCTTTTTATTTCATTTTTTATTTCTTTTTTTTTTTTGTATTTAATATTTTTGATTTTGGTCCTTTTTTTAATTCTATATACTTTTATATACATATATATTGTGTTTGTATAAATGAAATAATTTTAAATATCTGAACATATAAAATGCATAAATAAATTTCTGTCTTTGTTAACATACAGCTGAAGGACTTAAAAGGGCAATTCATTCAACCTATAAAATATTTTTAAGTCAGACAATAAAAAAATAAATAAGAAAAACTGAAGTGATTCAATAATTAATTGAGTGAAATTATTAAATTAAATTAATTTAATTAAATGTGAATGTAAGCGTGTTTATCTGACGGTATTTCAGAAAGGACAAACAATTTTCATCTTTTGGGTTGGTGAATAAATTATATAATTTTTTTTAAATATATACTTATGTATGTTATTTTTGAAATATTCAAAAGTATTTCGAGTGCATTCAAAAATTGATGCTGTTATGATATTGTTAAAGATCTATATCTACATTTATATAAGATATTAATTTGTCATAAGGCATTTAAGAATACCTATATTTTTATTTTAAATTATGGAATGACAGAAATTTTATAATAAAATTTAATTATTATGAACAATTCAATTTATGGTAAAAGTTTGTTGTTATGAAATATGTATAAAAATTATCAGGATTAATAAGTTTTTTATGATGAATATCTTTATCGAGGTATTTAATAAAATTTTCCGGTCATTCTTAATTCTGATTTTGTAATATATTTAATAATTAATCTAGTCGAATAAAAAAAATCACATGCATATATGGGTTCTCAATGAAAGTTTCGGGATTTGAATTTAAATCAGTCATTTATGAGAAAGTAAAAAAAAATAATTTGTTAAACAAATTCAAATCTAATATAATAAAAATTATTACTAAAATTAGTTCTTTTAATGGTTTATATTTTGAGAGTTAGGCAGCTAACAGACAAATATTTATTGCTGACTCAAAATTTAATGGGAATAGAAAAATTTCTTTTTCTGAATTGACATTTACAAATAAATTAAATTTTGATTAGAATCATCTACAGTTTTATGAAGAATTTTATATTCAATATAAAATTCAATATTTACAAGCACTACATCATTTTATTTTGGGTTCCATTTAACACAGAAGGGGTTAGCTAAATTTTTATTTATTTTACATTATTTTTTATTTACAACTATTAATAAAATATTGAATTTTATTTTTGTTTTTGCTATACTTGTATCATAATACTTGCACACTAGCTTTTACTGGATTCATTCCAGTCTCTTCCGCCTATCATAATTTATAATAAAGCGAGGCCATTCAGTTTTTATAACCAAATTTAATATTATAATTTTTCATCAAAATTATGTTATTCTATAATACAAAAACAATTTAATAGAATATTTAAATTTATTAAAAAATTATATCGATTTAAAATAAAATGTTAATTTGTTTAAATACTTAATTGTTCAAATGATTATTTATTTATAATTATATAATGCATAATATAATATACATAAAAAGGACAATAAGGATTATACTTTTATTAAAACTTCTTAATATTATTCTTTTCATTTGAAATTTTGTAATAAATTGTAATTTCTTCTATAATTAATTTAAATCAGGATAATTTTATGGAAAATATCTTTAACACCTTTTTGTTTTCATAATATTTAATATTCAAGTATATTTGTATACTTTCATTTACATATATTATACGTAAATATAGAGGTATTTCTACACACGTACACAATTTTAATTTTAATTAAATTAAATAAGATATTATGAGAAATTAAATGGAAATTAGACTGGAAAATAATTTTCCAAATTTAATTTTCAATTACTTTTCAAATTTATGTGAAATTAATGGCATCTGTTTTTATTTTTTTGTTTGCTTTTTCTTTTTTTTTTGTGAAAATAACAATTTTAATAATAATAATATTATTAAAAGGATTTCGAAAAAATAAATAAAGATTAACAAAACAAAAAATATTTCTAATTCTTTAAAAGGATAAAAAAAACAAAATTCAACAAAATAAAAGAAAAAATAAAATTAATATTGGATCATTAAAATTTTCCAAAAGGATTCCCTCCTTGTTCTAACACAAATCTTAAAGAACATTGAAATAAAAAAAAAAATTATGTAATTTAAATGAAAATAATGGATTTTGTTCAGTTATTATCCTTGAAATCAGTTAAATTTGTCTTCTCTTTCTCTCTTTTATTCTTATCCTTTCAAAAATTAACAAAAATCTCTTTTGTCCTATTATTATATTTCTTCTTATTTTTGTCAGAAATTCTATTTTTAAATTTTTTTTTCTGAATTTTTAAATTTCTTATTCATTCCTGCCCCCTTTCAGTATTCCATTGTAGTAAATTTATAATATTATTACAGTTACAGTATCAATTAGAATCATTTTGTAATCACAAATTATACTTTTTATAACCAATTTTTTACGTCAAAAAAATTAAAAGAATTTAAAAGGACTGGTAATAATCTCTTTATCTTATGTAGTAGTTAAGTAAGGTTTGATAAAATTTTAAGGTTTCTTATAAGATATTTAATTTTGAAATCAAATATCAGTAAGAATTGGGAAAATATTCAGGAATAGTTTGAGTTTAATCAAAAGTGAGTATGGTTTTAAAAAAGGGTTCGTAACAGCTTATGTAAGCAATTTATTACACAAACACAAACGTTCTAAAAATTTTATGATAGATGTTCAAAATAATATTTTTATTTTTCTTGTTCAAATTATTTTGGAACAATTCGTAAGCTTTGATTTAATGAAAATAGTTCATTTTTACGTATACAAGTTCAAATCCGGCTATCAAGAAGTTTAAATATTTGATATTTATTTTTCATTCAACTAGAAAATTAATTATCGGTTCTAATTTTAATTTCAAAATGTAGGAATTTAAAATAACTTGATCAAAATCTAAAAATTTTAGTATCATATCGTATTTAGCATTATTTGCATTGTATAATTGAAATTTTTTGAATAACTCATTTTGTTCATTTGACTAAAATCGTTGTAGTTGTGCTTTATCGTAAAACAAACTTGTTACTCGAAAATTATAATGTAATTTGCTCAAATTAATTAAAAATATTATACCTTTCTATGGAAATCTGGTATTGATCATTACCTCAAAATTATATTATTCATCCCATATTATAGGAAAATTAAATTTTTATTTGAAAAATATTCCAAAATCGTATTTTCAGAAGTAGATTATACACTTGTATAAATAGCTCTACAGATAATGAATCGAATACTTTTTCATTCAAAATGCTATCAAGATTTTGGATAATTTATCACCTGTTGTTTACCATTAAAATTTTATTTTTTATTTTACAATAATTTAAGAAAATTCGTTTTTTATTACTATAACATAATTTTTCTTTATACCTAAAAATGTATAGGGAATAAGAATATAATAAATATAATCATTTTATAAATATAATGACTTAAATAAAATCTGTTCACAGTTATATATATTAAAAGAACATCGGTTTTTTTTTTTCTTGTCACAACTACAGAATATCTTATGTACTTAATTTCCTGAAAAAAATTTTTCTATTTTCTTTAAAATTTCGTTTCCTTTAAGTTGGAAAATGGCAATTTCCCTTCTTAAGTGTATAAAAATAATAATATGTTTTTTTTTTGTGTTGTGGAGAAAATCTTTAAAATTTAATATTTGGAGAAAATTTTACTTTCTTGGATACAGAACATAAATTCTAATTATATAAAAATAAAATTTCTAACTTATGTGTGCATATATGTATGTAGTAATGCGGTCATTTTTCAATATTGAAACTAAAAATATTGTGAGTTTTAGCATATAAATATCATTATGCTCTCATATTCAGTAGAGTGGCATGTAAAATAATCACTCTATATATAGTTATGGTGTGAAGTGTTATTGTGAAAGTATTTATATTTTCCTGCTCAGACGATATAACTAAATAAATGAGATATAATGAGGCTCATAGTAGCTTAACACCTTATCGAACGGGCCGAATCTGCTCTGTCTTTCCTAGTTTGTTAAAGAAATTATATTTATTATAATATTTCCATAATAGTCTTTATTAAAACGTTTGGTATTTTTCAAGTATATCACTTGAAACATCACTTTTTTCATCAAGGTTCTCAAACTTAATATCACTTCCAGATAAGTTTTCTAAAAACTCTTTGTTGCTTGCCATTTTCACCGTTATAAAACTATTAAGAAATACTTGCTGAAATTAAAACTGCGCCTAAGGAATAACAGGCAGATAGTTTAATAAACTAATGGCACCGGGTAAAGAAAACACAATATGCGTAAAATAAAAAACTAACGCAACGTACCTAAAATTCAAGGAAAAACGTAAATCTACGTGACCCGTCCTAAGAAATCAGAATAGAAAAACTAGTAAATCTAACAGCCCCGTCCGTTAAGTGTTAAGAGTACAAGCAAATCTGTAATGTATGAAAATCATTCTAAATTTACTTAATAAAATTTTTATGAAAATAAAAATATGAAAAGTCCTATGAAAACTGTACTATACCTTAAATATTATATTTTCACACAAAATATAACCAAGTAAAACTGGTTTTTTTTTTCTCTTAAATTATAGAGTAAATAAAGCTTTTCAACAGAATAGATTTCAGAACTTTAAAGTAAACATACAATATTATGCCACAAAGATGAAGTTATCGAATATTACGTTACCCTTCAATCTACTTATTTATTTTGTGCTGTACGTTTATACACATAATATTATCAGTATAACATTAAAATTTTATAAACCATTTCATACGTCTTCCAGAAAAGTATAGCAGAAAAACGCAGAACAATTTTTTTTTTTGAATGGTTCTTATCCGATTTTTTTTTTATACTTTAACTGTTACTTAACACTTTTCCAATTAAGGTAAGATAAAAATTTGATATTTTTTAAATTTGCTTTTAATTCTGTTGGCGCTAAAAATCTTTGTTATATTATAGTTAGAAATAATATAAAGCGAATTTGTGAAATTATTATTTGATATCACAAATTATATAAGTAAACCGAAGGATAGAATCTAAGAAAATATTATTATTATGTTTTAAATTATAAAATATAATCTTACAAAGATTATTTCTATTTACATATTATATAAATTTTTCCCATGCTATACCCATAGTTTTAAATTTCGAAAAAAAATTCAAGAAGAATAGAAAAAATTCAAGACAATAAGAATAAATTGTTAAAATCTCTTGTTTTATAATTTGTATTTTTTTTTTGTATTTGTTATCATCTTCATATCCTTTTTAGCATTGAAAATTTATGTTAGTAATTTCACCTGCAGCTTTGAAAATACGAAAAACTAAAATAAGAAACAGCAAAGAATATCAAATTTCTAATGAAGTTCTTTATTTCTTTTTTACTCAGATTTTTGTGTCCTTTTTTTATTCTAGGACAATCAAATCTTTATGTTTTATATATTTTTATTCAGAATGAAAATATAAAATGGAAAATTATAGTCGTATATAATATATTGCATTACTACATACAATGTACTTGTAATACTTGTACACAATAAAAGCTTTGTGAATTGAAAAATTATTATTACAAAAAGATTTTTATATTATGAAAATGAAGTATAGAATGTATGTATGTAGAAAGCATAATCGAGTTTTGGTAACTCATTCCTAAATAAATATGTATAAAATTTTAGATCTGACATAATATTATTAATAACTATAGCTTAATTATACAATTTCTGTGATTTGTTTCGTATGGTTGTTTTTAAAAATTTAAACCCTTGTAAAAAATAATTTAAATTTAAAAATTTTGATGAAATAAAATCAAATTTAAGATTTAACAAGATTGCATGCATTACAATATATGTATGTAATGCTATGGGAAAAATTAAGTGGAGCCAGAGACACGAAAAAATTTCCATGTTCAACTCAGTTATTTTGTTAGTATCAATTAATTCCCTTCAGTTTTAAAGATTAGTTTAACAAAAATTTTATTCTCAATAAAATTTTCACTAGTTATGCGTGTATCAAACAATCAAAAATTCTTCACTCTGCAAATTTTTGATTCATTTAATTTTCATTCATTAGAATAAATTATAAAATAAAGATAAACATTTTTTCCCGAAATTTTATTTTAGAGCGAAAACAATTCATCAGAAATTGAATAATTTAAATTATAAAATAATTTTGAATGAGTTGTCTAAGAAATTGAACTTGAATATTTTGTTTAGCAAATAAAAATTTATCAAGATATCGTGTATAGTCTCTTCTTGTCAGTTAATATACATATATACTTTAATTAACACAATTTGTTTGTTATTGCAATATTCAAAAACGAATTTTCAAAAAAAAAAATAAAAAATTGAATAATTTCTAATTGCCATATTTGAAAAAATAAATTTCAAAATTTTTTATTCCATTTAATATTTTTTACTTATGTTTATTCAATATATCCTTAGAAAAAGGATATTTTCTTGAAGAAAATTTTTCCCACTATGAAAAAAAAAATTTTTAAATTACGGTATTATCCAGATAAAATCATTCTAAAATTTTTTTTTCCTTATTCAATGAAATTTTTGTTTTATTTTGATATTTCAAATTTTTGTTTTACTTTACGAGATACGAAAATACAAGGTGATTTAAAAAAAAAAAATGTTAATATTTTAGTGATTTTAACAGAAAATATTTAATTATTTAATTAAAAAATTAAATAAAGTGGATTTTTTTCATAGTTCCCTTCAAAAATTGTGGACTCTATTGAAATTAAATGAATAAAAACTAAATAAATTTAGCTGTAGCTTGAGTGGCACTTAAAATAAAAAATTGCTAAGATTTTAAAAGAGTTTATATTACACTATTAAATGTTTACGATCATTACGGTATTGCTGAATTCTCAGACGTATTAATGTTAAAATTTTACCAGATATCAAGACAATGAATACTGCCTCGTGGCAGTAATTACAACAATGTTATTGTTTGTTCTTCTCTCGTTCTAGTTTTTTCCTTTCACTAATTTCTCTTAATTTTAAATCATAAAAAAGTGTTATTCATACATTTTTAACGTAACAACTAAAATTTATTTATATTTTTGGTTAAATATTTTTTCAATATCTTTTATCGTAAAAAATATAAAAAATTAACTTCTCCATTTTAGTTTTTATTTAAATTTCTTTATTTTCGAATAAGTATGTTGCTATATAATAATGATATTTACCCTGTATATATATGCATAAGTGTATTACATATATTATATAATTCACACAACTTCTATAAAATATAGTATCATGGCAGTAACTATATATTATGTATATTTTATTTTATTACCTACATACTTACAAAGATTTGAACATGATTTAGTTATTTTCAAGTAATTTTTATATACCAGAAGGATAATCTATTAACAATATCTACTTAGTAGTAATTTTTTATTTTATTTTTATATAATATTGAAAGTAGGACATTAAAAATTATTTCTGCAAGTAGAAAATATAATATAATAAAGAAATAAAAAAATAAAGAAAGAAAAACAAAAATGCATTTAAGTGTGTAAAAGAAGTAAGGGTTGATATACTTATAGTTATAGGAAACTATTATATAAATAGAATTTAAGTGAAAAGTTAAAACTTAGAAAAAAATTGGTATAATAAGAAAAAATGAAAAATTTTTTTATTGAAAAGGATATAAAAATATATCCTTATACAAGCATACATTAATTATCATAATAATATAATATAGAATTTATATCTACATCTACACTGCATGTTTGCATAAAAAAAAAATTCTAAAAAATAATTACATAGCTTAAAATGTCAAGTACTTTGATAACATGTATACCTACTCAAGTTAATTGAAAATTGCACAAAATTAAAATTTTATAATATTTTTATTCCATTTATACTTTGAATTTATTTTCTATTTTTCTTTTTATCAAATTGATTTATTTAATTTGCTGTTGTCAGTAGTAATTACTACATGGTATTTCTTAAAAAAATTCTATATAATATTATTCCTATACTTATGTAAGTAGTTTATATTATATGTAATTCATGTATTGAAATAAATCTAAGTAAGTGCACATACAAAAATAATAAAGTAATAATTATAATTTATCGTTTTGTATGTTAATTACTTTCGGTTCAATATAAATGAGTCTATGGTTATTCAAATGTTTGAAATGAAAATTTTTAGTTCTTGTTAATTTGCCAAAAAAAATTTTAATGAATTTTCTTTAAATTGCTACAATTTTATTTTTAAAACTATTTTGCCAAATTACATAATATAGTATGGCGATACCGATATTGCTGCAATATAAAATTGTGTACCCCTTTCTACAATCCAATATGTTAAACAAGCTTAATGTTAGACCTGGTGTTATTGGTAAAACCGATATTGTTTCACAAAATTTTAATGTGAATAAATGAGAGTTTTTCGTTCTATAAATTAATTGAATTCAAATAGCAAAAGGTTGTTGTAATAATTTTTATATTAGAAGTAATTGTTGAATAAGCTAAATAATCCAAAAAAAATTTCTAAATGATCAAATTTTTAAATAAAATTGTTAGAACAATGAAATGTTACTATAATATGGCACACTGTAAGTTCAAATAAATTTTTTTGGAAATTGTAGTTTTGTTGATTTTTAAAGGCTATTTTTTAGCACTTTTCCAAAAATTTTTTGAAAAAAAGTGCTTATTAGTTTCACTCTGTCCGTCCGTCCGTCCGTCCGTCCGTCCGTCCGTCCGTCCGTCTGTCCGTGTGTCTGTTTACAAAACTTCTACACCCTTGAAGATAGAACGCTGAAATTTTGTACGTACATAGATCTTTACCAGAAACTTATTTCTGTAGAACAAAATTTTTACCTATCTCCCCCCCTCTAGAAGTTATACCCCCCCAAACCCCTAAAAATGGCCTTTTTTAACTATTTGTTGCAATGAAACCATAAGCATTTTTGAAATTTTGCAAACACAGAAAGGCAGCTGCTTGCTTCCCCTACCGCGGTATACTATAGTTAAACCTTAGAAAAACAAAATGGCCGCTCAAATTTACCGTTATCTAAAGTCTTTTTTTTCCAAATTTTTGATGTCGTTTTTCTTCTGGACCTCAGCCTGTAGAATCTTGAAATTTTAGGGGCTTTTAGACATTAACAAGTAGTTCATTTCGTTAGAAGAAAATTTTTTTCCATCTCCACCCCCTCTCAAGTTATGGCCTCTTGAAATTTGCAAAATTTGCATTTTTGACACCTTATATTTCTGAAACCGCAAGTTTTTTCAAATTTCTATAAACGCAAAAAGTTAACGGTAAATTCTATGACATTAAAAAATATAATTATTTTTCTTAACTCACACAATTAAACCTTAAAATCGAGCATTATGTTAACCCCACTTTATATTAATTTTTGCTTTATTTCAAAGACTGCATAAATCGTTCACCCTAAATATATGCAACCCTAGAAATAGTTTTGTATATGAATAAAAATAATTTTAATAGTGTGGTGGATACACATAGATTGTATTTAAAAGCAGAATTTTCACTTGTTGAAGGGAAAAGTGCCACAATACAAACCATTGGTTTGACCCAACTTTATTAAAATTTCATTTTCAATTTCAAGTAAATTATGTATGGGGGAGCAATTCAATAAAAATTACTCTGTATAATTACTCTGCATTAGGTGTACTTAAAATCATTTTTTGTAATCGTGAATAAATTATATTTACAAAAAAATTATTCAGGTTTTTGTTAAAAAATTAATTTAAAAATTTAAAAAATCTAATGAATCATGTAACATTTTAATTAAAGAAGTAACAAAGTTGGGTCAAACCAATGGTTTGTATTGTAGCACTTTTCCCTTAAACAAGTGAAAATACTGCTTTTAAAAACAGTCTATGTATATCCACCACACTATTAAAATTATTTTCATTTATAAACGAAACTATTTCTAGGATTGCATATATTTAGGATGAACAATTTATGCAGTCTTTGAAATAAAGCAAAATTTAATATAAACAGGGGTTAACATAATGCTCGATTTTAAGGGTTAATTGTGTGAGTTAAGAAAAATAATTATATTTTTTAATTTCATGGAATTTACTGTTAACTTTTTGCGTTTATAGAAATTTGAAAAAACTTGCGGTTTCAGAAATATAAGGTGTCAAAAATGCATATTTCACAAATTTCAAGAGGCCATAACTTGAGAGGGGGTGGAGATGGAAAAAAATTTTCTTCTAATGAAATGAACTACTTGTTAATGTCTAAAAGCCCCTAAAATTTCAAGATTCTACAGGCTGAGGTCCAGAAGAAAAACGACATGAAAAATTTGGAAAAAAAGGACTTTAGATAACGGTAAATTTGAACGGCCATTTTGTTTTTCTAAAATTTAACTATAGTATACCGCGGTAGGGGAAGCAAGTCACTGCCCTTCTGCGTTTGCAAAATTTCAAAAATGCTTATGGTTTCACTGCAACAAATAGTTAAAATAGGCCATTTTTAGTGCTTTGGGGGGGTATAACTTCTAGAGGGGGGGAGATAGGTAAAAATTTTGTTCTACGAAAATATGTTTCTAGTAAAGATCTATGTACGTATTAAATTTCAGCTTTCTATCTTTAAGAATGTAGAAGTTTTGTAAACAGACACACGGACAGACGGACGGACGGACGGACGGACGGACGGACGAACGGACGGACGGACGGACGGACGGACGGACGGACGGACGGACGGACGGACGGACGGACGGACAGAGTGAAACTAATAAGCACTTTTTTTCAAAAAATTTTTGGAAAAGTGCTAAAAATGAGGTATGTCTAATTTAAGTAAATCAGGAATTTTTATAATACAAGTCAATTATAATTATTAAAAAAATTAAAATACCAATATAACAAATATTATCAGAAAATTATTAAGTATAATCAATAATTGGCTGTTAAAGAAGAGAAATTGGGAAAGAATTATTAAATAATTTTACTTTGTTCTTACACTACTATGATTTATGGCCGTTGTTCATTTTTCGAAATTTTATGTGAAAATTTAAAAGAATTTATTTTCAATAATGCAAATTACTATTGGGAATTAAATGTTAATCTTAAAAACAAACACAAGTTCGTATTGGAAGAAAGCTCATAATAATGCAATCAATAATTGTCGTCTCCCATAATTCAAAAAATAAGTAGAAATTAATTAAAAGAACATGTTATAAATTTTATTATTATAAAAGAAATAAAATTTTCATTCATTCAATGCAATTTTTCATTTATAAAATGTGGAAATAAAATTATTAAACTACTTAAATTGAAATTATTACATAAAGTAAAATTGAAAAATTTAAATATGAAAAGATTTTCCATTTTATATTTTACAACTTTACTGAACAAATTTTTATCTCATAAATATTAACCATAATTTTGCATTAAAAATAAAAGGAAGAGAATATTTTTCGAATATCTAGAAAAGATCTAGTCTGATATGATTTAGTTTCTCTTATACCAATATTTATTTCATAAATTTCTTATTATATTAAAGTTGAAAGCATTCCGAAATTATAAGAAAAAAAAATATTAAATTTTAATATTTTTGCATTTTTTATGCACTTTAAAAATATTTTTTTTTTCTTCTTGTTTTATTTTTTTTGTTTTTTTACATAAATTTTAAATTGTAATATTTTTTATCAAAATACCTATAGTATGTGTTCTAAAGTAAAAGAAATTTAGGTCAGAAATAAAGTAAATTTTTCAAACAAAATAAATAATTTTATACTGAAATTTTAAAAATTTATTAATGTAATTGAATTTTATCAGTTCTTCAACAACATATTTTCAATAAAATTTCATCTAAATTTCATTTTATATGATTAGAATTCTTGGAGTATAAAACGGGTTTGTTTGTAGTAGGACAATTACTATAAAAATTAAAATTAATTTTATGATCAGAGCAATTATTATTATTATTTTGTCATTGTTATACTAGCGAATACTACTATGATATTTACAATATTGTCATATTTGGAAAATTTGGAAATCCTCTTTTTCTACAACAATAGCCAAATTTCCTAATAATTGTGATGGTAAGGAATATATAAGCAACACTGTTTCTAAAATTTATAAGAAAAAATTATATTAATGTTTAAATAAGTCATAAATTTGTTAAAGGCCATCAAATTATTTTATATTTTAATTAATTGAGAGTAACAATTACAAAATTTCAAAAAATACGTAATCTAGCAGTATATAAATGTAAGCTATACAGTCGCTGTAGAATGCATTTGTTCTACAGCATAAATTCAAGATGTTATTTGCCATTTAATTTGACGGTCACTTCTTTACTGTAAAGTGTAAATACTGGACGTCTATAATTTTACTTTACAATAGAATTTTTTTTTTTTTTTGAAAATTAATTCATAAAAATGAAATAGTGACAATGTGGTTGTAGGTGACTTTATTTATAGAGTTAATGGTCGTTTGGATAAAGATTAATAATAATTCTTTGATTTTTTTTCCTATCCCAAAATTTATTCTATGTAAATTTAGTGGAAAGAAATTTTCTGAAATTTTTCCTTTGACTTTTTGAAATATGAAATTTTTTACTACTTTTAAAGAATATTTTTTTGAAATATTCTAAAAAATTTATAAGAAAAGTTTTTTACTAGTAAATTTAACTGGGTTTCGTTTCTTATCTTACTTTTCACTTTCTAAACTAACTCAATTGATAATTTTTGCTTTTTTTAGCACTTTTCCAAAAATTTTTTGAAAAAAAGTGCTTATTAGTTTCACTCTGTCCGTCCGTCCGTCCGTCCGTCCGTCCGTCCGTCCGTCCGTCCGTCCGTCCGTCCGTCCGTTCGTCCGTCCGTCCGTCCGTCCGTCCGTCCGTCTGTCCGTGTGTCTGTTTACAAAACTTCTACATTCTTAAAGATAGAAAGCTGAAATTTAATACGTACATAGATCTTTACTAGAAACATATTTTCGTAGAACAAAATTTTTACCTATCTCCCCCCCTCTAGAAGTTATACCCCCCCAAAGCACTAAAAATGGCCTATTTTAACTATTTGTTGCAGTGAAACCATAAGCATTTTTGAAATTTTGCAAACGCAGAAGGGCAGTGACTTGCTTCCCCTACCGCGGTATACTATAGTTAAATTTTAGAAAAACAAAATGGCCGTTCAAATTTACCGTTATCTAAAGTCCTTTTTTTCCAAATTTTTCATGTCGTTTTTCTTCTGGACCTCAGCCTGTAGAATCTTGAAATTTTAGGGGCTTTTAGACATTAACAAGTAGTTCATTTCGTTAGAAGAAAATTTTTTTCCATCTCCACCCCCTCTCAAGTTATGGCCTCTTGAAATTTGTAAAATTTGCATTTTTGACACCTTATATTTCTGAAACCGCAAGTTTTTCAAATTTCTATAAACGCAAAAAGTTAACGGTAAATTCTATGACATTAAAAAATATAATTATTTTTCTTAACTCACACAATTAACCCTTAAAATCGAGGATTATGTTAACCCCTGTTTATATTAAATTTTGCTTTATTTCAAAGACTGCATAAATGGTTCATCCTAAATATATGCAATCCTAGAAATAGTTTCGTTTATAAATGAAAATAATTTTAATAGTGTGGTGGATATACATAGACTGTTTTTAAAAGCAGTATTTTCACTTGTTGAAGGGAAAAGTGCTACAATACAAACCATTGGTTTGACCCAACTTTATTTCATGAAATATGACTTTCATTATTTTTACTGAATCGCAGATAATGTAAGTATAATACTATATCTAGTACAATTTCTAAAAAATATAGACGTAAAACTTAAAGTTTAAGTGATTTTTTCTGTGTTTTTTTCTTTCCTTAGTAATTTAAGAATACCTAATAATTTCAACTCACCTTAATTTTATGTTTTACACTTAAGTTATACTATCTGTTATAAAAGAAATGACGGTGGAGAAAAAAAAATTTGCTAGTATTAAATTTTTTATATTATCCTTAAGGCTAGCGAATATCTACCCGTTTTACTCGTTAGAGGATCAAATTTACATTTCTTCTTACTTTGTACTTTTATTACACATTTTTTTTTTGTTTGTAATTCTGGAGGTTAAACGAGCGAGGAGTATAGTACGTATACATAACTTAAAATGTACAAAATAATGAACTAGTGTAATATTATAGAACTAGTTCATTCATTTATTCGTTTAAGCACTTAAGGTTAAGTTTTCTATCGCATTTACGTTTTTTTAGCACTTTTCCAAAAATTTTTTGAAAAAAAGTGCTTATTAGTTTCACTCTGTCCGTCCGTCCGTCCGTCCGTCCGTTTGTCCGTGTGTCTGTTTACAAAACTTCTACACCCTTGAAGATAGAAAGCTGAAATTTTATATGTACATAGATCTTTACTAGAAACTTATTTCTGTAGAACAAAATTTTTACCTATCTCCTCCCCTCTAGAAGTTATACCCCCCAAAACCCTAAAAATGGCCTTTTTTAAATATTTGTTGCAATGAAACCATAAGCATTTTTGAAATTTTGCAAACGCAGAAAAGCAGCGGCTTGCTTCCCCTAGCGCGGCATACTATATTAGAACTTTAGAAAAACAAAATGGCCGTTCAAATTTACCGTTATCTAAAGTCCTTTTTTTGCAAATTTTTGATGTCGTTTTTTTTCCAAACTACAGCCTGTAGAACTTGAAATTTTAGAAGCTTTTAGACATTATCAAATAGTTCATTTCGCTAGAAGAAAATTTTTTTCCATCTCCACCCCCTCTCAAGTTATCGCCTCTTGAAATTTGTAAAATTTGAATTTTTGACACCTTATATTTCCGAAACCGCAAGCTTTTTCAAATTTCTATTAACGCAAAAAGTTAACGGTAAATTCCATGAAATTAAAAAATATAATTATTTTTCTTAACTCACAAAATTAAACCTTAAAATCGAGCATTATGTTAACCCCACTTTATATTAATTTTTGTTTTATTTCAAAGACTGCATAAATCATTCATCCTAAATATATGCAACCCTAGAAATAGTTTTGTATATGAATGAAAATAATTTTAATAGTGTGATAGGTACATAGACTACATAGACTGTATTTAAAAGCAAAATTTTCATTTGTTGAAGGGAAAAGTGCTACAATACAAACCATTGGTTTGACCCAACTTTATTTTTATTTAAGTTTTTGAGAAAACTAGAAGTATTGAAATAGGAAAATAATAGGAAAGAAGAAAAAAAGATGATGTTCTTTCTTTTTATAAATTATTAACCGCGTGGATAGTTTCTGTAAATGCTTTTTTTGCATTATCCTGTACGCGTCTTAATAACACTCTGAGAAGTAGATTCAAAGGATTATGTTAAATAAAAATGACAGAAGGTCATTGGAGCAAATTTTGTTCTAATGTATAATATTGTGGGAGTATTATATAGTTAAAGGCTACTCTCGCTCTATAGTCAAAGGTTACTCTCTCGTAATAAGGCAGTAAGTAGCCTTTAAATGACCCATATAAAAGCCGAATGTCATACTATCAAAATGTTTATAGCTTATTTATATTCGTAATTAAATTTGAACATGATTTTTTGAATATTCTGGTTTTGCATACTTTAATAATTTTTACGGGTTATTTAAAAAACTCTTTTATATTAATTTGAAGAAAACAGTTCCATTAGTGAAAAATATAATTTCAAACCTTTTGGAAGATTGAAGTATAATCAGGAAGAAGAGAAAGAAAATCGTTTAAAATCACTTTATTTCTTCTCAATTAGTAGGAGTTTCGAGTTTGTAAACTTAATTTAGAAGAAAAATTTCTTAATATTAATATCAGATTCTCTAATTTATTTACTCAAGGAAAACTGCACCTCGTCTTAAATTACTACAGAATAAATCAAACCATAGAGATAAATAAATTAGGACCAAAAATTTTGTGTACAATTGCAAAATGAACATTAGACGTACATGTATAAGTCTATTTAAGGCAATATTTTAATAATCAGCTGCCAAGGTCTATATAGTTTTCCACTTACTTTATGATTTTAGTAAAACAAAAAAAAAACTATTAGCATTTCTTATATAAAAAATATTTTTATTTTTTGTTGCATTTCCCGTTTCCGTTTTTATTTTTTTAAAAATTTCTTTCTTTCTTTTTTCCTTGGCAGAACTTGTCATTTTTATAAATGTCATGGGATCATTGTCCTTCTTTATTATCACATTCTTGTATACTGACGAGTGGGATATAGCCTTCCAATTTTATATAGAAAATACCAAAAAAATAAAAAAAATGTGCAGCGAACAATTTATGATTTTTTTTTTTAAAGAGAAAAAAATTTTAATTTTATTTTTTATTCTCAACAGAATTTTCTTGCTGTTCTTGCTTTTTTCTTTTTTAATGTCCCACTTGAATATTTAACAAATTTTTGCAAAAGACTTTATTTTAAAGGAAATTAATGGCCATCATTTTTAAGAAATTCTTAATTTAATTTTAATTTTTTCCTGTGTGTTCTGTTTTTCTTTTTTTTTTCTTTTTGGTACAGTTCAGGTGAAGTAGATACAAGATAATAAATTTAATATAAATTTTATTATGCAAAACAAAAAAACAAAAATAAGAAGAGGAAATGTCAAAGTTGTAACAGTTGTATTTAATTTTAAAATTCTTAATTAAATATTTTTGTAGATTTTAGAAAGATTTTAGAAAAGCAATCTAATGAGGCCAGTAATTTTTTGTGTTTTTAAAAAAGTACAAAATCAGAGCAAGTTTTTCTTTATAATCTTTTGAAAATTGCTATAATAAACAAGAATATATGAGGTTCATTGAGTTTTTCGATATTTAAGAATTTTTTTAATTAACGCCTTACAGGTTTTGATTACGTTGGTCTACAGTTGTATTGAGAAATTAGTCATTCTTGTAGAAATTAATAATTAAAATAACTTACACGTTGTAAAGGTATTTAAGTATTATCATTAGTTTAATAGGTATAATAGCTGTTAAAATGTTCTTGGGGTTGTGTGTTTCAAATATAGAGGATTGTATGTAGCATCTCATAAAAACAACATACTTGGTAATCATGTAGATTACAGTATAAAGCAATGCGTACAACAAATTTCCAATACGTGCCTCTGTAACTCAGTTTGTAGAGGGTATAATTCAAAAGTGGCATATCACTGGTTCGAGTTCAATTCGAGGAGACAGACTCCTTTCTTTGATTATATTATCCATATATTCTGCAATTGTATGAAAAAATTTCCATTTTAGTTATTCTTATAAGTTTGAATGGTTATTTTGTTAATCGGATGAGGGCCAAATAAGCCTATAATAATTTTTGTTAGGTATTTAATTTTCAAATCAAAAATTATTTGTTACAAAATAAAAACCGATCAAGCTTAATTTTGATAAAAATGACAAAAAAGGAATTAATATGAAAGCAATTAATTTGAAACACAGCTGAAATAATAATATATAACGTCGGCTGAGAAATAAAACAGTGTATAAAAAAAGGTATAGTTTTGAGTAAATCGCGTTTAAAGTTTTTTGCAAAATGAAAATGAAGTTTCGACTGTAAAATCTTCCGGTCGTCATCTTTGACTGTACTGAAAAGTTATGTTAAACATTTTTGGGGGAATAAATAGTTTATTTGCATAAATTTGATTAAATAAATTTTTATAGATCTTAGAAAATTAGAGGTTTGAAATTTCTTGGTACTTCTTACACTATTTTATTTTTGGTAGAAATTGTATGAAAAAAATTATACACTGTTTCATTTTAATATTTTTGTATGGTATACACCATTTCATTTTTATTTATACGTTATTTTATTTTGTAAAAAATTAATATAATTTGAGGAACAAAATTAACATTACATACTTTAACTCAACGTATGAAAATGTAAACAGATATTTTTATCGATATTAATGTAACATGAAAAGTCGTAACTAGAAATAAATAATATTAACATAAAAGATAATTCAAATGTACATTATTTCTACTTGAAATTTTGAAACTTAGTTTTAAAAATTAATTATAGCTCTTCAATCTCGTCTTCTGAATAGCTTGGTTCGTTTAATTTAGATAAATTGTTTTTAGATGAAGCTTTTTCTGCCAAGTTTTGACAAAATGCTACTGAATGCTTCTAACTAAGATTGATTGATCATGTTCTCATATTGCGCACATAAAACGAGTAATTAAATTTTGTATTAAAGATTCTTTTATAAGTATGCTAGCCAACTTTTATGTGTATTTTATAATGTTAAGCTTTTTTGCAAACGTTTTTACCATACAATATATAACAAGGCGTAAAATTTTTCCGAGACATTCGCGGTCGTTTTCTTGTATATACTTTGTGTGTGAAAGTATGTTTTATAAATAACCTTTTCTTTCCATAATCACCCAGCTTTCAATACGAATTATAACTATTAATTCTTGCATCTTAAGGAAATTTTTCAACGCAATTTTGTTGGCAGTTGCAAATTTCGTTGTAACGTTCTTTTACTTTGAATTCTTTCTTTTTTAATTTTTTTATTGCTTTTTTACATTTTCACTTAGATTAGTACTTTCTAAAATTTTTTCGAGTAGTGTTTCCGGTGGTGTAGATGTAATGGTTTGATTATCAAACGTTTAGTCTATAAATATAAAACATTCTGTAAGATTTTCTGGTTCCGCTTCACCCGTTTCAGATGCTGAACTCTTGCTAGGTTCATAATTGTCATCAGAACCAGAAGAAAAGTCTGTAATAGAATTTTCTGGTGACTTCTCGAAAAATGTTACCACTTCTTCATCATTAAAATTTTTATTCATTTTCTTTTTACGTAACACAACAAAATTATTTTAATTATTGTGAGTATAAAATTCTTCCTTAAATTATTAATTATTTGCTTCACTTATTAAAAGAGTTATAACATTAAGTTCTGTACTGATCAACAGACTCCAACAGAATACTTATTTGTTAAAAATATTTGTCTTATACATGAAGATGCATATAGAATTAAACAAAATTAAACAAGTATAATGTACATATGTACGTTTGTTTTGTACGCTGTTTTATTGCATTGTTAGTCAGGGAAGACGATTAAAAATTCAAAATTAAAGTAGTGTATAAGACAATATGAAACAGTGTATCAAATTCTTACACCGTTTTACTTTTCAATTTATTGCAAAAATTTTTTTTATTAAAATTTAAAAAGCGTGTAAAAGTTACATACACTTTTTTATTTGGTATTGAAATTAACAACTGAATGATAAATTTTCTACCAAAATAGTGTAAGATTTCATTACGTTATTTTAAATTTTGTAAAAAGTTACGGTTTGGCAATAAAACAAAGTAAACGCATTTTACGCTATTTTGTTATTAATTAGTTTCTAAAAATGCTTTATACAATATTTTCGTTTTTATTTAAAAAGTATGTTAGAATGAAAAGATAGAGAAATATAAAGTAACTCAACTTATAGAATCGACTATGGAGAATCCAATGGTGATAAAATCGGATAACGACGTATAAACGTTATACGCTGTTTTCTTTCTCAGCCGACGATAATTTAATATAAAGCAGAAATACTCTGTCTTATGTATATAATATATATATATATATTCCTTTGTAATTTATTTATACATGTATATCACTTATTTGAAAACGCAAAAGAAACTAATATAATTAATTATCCAGTATAATTACCGTCATATTCATAAAACTTTACCTTATGTACAATATCCAATTTTCTACTCATAAGTTTTTGTATGGGCCAATAAAATTAAACTAATTTTAAAATATAAAAATAAAACAAAGAAAAGAATCAAATATTTTAATTTTTAAAATTTCAAAAACATCCTTTAAAATATTTTAATTTCTGCTTTGAAATACAAAAATGTTATTCGCAGCATTCAATGGAAAACAATAATTTATTTTCTAAAAAATTAATTTTTCAAAATTATTTAAGAAAAAAAAAAAATAAAAAATTCAGCACTTTTATTTTTACATATTTTACACAATGCATAAATCTTTTAGAATGTCAGTACCGATATTAAAATTTCCATTTTTTTTTTAAATACCTATAAGGACATTATGTAATATTGCAATTTTCATGAATTTATAGAAAAATATTTTTGGAAATTAAAAAGGATTATTTAATCGGCAAAATACAAAAAAAACAAAAAGAGAAGTCAATTTTTTTAAATAAGTAAAAAATTAAAAACAAAAAGAAAAATTGTTTTTTATTTGACATTTAGGAAAAGGATCATCAATATAATATTAAATTTTATTTGTTTTAATAAAAAAAATAAGAAAAAGAAGACAAAAATTAGTATAAAAAGATAAAAGATGTCAGTAACTTTATAACTTCTTTTACGTTTCTTCTTTCTTTTCTAATTTTTTTTTGATTTTCTCGTTCGCATATCCTTGTTGATCACAGAAATATTTTTTATTTTTCTTTATTATGTGTGTATTTATGTAAGAAACAGTATTTTACATTGTCAAATTCTTAACTATAAGAAAAAGAAGAAATATACAACTTTAAAGGACATGTAAAAAAATATTTCCATAATTCGGTGTAAGAAAAGGATTTTCTCTTTTTTTTGTTTGTTTTTAATTTCTCTACATTACTGTGGGGATTCTATAACTAACATTATAAAACGAAAAACAAAAATTCCATAGAAATTCTTTTTCAAGATTTTCTTATTTATTTATTTTTCATGATTTTTCATTTCTTGTTTTTTTCCTTTTCTGTTTTGTTTTGTTGCGAGTAGCAATTCTTTAGATAAAGTTTAACCTTTATGTCAAAATATTACTAGAAAAGACTATGAAATAACAAAGAAAAAAAAATATAATAAAAACCAAATAATTATTTCAATAACAACAACAACAAAACAAAAAAGTCACAAATCTTTGTTGAATATCTTTGTCAAACCCTTTTCATAATTCTTATATATAAGTAAAAGGACATTTTCATTTTTAGGTACTTTATTTATTTTTGAAGTTTTCTATTCATTTTTCTTCTTTATTATTATTTTTCTTTTGTTCTATATTTACATTTCCTTTAAGATTTATTTCTTTTGTGATTATTTTTATGTAAAAAAAAAAAAAAATCAAAAATTATAGATGAAAATAAAAAAGTAATAAAAAGAATTTAATGAGAAACCAAAAATTTAGAGTGGGTAGGGTATGAGAGAATTTATTCCCGTATATAAATTATTTATTACAGTAGAATCTTGATTAAATAATAATTATATGAAGGCCTTACTTCATTATCATTTTAGATAATTAATGAGTTTTATATTCTTATACTCATACCAAATATAATATGGAAAAATAATTCAGATATGAAGGCATTTTTGTTTTTTGAATTAAGAGAATAGTGATTTTCCAATTTTTATAAAAATATGGAAAGATTTTTGGGAATGATTTGAAATTTTATGTTAAAGTAGGTGATTTTTAAATTTATTTAAATATTAGAAATTTAATATGGTAAACATTTTATGAAAAATATAAGAGATTTTTTAATAAAAATCTATAGATTTTCTCTCAAACTGTGTGTAATTCATTTTTTCTGCTTAAATTTCTCTTGAATTTCAATGAATTATTTTCAAAAATCATTCATTTACTACCGAGCAAGATTTTTCAATTTCATGAATGAAAATTTAGAAAATTTTCTAATAATTTTGTATTATTTAGCTTCTTAATTTATTATAATTAAAATATTAATTTTCAACATTTTAAAAAAAATAAATTATTAATCATGAATTTTTTCGTAAATCGTTTTGATTTAATGGACATAACTCTTATATTTAAAATTCAGTAGACTATTCAGAAATTATTTAAAATCTTAATGACTTAGTTTCAAATTCAAGTCACAATTTGTTTATTCTAAGCTGAATTTTTTCTACTCCGTGCGTTATTGTTATATTTTAACTAGAGTTTTACTGTCTAACTTCTAAATTTATGATATTTGGTAATGATTTTTAGTTTTCCAAAAAAAGAAAAATAATAAACTAAAAAAGATTAATTTATTTGTCAAAAATTTTATTTTATTAAAATAAAGATGAAAGTATAAATTCTTTTCATGTTAGTCTGACATTTTTACTATGACTTTCTAATTTACTTTTTATTGTTTTATAAAAACAAAATTTCTCTATATAACCTTGAATTGAATTGGAAAATTTTAATTATCTTAACTTTTTTTTGTGTTTATAATAAAAAAAAAAAGAAGTAATAAAAAAGACAATCTTGCCCAAAAAGAATAGATTCATCTGAAGTCAAGCATTTTTTTTTTAATTTAAATAATTTGAGAAATTAAATATTTTTCTTAGACCCTAACCTTTAAATTGATCAATATACTAGATTACAATATTCTTTGAAAAATATTAATAAATATTATTTTAGTATTCGAATTTATCAAATTTTGATTTTGACCAATGATAAATTTTACAATTTAATGGAATTTTTTTATGCTTCCGACAATATGCTTTGGTTTGAGGGTTATAGTAACGTGTGATAAAACTATGTCTTCGCTCTTAATTTTATTTAAAAATTTTTGAATATAAAAAGCATTAAAAAAACTTACTTAGAAGTAATCGCAATGTAATTTTATTCACATTTTCGCACTCACCTGGAAAAAATAAATAATATTAGTTTTTTTTTATAATATTAACATAAAAAAATTTAGTATAATAATTTATAGCTTAAATGAATTGTAATCGTTGAAATAAAAAAAAAATAGTTCAAGTGGAAAATATTCAATCAGAAAAATGAAGTGCAAATAACGCCCTTTATATACAAATGCTTTAAGGACCAAAAATTTAAAATGATTTTTTCATTGAATAGAATTTCGAATTTGGATATTTCCGATATATCATGTTTTGGAGTTAATATAAATCGCGAAGCTGGAAGAACTTCGTACAAAAATTAAATATTGACATTTGCTGTTTTAGCTTTTAAACATAAAATGCCGGAAAATCGTTAAATTTCATGAGTTTTCAATGTCACGCTTAAAGATATTTGTTATTCTCTTAAATAATTCGTTATTCCAAAGAAACCGGAAATATAATGTAATATGTTTTTCTCTGCTCACAATACACTTTGAAAGAAGACTCTAGCATTTTGAAAAGAATTATTCAGGTACCGCTTTATGAAACAAATAGATATTTGAATTAAGGTTATCGTCCTTGTAGCGAAATCAACAAGGAGAAATATATATTTTCTAATTAAAAAGAATTTTATTTCCTGTCAAATTAAATGCAATTCAGAATTATTATTTTGAAAATTTCTGTATGATGAAAGTATTAACCGGACAGAATTTCAATTAAATTTAAGTTTATTTTCTTTTGTTTTTAAATTAAATTTAAATTATTATTTTTTTTTAAAGTCTTAATGGATAATTAAATATTACAGGAGGATTAACTCACTCTTCCATTAACTTCATTTTCTTTTGTCCTCTTTAATGCGATTAAAATATATTAAATTGGTTTATTTTTCTTTTATAATTAAATTTATATTCGAAGTGTTTCTCGTGACTCTAATTGGTTGTTATTATATATATTAAATTATAGTATAATTTATTATTTGTTCGAATGCCGACAGGATTGGATTGTGGATGACTCCAAAATGCTTTACAAAATTAGAAATTAAAACTATACAAAATTAATAATATTTTTATTTAATTAAATTCGAAAATTATTTTAAATTTTGAAGAAAAATGTTAAATAAAATTTAATAAACAAAAATAAATTGTGAGGGGTATACAAAAATCGATTTTAGAATTTTTTGTATAACTAAAGAAATTTTTATCAAAAAATATCAATTCCGAAATATTTAAAATATTTTGCAAAATCTTCTACTCCACTGGTATTTGAATAATTTCAATATTTAGATCAGTAGCTTGGCATTGTTTCATTTAATAAAATTTCATACAGCTTGTCATTTGTTAAGATTTTGATCATTGAAATTATTTTCCGCGATATTGAGACTAATTTTGTATATTTCTCGGCCTAAGCGGTTTTGAACTCTACTAAAGTGGTTTTGAACCCTACTAAAATTAAAAAAATCATCAAAAACCCCTTCAATTATTTTGGAATCACTCAATAATTATACTTAATTATGCAGTTACTTTATGTTTCTAAAATATTTTGGAATAACTGCAATCAATTTTATAATTTTTTTCAAAATTTATTTAAATCAAGAATAGAACAGGAAAACAAAAAATTCTAAACAATTCCCCCTTAAAAAAATAAAGTGTAGGTATATGAGAATTATTCTCTTTTTTTTTCTCTGACAACAAATTCCCTGTCTCACATCTGTTACTTAACAAAACATATGCTAAAGATAAGAAGTGTAAGAAAAATTATAAAATTTTTAGAGAGATAGGGAGAGGGAATAAGACAGAAAATAATATAGAAAAAAAAAATTATGTTTAATGTCATCAAGCAAAAAAAAAAAAAAATTTTTTTTTTTTTCGAAAACAAATTCGAAAGGAAACTTTTATTTTTTTTTTTTTGTCCTTTCTGCAATTTTTTAAATTTCAAATGTTAGAGAAAATATTTAAGGACAAAGTTTTCAAATAAATTAATACGGTTGACAATTCCCTGCGATTAAATTCCCTATGCTATTTTGTATAAAAAGATTCCTTCGTAAAATTTTTCTCACAATTTTTTACCATAGTTCAAGTTTGAATTTTATAAAAAAGAAAATGTTTAACTTAAATTTTTTTCTTTTCTGTTTTATTTTAAAGTTGTTAAAAAAAGATTTGTAAGGACTAGTGTAATAAAATTTCTGCATTTAAAATTCGTTGTGCTCTTAAAGATTTCACGTTCACAATATTTTTGTACCTTTTTCGAATTTGTTTTTTTTTTCTATTTTATTCCACAAAAATTCATTTAACAAAATAATAGTTTTGTAAGAATCATAAAAATTTTATGCTCCAATTGGTAACACTGTAAAATTTTATGTTTTGGTTTTTCTTTTTTATTATATTTGTCTGTAAGAGCAAAAATGAATTTTTTGTCTTTTTTTTTTGTTGTAAGTTCGTTTTTTACTTTTTTTGTGTTCCTGTTTCGTGGTCGGTCTTCATTTTTGAGGTAACAATATTTTTTTCCACTATTTTATATTTAATACTTGGTTAGTATTTTAATTGTGACTGATTAAGAATTAAATTGGCTGCATTAAGTTTGTTCTTTCATTCCGAATAGTAGCCAAATAAAATTTAAGAAAATCTAGTTTAATACTCTTTTTTTGACATATACAAAGTCAGAAACGCGTATTTAATCACATTTGTAATCTGTGATATGGTTGCATTAAGAAGGGGCAAAAATTTGTTATCTAGAATTTGTTGGCAGTTTAAACATAAGTATACACTGGAATACACTGGAAAAACAAATTTTTACACAATTTTTTAAAATCAATCAAAAACATTTATAAGACCCCCCCCCCCCCCCCCCCCGTTTATTAAAAATAAAGCACCACGTTCATTGATCGAAGTTTAAATGGGGAGAAAGGTGGTCGTTGAACCCTAGCGTATAAAAAAAATTTGCATTAGATCAGTACTTAGACGTTCGCCAAAGTTAATTTGTTTAAACTACAGGAATCCTCGACTTTTTACAGGAATAATACAGTACAGGAATATTAGCTGTCGTGCAACACTAAAAGTAAATTTGAAATAATTCAAAAACTGGTTTTTGTAGTCAGACTGTCAAGCTACAGGGCATAATTAAGTTGGTTATTATCGCAAATTGGAACAGAATACGTAACTTTAATGCTTTTGCGTGTTCTGTTTCTTGTTCCTACAATTAATATTTGTTTATCTATTTATTTTTTTTTTCTAATATCTATCCGAAATTCAATTGATGTTGATACTCATGTAAAATTTTTATGTTATAACTAACATGATTTTGGCACTAAATATTATTTTTATATAATATACTTAAGGTAAAAATACTAAAATATTTATGAAAATACGAGAACAAATAAATTTCATACGTGGGAAAATCTGAAAATTGTTGAGAATTTATCCAAAAAAATCTTCAAAGCGGCATTTTTATAAAAAACAAATATTTAAAACAACTGTGTGGAATTTTTTATTTTTTTTTGAAATTTCAGAAAATTCCATTATTTAAAAATGTTGAAAATTTTGTGACAGGATTATTGAAAAATTTTTCACAAATTTAAAAAAAAGAAGCAAACACAAAAATTGATAATAAAATTCTCTACGAATTCTCTATGATCCAAATTTAAAATGTTAAAAATATTTTTCGAACTTAAATTCCACAATATTATTGCTAGAGGATTGTAAGTAAGTCCATTGGTTTTTGGTTCTATTGTTCATTTTATTACATTTAATTCAAAGAATACATGCAGTCAAACAAATACGGCAGTCCTTCAAAAAAAAAAATTTTTGTAGAAAAAAAATACAACATAAGTTGATGAATTTTATGTAGCATCGAAAAAAAAATCTATTTTATATTATTTAAGTAAAAATGTTTGCTAGACTAATGGTATACAGAATTTCTGTTTTACAGTCATAATATAGAAAAATTTTATAATTTTTGACAAAGAGCTTGTATGACTGACCTTCAAAACAAGAAAAAACTTAAAAGTTATTTTCATTTTAAGTCTGTAATTTTTGCTGAATTTTTAATTCAAGATATCCAAGAATATTACTATAATTATAATGTCAAAAATTAAAAACAACAATCTCGGAACAGTCACGTTGCTCACAAAAAATTGATGTAGATTTAAATGAAATTGCATAAATTTGAATTCACGTTTCTTTTCTTGTTTTATATACGGAGGAAAATTTTTATTTGCCTATATGAGTGAATCTAAAAATATAAAGAATATTTTTTCCAAGAATTTAATAATTACCGTTATTATTTACATTACAGTGAATAAATTTGTTGATAAAATAACTGTAATAACACGTGAATATCCTTATTAGATGAAAAAAATAAATTATAAATTTTAAAAAGTTGTCATATTGCATTTCTGCTTTTTCTCTTAAAATCCATTATCAAAAAGCTCATTGTCTCAAAATGCACTCAATATTCATAGTACAATGTAAAAAATTAGAGTAATATACTTTATAACATTAATATTTTTGTATAAATATCTTAAAGTTAATTTGACCAATTTGTTACAAATCTCTTTGTTTCCATATGCATTTCTTTCTTATTATTTTTTCCCCGTTCATTTTCCAAAACAAATGCTACAGAGTATAGTTTTATCAAATATGTATGTATATGTATAAATAAACTCTTCACATACAATATAACAATAATATAACAAAATATTTTTTATTTGTAATCACTTGTAAAAGTCTGACACATGTTGTTTCTTTGTATATAATTTAAGTCCTCTGCATTTATTTTCTGCGTATATAGAGCAAAATTGCAGTTCTTTAAATAAATGTTATTTTGTTATACAGTATAAGTGCATGTAAAATTTATTCAGGATACAATTGATAAATTGTCATGTTGTATGTTTTTGTTCTTTTTTTTTTTTGTCTTTTTTATTTATTTAAGAATATTTAAATTGAATGCATTATAATAAGATTAGTATAAAGGAATTCAAGAAGTTAAAAGACTTTCTTTTTATATTTTTATTTGGTATTTTTTGTTTTGTTCTTTTCGGTATTTTGTGCTAAAGACTGTAGTGATTTCATGTACAAATACGAGTATGAATTTTATAAATTTGCATTTTAATTTTTGTTTTTTTTTTGTCGAATAAAGTCTCTTTCGAATCATTTGTTAAAGTTTTTATATGCAGGGAAGTGAAAAAGAAAAACAGTAGTTATATAATTTGTAAAACAACATGTAAAAGTTTATAAAAAGCAAAACAATCGTTTAAAAATCGCAACAATCAAATTCGAAAGGATAACAAGCAGGTTGTGAATAATATAGTATATATATATATATATATATATATGTATATAAAAATGGAAAAATATAAATTTTGAATTTGTGGTGTCTACAACATGCAATATGAATAGTTCAACTCTTTAAGAATGCGTTTTTTATACTCTATTATATAGGAGGTTCGCAACTCAGATGTGATGGAAAGATTTTTCGCTATAGTCCGGAAAATATAAAACATAAATATGAAATGATTATTTGTGTACATGGATTTTATTTTACATGAATTGACCTTTTTTTAAAGTTAAAATTTTTATAATTTTTCTGGCAATTTTTCATGCGCCTTACGTTATAATTTAGTATAAGTTTAGTAGTAGTTTATTAGTATAAATTTTCTAAGTAATTGTACATGTTATTTAATTACTAGTTTTTTCTTTCGTGAGTGCCATCGAGTTTCATACACCTGGTATATTTTCTGAGAATCTCTTCTATTTCATTAATTTTTGTATTGTCTTAAGAAATTTTCTTTATTGTATTTTGTAAGAATTTCATATTGAATCTATATTTAAATTTTAAAATATTTGATATTTTTTGATCTTATAAATAATAAATTGATATTAAATTTGAAAATATTTTCTTGATTATATTTTGAGTTTCTATATAAAATTATATTTTTTTGCACTCAGCCCTCAAGGATACCAAATATGAACTTGTACTTATAGTAAAACTTTTACCAAATTAAGTTTTTATAAATTGAGTTTGTAAACACTATCAAGTGGAAGCTTTGTATGGTATTCCGAATTTCATTTGATTTGAATTTTAAATTCAATTTGCTCTAATATTATGAGACCTTTAATAATTGCAGTCTAATATTCGTGTTAGATTGTAAAAGTTACTCAAAATTAACTCCTTTGTTTCGATTCTCTTGTTCATTTATGGTTAAAGGTAAGAATCAAATTAATTACAAAAATGCTTTAAAAATGATTAATCTTTAGCGATAAATCAAAATTTTCTTTCAATTAAGTAAAGAATTTTTTACATACCCAATACCTTTACATTAGACTCTTTTATACCATTTAGTAATCAAAAGTGAGAATGATAATAAAATTTATCACTCGAAATTTACACACCTTAAACGAGACGCCTTCTTACTTAATATATGTTAATATCGTTTATACCTATATACTTATATGTTTTTTAATTTATCTATATTGATTATACTTTTTTATGATTAGGGACTGAATGTAATTTTTTAAGATGGATTTGCTTCTGAAATTCTAATTTTAAATTTTAGATTTATTATTTTCAGTCGCCACAATATAATTAAAAATTTATGACTACAAGATAAACAGTCAAGATAATCCAAAAAAAAAAAAACAAATGCGGAAGAAATAAAATTATTTGAAATACAGGATTGCCATCTTAATATACCTTGATATACTTGATATTATAGACAAGTATTGTAGCATATTAATGCTCCAAAAGAAGTATTGCCACAAAATGTGATTTGATTTAGAAGCTCGAATGAATTTTGCTTTTTTGTATAGGTATATTTTTTCTAAATTCTGTTATACATACTTATGTAGTCAAATATTCAGCCTAAAAATAATCAACTCACTTGAGGTCTTTCTTTCAATAAATTTATAAAAGCTAGGTACTGAGTTTTTTTCCCATGTTTATAATTTAATTGGTATTTAGGCAACACTTATATTTAGTTAATCCGCATTTGGTCTAATTTTTGTAATCTAAATCGAAAAGTTTAGTGCATCTTAAACAGTTCAGTATGTGCTTATATAACGTTACGTTTAAGAAAGTAAAAGACTCGCTTGTTTTGTTAAAAACAAGCCTTTATATTTGTCATGTCATAAATGCCATTTAAGAGTTTATAGATTTTTCAGAATGCGGTTAGGTTTTTGCTTCATTAAGCCGAATTACACTTAAAAGCGAATGTACCCATTTCTACCTAACATCTTTCATGTTTGCATCAACAAATAGCCAAACTGTTGCTTATTTCTACCCATTTTGTTTTGTTTTTATGGTCTAAAGAAAAATATATGGAATCTTTATGAAATTTGACGTACATAATATTCCAAATTGTTATATTTTTTTTTCTTAAATAGAAAATCAACAATAAATGAAAAAAGTAATAGAAAAAAAATTTGACTGTTCATTGAATTGAATAAAAATCAGAGTAGTAAAAAATTTGAAAATCGCATCATAAAAAACAAAAAAGGATACCGAAAATCGAAAATACTAACAGAAATTTATTTGTTATCGCCAGAAAACTGCAGAATCATAAGATTTGCTTTTTATTGTCAATTTTATTCCTTTAAAAAAAAATTTCAACAAACACACTTACATGCATACATATAGGAAAAGGACAAAATGAGAAATATTTTCTCAATATAAAAAAAAATTTTTTTTTTTTGCAATTGTTGCGCAATAATACAGCAATAGTAACAGTAACTTTCAGAGAAATTTGAAAATTTCATTTTTTATATTTTTTTTTTATTTTATATTTTTTAAAATTTAGGACGACAGATCTAAAATATGATGATAAGAAAAATTTACCAAAAAAAAACAAAAACGATTTGAATGAAAATCTTTTTCCGACTCCTAGTATTTGTTTTTCCCCCCCATAATTGTTGGTTCACATTCTTTTTACTATTGTGCGGTCCCGAATGAAATTCCAATGGACTTTGTGAATAAAAATTTTACTACTGAATGGAATTTGAAGTTCATTTCAATGTATTTCTGTATATGTAAATGATGCCCTAAAGCCCAAAGTGAGAATTGCAAAACTTTACGAATAAGGTTAATTTGAAAAACCGATTATTAGTTACTATTGAAAATTCACAATGGAACCAACCATATTTCTATATTAAAAAATATTTTAGGGAACAAAAGCAACAATATTATGATGTGGACTATTGGTCAATATTGATGCATGGTTTTCATTTGACGACTATTCTCTTTTAGAGAATTTTTCAAGTTAAAAAAGATATTAAAATTTTGTATTTAATCTTTGCTACTAACACAAATTGCTATAAAACAATGAGAAATTCTTAAAATAAATTTTTTTTTCGTTTATTTTGTAAATTTTCATTTTTATACTTTTCCTTCAAAATTGATTTTTATCCTTTATAATTGGTTGAGGAAAAAGAATATATCTAATAATATAAAATATCGATGAAATATTTTTGGCAATCTTCTAACAATTTTGTAATTCTAAAGTATAAAAACATACGAAAGCGAATAAAAGTATTGCTAATTTATATACGAAAATTTCAATAAAAATATTGAAAAACCTCATTCTATTTCTACTCTATTGGACACAGTAGCTCTATACAACATAGATATTTTTACTTATATCTATTTACCTAAATGTAAAGAGAATACATTCACAATACTAAAAAAACAAGTAGTTCTACTATGATATCCTTTATAGATATCAAATGAGATCTCTAGAGACATTTCATTATAATTTCAATTCCTTTAAGGACTTTTAAAAAAAATTTTTATTTCTTTATAATGTCATTTTATTATTAGTGTTTACCTGTTTCAAAATGACTAGCTAAGAATTTCATTACTCACTATAGACAATATTGGCACTTATATTTAAGATTTCAATATTGTAGTATGTACATATATGTATACATATATAGAATTTGATATCTTTAAATTGAAGAAAGAAGAGTTATTGCTATATTTTTTACGATTTTAATTGAACAAAGACAATTTAATTTTCAAAATTTTCAATTGAAATCTTTATTTGATTTAAAAAAGAGAAAAATAAAAATGCAAAAATTTCAATTTAACTTTCTTTTTTGCTTGCCAATGTTATAAATGTCATAAATATATTTCGGTCTGTCTTTATATAAGAATTCAATAATATTTGTATGTAATAAAATTGGGTTGTTAATTAAATTTTTTTAAATAAATCATCTAGTTAGGTATGGTATGCTTTTTTTGGCAGAATTCGAGTCGGAATGGAATGTTTTCTTAAGATATTTTATTGTAAGTATTTTGAAAATTTTAATTTGATACATTGTTGGTGGTTATTGTGTAGAGCATTTTGTGTTAAGTATGTAATGGTATTTTACGTTAATTTCTATGTAATTTCATGTAATTTCTATGTAAGTTCTTCATTTAATATAAAAATTAAATTGATAAGATGAAATTGGTTAAGAAATGGAATTTTACAAATATTTTATTAAAGAACCTTAATTGTTACTTGTTGCTAGTAAATGTGTTGAATTTTCCTTTAAATAGATTTAGTCGAAATCTTTTTTGATTTAGTCTTGAAGCTTAGGAGAGTAGATCGGAAATACAAAAACTCTAGAATAGAAATCTCAATTTCAAATCTACAGCATAATATTTAGGTATTTGAATGTTTACTTAAATATTTTACTTAAATATTTAAATTTTTATTACAAATTCTTAATAGGAGTTATCATACAACACATAATGAAATTTTTGATAGAATCCTTAGTTTGTTATTAATAATACTTGTATATATATATATTTAAATATGGTATAGTAGACAACAACCCCGAAATTATTGTAACTATTATGTAATATAAAATTATTTTATCACAGTGTCTAATATAATACTAATATAATGTATTTTTTTAACGATATACCGCAAATCATTTAGTTGTAACAAATTTGATAATATTCTCTTTAAATTAAATAATTAAACGCTGGATACACATACATAATTATTTATAAACTTAAACATTTGAAATTAATCTAAATTCACGAATTTCAATTGGTATTCTAAAATATCTTAAAATATTTATATATAGCTACCCAATATTGTATTATGTAATTTTCCGGTCGATTAAATTGAAATGATAAATATAAGATTGAAATATTTGTGGTTTTAACATTTTGAATAGTTAAGAACTTTAAAGTGTTGTAAAATTTTTGCATTGTTTTTGTAAAATTTTTGTAATATTCATTTGAGTTCAATTTGGGATTGAAATATATATATATATTTTATATGAAAATGTAATGGTACAGATATTTTTAATATTATAACTTTAAGATATTTTAAATTCAATTACTTTTTTGAGTCAAAATTTAGAACTCTTAGAATTTTCCTTACTTTGAACTCATTAAGGTGCTCGTTATATCTGAAACTTATGGTAATTCAAGTGAGAAATTCGAGTCAAGAATCTAAATTTAAGATTTTACTAATTTGATTTTTTTTAATTTTTGTAGAATGATTCGTAAAAAAAACATTGTTAACCATCTTATTTTATTTCCGGTTATAATACAGAAACACTTTATAATTTCTATGTAGATAATTTGAATAAAAATAATAAGCGTCCTAATAATTTGATTTTTTTACCGACCGCATTGTGTATACAATTAGGTAGGTTATGTGATGGCAACAAATTTTACATATTGAGTTTTCGGTGAGAACGTACTTCTCCATAGTAGGGAAGTGTAAATAAACTATTTTTAGCAACCCGTCGGTCTGTCGGTCTGTCTTTCTGTGTGTGCACGCGTGTATCTCAAGTTCGGCTGAACCGATTTGGATGAAATTTTGTATGAAAGTTTTTTTCGACTGTGGCAAGGATTGATAACTTTGGAATAACTATTGGGATACTTCGGGAACTGGACTTTTTAGTGGGCCTGTTTTACATTTTTGATTATTCTGAAGAAAATATTCATGATTTATTTGGAATTTCATATATAGGCTTTATTTAACCGTATCCGTAATCTCCTTACTTTTGGCAAAAATCAGGTGTAAATTTTTTGGAAAGATCAGGGCTCGGAAACTGATCTGGGTGCACTGATTTTACACTTTTTTTAATGGAATTGCTTGAAATTTAATATTTGAGCTCTGGTTATTGCCAGAAGTTACTGATCAACTTTTCATATAACTCGAACAATACAAAATGAAACTCTACTAAAAGCCAAATTCACATTTTTCTAAGAATGTCAACTAAAACGTTATTAGTGTCCTTAAAAATGTTTATATGCTGACCACATCAGATTTTTTAAAGCTCCCAACTAATATTAACCAATATTTTTCACAACCGTTACCATTATTTTTAATTCCTATAATCAGCATTTAATTGCATGAATTTCTTAAAAGTCAAGTGATAATAAATTTTACCCACAGGAGTGTAGTACTCCCAATATCAAAATACATAAACAATACAATCATAATAAAAATTATTTATTACAGTCATTGGTCCATGGTAATGAAAACTATATTATGGTACTCAAAAAATACTTTGACATTATAAGTACATACAATAAATACTAAATTATTGTTCTATACTATTTTAGGATCCTTAAAAACAGTAAAAAAAAATGCTTATATAATCATTTTAATAAAATAATTACAATTTTATAGTAACATTGTCATACTATTTTTATAGGCACTTTAATGTATTTTGAAGAAAATACATAAAATTAATACTGTATAAGCGTGTTAACATAGCTGCGTGTTAATTGTGATCATAAAAAAAATAAAAGTCCAGATTTATATTTGGAAATTTGTTAATTACAACAAAAATTTGTACTTATGTATACAAATAGAATGCATTTAATGTCCTTAAAATGTCGCCCCCCTCTATTTCATCATAAAAATTAAAAGAAGAAATTTAATTATTCACGAAAAAATAACAAATTTCATTTTGTACAAAATGCAAAAAAATATTTTTTTCTTAACATGTCCAAAGATCCAAAGATTTGGGTTACTCGAAAAAAAGAAGTGAATTTAAGAAAGATTTCTCATACCTTTAAGTCATAAAAACCACTAAAAAAAAAGGAAAAATTATAAAAATACCTACAAATAAATTTCAAATAAATGTCCTTTAAAATCCTGTAAACATTTTCATTTAATTTTATTTTTCTTTCTTCCTTTTTTTTTATAAAAAATTTTCAAGGAATAAATAAATAATCCGTTCTTCATTTTTATTGTCTTTAAAGTTTTTCCGTTGTGTTTTTGTTGTTTTGTTCTTAAAAAAAACTTAATATTTTCCCATTTTTTTCTGTTTTTGTTTTTACTTGTTTTGAAGGATATCAGTCGAGAAAATATTTTTATACTTTTCGTTCATCTTCATTTTTTTTTAAATTTTGAGTTTGAGAAAAGTTTTATTGTTTCATTTATTTCCAGTAATTTATCGTTGAAAAAAAAATTTTTGTTTTCTCACTAATATACCCGTAAATACATACATATACAAACAGCCGTAAAAACACTGACAAAACATAAAATATTTTAACACAAACTTTACATTTTCTTTTCTCTTTTGTTTTATGATTTATCCTGTCATTTTATTTTACAGTTATTTTTATAAATATTTCATTATTTTTATTTTCTTTAATATTCGTTTTTTTCACCTTAAGGTAAAGAATATTACCAACTACTACAATAACTATAAAATATAAAGGATTTGTGAATCTTACAAAAAAGAGAAGAAGGAAATAAGTAAAAGAGGAGGGGGGGGCGGGGGCGGTAAGAAAAGTTTACAAATTCTTTAATTTTATTTACATATAATAACTTTGAAGAGGAGAGATTTGACGCGATAACCTCCAAAACAGAAAAAAAAAAGAATAAAGAAAACAAAAATAAAATAAAAGAAAATTTCTAAGTTTTCCCTTCAATTTTTTTTTTGTTTTTCTGCTTTTAGTTCCGTTTATTTTTTTTTAGTGATAACTTTTCTCTTAAAATTTTCTTTTTTGAATGAAAACATTTTTTTTTTTTTATTCGCTATAACTCTGATTGTGACAGAATTTCAATTGTTAATTTCTTTATTAAGTTGTGATAAAATAAGAAAAAAATTTGTAAAATGCACATACATACAAATACACACGCACACATTTCCCTTGAAATTGGAAATTATTGATGCGAATGAAGTGAGGAACGTTTTTAATTTTTATTTTATGTTTTTGGATTTTTTTTCTTTTTGGGGTTACGTTTTTATGTTTAAAAAGAAAAGGAAGGAAACTAAAAGTGTTAACGTGATTTTAGTGAAAACCTTGAAATTATATCATTGCATAATTAATAGGGAATTTTCTGTGTCATGATATTTTTAGGATAAAATTTTAATTTTTAATTTTTTTTTTTTCCTTTAAAAATATTGTTTTATTTTAATTAGTAAAATGTTTTGGAAATTTTTTGGAGTTTAATTTTTGGATTTTAACGGTTTTATTTTTTATGATGTAAAATTATGGAAATGCATGAGAGATATGTGAGTATATATAAACAATATTAATATAGATAATTTGTAGTAGAAACACCAGTGTTGATAAAGTGACCATTAGTTGCAGTAACAAAATTATTTAAAATTCAATATCTTAATATAGTAACCCAATCAAAATTGGTGACTCTAAATAGTGATTTCACAAATAACGCAAAATATGGTACCCAAGGACAAACTAAAAAATATTCTAACAGAGTTATGACAAAAATTAGTTAATAAATTTTACTGTGCGGAATCATATTTAAAATACGTAGAATCAAATGAATGTCAAGAAACTGTTAAAGTAAATATTTGATTTGTAACGAGTTAGAAAATTGACTGAGGTACAGTACTGCACAATTTTATAGGAAATTACATTGTATAACAGCAAAAAGCAAATATAATTTCCAAGAAATGTTACGAAATACAATCATTCGCACAATTTTTTTTTTTGTTTTGTATAAGTTACTGTCATTGCTATAGACAATAGAGTAAGTATAAATTAAATCAAAGAATATAAAATATTGTCATTACTTTTCAAAATTATTACATAACAATTTACACTTTACGTCATTTTCCAAGTTACCATAACTTTTACTTTTGATTCAATAATTTATCCAAGGACATTTTATTGAATAAATGATGTAAATCAAAAATAACAACTATAGAAAATTATTTTATTTTGTCATCACATATCCTTTTACAAAATTTTGTCCTTGAATATTATTTGTTTTTTACTCCATACACACCTTAATAAATGAAATCACAATTAATTTTAATTTTTAATTTACATTAATTTTCTTTATTTTTTTTTCTCTCTCTCTCTCTCATTTATTTTGAAATTATTAAAACAAAGACATAATAATTTCAGAGAAATTTTAATATTATTGAATTATTCCAGAGAGATGATAGTGCTGGCTTTAACAGCAAAATATTTTTTTAATATTGCACAATAAGGATAAAAATTGTACACAGAAAAGTATTAATTTAAATCAGAAAATGAAAGATGTTAAAAAATAAATTATGAATAATAATAATTATTAATAATTAATTAAAGTAAAATAAGTAGATACACATAAATGTCGTATAGGTATTAAAGGCTCAATAACTTTAATGTTGTTCTGCCTGATTTTAAATATTGCATATTTGGAATCATTAAAAAAATTTTCATTTTAATCCCTTGTGTAGTGTCAAATTTTGTCCTGAAAGTATGTATATATAAATTTTTTAAATTCATATTATTATAATATTACATTATGTAATTATATCTCACTATAATTATTGTAGTTTGGTACCATATACGTTGGTATATTCGAAATATTTAAAATGAAAAAAATTTAAAATATGAAAATGTGTTAAAGTATTTAAAAGGAAAATTTTTCTTTCATATTGAATTAATTAATTATTTTTATTAACCAATATAAGTATATGAGATTAAATTTCTGTATATCAAAGTGAAATCAATTGATTAAACAATAAAGAAGGTATTTTGAATTTCAAATGGAAAATTTGAAATTTTTATTTAATATCAAATACAATAATCAGAATCAAATTGATATGTATAAGCATTTCTATAGTCCTTATTCAGCTAACGCTAAAAAATATTGTACTCTTGAATATTAAATAAGTATATTAAAATTATTATGAATCCTGCTGCAACTAGATTTCAATTCAATAATAATCCGAATTGAAAAAACTACATTATTAATTTTTAATAAGGACTCAAAATGGAGTTAAAAATTTCCCAATAATGTATTAGGATATTTAATAATATAAGTTTAATTTTTTTTTAGATTATACGAAAACTATATTTTAAGATTCTAGTGATAAAGTATTCGATTCCTCTGTTGTTTCGAAATAATATTTTGATCATTGCAAATGTTCATACTCATATTTTTGGTAATAATATTAAATTTTTTGAAAGGGTTGTTGTTCTTTATTCATAAAAAGGCACAAATGAAGCTTTACATTTAAAGTTCTCAACGAAAATTAAAAATTTTCAGAAAAAATCTTTGTTTAAAATAATCACCACAATAATTGAATTGTTTATGTAAAAAATTACTAATGAATTCTGTTTTGAAAATTTTCTCATAATTTATTATTAAAGAACTAAACAAAATGTTAAATGTATTAGTAAAATTAAAAAATTAAATATCTAAGTTTCAATGATTTCTCTTTATATTTCAAAAGTAACTTAATGTTCAACTGATAAAATATAACATAACATTTTTAGTATGTTGTTTAAAATAAAATACATTTCTTTTCAAATAATTTCTAAGACGAAAACCATAAAAATGATTACTAACTATTTATATTTAATTGGATACTAAATATAGTATACCTAGTGAAGTTATAGTTTTTTAGTAAAGGCACAAACCAACTTAATTTAATAAAAAACAATTTGAGTTTAAGATTTGCTTTTCAACCTATTTTCAAAAATAACTAAATTCACCACTGTGATATATAAAATTTACGTTATTGAAATTTCGAATATCATGTACTTTCAAAATTTCTCACTTTCTATTTATAAAATATCCTTTAATTTGAATATATCTAATTTTAGAAACAGGAAATTTTTCGATCGATTTTAAATAAACAAAAATTTTTAAAATTCCTCTTAAATTGGAATTTAATCCTCTTAAATTTTTGGTTTGGAACCAAGGGGAAAAAAGTAATTTATCTAATATTCGAACATTTAAAAATATCCTTTAGTAGAAAAATTATTAATTTCCGGTTTGTAACTTGATTTAATTTTCTTAAATAAGAAAATTTTATTAAAGGATGTTTTTGTTAGTTCTTAGACGTTTAATATTTCTAGGATATTCAAGGATATAGGCACTTTTTAGAACAATTTTCTTTTATAGAAAAATTGCATTATTTTTAAGTTATCATGTTTAGTACTTTTCAAGTAAAGGAAATTTGAATTAGTTTCAGTAATTTTTTGGAGAGTAAATAAAGATTTTTAGAACCAACTTGTTTTGGGGAAATATTAGTAAGAGGATATTTAGGAAGGGGAAAAGTTAGTTTACGATATTCTGCAAACTTCGCTACTAAAAACAATTTTATTCCTAAATTTTTTTTTTTGGTTTTCACTAAGCTTCAAAAGCACGTTGATTGTACTCGTAATACACAATTTTCATAGGTATTTTTATGTGCTTATCAACAACAAATAAATATCTTGGGAAACTATTAAAGTTTTTCGTGTACAAGAGGATTTTATTTATCACCGCGACAATATAGGTATTTATTTTTCATTTAAAGTATTATTAAATATTTTTTTACAACATCATAAAATTGTTTACTTTTTTTTTTATTATTCAATACCGCTAACATTCCACTTGACTAAGTTTTACAATGCTTAATTTTTGATTTAATTTTGTTACGTCTATTAATAAAATCATTAATTATTATATTCAATTTAATTATTCATAAAACTTTTTCTTCCGTCACCATTAATTTTAATCGTTTATCAGCATTGTTGTTTTCTCTTCATAATTCTATCATTGATTATTTATGTTTTGTATAGGCCTCCATAGTAGATATTTCTGTTTCACAAGTCAAGTAAAAATTTTTATACACCCTAGTGAGCAATATTAACAATTTTGATTGATTTTTATTATTACAATTTTTTCTTTTGTTTTCCATTTTTTATTTGATATTATTTTGACTTTTATGATGAATTTCATGACAGACAGTTTATTGAAATATAAAAAGAAGAACAAAATTGTTTTGTTTCTTAGTGGAAAGAAGAGATGTTGATAAAGAACTACAAATCTAAATAAAATTGATGAAAATTTGAAGACCTAAAAATTAACCAATTTTGGTAAGGCATATTTTTGGGATCTGCCCAAAATGGAAAGTAAGTAAATAGTCAGTAGGTTCGTGTTAGCTTGCGGTTTGTTTATAAAAACACAATAATATATTGTCTTTAATATTATGTCATTCCATTCGGTTTTTTATTTTAATGAAGCAGCGCAGAAAAAATCCTGTAATGTTCCGATCCATAATATATATTTTCTCAGCCAATTTTTAATAGACGGATTGAACATGTTAATGACCCGTCGAACATGTTTCTATCTAAATTTCCAAATTATATGCCTACACATACTTATATTTAATTAATATGTTATGTGTACTCGGAGTATTGATAAAAACAACTTCTTTGTTATAAGGGGTATTACACTCTACACATCATCATGCATCGATCGAAAATTAAATAGGAAACTTTTATATAAATTTTTGATACGTCTTTAATAAATACAAAACTATATGCTAATGCATTAAATATTTGAAAATTTAAAAATTTAGGAAACAAAAATTTAAATATTAAAAGTTCAAAGAGTCTTTAAATTCAGAGATAAAGTAAAAAAAAAAAAAATAAATTTAATGAAAATTCTTTTTCAGCGTTGAATAAATCAACAGTATATTGGGTTGTTCTTCAATTTCTGATTACTTTCCTAATTAATATTCATTCGGATATCAAAAATAAAACAATATTTGGAAAAAAAAACCGAGAAAATATCGTACAATACATCTATACATATATAGCATATAATATGTATGTATGTATGGGTGTCGACTATTGCAGGCTAATCATTTTTAGATTTTCGATTTCTTCAATCCAATCAAAAATGTTAATAAGAAATTTTTTCATCAAAAAGGAGCAAAAACAAAAAAAATTTGAACAAAAAAAGAAATTATTAATAAAAAAAAAAGGAAAATAAATGAAAAAAATAAAAGAAAAACAAAAAAGAAAATTTCAGATTTTCTTTTTGAAAATTTTTGATTTTTTTTTTCATTTTTTTTTTCTTAATATTTTTTTCTTGGCTTCTTCACTTTTGTAGCCCGAACAAATCGAAATCTAATAATTTTTAATGTGATAATGTAGAGAATTCATAAATAATATTAATATATTGTACTGTTGAATTGGATTGAATATATTATTAATATAATATTTGCACATGTATTCAAACATAAAATAAATTTAAACGAAATTAATATAGAAAAAATACAGTTTTGTTTAAAGAAGAAATAGTTTTGAGGAATACGTTCTTTAAGGATCAAGCAATTTTTTGACTGCTATATTTACTGTTTTAAATATCTTAACGGATAAACTTTTGCAAGGAGTCCGGCTCAACAAGTTCGGTGTTACAGGGGCTTGAAGTCTATCTCAATTCATCTCTTTACTTTAAGAAATTTAAAGTATAACTCCGTGCTTGTGTAGGATAGGTGCATTATTAAATACGATTTTGAATCCTCAAAAATAATAGTTACTGTTTAAAAATGGTGTTTCTCTTCGGTTCAGCTTAATTTAACTTCCTCTTAACTTTCGGTTCTTGCAAATGTTCAACTTAAAAACTGCGTTTCCGTTATATTTGCAAAAATTAATGGCTAGGAAAACATCATATGGCACATTTCAGCTATGTGAGCCAGTTTTTATTTATTATAAAATAATTTTGCATGATTTTACAAAATCGGGTCTTAACTTGTGTTTAAGTTGATTAAACTCTCAAAAATTCATCAATATAATGCAATAAATTATAAGTTTTATTGAGGAAAAAAAAATGATACATAGAAAACAAATACATGTTTAACAAAAATAACTACATAAATTTCTTCATTCCAAAAAACAAAATAGCAATAAAAAATATAACAATAAAATTCTATATTTTATATACTTGCTTACAACAGGATCAACTAAGTACTACTAAACAAATAAATAAAAAAAAAGAAACAAATGAACTAAAAACATTCACAATAGTATAGATATACATCAATCGACCCCTGTGTACTTCTGCTTATAGTGAAAATTTCATTTGGAAGCTTTGCAACTCATTAACACAACAAAACTAGTTTATATTTAATCAATTCGATCAATTTAACTTGAATAACAAAATAAATGTAAAAATAATACAAAAAAAAAATTCTTCCTGCCACAACACTATCAATAACTAAATATTGTTGAAAATAATATTGCTAACAATTTCATTGGGATTGAAAAAAAATTTAAATCCTTGATATTATTTTCTGTTACTATTTTTTTTTTCGTTCACTTTATTTTTTATACCCTATATTGCTTTATGCAGCCACGAAATACATAAAATTTGACTTAAGTGTAAAGAGAATGGACCAATTCTATATCAGTGTTGGAGTAATTTTCTCTTAATTATTTTAAATTATTCTCTGATATTTTTCTTCCAACTATTTGAAAAATTATTAATTTTCTGTAAAAGATATATTCAAATATTTAATTTATTTATATAAATATAACCCTAGGTGATACCCCTAGGCTATGCCCCTAACAGAAGTGTATCTAGACACACTTTTTCTTTAAAAATCATAACTATTGCAGTGTTGGGTATTATTGGCTAAAATAATTTTATATGAATTTTTTATTTTTTCCCCCCAACATTCAATTTCTATTCTCCTTGTTATATGTATAAGTACTAAAGAAAATTCTATTTTGATTTTAGTCATGTATAATAAACACTCTTAATATGGAATTTCAATAGTAGTTTTATAATATAAAAATTGTAATTAAGTTTATTTGGTATACTCAGTATTTTATTAATGAAAATATATTGAAAAACTTGTTAAGAAGAAAATAAATTAATAGAAAATACGAAAACACCCTCCATTGGCAAAGAAAAATTAATCAATTTAAATTATATAGTAAGTATACAGTGAATAATAAAATTGGCATAACATACTTTCTTTGTTTTTGTATAATTAATGTGTAAAAATAAGGGATTTTTATTCGATTTCTTCCATATTTTCTCATTCAAAAAAAGTAGTGTACAATACAAAAAGATTGCAAAAAAAAAATTAAGAAAATAATGAATATTAGCATAGACATACTCATTCAAACAAGTTTATAGACTATATGCTTATGTATATGTGAATGTGAGTATATAATTTTAGTTATATCTCACTCGTATATGCTCGTTATTTATATCAAAATATTTGTAATGTAAATTAAACAAAATATACTCAATTATAATATAAAGTAGTATACATATGTATAACATAATAATCGTAGTATTTTTGTATATTCAAGTATGTTATCTACTACTTATGTATATGTATGTAAAAAATTGCATACATATATACATGGTGTATAATATACACTTAAAATTAAATAGTTTTGTATAAATAAAAATCAATGATTTTATTATTGAAAAAGTTTTTTTTTTATTATTAATACTATAATATAATTATCCTGTACTACAGTATAGCAGTCTTAGTATTTAAGAGTCAATATTAGGTGTATATATTATATAACTACTTAAGATATTAGTTGCATATACATATACCTACTTGTATGTACATATATTCATATACAAAAAGTATTCCAAAATATTTTTTTTGTATTTCTTGAGTATTTCTACCTAGTATATAAAATTTGTGTATTTAACAATTTTTTAATAAGAATAATGCAAAAAATTATAGACAAAATTAAAATAAAAATAAGGAAATTTATAAATTAAAACTCATTCAACTAAAATTAAATTCCAATACATTATACGTATGTAAGTTTTAATTAACAGCGACTCAGTTTTCTGAGTAATTCTTAGTGCTAGACAATAATGTGAACCAGAAAATTTTTGTTAAATTTTCTGAGAAATTAATAACATGCTAGTTAATTTTTTTTGGAAAATTTATGACCACTAATAATATTAGTATTTGCCAATTAGTTTTACAAATTACAAGGCTGTAATAAATCATTATAAAATATAAGGGACAGTAACACAGAACGCAGCCAGACCAATATTTTTGTAAATCTAATTCATTGTCCAACTTCTTGTTCAATATACTGAATTCTTAAGCGAATTCGCATGAATTCAAAATATACATCAAATTTTTATCATCCTACTATTGTGCAAGTATATATTTTATATTTTTCTCAAACCTTAACACAAACATTTAAAGATTAAAATAATGTTTTTATTATTTTTATAACTATTAAAAAAATCTCATTAATCATTATACATTTTCATATTAATTATAATCATTAACAAAAACAAATTTTCATAATATAATTTAATGTCCTTCTTTTATGTTATATTATACATTTATTTGTGTCAGCCTTAATGAATTTATGAATATATTCTTTTTTTAATACACTAGGTTAGTATACACATAAATAATAATTATTATTGTTCTCATTAATGCTTATAAACTTAACAAAGTATATTTGACAAAATCATATTATTAAAAATTTGTAGTTTGTATACAAACATAAGTAATAACTATTAACTATATACATAATACGAGTAATATACATATATAAATTATTTTGTGTTTACTCGACAAAGTGATTGAATTTGAAAAAAAAATAAGTTTTTTTTATCATTAAATACCAAAAGAATGACACCTATATTTTATAATAATGTACTGATGTAGCTATACAAAAAATTTAGCTATGAATACATGTACTTAGGGGGATACGAGTAATAAAATTGTATAAGAGTTAAATTTGACAATGAAACATCCAAAATCGAATTAAATTCAAGAAGGAACAGATAGAGCAAATGAAAATTTGAAAATCAACTAAGTTTTAATGGTAAATTATTGTTATACACACTATACACAATTATACTCATCATACAGAGTCAGACGTTTACAGTGAAACGAGAGAAATAAAAATTTGAATTACGTTGAAAATTTTTATTAATTTTAAAAATATTTTATTAAATTTTGTCTTATTGAGATTAAATTTGTAAAGATCAGCTTCAAAAATTTAATACAACATTCAATTTTAATTTTTGTAAATATTTTTCCTCCTAAAAAGCGGCAAGATTTTTTTCGCATTAAAGATCTTTCCTTTCAAGAATATTGCTGAATTTTACCATTCCTATATTTATAAAAATAATATTGTTTAAAATGCTTTTTGACTGGAAATACTTAGTGAACCAAAATTTTCGCATAAATTATCTATATGCAGAAATTGTGTTCTTAAATTATATTCTATGTAATACAAACTGCTACAAACAATTTTCAATATTAATTTTGTACATAAATTTAATGTGTACTTAAAAACATATTGTATGTAGATAAAATTACTAAATCCAGTATATGAACAAAAAAAAAAAAAAAACTCTTAACTTCTTTCTTATATTTTTCTCTTTTTATTTTCCTGATAATCTTAATAACTAAAGTAAACAACATCCTATGACAACATAAAATCTACATATAGAATTTAAATATTGAGAAAAAAGAATTTGAAAAAGCAAAATATTCAAAGAAAAGAATACTGTATCCTGGCATTAAAATAAAAACTATACAATGAAAGAAAAACTGTTCTGCAGAGTACAAAAAAAAAAAAAAGAATCAACAAAATAAGTTCTAGGAAAACGGACATAACATCAGGATAGCAATAAATATATAAAAACAACATCGCCACTATACTTAGGTTTTTTTTTTAAATAGTTTGTATCTTAGTTTTTTTTTTCCTTTTATCCTGTTTACTGTTCAGTTTATTTTCATATCAGCATTAAAATTGATATTTGCTTATTTTCTCGCTTGTCTATTGAATTAATATAGAAAAAAAAAGAGAGGAAAACAAGAGAAAAATAATAATATTATTTTTTAATTTCTGCAGTATAATTTATTACCCATATTTTTGTCTGCCCTTTTTAGACATCCCACATGAAAATTTATTTTGATTATAAAAATTAACTATAAAATGTACCTATACATATTATACACCATAGATACGAGATTAAATTGAAAATCTTTTGGAATTTTATTCTTCTTACTTGTATAAATTTGAATTTCAAGAAAATTAATAAAATTTACAAAATTTGTAGTAGCTTTTATATTTATAGCACAAAAAAACAAAATATTATATAATATTATATTTTTAAGTAAAGGATTTGGATAAAGAAAAATTTTCCATAAAAAATGTTATTTATTAAATTTAAATTAAAATTTTCAAAATAGATAAGAAAATTCTCCAAAAAATATAAGAATAAAAATAATTCATAATTAAAATTGAATATAGCTAAAGAGTTTAGGGCCTATGGTACACAAAAGTATTACATTAAATATCATTTCTTACGAAGTAATTTTACGGAATAATTTTTCTTAAAGAAATCCAAGCATATTTTTAGGCGTATATTAATATAATTTTCTGGAACGTTAAGGATTTTCAATTCGTAAATAAAATGTTATGAATATCTAAATTACTTTAATTAGATATTCCATTTTTAACATCAAATACATAGAGGAAAAATCAAAGTTATTAATAACAAGAATAAAACTTAATACCTATGTATATAAAATGGTGCAAATTCTGTTAAATATGTAAAGATGATGCAACATAAAGCAATTGCGATTATTAGTATACGTTCAAAAGAGAATTATAATCTGCATTTGACAGAATTTATGAGGTTTGTATTAAGTTAAAGTCAAGAATAGCTTCAATATTTTCTTCATAGTGTCACATAATGGCATTTAATGTCATATAAAATAATATTTTTCCTTCTTGTTACGAATGGAAACAAAGGAGGAATTAGAAAGAGACTAGGTACTCTTTCTGATTGAAAATGTGAATAAAAAATCTTTTTTATGACTTAATTTCTCTTTCTCTCTCTCTCTCTCTCTCTGTTCCCATACTCTGAATTTTCACCTTACCGTTTCTCTTATATTTTGTTTTTCTTTGTTATTAGAATCAGATCAGAATAATTTTTTTTTCCATTTTCTTGCCAGCTTACTTTATTTGTTCTTTGTTATTTTTGTTTGTTTTTTTTTTTTTATTTTCTATGAAATATTGACATTCTTATTTTCAGCATGAGCCAGTTTTTACAATATAGTGTAAAGAAATGAGATTTAAAAAAAAAACAACAATGAAAAGGAAAATTTTTTCTTAAGAGAAAAAGAGAAATTTTTATAGATTGTTATTTTCTTTTAGATTTCAACAATAATTTTGTATTCGAGTGAAAATATCAAGTGATATTTTTATTATTATTATTGTTTTTGTTCATTTAATTTTTTTTTCCTCCATGAAAAATTGTGGTTGTGTTTATTTGTTTGCCATAATATACGTATATTGAGAACCTATTTGTTCTGCCTGCAACAATTTCTTCCTTTACATTCCGGTATTCTTCATGACGTGTTATTTTATAATGTGTTTTGATTATTTGTTACCAATTGTCTTTTTTCAATTCTGATTATTTTTTTTTTACAAAGTATAAGTAATACCCACAAGTAATATGACATTATTGTATCCTTTTGTAAAAGTTCTCAAATGTAGAAAATTACAAAATTACTATACTAGCACAACATAATAGAAAGAAAAAAAGCTAATTGAAAAGATTTAAGGCTTTTTGAGGTAATAGAAGTTAAAAAAAAATCTATCTTATGCTTTCTTTATATGGAAGAAAGTTAAAAAGAAAAAGTAATGAGGAAATGAGTTGCCTTGAGATTATTTTGTATTCTTTTATTGTTAAAATATTGTACATACATACTCGTAACCACATTTAAAAAAAAATTCTTAAAAAACAATTTTCTCTTATTTTTTTTTTTTATTAAAATTGGGTTAAATGAAAAATTTCAGAAAATGAAATCATTATAATTTTGCCGAGAGTATATGCTTTGAATCAACACTTGAATGTAGGTAAATAAAAGTGAGAACCACTTGATAAAGTGCAAATAAATAAATAAGTGAAAATACTTGTTAAAATTTCATTGCATCTTGTTTTGTGGTGCACAGAGCACACATGTTGACAATTTGAAAATCATTTAAAAAAAGAAAAAACTACAAAATACACCTGTGGTTATTGAATCGTAATTTGAAAGAGAAAAGTGAACGAATGGCAGTAAATTTAAATCTGTCGTCGCTTCTTACGTTCTTATATATTTTATTTAGTAAAAAATATTTATGGGAATATTTTGATTCCATTTTCTATTATAAACCTAATGTTTCCGTATTGTGAAATTTAAGTAGGAATAATTCTTTAAAAACCATAGTTGTTTTCGATTAACGCCTTTTTCACATTCCCGAATTATTTTAATTTTAAAGGAGAAAAATTAATAATAATGTAGTAAAATTACTGTGATTACATGACCTTTGAATTTTATAAAATTTACAAAATCACTTATTTTTGAAATTATTTCTAAATTCATAGTTTTTCTTTTCATTTAATAGTGTTCACACTAAACAGTAAAAATATGAAAAGTTTCTCTATCTATATTTCAATATTTTCATTCCGGAAAAATATGAAAAACTCAAAATATATAATATGTTATAAAAATGAAAAGAAAAATTCAAAATTCAATAACAGAATTAGAAAATGGTTTAATATAAATTTCCTTTTCGAAATCAGACAATAGCGAGAAGAAACGGAATCAGAAAATTCATACAAAGAAACCATTTTTCATTCTCGTTATTCTTATATTTTATTGACCTTAAATTTTAAAGAGGGCAAAAACTATTATGACTTTTGTATTTAAAAAAAAAAATATATATATATATATATTTTTTAGATTTATATTCTGTTATTTATTTTCCAGATGAATGATTAATTTTGTGTTTATTTATTTACTTTTTTTTTATAATATTATTATTATTTTTTTTATTTTGAGATTTGTTGGCTCATTGTATGTTTACAAAAATTAAATTTGAAGGATATTAAGAATCAATATATTGTTTATAACCACCCATTCCGTTTATAATGAATAACAAGACATTGTCGTCTACTCGGAGTTTAAAAAAAATGTATTTCGGTTGAATTATTCAATTCTGAATCATTAAAACAAAATATAGGGTGCCAAAACGATGGCATTAAAATTAATTTTACAAAAAATTTTTCAAGAATTTAATTAATTAATTTTTTTTTACTATTTTTACTAAATTATGAATAATAAAATGCACTTTAATCTAATAAAAATAATTATAAAAAATAAATTTAAATTAAAAATATTATTTGAACTTTTAAAATTTGTGAAAATTTTTAATTTGCTTGGAATGTTAATACAAAAAACAATTCCTAAAAAGAAATATTTTTGTTATTCAAAATATCGTAAGATTGTTAGTTAAGTTCAAATTTATTTAATTAATATGATGAAGAACATGAGATTTGTAGAAAATTAGTTCAATAATAAAAATTTTGAATATAAAATAGCATAGTCTCCATTTATTATAGAAAACATTTAAAATAGAGCAATAAGAATAAATAGTTATACTTAAGGAATGATCAAATTTAATCAATTTATGTAAAATAATTATTTTAAATGGTGCACGTTTTATATATAGTGCAGATTTCATTGAGAAAGAATTTTCTAAACTTTAAATACGAGACAATTGCCTGAAAGGAAGATCAATGAAACGCTTGAAGTTGGTCTAAATTTTGCGGTACAAATTAAATTATTAAATGAAATTTGTAATTAAATAAAATTATTTTTGAAATTTACAATAAATTTAAGTGATATTTTACCTTGACTTTAATGTTATTGAAATTTAATCGATATAGTTAAGACCTTTTTTTTTGATTTTTTGATCTTAAAATCAATTAAAAATTAACCCTATGGAAAATTTCATAAATATTTCATATTTCAATTCGATATTATACAAAATATAAAAGTTCAAAAATATATTATTCAATAAATTTCATGTCAATTATTTTAGTTGACTGAACATTAAAGTTGAATAACTTTATATATTGAAAAAACAAAAAAAAAATGATATAGTATTTTTTATTTTAATGTCGTTTGATTGTAAAAATGAAAAAAATTCAGAGAAAAATATTACAATATTGAAATTAAAAATTATTACATAAATAATAAAAATATTGGTTTTTTGTTCATCTCCTTTTTACTTTTGTTTTTTTTTTTTTTTTTGCATACATAGGCCATATTGAATATTTGAAAATAATAATTTTTGGCATAATAACTTAAATTATTAATGGATTTATGTACACAATCTGTCAATAATAATATTGAAAATTGCTTCCTCTTGAATAATTTTTTTTTTTGTTCGGGGCGACATTATCTTTTGTAAATAAAATATTATTTATATAATATTACACATGCATGCACGCATACACAATATATACATATTAAATAATTTATAATATAATATTGGTTTTTTATTAACGAAATTTAATAAATAAATTTTAAAAAAGAATATTAATGTTATAATATATTGGTAATGTTCTAGTATAACAATATTATACTATTAATTCACATTTATTATAGTAAATATTATTAATAAATTAAATTAATTAGAATTTATTTGTATTTAGAGATTTAAATAAAAAATTTATATATTATTTACTAATACAAATATATATTTTTAATATATATATATAGGCTTTTAATTAAAAATTTGTATGGAAAATAAAATAAATTAATTTAAAAATGTTATACAGTAGGAAAATTATGAAAATCAAATAATTATTATTAATTGTGAATAATTTTATAGTATTGTAATTTTATTTAATCAATATTGAATATAGTCAATATCCTGACTGAAATTTTTATATAATTTTATTGTAAATTTTATTTTATTTTTTAATTAAAAATTTAAATTATTTTAAACAATGGCATGTTTTTTTTATAGCAATAATGCTATTCGCAATATTGTTATACGTCATTGATCTTTCGTTAATCATTCGCAACAAACAAGTGTTTAAGAATAATAAAAAATTTTTACTTTTTCGTTGTAATTGTTATGGAATTCTAATGTGACAAGAATAATTGAGGTTCTTTTTTTTCATTACAGGGGGAAAAAATAGTATATGAAAAGAAATATTAAAATTTTTTTAATATTTTTATACATAAAACTTCTTCTTTTTTTCTTGTTTTAATTTGGTAAAAATTTTGATCTTAGAAAATATTAATAAAATAATTATTGCCGATTAAACAGCAAATTCAAGTTACAAGTTTATTTTTAAATTAAATTAATACCGTCACAAACTGCGTGCCGAAATAAATAAAATAATTTGGACATTTTCGATAAAATTTTTACAATAGACTAAATTTTTAATTAATTTAATACGAAAACATTTGCAACTTACTTGATAAAAATGAAATTTACTTTACTCGAAAAAAGAATTCTCGATAAAATTTGAACCAAATCTAATTATTAAAGAATTATTTCAATAGATAAAGTTCATGGAAAAATATTCTATTAATTTTATTATTGAATAATATTTTGAAATTTATGAAAATTTATCAAATTTTTTTTAAAATATTTGTATTTGAACTTACCAATTATGATGATTTTCCAAACATGCATCTGAATCACCAATGTTGATTCCATTCAAATTGGTTTTGTTTTCGAATTTAAATTAAATACAGGATTTAATTTAAAAATTATTTTAAAAATCATTATTTTATTTTTTAAAAAAATTTTTCTTTTTCTCGTTTCCTTATTTTTTCTCTTGTTTTAGTATATAAGAGATTGAAGGTATTTTTTATTTTATAAAATTATTTTTATTTCAATTTAATTTATTAATGTTGAATGTTTTTGTAATCAATAATATAATTATTATTATTATTTTTATTTATTGATATTTTTACAAGGAAAACATGTCTTTAACAGACCCAATTATAATTTAATATTTTCTATATTTTTGTAAAATATTAAAAAAATTTATTGACACTTTTATTAAGTATTCTTAAAATTGTTTTTGATTTTAATTCCTTTATTTCTATTTCTTGTAAATTTATTCATTATTAGAATAAATATTTTATACAGAATGTCAAAGTACAATACAATATAGTTTTAATGTACTTCAGTTCTAATTTTCAAGTCATTATATTGTATATTTAAAAAATATTTGATCATTTATCTTTAATTTTTTTCATTTTTGAAATATTATGAATTTCCCGCTCCTAAATTATATAGAAATTATTATTTAAATAACTCATTCAATTTGTATTAATTGATTTATATTATTCTTTAATATAATCTACATATTTTATTAATTAAAAAAAATAAATTTTCCGAAATTAAATAATAATCAGTAAATTTCGGTATTGTTTTCTATAAACATTTAAATGCAGATGAATTGCTATAATAATAATTACTAACAATGTTTAAAAAATTTAATAATTATTTAATATTTTTGTATTTTAATAATTAATTTAGTATTTATATTGTTATTCAAAGAAGCTTAACGTTTAATATAATTTTACTATTACTATTTAACAAATGATATGACATTTGACAATGGTTCTTCAGATATATTTCATTCACTAGAAAAAAATCTTTCAAAGAATTCAAATACTCACTTAAGACAAGAACTTATTAACAATTTAAATTTAATAGTGAGACTAAATTCAAATGGGTAATAAATAAATCAATTTCATACCAATTGTAAAAAACTTGATGTTCTAGTAATTTCAACCAAAACTAAATTAGCAATTCTCTCTTAAAATAAACGCAACGTGGTTATGAAATCACCATGTGGTTTCCAAATAAATCTGCGCAATGATATTAAAATCACCATAATAATTTAAACTGCCTGAACTTTCCACTTACCCCCATTATGATTTTTAATAAATTAATTTAGGAAGAAATAAAAAAAAATTTTGTTCCAAGTTTTCATTTTTAATAATTTTAATTCTTAAATTTCAATATTTATTCAATATTATATATTTGTTATACCTAATTTATAATTATACCATTATTATACAAAAATAATTTATATACAAACGATTCATAATTACTTTTTTATAAAAATTAAACCTTTGAATTTTAAATCTCTTTTTATAATTAAATCATAATAAAAAAAAAAATTAAATTGATTTAGAATTAAAAGAGCAAAAAAGGATACTGTTTGATATTCAAAATGTTTTTAAGCTTTTTAAGTATATTTTTTAAATAGATAATATACGTGGATTTATAGAAAAATAAAAAGAAAGACTCTATCCAATATAAAATGTATATATGTATGTTACAATAATTTGCTATTATAAAGAGATTTTGCCTTTTAATGATTTGTTAAAAAGAACAAAAATAACAAAAGAAAAATAATAATAATAGCAATAATAATTTTTAAGGATTCGCACATTAAAAATTTATGAAATTATTAAAATGTTTATAGCAAAATAATAATGTGGTTGCAGCTCTTTTTATCCTTGAATATATTCATACATATACATACATATAAATTGGCCTTGTTTTGTAATCATTTTGATATGGAAATTATATATTATATTTATATGTATACAATAATTATTATGATACATAATATTTGTATTGAATATAAAGGATATAAAATTAGTTAATGTTTTCATTTTCATGGCCATATTATAAAAGTCATAATGATTTTATGATTATCATTTTTTGTTTTTTTTTTTTTTTAAGATATAGTTAGTACTTTATAAAAACAATATATAAAATGAAAAATTTATAATTCAATTTTAGTTATATGACTTCTTTTTAAGAACAGAATATTCTATTGAAATTTATACGAAATAATGGAAATTATTTAGAAATTATTTAGAAAATTATTTAAAAATTATTACAATTTATTAGAGTTATTAACTCTTATAACATTATTTAAAAAAGTATTTCCCAGAAAAGTAAATTACAAATTATAAAATGCAAGTAATTTCATTTGGTTGCTTTTAAAGTATTAATTTAAAAGGAATAACTTAGTAGCTCGTTTTATTAATCGATTTCGATTATAATCTGCATATATTTTTTGGCTATCAAATAAATTATATTTTAACTGGTTTGTTTTACTATTAATAAAAATACTGTAAATGTATTAATTAGTGTAAGATAACAGTATTATAAATAGTTATTAATTGTATTAAGGCGTGTACACAATTATATTTCAATTATCTTTTACATAAGTATAAAATGTGTGTTTACAAATAAATAAAAATAAGTATGTATATTACATTTTCTGTCCATTTTTAGTTATTCTAAAATCGGTTGTTAATATTTTTGACAAAATATTTGAAAAAAACAAGTAAAAACGCCTGTTGATATGCAAATTATTATTTAAATGTAAGTGCTGTTTTAAATAACGTACTATAAAACGTAACCATAACTATGTGAAACGTAAATGAAACCTTATGAAATTGAAAAAAATTTTCAATTTTATTTTGAAAAAAAAAATGAAATAAGTAAGTACATTGTAAAGAAAAAATTTAAATTAAAAGTTCTTTATATTTGTTTCAAACAGTTTAAGGGTATATCTAGGTACTTTATTTTTTAAAAGTACCTATACCCTTTACTCTATATTTTTAAAATTACATTTTATATCGCAATTACTATATAAATTTATCTTTCTTTTTTTACCACTTTTCCAAAAAAAAATTTTGTAAAAAAAGTTATTATTCACTCTGTCCGTCTGGCCGTTGACATGTTTACAAAACTTCTACACCCTTGAAGGTAGGAAAACTTAAATTTCGTACTTATATAAATCTTTATTAGAAATTTATATCAGTAGAAGAAAATTTTTCCCATCTTAACCTCCTCTCAAGTTGTCACCCCAGGAAATTTTGTAAAATTTGAAGTTTTAACTCCTTATATTTCTGAAACTCCAATGCTTTTCCAAATTTCTATAAATTCAAAAACCAAACAGTAAATGCCATGCCATTAAACAAACTAATTAGTTTTCTTAGCTCACGCATTTAACCCTTTAATTCAAGCATTATGTTAACGCCTCTTTTAATGTTTTTCTTTCATCCTTAATGTATGCAATCTTTGATTTTTTTTCGAATGTGGATGAAAGTAGTTTTAATAATCTAGTACATAGCTTGATTTATTTTAAAAGTTGTATTGTGATATTAACTCAATGGTATTTTGTTCATATAACTGCAGAACAGATGGATAACGTAGCCAAATGAACGTTATTAAAAAAATTTTTCTCCTCGAACTAGGCTCAAACCAGTGACTTACGGCTTTCTAGGCAGACGCTATAGTAAATGAGCCAAAGAGGTATGGAGAAATTGCTGAAAAATTGTTCATGACATTGCTTTATACTCTAATCCACATGATTATCAAATATTGTTTACATGAGATGCAACCGTATTTTCACTTATTGAAGTCAAAAGTGCTACTATACATACCGTTAATTTGACCCACCTTTATTTATTTATATTTAAAGAGTGAAATATATTAGCTTTTGAATTTTTATTGATATTGAGAAAATGGAAAAAGAAAAACAAAGAATGCTTGAAAGGAACTTCTTTGAATTGTAACGAATTGCTGAAATCTAAATAAATTTTCCTGTATTTTTTTTTAAATAATATTATAAAAGGTATTTTAAAAATTTCGTTTAGAAAATTTTCAATTGCAATACAATTCACTTCAATATCATTGATTACTCATGTATTTTAAAAAGAAATATAACGTGTGCTGTGCAATATATTATTTTGTTGTTTGATTTTGCAAGAATTTATTTCCAACTATGGTAGGTGCATAGAACTACCTCTTGTGTATCTATGCATACCTGATATTATATTCATATGTTAATATTATGTTGTAACATATCGCTTAATGAAGAACATATGTATACATAGAGATATACATATACTTGATATTATTTTATTTATTTTTTAAAAGCACCAGAACTATATTTTAGAAACAGAGAAGTATCAAGCTGTCAAAAGTCTTATTTTATTGACACAAGAGTAATTTAAATTTTTTTTCTAAATTCCCGTCTTTCTCTGCTATATTATTTTTCTTGATGCATCTATCATTTGCTAAAATTTTACAAAAAAAGTGTTGGAATTTTGTAACTATGTGCATCAACACCGAAACGAAAAAAAATGGGAAATTTCTCTTAGAATTAAAGTTAGAAATACACTGAAAATAATTACTGAAAATAATAAGCTGGTATGAAAACGTAATTTACCAGATTTTTTGCAACCATGAATATGCAATATAAACATTATGACGTAAATGTATATCTACTTATTTTGACGTTACACTGTTAATATAACTTTACATAACAGGCATATTTTCTATTTAAATTTTTAGGAAACATTCTCGTACTTATTGAATGAATCATAATAACAATATTGAGTGCATGCTATATGTCATTATTAAGTTTGACACAAATTGTCAAGAAGAAATTTTAACAATTCGCGAGCATACCAATTCATTTCTAATAGATTTCCCAAATAGAATTTTATTCTTAATAAATGAGGTTCCTATACTTTTGTGAAATTTCCTTTTAAAATTGAAATTCATGTTTTATAGTGTGTAAAATATCACACATAAATAAAAAAATTAAAAAAGAACAAAAAAAATTTTTTACATTCCAACATTTTGTTCTAAATCTCGCTCTATAAAATATTTAAGAGAAAAAATTAAGTGTGAACATAATATAACAGTCAAAATTTAACTGACTTGTCATCTTATCATTTTTAAAATACTGATGTACCAGGATATTGAATATTTTGTAGATTATAGGTTATAGGTTATAGGCTATAAAATAGGGAAATATCAAAAATGTTCTTTTGATGTATGATAAAATTTTTTAACATCATACATAATATGTTCCCAAATATACACAACATATTGTGCCTACATATACTCTTAACATGTCATATTTAAAATATTATAGGTTTATGTTTGCGTATAAGTTGATGTTATCTGAAATTCCCATTTATTACATTACACACTCACATACATTTTTATATTTTTCATTAGCATAACATATCTACTCAATTATATGCCTTATATGCCATGACGTATTATGAATCATGTATATTTTCAAGTGTTCGGTTGATTTGGAATTCCGTTGAATCGAATAAATACTACATATAAATCGTATAAAAAATATATTTCATCAATATGATAAAATTAATTGTACATAAAATAAAAAAAAAACCTAAAAAACAGAAAAAGTAACATGAAAAATTGTAAGCCCATGAATAAATCATTAAATAAAATATAAATTCATGATATTTTTCAAATATAGGATCGCAAAAAAATTAACATATACACACACCATATTATACAAACAGAGTTCATTTATAATAATAGATTAAGATAAGAATCCATATATAATATGGTCACTTGTACGGTACAATACTATTTGTGTTATACTTAATTAAAAATATTTTTAGTTAAAGGAATTGTAATCCATATACAAATCTTTATACAAATGTAGCTATGTATTATAACCAAGGCTATATAATTAATTTTAAAAATTTACATATACATTATAACAAGTAACTTTGTATTTAATCCTTTAAGGATATTAAATTCCAAAAAATTTTTAATTAACGATCTTTGTATTTATAAAAAAAAATAATATTAATAAAAGTTTTTAGTGTTATTCGAGAATGCTAGAGAAATACAGAATATTTTATGTGTGAATCCAAGATTATTGATAGAATCAATAGAACATAAAATACCGAAAAAGTTAGTTTAAAAATTAAATACATACTAGTATCTACTATAGTATAATTTTCTTATGATGACTAATTTGATGCACAATACTAGGTATATTTTTACATGTTTTGGTATTTTTACATATTTTGGATTTCTTACAAAAATATTAGCAGAAAATGAGACTTTATTTGAATTATACATATTTGGAATTCACGAAATGTTTTATGCAAAAAAAAAAATTACATGGTATGAAATTTGCAAAGGTATTCAATGTATAATTAATATGTAGCCCGCACGAGTGCCTAAGCCGGTTTGTCTTCCAAATACTTCAAGTACAGAGATTGTGTTTCATTATCTTTTTCACTTAGTGACAATTCTTTTACATGGTTATTGATTCAACAAAGACCAACTGCCAACTGTTTAAGCGAGTTTTTCTCCATTAGAGTGCAGATTGTCCGTCGTTTTTTTGTTGTATAAGCCCGCTATTAATGTTACCCCCAGATCTAGACTGTTCTACGTTATAAATTTTTGCCAGTAAAGTTAGATACATTGTGTTTTGATAAGACGAAGTTTGAGTAGTTTGGGTTTTGTTCCGCAGCTCTTTACTTGGTACCCTTGTCATACTTGGCAATTTTTAATACTTATGATAAAAAAAATAGTAATAATTATAAAGCACGTTATAAGGTTTTTGAGATGTTGAAGTAGGCGTCAATCCTAGTTTTTAATATAATATAAGAGCCAAACTAAGTTACAAGTACAACATTAAAGAAATAATAACATTAGCTTTGACACAACTCAAATGTTAGTTTCAATATTATTGGTAAAAATTGCCGGATACATTTTTTCCTTATCACAAATTGTAGATCAATGTATAATATAATATCGGAAAGCATAATGAAAAACAAAACTGACAATCGAACATCTAAAACTCCCATATATCACAAAAAAAAATATTTTAAAGGCAATAAAAATTTCTTTTAAAAAAGTTTTTTTATGTGTTTATCAATAATGTGTTCAACTGTACGAGAACAAATTTTGGAAAATTGTTTTAAAAAACCCTTGGGAAATTATATGCTCATAAGAGCATTCTGGTATATTTCCTTCCAAATCATTTAATCATTTAAAACAGCCAGTGCAAACAATATTAAATACTTTTTTAGATCTATCACACTTGTCTGTATATGTATATGTATATGATTGAACGAACATATGTGTGAATACTTGATGCAATATTTTTACAATCATTTTATGATATTAAAATTTGATAAAAGTACCATGAACTTTTTTTTTTACAAAAAATACACTACTTGTAGATAATTTGTATTTGTTATTGTAATGTCACTGCATTTTCAAAAGTAACAAAATTTTTTGACATAATTTGATTTAGAAACACTTTCATCTAAGTACTATATTATTGTATGTATGCAAAACTATGTTTGAATATATGTGCTTATATAAAAGATAGAAAATAGAAAAATTTATATTAATATTATAGCATGAAGCTTATACTATAATATTGGTATGCAATATTCTAATATTCTAAAAATATGCAACAAAATGTTGTCATAGTAGTGAATGGGAAAAAAAAGCAATATAAATTTCAAATTGAAAATATTATAGCGCAATGATATAGAAAATTTGTCCTCGCTATACATAAGCAAGCTATACTGTACATATACACATTGCATTATAATACATTTGAATTAGAAAGTATGTGGTTAGCAGAAGATTCACTATTTTAGCGTTTTTATTACTATAAACATAAGGATTACAGTTGATACTTGATCTATACAAAGTGTAATAGAATTGATGTTGTTATCAGGCAAAAAATTTCACTAAAAATATATTACTTCTGTAGAAATGAAAAATATTTTGCTTAAAAATTATTTACAGAGTGTTGTAGTAATAGAAAAAGGTTTTAAATAAGTGTATATAAGGTTGTCGCGAGTTTTACTTAATTACATAGTGCGTATAAAATTTTAATAAGAATTTTTTTATACTCTCTACTTACGTTTAGAACCTATTGTTGTATTAATATTAGAAAGTTCGTGTAATAATAATTGTGTGTATAGAATTTGTTACTAGCTTTATAAATTAATAGATATTTTTTATGAGGTCTTATAGTTAGAAATTTCAATGAGAAAAAAATAAACAAGAAAAATATAATTTAAGAGTTTTGAATTCTTTGAGGAATTGTTCCTGTTTTACCTACTACAAACGTACAATTTTGAAATTCAAATTTCTCTCAAATATGTAATTATAGCACAGCAAGCAAGCAAGAATTGTTAATTAGCAACTTATTTGAGCATAGGTAAATTCAAAAAATGTAAAGCGAAATAGTGTTATATATTAAGTGTGTTAAAAATCCCCGTTATGAATTTCTCAAATGCAAAACGATATTTTCTGTTATCTCAGAAATTTTGTGATTTCGTCTGGAATTCGAAATATCAAATAAGAATTGTGAACAAATTTTCCTTCAAATATAATTATTTTTTAATATAGAGTTAACAATATTAGGTTGGTATCGTCTTCTTTAAATTGTTTTTTAGAGATTTTTAAACAAGTGTCTCTACATGTATGCAATTTTAATATTAACTTCTTTAATCCAACAAGTTTATTAATAAAACTAGGTGACTAAACTAAATACCGATTTAATACAAATACTAAATGTGAAAATATCGAAAATCGTACTCATACCACCAAAACAAGAAGATTGTCGCTATAAAATAGCAAAGTTAATTTATATAATGTTTTTTTCGAATTGACATTTATTTGATTTGTAATTGTTATAAGTTAAATAATAATTATCATTTGTTTCGGGTCAATAAAATTTAAAGAATTTTATAATAATAAATTGTATGTAAAAATGTGATCAATAAATATTGGTTAACCTAAAATCTATATTACAAAAAAAAAAAAAAAAATTTATTTGTTTTAAAAATTTTCTTAAATGAGGTCATCAATAGTGCATTAATTTTCTACTGGTTTAATATAGACATTTACATGATTTTATTCTAAAATAGTGTATTATATTTAAATTTTAAATTAAAGGAACTAAGAGCAATGAAATATAATGTATATAAAGTAAATTAAATATTTTAGTGAGCAATTAAAGTAGAGATAGGTATGAATAAATTAGTGTATTTGTTATACATAAATATTGAGTTTTTTTTTTCTAAATTTCACGTATAATGGCGGCAAGAATTATTATAGGAAAGTGTATCTTTGCATATATTTCCATAGAACTTATATTTTAAATAATTATGTTGTAAATTCAATACAATACGACAAAATCACAAAAAGAGGGGGCTTGAATCTTAAATGTGTTGGATTTTTATAATTTGTGTGAATTCAATCTGGTTTCACACTTATAGAAAAACATTGGAATATGGTAAAAATACCCTACTTGTAGATAATAAAAAATAGGCTAGTGGCTTGCATTAAAATACAAAGTTTTCAGAATGTTTAACAAAATTTCAAATTTTTGCAAAATATCAGTTTTACAAGCCAAAATAATTTTAATATAATTTACGCGACAAATTCATTATTTAATATAAATTTTTACCGATTTTAAAAATGCAGTTTAAAAAATCTATGCAGTTTCCAATTAGTGTATTTCATTATTTGAAATTTCAATATTAATTTCTAAGGGTTTCTTTTGTTACAATGCACATTATTTTGATTATATACTTATGCTGGTAACTTATGTACAACGGTAACGATCAACGGTATTACCACAAATCAAACATATAGATTTAATCTATGAAATTACATTTTGTATCGTAGACAAAATTATTTCATGTGCAGTAAAATACAATTTTATACATATGTATGTGTGTATATACATTAAAATTCACATGCATATTATATTGATTTATAATGTTCTATATCCTGTTTCCGGGACATTTATTATAAAATTACCTATGAAAATAAAAGTATATAAATACACGTGTATAATAGTTGTTTGTGAAAATTATCGCACGTACTAAAATCTAAAATAATTATAATAATTACTTTGTAAACATAAAACCACAAGTGTATAGCAAGTGGGAAGGGCGAATTTGGGCACAAATACAATTATGCTGCAATTGTCAAAACGACTCTTAAATTTAGTTAAAAAAATTTCAGTATTTTAGCTTTTCTAGTTTATTAGATTTAAGAAAACCAAAAAAAAAAATCAAAAACTTCTTGTAAGAAAGTAAAGAGATTAAGTAAAAAAATCAATGTTTTTGCTAAAAATTTTCCACTAATGTTATATCGAATTATAGGAGGCGGTTCGCTATATTGTATATCTTGTACTTGAAATATCCACATTGAAATTTTTCAGCCATATTTTAGATTCTAATTACTCTGAAATTTTATCTTACTTCTGAATAGCTTACACCTTTTTATTTTATTTTGAGATTTATTATTGGAAATTTGTAAACTAAAATATTTGGTGTACAAAACCATCCGATTCTGATATTCGCCTGAATTATTATTGGCAAGAATTAAAATTATAGTTAAATAATTTTTCCATTTTTTTATGTTTTCATTGTGAAAAATTGTACAATATTTTAGAATATTTTTTTATTTTATAAATAAAATTAAGAGGAAATAGTGTAAATTTTTTGCACCAATTTTCAAATATAGTAAGTATTCCTAAAATAAAATTCGAATTAAGTTATTGCTATATATATGTATAATCACTACAAGCAGACAAATAAATACCTTTTATCCTAATTTTATACAAATTCAATTTCAATTTTATTTAATATTTTTAATTGAGTTTATAAAATTTTAAGAAATTATTTTAATTAAATGATTTATTTGTAAATGAACTATATATTATAATATTATATATTATATACATATACGTTCATATTATTATTATCTATTTAGGAAATTTACGAAAGGAAGTTTAAATAAAATAAAATATTATCATGTACCTTACCAGTTTACATCTAACATGTAATTTGTACACTAATTAGAAACGTGTTCAACTTACTATGAAAACGGTTGTGTTACAGATATATACATATATAGTATTATGCATATGATTATGTAAAGATATATTTAATTTAGAAATAATATGCAATTCATTATTGATTTAAATAATATTATAGCCAGTATAAATTAAATGATATAAAAATTTTGATTTTTTAATTACATTTTTCCGTACATATTCTAATTAATTGATTTTATAATTCAATTTAAAATAAATAATTTTTAGAAGATTATTTGAATTTTAGAATATTATTTTGAATCTACCAAATATTAAAAATATTTTAATTACAACTTTATTTTTATATTTGATTTTGGAATTTATTTATAATATTGTATTTTATATGCAGATTTAAAATATTATAATTCTCATAATTATATTGAAAATCTATTTTGGATTATGAGACTAATGAATGTGCAATTAAAAATATTTTCTATTATATTTGATTTCCTTTTTAAATTATTAATTATTTACTAGGTGAAAACTAATTATTTTAATTTTATTACAGCACACGTTGGAAATTATTGGGTATTTATTAAAAAGAATAAAATATTTGCACTTTCTGAATGTTTGCCGACCATACTGCATTATTGGTATTACGATTTAATGAACTGACAAAAAAAAATACAGGAAGCAAGTCACAACATAATTAAGTGGACAAATACATGGAAAATAAAGAAAGTAAATCTGTACATGTAAATTTCACAAACTAGAATTATTTATTAAACCCAAACAAATATAAAACTTCTAGAATAAGGTCCTTCGTGATATTGTAGGTGCTCTGGATATCTCCGAATAAATGATTAGATCAGAAACTGTGCCATGAAACATGATGCGTACTTGGAACAGAATGTACGGCATGCCTTTTGACTCTTGGGGAGAGGTTTTGGACAAAAAGATTGAACTCTCTTAATAATTTTTAATACTTGCATTAAAAAAAGAAAAAAAAAATCTGAATGGAAAATATGAGAATTTTAATTTTAGTTGAAATGTTATAGACTTTTAAAGATTTAACTATAATATTAATGCTCTTAAAATTCTGTAAAAAATTTATTTATTCTTCTGATACAAGGTTATAATAATGATCCGCAAATGAGTGGTATTAAAAGTATACTTTGATCTACCACAAAATTCAATTCTTGAACCTGTTTTAGTAGGAAGATTTTATTTTAAGATTGCTTACTTAAATTAATGAATTTTATTAATAATACAAAACGGGCGTCATGCTATTAATATTGAATTATTTTGAGATTTTTAAAGATTTTTTGGGAATTTGTTTTATTTTGTATATTATCTCCAGATGATTTACCTTTTCAAAGTAAAATTAAAAATTCTTTGTTAATTTTCAATAGTTCTCTTTATCAAAATCAATTTAGGAACAGTAATTTAAAATTTTCATTATTTATTTTCTTATAAAATAGAAGCAAATATTATTTATAAAATTCACATAATAAAAAATTTCATAATTTTACAAAATGAAATTAAAAAAAATTTAATTCAATTCATAAAATCACCTTAACACCTTCAAATCGGGAACTTCATAAAATAATGCTTTAAAAAATCAATATATATGAGGTAATTACAATATGTCCCAAATTCTAAAGCGCCATTATTATATTTAAATATAAATAATACAATAATGTACTTAGTTCGTACCTATACATACATATTTCACGAAAGCATATTAAGATTTTACAAAGATGGGATTTAGATGATAACTCTTTCTATTGACTGCAATATCCTTTTTCAGCATTATTATATTATTATTTCAATTTTTATTGACAAGGCAATAAAAATAATTCTTTTTGAATTTATTTACATTAATGTTAGTAATATTTGAATACATGAATATAGACAGTGGAAAACGATATATTTATCACAAATTTTTTTTAATTTTTTTAAATTCAGAAGTATTTTGAAAAATTGATGTAGAATCAATCATAATTACAAATAATTTAGCTTTCGTTTCACTTTATATAAGCGGACTATGGAACAGCTATATGGATAAATAAAATGAAAAGTAATTATTATAATATTTCAATCCGGATCTGATATAAAAAAAAAACCCACGAGTTTCAAAAAAATATTCGATTTTTTAAAATTATTATACTTTCATTTATTTAAAATATTACACACTTATTAAGATTTAATGAACTGGAGAACTTTTCATTGTAAAGCTGATTTTTAAATGTAAAAAATTAATATAAAATTTTATTAATTTTTAAATAAAAACATATTGAAAACTTATTATCTATTTTTAGATTTACTAAGAAATTTCATTAATAAAAATTAAATATTAACATGACACAAGATTTCCTGTCACGTATATACAAAGTGGTTTTTATTAATTTTGTATAGGAAAATAATTAAAAAAATTTCCCACAGTTTTAAATTTAATAAACGTATATTGCATACATTTGGGAACATAAAGGATTATGATGAATTTTATTTCTTTGTTCTTTAGTAATTTTATATTACTATCAAAGAAATTTATAAATCTTACGCATTATTAATATGAGTACGAACAATGAGAATGAAGAATTCGGTATTTCACTTAACATAGTCAATATATTGTGCACATAATAGGACTTTACTACATTACATTATGCATTTTTAATATCTACATGTTATTATGACCTCACAAATAGTACATTACTGAGCATATAGAATAACGGAATAGCATTCAAAATGAAAATTCCTGAAAATACTACTACAATCAGTTAAACACACAAAAGAATCTTTTAAATTAAACAACAGCAATCATATATACTTCTATCGAAGCTTATTTCACTTTATGTACAAAAAATTTAGGTATGTGGCATTTAATACTCATATGTATAACGTGACTATATAAATTTTTTTCTCATTCTGTGCCCATCATATAAAAAAGAATAAAAATCTTTTGTAATATGGGAAAAAACAAAAATGAATGCCAAATATACGTGCTTTAATCACTTTTATCATAACTGTATATAATAAAAATCTTTTCACAATAAATTCAATATTTCTTTATTTTTGAAAATATTTTCAAATAAAATTCTTCAATTGAAATTAGGTACACAATACATTTTCAAAATCAAATACGCACGTCCGTATATTTTATGGATTTTTTTGTAAATACGAACATATATTACTTATGTATATAAAAAAATGTGTAATATTTTGTAATAATTCATTTTAAAATTCAATACTTGAATTTCATAAATATAATTTTTCAAATGAATGATGATAATATTATAAAAACAAGAATAAAATTCTTATCAATAAATTTTCTGATTAGCAAGCTAAAATAATAATAATAATATACAAAAGATGCTTTATATTACCTAAATACAGGCTGCGCCAGCAATAAAAACGGTGTCACACTGGAATGCCCAAAATGTTATAGAAAGGCATATAACATTACTAGTTTAATCCATTTGAAGAGCTCATTATTTCAAATATTTTTCAAATTATTAAAATTTTGAAATATTTTGAATATGAATTAATTATCAAAAATTTGTTCATAAATTAATTGATTATATTCAATGTCACTTTAGTTTGCTGATATTTTTTTGAAAATTGTTAACTTTAAAGCTTAAATTCAATGAAAAAGAATTTAGTCTTTTTATAAAAATTTTGCTCATTCTTTAGAAATCAAAATCAGACTAAGGTTATAAAACTTAATCTTAAAAATTTATTTTACGCTTATAAGCAAATTTCATTCAATTGCAACGATTTGAAAAATATAATGGCAAAGAACATGAATTCCAACTTAAAGAACATTCATTGACTTTCGATTCTTTCATTTTCAAATATTATTAACTTCAGCAATAAGGAAACACTCTAGCCCATTTATTATATAGAGAATAAACAAAATTATAAAAAGATTTACGTTACTAAAAACTTAAATAAGCCTTAACATTTTAAAAAGTAATCATTTGCACAAATACGCACTCTTTCACATTCAAATGATGTACATATATAAAAATGTTCAAGGATTTTACACAATAATGTTATACATTCATATACATAATATGTAGGCACAATTGCATATACATCATGTTTTATTATATTATGATTTTTTTTTACAATAACCCCTTGACTTTATATTTCCATTATCCTTTTCAATTCAATTTTTATGTTCTACTTATTTCTTTGCTCTATATTTAAATATGAAATGAAGTTCAACTTAAACTTAACTTACTTTAAAATGCTTTATATACTATTATATATATATAGTATGTATGTATATTATATGTTGGAATAAAATAGCATAAATTTATAAAATATTTAAAATATATTCTCGTAAGGTACTATGCATAAAGAGGGTACAAAAAACTGAAAATAACAACGTTAGAAAAAGTATTTCTCGAATAAATAAATCTTTTCAAATGATCTAATATTATAAAAAAAAAGAAGGATAAGTAAAAATATATAAAAATAATTTCACTTGAAAAATATTTCATTCGAATATGAGATTTTCTTTTTTTCTATTTCCTATACTCTTCTCTCCTCAGGATCCATAAAATGTGATAGAAAAGCCCTATTTTCAAAATTCAATACAAGTACGAAAAAATAAAATAAAAATGAAAACAAAAAGTGGTTAAAATCTTTATGTCTATAATTCTTCAGTAAACACCCACTCAGAAAAATTTTTAAGTAAAGAATAAAAAAAACAAAAGGACAAAACAAAAATTTTTCATAGGTGAGGAGAAAAAATAAAATACTGAAGGAAAAGTGTAAGGCGCTAAAGTCGAAAAGAGAAAACAAACATAACAAACGATATAAAAAAATAAAAAATGATTTTCTTTAAAATCACTTGGGACGATCGCAGTTTTATGGGTTGATATATAAAATGACTATACATGTGTGTGTTTGTATGTGTACGCCTTAACAATAAGAAAAAGAAAATTTCTTCCATTCACAATTTATTTTTTTCATTCTATTCTTTTCCCTTTTTTTTCTCACCCTCAAATACAATAATATAACATTTGTTCAATATTTAGAAAAATATGATTAAAACCCTTCCTTTTTCTTATAGTCCTTAAAGGGTTAACAATGCGTGCAAAATGAAAAATACATGATTTTCATTTTTATTACTTTCAATTTTCTTAACATACAACAATATAGGAGCATATGGGTATGCGTGGAAAAAAAAAAACAGGTGATCAGGTGAAAAATTTTGAATCAGGTTTTGAAAATTTCTTTTAACATATCAGAATAATAAATGTTTTTATCTGAAAATAACCGTTGTTAAAAAAGAATTTTCACATATGTGTATTCGAAACATATGTAAAGATAAAAATAAATATTAACTCTTATTGATGGTCTCGAAGCACATTTTGAATACCTAGTTTAGCATTGTATTAGATGTAGGCCTTAAATCATTTAATCAAATTGATTTATGGAATTTTAACACAAAATTTATTATTTTTATATATAGAAATTGGCTTTATTGTGAAAATTTTTTAAATAAGCAATTGGGAATTGAAAGAGAAAGTTTGAAGTTTATTCAATCCTGAGACTTGTTTTGAGTAAAAGCTATAGGGTAACTACACTCTGGCTCTTTTAACATGTCAATTATTACCTAAACTTCACCTAAACTTCAAAAAATTTACAAATTACAAGGTAGGGGGTCGTGCAAAATTTCAAAAAATTTTCAATTTTTTGACAAGGTAGGGGGTCGTGCAAAATTTCAAAAAATTTTCAATTTTTTGACAAGGTAGGGGTCGTGTGAAATTTCAAAAAATTTTCAATTTTTTGACAAGGTAGGGGGTCGTGCAAAATTTCAAAAAATTTTCAATTTTTTGACAAGGTAGGGGGTCGTGCAAAATTTCAAAAATTTTCAATTTTTTGACATGGTAGGGGGTCGTGCAAAATTTCAAAAAAATTTCAATTTTTTGACAAGGTAGGGGGTCATGCAAAATTTCAAAAAATTTTCAACTTTTTGACAAGGTAGGGGGTCGTGCAAAATTTCAAAAAATTTTCAATTTTTTGACAAGGTAGGGGGTCGTGCAAAATTTTTTCAATTTTTTGACAAGGTAGGGGGTCGTGCAAAATTTCAAAAATTTTCAATTTTTTGACAAGGTAGGGGGTAGCAAAATTTCAAAAAATTTTCAATTTTTTGACAAGGTAGGAGGTCGTGCAAAATTTCAAAAAATTTTCAATTTTTTGACAAGGTAGGGGGTCGTGCAAAATTTCAAAAAATTTTCAATTTTTTGACAAGGTAGGGGGTCGTGCAAAATTTCAAAAAATTTTCAATTTTTTGACAAGGTAGGAGGTCGTGCAAAATTTCAAAAAATTTTCAATTTTTTGACAAGGTAGGGGGTCGTGCAAAATTTTAAAATTTTTTCAATTTTTTGACAAGGTAGGGGGTCGTGCAAAATTTCAAAAATTTTCAATTTTTTGACAAGGTAGGGGGTCGTGCAAAATTTCAAAAAATTTTCAATTTTTTGACAAGGTAGGGGGTAGCAAAATTTCAAAAAATTTTCAATTTTTTGACAAGGTAGGAGGTCGTGCAAAATTTCAAAAAATTTTCAATTTTTTGACAAGGTAGGGGGTCGTGCAAAATTTCAAAAAATTTTCAATTTTTTGACAAGGTAGGGGGTCGTGCAAAATTTCAAAAAATTTTCAATTTTTTGACAAGGTAGGGGGTCGTGCAAAATTTTAAAATTTTTTCAATTTTTTGACAAGGTAGGGGGTCGTGCAAAATTTCAAAAATTTTCAATTTTTTGACAAGGTAAGGGGGTCGTGCAAAATTTCAAAAAATTTTCAATTTTTTGACAAGGTAGGGGGTCGTGCAAAATTTCAAAAAATTTTTGAATTTTTTGACAAGGTAGGGGTCGTGTGAAATTTCAAAAAATTTTCAATTTTTTGACAAGGTAGGGGGTCGTGTGAAATTTCAAAAAATTTTCAATTTTTTGACAAGGTAGGGGGTCGTGCAAAATTTCAAAAAATTTTCAATTTTTTGACAAGGTAGGGGGTCGTGCAAAATTTCAAAAAATTTTCAATTTTTTGACAAGGTAGGGGGTCGCGTAAAATTTCAAAAAATTTTCAATTTTTTGACAAGGTAGGGGGTCGTGCAAAATTTCAAAAATTTTCAATTTTTTGACAAGGTAGGGGGTCGTGCAAATTTTCAAAAAATTTCAATTTTTTGACAAGGTAGGGGGTCGTGCAAAATTTCAAAAATTTTCAATTTTTTGACAAGGTAGGAGGTCGTGCAAAATTTCAAAAAATTTTCAATTTTTTGACAAGGGGGGTCGTGCAAAATTTCAAAAAATTTTCAATTTTTTGACAAGGTAGGGGGTCGTGCAAAATTTCAAAAAATTTTCAATTTTTTGACAAGGTAGGGGGTCGTGCAAAATTTCAAAAAATTTTCAATTTTTTGACAAGGTAGGGGGGCGAGCAAAATTTCAAAAATTTTCAATTTTTTGACATGGTAGGGGGTCGTGCAAAATTTCAAAAAATTTTCAATTTTTTTACAAGGTAGGGGGTCGTGCAAAATTTCAAAAAATTTTCAATTTTTTGACAAGGTAGGGGGTCGTGCAAAATTTCAAAAAATTTTTGAATTTTTTGACAAGGTAGGGGGTCGTGTAAAATTTCAAAAAATTTTCAATTTTTTGATAAGGTTGGGGGGTCGTGCAAAATTTCAAAAAATTTTCAATTTTTTGACAAGGTAGGGGGTCGTGCAAAATTTCAAAAAATTTTCAATTTTTTGACAAGGTAGGGGGTCGTGCAAAATTTCAAAAATTTTCAATTTTTTGACTAGGTAGGGGGTCGTGCAAAATTTCAAAAATTTTCAATTTTTTGACAAGGTAGGGGGTCGTGCAAAATTTTAAAATTTTTTCAATTTTTTGACAAGGTAGGGGGTCGTGCAAAATTTCAAAAATTTTCAATTTTTTGACAAGGTAAGGGGGGTCGTGCAAAATTTTCAAAAAATTTTCAATTTTTTGATAAGGTAGGGGGTCGTGCAAAATTTCAAAAAATTTTCAATTTTTTGACAAGGTAGGGGGTCGTGCAAAATTTCAAAAAATTTTTGAATTTTTTGACAAGGTAGGGGGTCGTGCAAAATTTCAAAAAATTTTCAATTTTTTGACAAGGTAGGGGGTCGTGCAAAATTTCAAAAAATTTTCAATTTTTTGACAAGGTAGGGGGTCGTGCAAAATTTCAAAAAATTTTCAATTTTTTGACAAGGTAGGGGGTCGTGCAAAATTTCAAAAAATTTTCAATTTTTTGACAAGGTAGGGGGTCGTGCAAAATTTCAAAAATTTTCAATTTTTTGACAATTTAGGGGGTCGTGCAAAATTTCAAAAATTTTCAATTTTTTGACAAGGTAGGCGGTCGTGCAAAATTTCAAAAATTTTCAATTTTTTGACAAGGTAGGGGGTCGTGCAAAATTTCAAAAATTTTCAATTTTTTGACAAGGTAGGGGGTCGTGCAAAATTTCAAAAAAATTTTCAATTTTTTGATAAGGTAGGGGGTCGTGCAAAATTTCAAAATTTTTTCAATTTTTTGACAAGGTAGGGGGTCGTGCAAAATTTCAAAAAATTTTCAATTTTTTGACAAGGTAGGGGGTCGTGCAAAATTTCAAAAAATTTTCAATTTTTTGACAAGGTAGGGGGTCGTGCAAAATTTCAAAAATTTTCAATTTTTTGACTAGGTAGGGGGTCGTGCAAAATTTCAAAAATTTTCAATTTTTTGACAAGGTAGGGGGTCGTGCAAAATTTTAAAATTTTTTCAATTTTTTGACAAGGTAGGGGGTCGTGCAAAATTTCAAAAATTTTCAATTTTTTGACAAGGTAAGGGGGGTCGTGCAAAATTTTCAAAAAATTTTCAATTTTTTGATAAGGTAGGGGGGTCGTGCAAAATTTCAAAAAATTTTCAATTTTTTGACAAGGTAGGGGGTCGTGCAAAATTTCAAAAAATTTTTGAATTTTTTGACAAGGTAGGGGGTCGTGTAAAATTTCAAAAAATTTTCAATTTTTTGATAAGGTTGGGGGGTCGTGCAAAATTTCAAAAAATTTTCAATTTTTTGACAAGGTAGGGGGTCGTGCAAAATTTCAAAAAATTTTCAATTTTTTGACAAGGTAGAGGGTCGTGCAAAATTTCAAAAAATTTTCAATTTTTTGACAAGGTAGGGGGTCGTGCAAAATTTCAAAAAATTTTCAATTTTTGAACAAGGTAGGGGGTCGTGCAAAATTTCAAAAAATTTTCAATTTTTTGACAAGGTAGAGGGTCGTGCAAAATTTCAAAAAATTTTCAATTTTTTGACAAGGTAGGGGGTCGTGCAAAATTTCAAAAAATTTTCAATTTTTTGATAAGGTAGGGGGTCGTGCAAAATTTCAAAATTTTTTCAATTTTTTGACAAGGTAGGGGGTCGTGCAAAATTTCAAAAAATTTTTGAATTTTTTGACAAGGTAGGGGGTCGTGCAAAATTTCAAAATTTTTTCAATTTTTTGACAAGGTAGGGGGTCGTGCAAAATTTCAAAAAATTTTTGAATTTTTTGACAAGGTAGGGGGTCGTGCAAAATTTCAAAAAATTTTTGAATTTTTTGACAAGGTAGGGGGTCGTGCAAAATTTCAAAAAATTTTCAATTTTTTGACAAGGTAGGGGGTCGTGCAAAATTTCAAAAAATTTTCAATTTTTTGACAAGGTAGGGGGTCGTGCAAAATTTCAAAAAATTTTCAATTTTTTGACAAGGTAGGGGGTCGTGCAAAATTTCAAAAAATTTTCAATTTTTTGACAAGGTAGGGGGTCGTGCAAAATTTCAAAAATTTTCAATTTTTTGACAATTTAGGGGGGTCGTGCAAAATTTCAAAAATTTTCAATTTTTTGACAAGGTAGGCGGTCGTGCAAAATTTCAAAAATTTTCAATTTTTTGACAAGGTAGGGGGTCGTGCAAAATTTCAAAAATTTTCAATTTTTTGACAAGGTAGGGGGTCGTGCAAAATTTCAAAAAAATTTTTAATTTTTTGATAAGGTAGAGGGTCGTGCAAAATTTCAAAAAATTTTCAATTTTTTGACAAGGTAGGGGGTCGTGCAAAATTTCAAAAAATTTTCAATTTTTTGACAAGGTAGGGGGTCGTGCAAAATTTCAAAAAATTTCAATTTTTTGATAAGGTAGGGGGTCGTGCAAAATTTCAAAAAATTTTCAATTTTTTGACAAGGTAGGGGGTCGTGCAAAATTTCAAAAAATTTTCAATTTTTTGATAAGGTAGGGGGTCGTGCAAAATTTCAAAATTTTTTCAATTTTTTGACAAGGTAGGGGGGTCGTGCAAAATTTCAAAAAATTTTCAATTTTTTGACAAGGTAGGGGGTCGTGCAAAATTTCAAAAAATTTCAATTTTTTGACAAGGTAGGGAGTCGTGCAAAATTTCAAAAAATTTTCAATTTTTTGACAAGGTAGGGGGTCGTGCAAAATTTCAAAAAATTTTCAATTTTTTGATAAGGTAGGGGGTCGTGCAAAATTTCAAAATTTTTTCAATTTTTTGACAAGGTAGGGGGTCGTGCAAAATTTCAAAAATTTTCAATTTTTTGACAATTTAGGGGGTCGTGCAAAATTTCAAAAAATTTTCAATTTTTTGACAAGGTCGTGCAAAATTTCAAAAAATTTTCAATTTTTTGACAAGGTAGGGGGTCGTGCAAAATTTCAAAAAATTTTCAATTTTTTGACAAGGTAGGGGGTCGTGCAAAATTTCAAAAAATTTTCAATTTTTTGACAAGGTAGGGGGTCGTGCAAAATTTCAAAAATTTTCAATTTTTTGACGATTTAGGGGGTCGTGCAAAATTTCAAAAATTTTCAATTTTTTGACAAGGTAGGGGGTCGTGCAAAATTTCAAAAATTTTCAATTTTTTGACAAGGTAGGGGGTCGTGCCAAATTTCAAAAAATTTTCAATTTTTTGACAAGGTAGGGGGTCGTGCAAAATTTCAAAAAATTTTCAATTTTTTGACAAGGTAGGGGGTCGTGCAAAATTTCAAAAAATTTTTAATTTTTTGATAATGTAGGGGGTCGTGCAAAATTTCAAAAAATTTTCAATTTTTTGACAAGGTGGGGGTCGTGCAAAATTTCAAAAAATTTTCAATTTTTTGACAAGGTAGGGGGTCGTGCAAAATTTCAAAAAATTTTCAATTTTTTGACAAGGTAGGGGGTCGTGCAAAATTTCAAAAATTTTCAATTTTTTGATAAGGTAGGGGGTCGTGCAAAATTTCAAAATTTTTTCAATTTTTTGACAAGGTAGGGGGTCGTGCAAAATTTCAAAAATTTTCAATTTTTTGACAATTTAGGGGGTCGTGCAAAATTTCAAAAAATTTTCAATTTTTTGACAAGGTCGTGCAAAATTTCAAAAAATTTTCAATTTTTTGACAAGGTAGGGGGTCGTGCAAAATTTCAAAAAATTTTCAATTTTTTGACAAGGTAGGGGGTCGTGCAAAATTTCAAAAAATTTTCAATTTTTTGACAAGGTAGGGGGTCGTGCAAAATTTCAAAAATTTTCAATTTTTTGACAATTTAGGGGGTCGTGCAAAATTTCAAAAATTTTCAATTTTTTGACAAGGTAGGGGGTCGTGCAAAATTTCAAAAATTTTCAATTTTTTGACAAGGTAGGGGGTCGTGCAAAATTTCAAAAATTTTCAATTTTTTGACAAGGTAGGGGGTCGTGCCAAATTTCAAAAAATTTTCAATTTTTTGACAAGGTAGGGGGTCGTGCAAAATTTCAAAAAATTTTCAATTTTTTGACAAGGTAGGGGGTCGTGCAAAATTTCAAAAAATTTTTAATTTTTTGATAAGGTAGGGGGTCGTGCAAAATTTCAAAAAATTTTCAATTTTTTGACAAGGTAGGGGGTCGTGCAAAATTTCAAAAAATTTTCAATTTTTTGACAAGGTAGGGGGTCGTGCAAAATTTCAAAAAATTTTCAATTTTTTGACAAGGTAGGGGGTCGTGCAAAATTTCAAAAATTTTCAATTTTTTGACAATTTAGGGGGTCGTGCAAAATTTCAAAAATTTTCAATTTTTTGACAAGGTAGGGGGTCGTGCAAAATTTCAAAAATTTTCAATTTTTTGACAAGGTAGGGGGTCGTGCAAAATTTCAAAAATTTTCAATTTTTTGACAAAGTAGGGGGTCGTGCCAAATTTCAAAAAATTTTCAATTTTTTGACAAGGTAGGGGGTCGTGCAAAATTTCAAAAAATTTTCAATTTTTTGACAAGGTAGGGGGTCGTGCAAAATTTCAAAAAATTTTTAATTTTTTGATAAGGTAGGGGGTCGTGCAAAATTTCAAAAAATTTTCAATTTTTTGACAAGGTAGGGGGTCGTGCAAAATTTCAAAAAATTGAAAATTTTTGACAAGGTAGGGGGTCGTGCAAAATTTCAAAAAATTTTCAATTTTTTGACAAGGTAGGGGGTCGTGCAAAATTTCAAAAAATTTTCAATTTTTTGACAAGGTAGGGGGTCGTGCAAAATTTCAAAAAATTTTCAATTTTTTGACAAGGTAGGGGGTCGTGCAAAATTTCAAAAAATTTTCAATTTTTTGACAAGGTAGGGGGTCGTGCAAAATTTCAAAAAATTTTCAATTTTTTGACAAGGTAGGGGGTCGTGCAAAATTTCAAAAATTTTCAATTTTTTGACAATTTAGGGGGTCGTGCAAAATTTCAAAAATTTTCAATTTTTTGACAAGGTAGGCGGTCGTGCAAAATTTCAAAAATTTTCAATTTTTTGACAAGGTAGGGGGGTCGTGCAAAATTTCAAAAATTTTCAATTTTTTGACAAGGTAGGGGGTCGTGCCAAATTTCAAAAAATTTTTAATTTTTTGATAAGGTAGGGGGTCGTGCAAAATTTCAAAAAATTTTCAATTTTTTGACAAGGTAGGGGGTCGTGCAAAATTTCAAAAAATTGAAAATTTTTGACAAGGTAGGGGGTCGTGCAAAATTTCAAAAAATTTTCAATTTTTTGACAAGGTAGGGGGTCGTGCAAAATTTCAAAAAATTGAAAATTTTTGACAAGGTAGGGGGTCGTGCAAAATTTCAAAAAATTTTCAATTTTTTGACAAGGTAGGGGGTCGTGCAAAATTTCAAAAAATTTTCAATTTTTTGACAAGGTAGGGGGTCGTGCAAAATTTCAAAAAATTTTCAATTTTTTGACAAGGTAGGGGGTCGTGCAAAATTTCAAAAAATTTTCAATTTTTTGACAAGGTAGGGGGTCGTGCAAAATTTCAAAAAATTTTCAATTTTTTGACAAGGTAGGGGGTCGTGCAAAATTTCAAAAATTTTCAATTTTTTGACAATTTAGGGGGTCGTGCAAAATTTCAAAAATTTTCAATTTTTTGACAAGGTAGGCGGTCGTGCGAAATTTCAAAAATTTTCAATTTTTTGACAAGGTAGGGGGTCGTGCAAAATTTCAAAAATTTTCAATTTTTTGACAAGGTAGGGGGTCGTGCAAAATTTCAAAAAATTTTTAATTTTTTGATAAGGTAGAGGGTCGTGCAAAATTTCAAAAAATTTTCAATTTTTTGACAAGGTAGGGGGTCGTGCAAAATTTCAAAAATTTTCAATTTTTTGACAAGGTAGGGGGTCGTGCAAAATTTCAAAAAATTTTCAATTTTTTGACAAGGTAGGGGGTCGTGCAAAATTTCAAAAAATTTTTAATTTTTTGATAAGGTAGAGGGTCGTGCAAAATTTCAAAAAATTTTCAATTTTTTGACAAGGTAGGGGGTCGTGCAAAATTTCAAAAAATTTTCAATTTTTTGACAAGGTAGGGGGTCGTGCAAAATTTCAAAAAATTTCAATTTTTTGACAAGGTAGGCGGTCGTGCAAAATTTCAAAAATTTTCAATTTTTTGACAAGGTAGGGGGTCGTGCAAAATTTCAAAAATTTTCAATTTTTTGACAAGGTAGGGGGTCGTGCAAAATTTCAAAAAATTTTTAATTTTTTGATAAGGTAGAGGGTCGTGCAAAATTTCAAAAAATTTTCAATTTTTTGACAAGGTAGGGGGTCGTGCAAAATTTCAAAAAATTTTCAATTTTTTGACAAGGTAGGGGGTCGTGCAAAACTTCAAAAAATTTTCAATTTTTTGACAAGGTAGAGGGTCGTGCAAAATTTCAAAAAATTTTCAATTTTTTGACAAGGTAGGGGGTCGTGCAAAATTTCAAAAAATTTTCAATTTTTTGATAAGGTAGGGGGTCGTGCAAAATTTCAAAATTTTTTCAATTTTTTGACAAGGTAGGGGGTCGTGCAAAATTTCAAAAAATTTTTGAATTTTTTGACAAGGTAGGCGGTCGTGCAAAATTTCAAAAATTTTCAATTTTTTGACAAGGTAGGGGGTCGTGCAAAATTTCAAAAAATTTTTAATTTTTTGATAAGGTAGGGGGTCGTGCAAAATTTCAAAAAATTTTCAATTTTTTGACAAGGTAGGGGGTCGTGCAAAATTTCAAAAAATTTTCAATTTTTTGACAAGGTAGGGGGTCGTGCAAAATTTCAAAAAATTTTCAATTTTTTGACAAGGTAGGGGGTCGTGCAAAATTTCAAAAATTTTCAATTTTTTGACAATTTAGGGGGTCGTGCAAAATTTCAAAAATTTTCAATTTTTTGACAAGGTAGGGGGTCGTGCAAAATTTCAAAAATTTTCAATTTTTTGACAAGGTAGGGGGTCGTGCAAAATTTCAAAAATTTTCAATTTTTTGACAAAGTAGGGGGTCGTGCCAAATTTCAAAAAATTTTCAATTTTTTGACAAGGTAGGGGGTCGTGCAAAATTTCAAAAAATTTTCAATTTTTTGACAAGGTAGGGGGTCGTGCAAAATTTCAAAAAATTTTTAATTTTTTGATAAGGTAGGGGGTCGTGCAAAATTTCAAAAAATTTTCAATTTTTTGACAAGGTAGGGGGTCGTGCAAAATTTCAAAAAATTGAAAATTTTTGACAAGGTAGGGGGTCGTGCAAAATTTCAAAAAATTTTCAATTTTTTGACAAGGTAGGGGGTCGTGCAAAATTTCAAAAAATTTTCAATTTTTTGACAAGGTAGGGGGTCGTGCAAAATTTCAAAAAATTTTCAATTTTTTGACAAGGTAGGGGGTCGTGCAAAATTTCAAAAAATTTTCAATTTTTTGACAAGGTAGGGGGTCGTGCAAAATTTCAAAAAATTTTCAATTTTTTGACAAGGTAGGGGGTCGTGCAAAATTTCAAAAATTTTCAATTTTTTGACAATTTAGGGGGTCGTGCAAAATTTCAACAATTTTCAATTTTTTGACAAGGTAGGGGGTCGTGCAAAATTTCAAAAAATTTTTAATTTTTTGATAAGGTAGAGGGTCGTGCAAAATTTCAAAAAATTTTCAATTTTTTGACAAGGTAGGGGGTCGTGCAAAATTTCAAAAATTTTCAATTTTTTGACAAGGTAGGGGGTCGTGCAAAATTTCAAAAAATTTTCAATTTTTTGACAAGGTAGGGGGTCGTGCAAAATTTCAAAAAATTTTTAATTTTTTGATAAGGTAGAGGGTCGTGCAAAATTTCAAAAAATTTTCAATTTTTTGACAAGGTAGGGGGTCGTGCAAAATTTCAAAAAATTTTCAATTTTTTGACAAGGTAGGGGGTCGTGCAAAATTTCAAAAAATTTCAATTTTTTGACAAGGTAGGCGGTCGTGCAAAATTTCAAAAATTTTCAATTTTTTGACAAGGTAGGGGGTCGTGCAAAATTTCAAAAATTTTCAATTTTTTGACAAGGTAGGGGGTCGTGCAAAATTTCAAAAAATTTTTAATTTTTTGATAAGGTAGAGGGTCGTGCAAAATTTCAAAAAATTTTCAATTTTTTGACAAGGTAGGGGGTCGTGCAAAATTTCAAAAAATTTTCAATTTTTTGACAAGGTAGGGGGTCGTGCAAAACTTCAAAAAATTTTCAATTTTTTGACAAGGTAGAGGGTCGTGCAAAATTTCAAAAAATTTTCAATTTTTTGACAAGGTAGGGGGTCGTGCAAAATTTCAAAAAATTTTCAATTTTTTGATAAGGTAGGGGGTCGTGCAAAATTTCAAAATTTTTTCAATTTTTTGACAAGGTAGGGGGTCGTGCAAAATTTCAAAAAATTTTTGAATTTTTTGACAAGGTAGGGGGTCGTGCAAAATTTCAAAAAATTTTCAATTTTTTGACAAGGTAGGGGGTCGTGCAAAATTTCAAAAATTTTCAATTTTTTGACAAGGTAGGGGGTCGTGCAAAATTTCAAAAAATTTTTGAATTTTTTGACAAGGTAGGGGGTCGTGCAAAATTTCAAAAAATTTTCAATTTTTTGACAAGGTAGGGGGTCGTGCAAAATTTCAAAAAATTTTCAATTTTTAAAAAAATTTTTAATTTTTTGATAAGGTAGAGGGTCGTGCAAAATTTCAAAAAATTTTCAATTTTTTGACAAGGTAGGGGGTCGTGCAAAATTTCAAAAAATTTTCAATTTTTTGACAAGGTAGGGGGTCGTGCAAAATTTCAAAAAATTTCAATTTTTTGACAAGGTAGGGGGTCGTGCAAAATTTCAAAAATTTTCAATTTTTTGACAAGGTAGGGGGTCGTGCAAAATTTCAAAAAATTTTCAATTTTTTGACAAGGTAGGGGGTCGTGCAAAATTTCAAAAAATTTTCAATTTTTTGACAAGGTAGGGGGTCGTGCAAAATTTCAAAAAATTTTCAATTTTTTGACAAGGTAGGGGGTCGTGCAAAATTTCAAAAAATTTTCAATTTTTTGACAAGGTAGGGGGTCGTGCAAAATTTCAAAAATTTTCAATTTTTTGACAAGGTAGGGGGTCGTGCAAAATTTCAAAAAATTTTTAATTTTTTGATAAGGTAGAGGGTCGTGCAAAATTTCAAAAATTTTCAATTTGTTGACAATTTAGGGGGTCGTGCAAAATTTCAAAAATTTTCAATTTTTTGACAAGGTAGGGGGTCGTGCAAAATTTCAAAAATTTTCAATTTTTTGACAAGGTAGGGGGTCGTGCAAAATTTCAAAAAATTTTTAATTTTTTGATAAGGTAGGGGGTTGTGCAAAATTTCAAAAAATTTTCAATTTTTTGACAAGTTAGGGGGTCGTGCAAAATTTGAAAAAGTTTTCAATTTTTTGACAAGGTAGGGGGTCGTGCAAAATTTCAAAAAATTTTCAATTTTTTGACAAGGTAGGGGGTCGTGCAAAATTTCAAAAAATTTTCAATTTTTTGACAAGGTAGGGGGTCGTGCAAAATTTCAAAAAATTTTCAATTTTTTGACAAGGTAGGGGGTCGTGCAAAATTTCAAAAATTTTCAATTTTTTGACAAGGTAGGGGGTCGTGCAAAATTTCAAAAAATATTCAATTTTTTGATAAGGTAGGGGGTCGGGCAAAATTTCAAAAAATTTTCAATTTTTTGACAAGGTAGGGGGTCGTGCAAAATTTCAAAAAATTTTCAATTTTTTGATAAGGTAGGGGGTCGTGCAAAATTTTAAAATTTTTTCAATTTTTTGATAAGGTAGGGGGTCGTGCAAAATTTCAAAAAATTTTCAATTTTTTGACAAGGTAGGGGGTCGTGCAAAATTTCAAAAAATTTTTAATTTTTTGATAAGGTAGAGGGTCGTGCAAAATTTCAAAAAATTTTCAATTTTTTGACAAGGTAGGGGGTCGTGCAAAATTCCAAAAAAAATTTTCAATTTTTTGACAAGGTAGGGGGTCGTGCAAAACTTCAAAAAATTTTCAATTTTTTGACAAGGTAGAGGGTCGTGCAAAATTTCAAAAAATTTTCAATTTTTTGACAAGGTAGGGGGTCGTGCAAAATTTCAAAAAATTTTCAATTTTTTGACAAGGTAGGGGGTCGTGCAAAATTTCAAAAAATTTCAATTTTTTGACAAGGTAGGGGGTCGTGCAAAATTTCAAAAATTTTCAATTTTTTGACAAGGTAGGGGGTCGTGCAAAATTTCAAAAAATTTTCAATTTTTTGACAAGGTAGGGGGTCGTGCAAAATTTCAAAAAATTTTCAATTTTTTGACAAGGTAGGGGGTCGTGCAAAATTTCAAAAAATTTTCAATTTTTTGACAAGGTAGGGGGTCGTGCAAAATTTCAAAAAATTTTCAATTTTTTGACAAGGTAGGGGGTCGTGCAAAATTTCAAAAATTTTCAATTTTTTGACAAGGTAGGGGGTCGTGCAAAATTTCAAAAAATTTTTAATTTTTTGATAAGGTAGAGGGTCGTGCAAAATTTCAAAAATTTTCAATTTGTTGACAATTTAGGGGGTCGTGCAAAATTTCAAAAATTTTCAATTTTTTGACAAGGTAGGGGGTCGTGCAAAATTTCAAAAATTTTCAATTTTTTGACAAGGTAGGGGGTCGTGCAAAATTTCAAAAAATTTTTAATTTTTTGATAAGGTAGGGGGTTGTGCAAAATTTCAAAAAATTTTCAATTTTTTGACAAGTTAGGGGGTCGTGCAAAATTTGAAAAAGTTTTCAATTTTTTGACAAGGTAGGGGGGTCGTGCAAAATTTCAAAAAATTTTCAATTTTTTGACAAGGTAGGGGGTCGTGCAAAATTTCAAAAAATTTTCAATTTTTTGACAAGGTAGGGGGTCGTGCAAAATTTCAAAAAATTTTCAATTTTTTGACAAGGTAGGGGGTCGTGCAAAATTTCAAAAATTTTCAATTTTTTGACAAGGTAGGGGGTCGTGCAAAATTTCAAAAAATATTCAATTTTTTGATAAGGTAGGGGGTCGGGCAAAATTTCAAAAAATTTTCAATTTTTTGACAAGGTAGGGGGTCGTGCAAAATTTCAAAAAATTTTCAATTTTTTGATAAGGTAGGGGGTCGTGCAAAATTTTAAAATTTTTTCAATTTTTTGATAAGGTAGGGGGTCGTGCAAAATTTCAAAAAATTTTCAATTTTTTGACAAGGTAGGGGGTCGTGCAAAATTTCAAAAATTTTCAATTTTTTGACAAGGTAGGGGGTCGTGCCAAATTTCAAAAAATATTCAATTTTTTGATAAGGTAGGGGGTCGTGCAAAATTTCAAAAAATTTTCAATTTTTTGACAAGGTAGGGGGTCGTGCAAAATTTCAAAAATTTTCAATTTTTTGACAAGGTAGGGGGTCGTGCAAAATTTTAAAATTTTTTCAATTTTTTGATAAGGTAGGGGGTCGTGCAAAATTTCAAAAAATTTTCAATTTTTTGACAAGGTAGGGGGTCGTGCAAAATTTTAAAATTTTTTCAATTTTTTGATAAGGTAGGGGGTCGTGCAAAATTTCAAAAAATTTTCAATTTTTTGACAAGGTAGGGGGTCGTGCAAAATTTCAAAAATTTTCAATTTTTTGACAAGGTAGGGGGTCGTGCCAAATTTCAAAAAATTTTCAATTTTTTTGACAAGGTAGGGGGTCGTGCAAAATTTCAAAAATTTTCAATTTTTTGACAAGGTAGGGGGGTCGTGCAAAATTTCAAAAAATTTTCCATTTTTTGACAAGGTAGGGGGTCGTGCAAAATTTCAAAAAATTTTCAATTTTTTGACAAGGTAGGGGGTCGTGCAAAATTTCAAAAAAATATTCAATTTTTTGATAAGGTAGGGGGTCGTGCAAAATTTCAAAAAATTTTCAATTTTTTTGACAAGGTAGGGGGTCGTGCAAAATTTCAAAAAATATTCAATTTTTTGATAAGGTAGGGGGGTCGTGCAAAATTTCAAAAAATTTTCAATTTTTTGACAAGGTAGGGGGTCGTGCAAAATTTCAAAAAATTTTCAATTTTTTGACAAGGTAGGGGGTCGTGCAAAATTTCAAAAAATTTTCAATTTTTTGACAAGGTAGGGGGTCGTGCAAAATTTCAAAAAATTTTTAATTTTTTGATAAGGTAGAGGGTCGTGCAAAATTTCAAAAAATTTTCAATTTTTTGACAAGGTAGGGGGGTCGTGCAAAATTTCAAAAAATTTTCAATTTTTTGACAAGGTAGGGGGTCGTGCAAAATTTCAAAAAATTTTCAATTTTTTGACAAGGTAGGGGGTCGTGCAAAATTTCAAAAAATATTCAATTTTTTGATAAGGTAGGGGGTCGTGCAAAATTTCAAAAAATTTTCAATTTTTTGACAAGGTAGGGGGTCGTGCAAAATTTCAAAAATTTTCAATTTTTTGACAAGGTAGGGGGTCGTGCAAAATTTCAAAAAATTTTCAATTTTTTGACAAGGTAGGGGGTCGTGCAAAATTTCAAAAAATTTTCAATTTTTTGACAAGGTAGGGGGTCGTGCAAAATTTCAAAAAATTTTCAATTTTTTGACAAGGTAGGGGGTCGTGCAAAATTTCAAAAAATTTTTAATTTTTTGATAAGGTAGAGGGTCGTGCAAAATTTCAAAAAATTTTCAATTTTTTGACAAGGTAGGGGGTCGTGCAAAATTTCAAAAAATTTTCAATTTTTTGACAAGGTAGGGGGTCGTGCAAAATTTCAAAAATTTTCAATTTTTTGACAAGGTAGGGGGGTCGTGCAAAATTTCAAAAAATTTTCAATTTTTTGACAAGGTAGGGGGTCGTGCAAAATTTCAAAAAATTTTCAATTTTTTGACAAGGTAGGGGGTCGTGCAAAATTTCAAAAAATTTTCAATTTTTTGACAAGGTAGGGGGGTCGTGCAAAATTTCAAAAAATTTTCAATTTTTTGACAAGGTAGGGGGTCGTGCAAAATTTCAAAAATTTTCAATTTTTTGACAAGGTAGGGGGTCGTGCAAAATTTCAAAAAATTTTCAATTTTTTGACAAGGTAGGGGGTCGTGCAAAATTTCAAAAATTTTCAATTTTTTGACAAGGTAGGGGGTCGTGCAAAATTTCAAAAAATATTCAATTTTTTGATAAGGTAGGGGGTCGTGCAAAATTTCAAAAAATATTCAATTTTTTGATAAGGTAGGGGGTCGTGCAAAATTTCAAAAAATTTTCAATTTTTTGACAAGGTAGGGGGTCGTGCAAAATTTCAAAAATTTTCAATTTTTTGACAAGGTAGGGGGGTCGTGCAAAATATCAAAAAATTTTCAATTTTTTGACAAGGTAGGGGGTCGTGCAAAATTTCAAAAAATTTTCAATTTTTGACAAGGTAGGGGGTCGTGCAAAATTTCAAAAAATTTTCAATTTTTTGACAAGGTAGGGGGTCGTGCAAAATTTCAAAAAATTTTCAATTTTTTGACAAGGTAGGGGGTCGTGCAAAATTTCAAAAATTTTCAATTTTTTGACAAGGTAGGGGGTCGTGCAAAATTTCAAAAAATTTTCAATTTTTTGACAAGGTAGGGGGGTCGTGCAAAATTTCAAAAAATTTTCAATTTTTTGACAAGGTAGGGGGTCGTGCAAAATTTCAAAAAATTTTCAATTTTTTGACAAGGTAGGGGGTCGTGCAAAATTTCAAAAATTTTTAATTTTTTGATAAGGTAGAGGGGTCGTGCAAAATTTCAAAAAATTTTCAATTTTTTTGACAAGGTAGGGGGTCGTGCAAAATTTCAAAAAATTTTCAATTTTTTGACAAGGTAGGGGGGTCGTTGCAAAATTTCAAAAAATTTTTAATTTTTTGATAAGGTAGAGGGTCGTGCAAAATTTCAAAAAATTTTCAATTTTTTGACAAGGTAGGGGGTCGTGCAAAATTTCAAAAAAATTTTCAATTTTTTGACAAGGTAGGGGGTCGTGCAAAATTTCAAAAAATTTTCAATTTTTTGACAAGGTAGGGGGTCGTGCAAAATTTCAAAAAATTTTTAATTTTTTGATAAGGTAGAGGGTCGTGCAAAATTTCAAAAAATTTGCAATTTTTTGACAAGGTAGGGGGTCGTGCAAAATTTCAAAAAATTTTTAATTTTTTGATAAGGTAGAGGGTCGTGCAAAATTTCAAAAAATTTGCAATTTTTTGACAAGGTAGGGGGTCGTGCAAAATTTCAAAAATTTTCAATTTTTTGACAAGGTAGGGGGTCGTGCAAAATTTCAAAAAATTTTCAATTTTTTGACAAGGTAGGGGGTCGTGCAAAATTTCAAAAAATTTTTAATTTTTTGATAAGGTAGAGGGTCGTGCAAAATTTCAAAAAATTTTCAATTTTTTGACAAGGTAGGGGGTCGTGCAAAATTTCAAAAATTTTCAATTTTTTGACAAGGTAGGGGGTCGTGCAAAATTTCAAAAAATTTTCAATTTTTTGACAAGGTAGGGGGTCGTGCAAAATTTCAAAAATTTTCAATTTTTTGACAAGGTAGGGGGTCGTGCAAAATTTCAAAAAATTTTCAATTTTTTGACAAGGTAGGGGGTCGTGCAAAATTTCAAAAAATTTTCAATTTTTTGACAAGGTAGGGGGTCGTGCAAAATTTCAAAAAATTTTCAATTTTTTGACAAGGTAGGGGGTCGTGCAAAATTTCAAAAAATTTTCAATTTTTTGACAAGGTAGGGGGTCGTGCAAAATTTCAAAAAATTTTCAATTTTTTGACAAGGTAGGGGGTCGTGCAAAATTTCAAAAAATTTTCAATTTTTTGACAAGGTAGGGGGTCGTGCAAAATTTCAAAAAATTTTTCAATTTTTTGATAAGGTAGGAGGGTCGTGCAAAATTTCAAAAAATTTTTCAATTTTTTGACAAGGTAGGGGGTCGTGCAAAATTTCAAAAAATTTTCAATTTTTTGACAAGGTAGGGGGTCGTGCAAAATTTCAAAAAATTTTCAATTTTTTGACAAGGTAGAGGGGTCGTGCAAAATTTCAAAAAATT